>NC_062285.1:38317873-38944595 GCF_902655055.1 Lutra lutra
AGAGGGAGAGGGAATCTCAAGCAGACCTGTTGAGCACAGAGCCTGATCCAGGGCTCTGTCTCACAACCCTGAGATCATGACCTGAGACAAAGTCAAGGGTTGGACACTTAACCAACTGATCCACCCAGGCACCCCTGCAATGATTGTTTTTTTCATCTTTGACCTCACTAGTGAGCTTTTTGAAACCTGGAGTCACAGTTTGTCTGTATGAAGGGTTATTAGACCCTTAACACATTTATATATTAGTACGAAGCCCATGATGCCAGTATGTCTCATTATTATTATTATTATTATTTTTTAAAGATTTTCTTTATTTATTTGACAGACAGAGATCACAAGTAGGCAGAGAGGCAGGCAGAGAGAGGGGGAAGCAGGCTCCCTGCTGAGCAGAGAGCCCGATGCGGGGCTCGATCCCAGGACCGCAAGATGATGACCTGAGCCAAAGGCAGTGGCTTAACCCACTGAGCCACTCAGGCGCCCCAGTATGTCTCATTATTGGTGACATTAAGTTTGAGCCAGATTTCCATTGTACTTATTCTCTTTGTAATAAAAGTAATCAGAGTACACTGTAAGATAGTGTGAATAACCTGTCTTCCAGTTATGTTTTACCCAGTGTTTTCACATTCATTGATGATCCTTACCTGAATTAGTTATGTTGGTGGTTGCAAGCTGGGTGATTTTCTAGCTCTGTCATTTTCTATATTTGTTAACATTTTTCTTTAAAGGAGAACTCTTCTCCCACACTTTCTTGAGATACTTTTTTCATACAGTAAAACATTTATATCTTAAGTGTACAGTTCTGTGAATTTCAATAAATGTCTGTACCTGTGGAACCATGACTGACTCCCCCACTATAGTCACTATAGATCATGATTTTTAAAAAAAAATAATGTCTTATTATTTATTACCATCTCTTACTCCTTTTTGATAATCCTGTTGTTCCAAATTTGACTAATGGGAACCCCATCAAGCTGCTTCATGATACTCTTTTGACTTGACTCCATCCTTCTTTGAGCACTTGTTTTAGCACAAAAAGGCTCATTGTCTTCTTGCCTTGCTTTAGCCTTGGAATCAGCCATTTCTACATGGAATTCTGGTTCATTTTAGTGTGAAATAATATTCATTAACCAAGATCTGAGCACAAGGTGTGCTTGTTCCTACTGGGATGCCATTGCTTTTGTAGGTCCTTTTAGTGGTTAGTGCTGGGAAATAAAATTTAAAAACATTATGAGTTTATATTTTCAGAAATGAATTGATAATTTCATTTCTAATCTAGCATCACAAAGTTATTTTGGTTTATGTTGTAGCTCTTTTCCTCGTTTGTTGAGTTCGCAACGTAATTTATTTCTATTCTTCTGTTTTGACTGAGATGCTTAAGACTATAAAACTCCCTGTGATCACTGCTTTGATTTATTCTGGATATTCTGATTTATAGTCTTTTATTGTTGTTGTTGTTACCAGTTTTTATTTTATTTATTCATTTATTTTTAAATTTTATTATTTTTAATTTTTTTATTTTTTTTTTAAAGATTTTTATTTATTTATTTGACAGAGAAAGATCACAAGTAGACGGAGAGGCAGGCAGAGAGAGGGAGGGAAGCAGGCTCCCTGCCGAGCAGAGAGCCCAATGTGGGACTCGATCCCAGGACCCTGAGATCATGACCTGAGCCGAAGGCAGCGGCTTAACCCACTGAGCCACCCAGGTGCCCTTTTTTTTTTTTTTTTTAAAGATTTTTAACCATTTTTTATTTTTATTTATTATTATTATTTTTTAAAGATTTTATTTATTTGACAGAGAGAGAGAGATCACAAGTAGGCAGAAAGGCAGGCAGAGAGAGAGAGGGGAGGAAGCAGGCTCCCTGCAGAGCAGAGAGCCCAACGTGGGGCTCGATCCCAGGACCCTGGGATCATGACCTGAGCCGAAGGCAGAGGCTTTAACCCACTGAGCCACCCAGGTGCCCCATTGTTACGTTTTTTATAGGAAGTTAAAGATTTCTGACCGGTCTTTTTATTTTTTATTTTTGCTACTTCTAGCTTTTATTCCATTAAGATCAGATAATGTTTTATTATTTCTACTTTTTGGAACTTTATTGCCTGGAGAGGTTGTGAGGATTAATTGATTAAAATGGTATGGTACAATAGTATCTGCTACTGTATGTTTTATGGTACACAGTATCTGCTTAGTGTATGTTAGGATTTCTTATGTACTGTGTATTAATAGTGGTGAATGTATAGTGTCATGTCATGTCATGTCATTATCCTCAGACTGTAGAGGTTGATTAATATAATTAAATTCATCTAAATTTTAAATATATTAAAATGTTGTTTTCGTTGGTTGATTCTTATATGATCATAGACTTACAAAGTCTGTATTTTATCCTGATTCATTTTTATTCTTATTGACTCTTTTAATAAGTTTTAGTTATTTACTTAGTGTACATTCAGAGTATATGGTTCATTTGAATTCGTGGTGTAACACTTTAACTATCCGGATGTTCTCATCTTCAAGTACTAGAGTGGCAGATGATATCAGCTTAAACATTAGGAACACAATTTTCACATGAGGACACATTTTTCACATAAGATTTCCAGGAATAGGTAGTTCTAGGGTTGACACAACAACTGCACATTGCCATGAAGGGCCTGGGCTCTTTCCATCTTTCTACTTTGCTTTTCTCAGTGTGTGGGGGTAATAGATCTCTTCTTAGCTGCAGTGTAGCTGCTAGAGTCCAGTGCAGTGCTTTCACCAGGCTTCATCTCCTAACAGTAGGGAAGGAGGTTGGGGTAAAAGGCTTATTACTCTTTGAGAAGCTTTCTCTTTTATTAGAGACAAAAATCTTTCCCAGAGGCTTCTGGAAGATGTTTCATTGGTCCAGACCAGATTAACATTTCTACTCCTAGCTTGGTCATCACTAACAAAGAGAAATGGCATGATTGGCTTAGGATAATCATTATTCATCTAATAGGATTGGCATATTGCCTTTTGATCAAAGATGGGTGTCCATTAGCAAGGTAGAAGTGAGAATTTCTATTATTACCGTAGCACACTGGTTATAACCAGTAGCATTTGTCTATGGACAGAACCTAATTGACAACTGTGGTTTTAATTAAGATAGATTTGCTTTTGTGGAAATGAAGCTGGGTGACTATCCAGTTGTTGTAATGAGGCGGTGAGTGGATTTAGAGAGCAAAAATAAAATATTTTTTTCTTCATATTGAAGAGGATCTTGAAACTTTTCTCGGTAAGGAAGTATATGTATGAATCAGAATGATTAGATAATGGAGTTTTGTTTATGTATTTATTTTTTTAGTCAGAATCTGGAGAAGTGAACAGAAACACGGAACTGAAGAAACTTCGAATTTTTGGGGCTGGGCCTAAGGTCGTGGGCCTGGCAGTGGGAGCAAAAGATAAAGAAGGTAAAAATCTCTTATTCGGTCATGAAAAGAAATAAGGTCTAGCCATATGGTTCTAATAAGATTCAAATAATATTTGAATTGAAGTTTGCCTTGGGATTTTCTTAAGTGTAAACTTGGAATGTGGTTCCTAGACAGATCACCTTTTATGGCATTTAATCTTGAATTTAAGGCTTGAGGAACCATATTTTACTGAATTTTTGTAATATTTGGAAGAGAGAAATTTTCCTTTTCCATGTCTAATATGTGACAGAAATTTGTCATTTCTAAAGGCTAGTTTAGGAGAGAAAGGTGAATGAATGATTCTTACCTGGTGATCCATACCTTATAACTTTTAAATTTAAGGATCGGATTTTCTGACCTTTAGTATCAAAATTTACTGTGGAGAGCTTATGATTAAAATTCCAATTCTGATTTTGTTATTTTTCCATAATTGCGTTGGTATATTATGACACTTCATTTAAATAAACTCTATGTTTGTAGAAAGCCTTGTATTCTCAGCTTTAGTATGTTTGAAACTCTCAGTAAAATTGCTAATGCAGAGATCAAGTTCCATTATTTCTCTATATACGTGTCCGTTTTAAAACTCTATAAAGATTGTATTGGATTTGTTTTTAATGTATATGAATTTAATGAAATACTATAATCACGGGTTGTATTATTACCCTTTTCATGATATGAGAAATTACATCACAATTCAGATTGTGGACGAGAACTCTGGAGGGTCAGATGATATTGTCCCATCACTCTAAAAACATTCATTGTGATAGGACGCACTACATACATAACGATGTTTATTATCACCCTTCTAAGAATTAAGCACTTTATCTTTTTCATTCTCGTACCTATTGTATTGGCTGGCAGTGATCTTAAAACTAGTCTCAAATTAGTCCCTAATAAACACTACATACAGGCAGTATAGAATTAGTAGTTTAGCTCTCTGGAGCTTGATTGCCTGGGTTAGATTTCCAGATCTGCCACTGACTGGCTGTGTGATTTTGGGCAAGTTATCTAACTTCTCTAGACTTTAGATTGTTTATCTTCAGTGGGGATAATAGCATATCTACCTCATAGTGTTTTTGAGATTTAATATAAATTATTTTAAATAGTGTCTGGTCCATAGTAAGCTCTCAACATTAGTTTTTACTATTATTATATAACTATTTTTATTTCAAGATGAGGTCTCCCGAAGACGAAAAGTTACCAACAGGTCAGACGCATTTAACATGCAAATGAGACAACGGAAAGGAACTCTCTCTGTTAACTTTGTAAGTGTTCTGAGATGTGTCAGGAGGGAAAGGATTTATTTTTAGTTTTGCACTTTTTATCTCGCTGTATTTTGGTATGCCGTTTAGTTAGTTCGTTTGGTTAGAAGACTAGATGGTAAATCTAAAGTCGCAGCTTTCGTTAATGTAATGTGAACCCTGCTTTGTCTGTTTACATTGACTCTTCCCCTGAGTTATACTCACATATACCTTGTGAGTGAGAGAATGAATATGAATCTGTAAATTCTTGAGCTGTATTGTAGACAGTGCTCAGTATTCATTCTCTACTGAAGAGTGTTTGTGTATAGGATGACATGGTGTATTTTATTTATATAATGACTTTCAAGTAACGTGGATTTGTGGTGTTTCTTTATTCCGATAACTTGATACGCTTTTATTAACTTGCCTGAGAAGCACTGAGGAAATTGAGCAAGTTTTATGAGAAGTTGTCTAAATACAGTCATTTAAAAAATATTCAGGATTTAAGTTATGTGTGCTCTTAGTGTACATTATTTTGTTTGTTTCAATTAAGGAGTTCCTGGTAAAAATTTAATATTATTAATATAGAAAATAGACTTTTATTTTATTTTGTTTGTTTTCTAACAGGTTGATCTCTATGTTTGTATGTTTTGTGGTCGGGGAAATAATGAAGATAAATTGCTTTTGTGTGATGGATGTGATGACAGCTATCATACATTTTGTTTAATTCCCCCACTACCTGATGTGCCCAAAGGAGATTGGAGGTGTCCTAAGTGTGTTGCCGAGGTACAAGCCTAAATTTTACAGATCCTTTCTTAATTAACAACAGTGATGTTCACGTAACACATACAGTAAATCCATTAAAAGCTCTTACTTTGTTCTTCAATGTTTAAAGTCTCTGGGATTTTTTAAGAGCAATATTGAATGAAAATATAATTGTATTGCGGCAGCTTACCTTTTGTAAGTTCTTTTTTTACTATTAGTTAGATAATTCTGTTTGTTGATGTAGATGGATGATATTTTTATTCAGATTAATATTCTTGGAAAATAATAAAAATGAAGAAAGACTGTAGGTTATTTTTTTTTAAGATTTTATTTATTTATTTGACAGAGATCACAAGTAGGCAGAGAGGCAGGCAGAGAGACAGGGAAGGAGGCTCCCTGCTGAGCAGAGAGCCTGACGCAGGGCTCGATCCCAGGACCCTGAGATCATGACCTGAGCTGGAGGCAGAAGCTTAAACCACTGAGCCACCCAGGCGCCCCAGTTTGTTTTTTTTTAAATTAAAAAAAAAAAGTCAGACATGAAGCTCTAGAACTTAGGATTCATCCAGTTTTCATGTTACCAGATAAACTGATGGTTCTGTTAGTTTAATTTTTACTTACTATCCTGAATTATTCTTTTTTTTTTTTTTTAAGATTTTATTTATTTTACAGACAGAGATCACAAGTAGGCAGAGAGAGGGGGGGAAGCAGGCTCCCTGCTGAGCAGAGAGCCCGATGTGGGGCTTGATCCCAGGACCCTGGGATCATGACCTGAGATGAAGGCAGAGGCTTTAACCCACTGAGCCACCCAGGCGCCCCAATCCTGAGTTATTCTTAATGTCCAAAGACATTATTGTCCTGAAATACCTAATTTGTTTACTTATTTTAACAAAATACTGTGATAGGACATGGAAGGGAAGGGCTTGGCTGGGCTGTATGTGGGTGTATTCAGAGCTTTGAGTTATTATTCTCAAAGTAAGATGATTCAGCAGCAGTTCTGCTGTGAGAATTTGTGTTAATATACTGGTCAGGGTGATTGATGGTATGAAACAGCCATTCCTATAGCTAGATATTCTTGCAATCCAGTGGATATCCCTTTATCCATTATATTTTCTTCATCCATGAACATTTATTTTCTCTGTAGCTAAATCCACTGAGAAACTGAGAATGGTAGGTATCCTTGGACTTCATGGCATGGGAGTAGTTCTCCCAGTGTTTGTTTTGGTGCCAGAGCTTAATGTCAACTCCAGAGTCTGAAGCTGTCTTGTTACCACCTTCCTTATGGAAGGCTGTGAAAATGTAGTTGAGGTTCTAGAACATTATTTCCTGATTCTGTGTTGCAAGTAATTAATACTTGTTTTGCTGTCTAAGGTTGATTGGATTTGCTTCACCTAGGGAAATGATCAAAGAAGGTAATACTAATATTTTGTTAGTTCATTTTCAGTGAGTTAATCTTAGGTATTTCTTCTTCTTAGGAATGTAATAAACCCCGAGAGGCCTTTGGATTTGAACAAGCTGTACGAGAGTATACACTTCAGAGCTTTGGAGAGATGGCAGATAATTTTAAGTCTGATTATTTCAATATGCCAGTTCATGTGAGTATCTGTCATTTAGGTCATTTTGGGGAGTTATGAATATTTATCTGAGTCTAAAGCTTTTGGTTTGCTTTCATCATTTTTTGGAAAAACGGACGGCATGAAAAAGATGATAGAATATTAAATCTTAAAGATTAAGGGGCCTGACATCTGTTTCTATTTCACTCTCTAATGTGGCACTGTGTACTCTCCTGTTGAGAAATCTGCTTTGATCTTTGAATTGTTTATTAGCCTTCTGTGAGTAATCTTATAGAAAAACATGAAGTATATGACCGTTTTTCCTTCTGCTTGGTTATTTGTAATATGAAGTTTGCTGCTTTTCCTAGGGGATCTTGGGCTTTTTAAAATCCCTATCCAAAAAATTTGGCAAAGCTATTAAAATTCAGCCTTGAATTTTGCATTTCCTTTTTCCTCCTTGATGTGCTTGCTGGGTCATCTTTATATTTCTTAGCTGGGAAATAGCTTACACAAAAAGGCAGTGCAAGTTTATTATGTTTTTCTCAATATCTAGTTTGTCTTTAGCTTTTCCCTGTCTTTAGTGGGAAGAGCTAGGACCCTGGTCTTTTTCGCTCTGGATAGGATTTTTTCATTTTATCATGGGTATGTTTTCATTTGACAGGCATATAATGTGTTAGAAGGTTATGCTTATAGTGAGTTAGTAATCTGTAATCTTTGTTTTCCCTGTGTAGATGGTTCCTACAGAATTAGTAGAAAAGGAATTCTGGCGGCTGGTGAGCAGCATTGAAGAAGATGTTATTGTAGAGTATGGAGCAGATATCTCCTCAAAAGACTTTGGAAGTGGATTTCCTGTAAAGGATGGTCGGAGAAAAATGCTGCCAGAAGAAGAGGTGCAGAGCAGAGAGTAGTAATTCACACTTACTCCAAGTTGATTCAGTCTTTGCATAGTAGAAAACTACCTTTCTCTAATCTTACGGGCTTATGTTCATTTAAAATATTAACTATGTAGGATTTGGACATTATAAGTAATTTTCAGTTTTAAAAATAATACATTCAAAGTATCTTTAAAAATTTAACTTTAGGGTAACTCTCTTGGGTCCCCTCCTTTGGAGCTTTGTACTAGCACTCAAGCTTTAAAAGAAATTTAAAACAAAGTTTACCTTTGCATCTTAAAACCAATTTAATTAGTTTAAAACTATGATTCCAGTTAAAAGAATTTTGCCTCTTTCTGTTTGAGAATCTAGAAGGTGCTTTAAGAGTACTTTTTAATTTTAATTTTAATTTATTTTTAAGAATTTTTTAAAAAATTACATTTCATTGACAGGTCCAAAATTAAGTTTCTTTCAGTACTTGAGCAGGTAGGTTTTCAAATATGTTTAAGCTGTAACATACAATGGAATCCTGTCGCATTGGTGATAAACCTCTATGTACAAAGCTGAATTAAGATGATCATTTCCTTTTCTCATTATTTTGGTTCTTTTTACTTTTTCTCTCCCTCTATAATTGGCAGTGATTAATAGTTTTATTTCCTATTAAAAGAGTTACACATGGCTAAAAAAACAAAACAAAAAAAGGGGTTACATAGTACAATAGGATATACAGTTAAAAGTATATCCAGCCATTCCAGTTCTCTTAAGATTACTGTTTGTAAGGTATATCTTTTCCCATTCTTTCACTTTGAAGCTGTTTTTACCTTAGGATCTAAAGTGTGTCTCTTGTAGGCAGCATATGACTGGATTTGCTTTTTTTAAACCTAGTCTGAGGGTTGCCTTTTGATTGGAATTATTCAGTTCATTTACATTTAACATAATTATTGATACTGATGTATGTCCACCATTTTGTGATTTTGTATGTCTTCCTCTCTCTTTCCTTTGTGGCCTTTTTTTAGTGTTAAACAGATACTTTTTATAATACCATATTAATTTCTCCAGTTTTTTTTTGTTTGGTTGGATACTTTTTAGTTATTTAGTGATTTTAAGAATTATAATATACATTTTTTTAAAATGGTTTTATTGAGAATGTACATCTCTATGCAGCCTACTTCATGTTACTATTGACTTAATTCTGGTGCATATAACAACTTTGAAACAATGTCTCTTCGTTTCCTACTATCTTTTTGTGTATTGTTATACATTGTATGTACATGTATAAATACAAAAACATAGCAGTATAATTATTACTTTAAACCATTTTACATTTAAAAAAAAAGAGAAAAGGAAAAAATACACATACACCCTGTTACACATTTGCTCACAAATTTACCATTTCTGATGCTCTTCATTTATTCCTGTGGGATCCAGGTTGCCTTTTGGGTTCATTTTCTTTCAGTCTGAAGGACTGCTTTTATTTGTAGTGTGGGTATCCTAAGCAATAAATTCTTTCAGTCTTTGCTTATTTGGGAACGTTTTTATTCAGCCTTCTTTTAGTCTTTTAACAGTAAATGGTTCTCAATTTTTTTTTCCTTTTTATTTCTAGTGCCTTGAAATGGTGGTTTTGGTAATTTTGTCCAGATTTATCTTTGTTGTCTGTGGAGGGGAATTGCCCAATCTCTTCATATTAACCACTGCTGGAAATTCTTCACAATTAAAAAATCTCCCTCCTGGGGCATCTGGGTGGCTCATTCATTTAAGGATCTGCCTTTGGCTTGGGTCATGATCTTGGGGTCCTGGGAATGAACCTTGCATTGGACTCCCTGCTCAGTGGGGAGTCTGTTTCTTCCTCTCCCTCTGCCTTCCCTTCCTCCACTGCTTGCACTCTTTCTCAAGTAAATAAATAAAAAATCTTAAAAAAAAGTACCCCTCCTACCCAAGTCTCTAGTGTGACAGAGGAAGACTCTATTTTATTTTCTAGTGCATTCTTCCAGATGTCTATCTACATAAGCCTTTATACATCACACATACAGAATTACATATTCCTTTTTACTTACTTGTTTTTTAAATACTTTTTAAAGACTTGTTCGTTTATATTTAGAGAGTGCACAGAGGGGCAAGGGATAGGGAGAGAACCTCAAGCAGACTTCCTGCTGTGCATGAAGCCCGATGGGGGCCTCCATCTCACAACCTGAGATCATGACCTGAGCTGAAATCAAGAGTTGAATACTTAACTGACTGAGCCACCCAGGCACCCCTTACATACTCTTTTTCCTTTTTTTAAAAAAGATTTTGTTTATTTATTTGACAGAGATCACAAGTAGGCAGAGAGGCAGGCAGAGAGAGAGGAGGAAGCAGGCTCCCTGCTGAACAGAGAGCCTGATGTGGAGCTCAATCCCAGGATCCTGGGATCATGACCTGAGCCGAAGGCAGAGACTTTAATCCACTGAGCCACCCAGGCGCCCCTTACATACTCTTTTTTAAACAGAAATGGAGTATACTACTTACGTGGTCTGTACCTGATTTACCCTTTTTGTTTTTTGTTTTTGAGTCCCTTCAGGCCTTATCCAGTCCATCCTAATTCTTTATAGCATTACCTACCCAGTTTATTCATGGTACTATCTCATCGTGTTATTATGCCAACCAATATCTGAGCTTTTAATATGTGCTGAGTGAAATTTTCATTTTGTTTCATTTTTATGATCAAAAGTTACGAGTGCCTTTTTTTTTTTTTTTAATTATTTTAGTCTCGTAATTGACTTTTTTCTTTCTGTGAAGGTGGAGTACGGGTTACATTGATCAGGTTGGGATAATAGAGACTAGAGAATACATACTAGATTTTACCAAAGGAGAAAGAGAATGATTACAGTAGATGGAGAACATAAATTATATAGGGATGTTTTGTTCAGCATCACTGAATCAGACCTGGTTTGTATAAACATAAAGAGATGCATCAGTCTGAATTTCTTTATACCCTTCCATTGCCAGATGGTAGGCAATTACTGAATTATTGGGAAGAGGCTTCATTATATAACTTTTGCCTTTTTCTGAATTTTATTTCTGTTTTGGATTTTTAAGTTGTTGAATGGATATTTATATCTTCTAATCTTAGAGACAAGGTCATAGAGTTTTTAAAGATTGTTTTCAGTGTCAAACCTCAGTGATTAATATTAATAATGTAAATAATCCTCCATGTGTGAGTTTTGAATGAATATTCATCTATCTATTTCTGGTTTTGCTCTATTTACCTTCTTATAAGAATGTGTAGGGGAGCACTTTGGTAGCTCAGTTGCTGGGCATCTGCCTTCAGCTCAGGTCAGGATCCCAGGGTCCTGGGATCAGGCCCCACGTTGGGCTCCCTGCTCAGCCGGAAGCCTGCTTCTCCCTTTCCAACTCCCCCTGCTTGTGTTCCCTCTCTCACTGTGTCTCTGTCAAATAAATAAATAAAATCTTAAAAAAAAAAGAATGTGCAGAAATGCTGGGTAGTAACCAACCATAGTATGCAGAGACTGGGTCATGGATTTGCTATTTATTTTCTAAGCAATTATGTTTTTCTCAGGATATTGTTTTTGTGTTGTAAGATGGAATGAGAGAACCTGTTTATTACAAAGGGATTTTAAGGACTAATTAGACAATGTGTATAAAACTTTGGACTTTTTTTTAAAAAAGATTTTATTTATTTATTTGACAGAGATCACAAGTAGGCAGAGAGGCAAGTGGCAGTGGGGGGGAAGCAGGCTCCCCACTGAGCAGAGAGCCCGATATGGGGCTCAATCCCAGGACCCTGAGATCATGACCTGAGCTGAAGGTAGAGGTTTAACCCACTGAGCCACCCAGGTGCCCCAAACTTTGGGCTTTTTAGGGGTGCCTGGGTGACTCATTCAGTTGAGTGGCCGACTCTTGGTTCCAGCTTGGGTGATGATCTCTGGGTGGTGAGATCAAGTCCTGAGTTGGGCTCCTCGCTCAGCGGGGAGTCTGCTTCAGGATTCTCTCTTCCTCTGTGGCATCCCCCCAAACCCCCCACACATGTTCTCTTTCTCTCTCTCTTTAAAAAAAACCAAACAAACACTTCAGACTTTTTAATACTTATATCAGTTCATTACTCCTCTCTGAAAGATACTGTATTAGAATAGTAGATAATTGCAGCTTTTCACCAGGAGTTGTACATTTATGTTGAACTTCTATATGGGTTACCTGTTGATATCTGATAGCATATTTCTCTGGTATCATAGTTTACTGGAAAAGTACTTCCAAAGTTAATGTATTTATCTTATGAGTAGAGTGTGCTTACCAACAGAGCTTCTAAGAAATAAAAAGAGGCATAGGACTTGAAACCTTGGGAACATTTTTTTTTCCTTCTTGTCTTTGCTCCATATTAAATCCTGTTAATTCACTTTTCATTATTTTCTATAGGATTGCCTTCTTTTTCATACCCACTACCACCATCCTTGTCTAGGTCCTATCATGTCATGTTGGGATGATTACCATAGTTTTACATAAATGACCACTTGTGTTGGGACTCCCTAAGACCATCTCCAGGTTCAGTGATTTTTCTGGGAGGACTCATGGCTATAATTTATTATAGTGAAAGAATGCAAAGCAAAATAAAGGGAAAAGATGCATGGTCCAAGTCCAGAGAAAACCAGGTAGAAGCTTCCGGGAGTCCTCTCCCAATGGAGTTACACAGGTTGCACTAGTATCAAATTGACAGTGTGTATGAAGTTTTACCTACCGGGGAAGCTCGTTAGAGACTTAGTGCTCAAGGTTTTTATTGGAGGCCGGTGATGAAGGCATCCTCTACTCAACACATACTAACACCCCAGACTCCCAGAAGGAAAGCAGGTATATGTAAACCTCATTGTATAGCCTAGGCATTGTGAATCACTCTGTATTAGTGGAGGGAACTGTTGATGATGTAAGTCTGCATATGCCAGCTAACAGAACTTTAAGCAGGCTCTTTGAAGAAAAGCAGTCTTAGGTCTGTTATGGTAGCCATTTTCTGCTTACTGCTTCTCTTTGCAATCTTTTTTATTATTGCTTTTATTTAAAATTTTAAGGTCGAAAGGTCTTTGGGAGTTCAGTATGCAATTCTGTCTACTTTTTTTTTTTTTTAAAGTAGTTTAAAAGTAGTTTAAAATTTTCCATAATCAAAAGTTTAAAAATACTGAAGATACTATGTTTATATTGTTTCATTTTTCAAATTCTGTCTTATTTCTTTTCTGAACATAGGATAAAATCCAAGCTTCTTAGTTTGAAACATAAGATTAAAGGTCCAAGATTCTTCTTTTCTAATCTTATTTCCTGTATTTCTGAGCATGACTATTCTATTCTTCCCTTTCACCTGTCAGAACAGTATATTTTTGGTCCCTCCGTCATTTACTGTGAAAGCTTATCTATTTTTTCCAAGCTGTACTCCGCTTCTTCTTTTCATAGAAGTTTTCTTAATGATGCAAACCCATACTGATTACTATTGTCCTCTGAAGAATTAAAGAAATTGCTCTTTTATCTGTATTTGGAGTTTAATATATACAGCCTTGTCTTCTTTTTTTTTTTTTTTTTAAGATTTTTATTTATTCATTTGAGAGAGAGAGAGCGAAAGAGAGCACAAGCAGGGGGAGGTACAGAGGGAGAGGGAGAAGCGGATCCCCACCTGAGCAGGGAATTACTCAGGAATTACTCAGGTGTCCCTATACAGCCTTGTCTTGAAACTCTGTATGTAGGCCTTATCTCTTCAAGTGATTCATTATGTTTTCAGGCAATCAGCTGACCAACCAACTAAAAAGCATGGAGAGTAGTAATTGTTGAAAGCTTTGGGGGTGCCTGGGCGGCTCAGTTGGCTAGATGTCTGACATCATATCAGGTCATGATCTCAGGTACCTGGGACTGTGCCCTGAGTCAGGCTTTGTGCTCTGCAGGGAGTCTGCTTCTCCTTCTGCTCCTTCCCCCACTCATACATACTGTGTCTTGCTCGCTCTAAAATAAATAAAATCTTAAGAAATAACTGAAAGCCTCTTTTATTTTTTATTTTTATTATTATTTTTTAAGATTTTACTTATTTGAGAGAGAGAGAAAGTGAGAGACAGAGGGAGAAGGAGAAGCAGACTCCCCGCTGAGCAGGGAGCCTGATGTGGGGCTCTATCCCAGGTCGAGATTGTGACCTGTGCCGAAGGCAGACGCCTAACCAACTGAGCCACCCAGGCACCCCTGAAAGCTTTCTTTAAAAAGCCTATTGAGGGTATGAATCACATGTCTTTATTTTTTAATGGAATTCTTACTTAAACCTGTGCCGGACTTTCTTATTCTATCTTCTGCAACTCTTAATCACAAATAGAGTTTTCATTGTTTTGTGCTACATTATGGATGATACTCTCAAATCTGAATTCTAGTTGACACATTCTCTCTTCACCGTTGTCGTTGGCTGTTAAATCCCTTACTTTGCAGGTTTAATTTTTCAACTCTGTATTATAGAAAGTTTCAAATGTATGAAAGTGTACATTAATAAGGAATTTCTCTTCTTCCCTCCAGTACCTGGCATCCAGGTTCAGCAGGTTATCAACCTCCTATTAGAAGGCAGTTGGAGGGGCGCCTGGGTGGTTCAGTGGGTTAAGCCGCTGCCTTCGGCTCAGGTCATGATCTCAGGGTCCTGGGATCGAGTCCCGCATCGGGCTCTCTGCTCAGCAGGGAGCCTGCTTCCCTCTCTCTCTCTCTGTCTCTCTGCCTGCCTCTCCGTCTACTTGTGATCTCTCTCTGTCAAATAAATAAATAAAATCTTTAAAAAAAAAAAAAAAAGAAGGCAGTTGGATTCTTTACCTGTTTCTGCATCCAGTCTGTTGTCAGTCTGTTGTGATGTCACATATCCCTGTATCCTCTGGAAAACTCACACTATGTTCCTGCAAGAATGAGAGTGAAAAGGGCAAATAACATCTTACAGTTATTATGAAAATAGTTTGACTTTGCAGATTCCCTGAAATAGTCTTAGGTTCCCTAGACCCCACTTTGAGAATTGCTCTCCACAAGGATGATAAGCACTTTAAGGCTTTACTTCACATGGCTTCAAGGGTAGGTTTTTGAAACTTGGTGTCTGGTCCAGTTAGAAACCTCAATGAAAACTCAGACAATAGCTTTCCTTTTTCATTCTGCCTTTCATTCCTTTCTTTGTTTCTGGAAACTGGGAATTCTTTACTCTTCTGAGTTCATCTGTGAAACAGATGTTTTCGTTATTGTTATAATTCGTTTAATATTTCTGGATGTGTTTGTAGTGAGGGTGGTAGTGTTAACTTTCTATATCATCTTAGTCTTTGGTGTTGACATAAATACAGGATTATGTGTCTTACTATTTTTTGTTTTCATAGCATCTGACACCATTCTATAAACATAGTGGTAAACATTTTGGGAAATTACACTCCTGGGGGTAAAATAGAAATATAATACTGACCTATTAAAATGAGTCTCACATTATTTTACCAGTAAGCTAGGGAGGAATAGTGTAAAAATGCTTACATCCTTCAGAATAAACCAGAGGGATCTGAAATAATTAAAGGGAAATCTGAATACCACCTGGATAAGATAGTTACGTGAGTTACCTGTTACAGAGCAAAGAGCACAGATGGACTAGATTATTATAAATACTACATACATTTTTTTACTTTTTTTGAAGACTCCCTTGGAATTTGGGCACTTGTCGTTTTTGATCTTGCATATATATCTTTTTTTTTTCTTGATAGGAATATGCGCTTTCTGGTTGGAATTTGAATAATATGCCTGTCCTAGAGCAGTCTGTTCTTGCACATATTAATGTAGACATCTCTGGTATGAAGGTGCCATGGCTCTATGTAGGAATGTGTTTCTCTTCTTTCTGCTGGCACATTGAAGATCACTGGAGTTACTCAATCAACTACTTACACTGGTATGTATGATTTTTGTTACATGCTTAGGAATCTTTTTAAAGGTGTAATGATATTAGGTGATACATTAGCAAGAACTGAATTTAAAATTATTCCTACCCAAAGGAGGGTAATATATAGAGAAGCATAGAAGGTCCTAAAGGGGGCGCCTGGGTGGCTCAGTGGGTTAAGCCTCTGCCTTCGGCTCAGGTCATGATCTCAGGGTCCTGGGATCGAGTCCCACATCGGGCTCTCTGCTCCGCAGGGAGCCTGCTTCCTCCTCTCTCTCTGCCTGCCTCTCTGCCTACTTGTGATCTCTGTCTGTCAAATAAATAAATAAAATCTTTAAAAAAAAAAAAAAAGAAGGTCATAAAGGTATGTATATCTCAGACACCTTCCCTTTTAAAGTATGTACATGCAGCATGCAGCAGAGCCTGCAGTTTTAGGCCTTGTGATACTTAATTTGGCATACGGGGAAATTACCTTGGTATATCTTTTGATATGCAAGGTAGGATCTTAAAGTATGTAGAGTTAAAAAAAAGTATGTATAATTGAGATCTGACTAAACCTTCAGGATTGGAAGTTATTTATTTTTTTTTTTAAAGATTTTTATTTATTTGACAGATCACAAGTAGGCAGAGAGGCAGGCAGAGAGAGAGAGGAGGAGGAGGCAGGCTCCCTGCTGAGCAGAGAGCCTGACGTGAGGCTCGATCCCAGGACCCTGGGATCATGACCCGAACCGAAGGCAGAGGCTTTAACCACTGAGCCACCCAGGTGCCCCAGGATTGGAAGTTATTAAAAGATTTTTTCTTTTTAATGCCATTTTCCCTAAAAATGCCTGTTATGTGTATATTTATTAAATTCTTTGGCTGAATTTTTTTGTGCCTCCCCCACAGCTTTCATTTACTTGCCCATGTAAATTATCATGACATCAGTTAATTGATTTTCTCCATTTGGAAAATACTGCTAAAATCACACTATGCAGTATTGGAAAACTGTAGTGATTTTATTTCTCTGCTTTATCACTGTGCTGTGTAATATGATAACTCTTAGCTACATGTGGCTTTTTAAATTAGTTAAGATTAAGTAAAATTAAAAATGTACTTCCCCAGTTACAGGAAGCATTTCAAGTACTTTATGGTCACTGGTGACTAGAGCCCTGTGTATTGGCCAGCACAGATATAGAATATTCTCATTATTATTATTATTATTTTAAGATTTATTTATTTTTTGATACAGAGAGAGAGATCACAAGTAGGCAGAGAGGCAGGCAGAAAGAGAGAGGGAAGCAGGCTCCCTGCTGAGAGAGAGCCCAATGCTGGGCTTGATCCCAGAACCCTGAGACCATGACCTGAGCCAAAGGCAGAGGCTTAACCCACTGAGCCACCCAGGCACCCCAGAACATTCTCATTATTGCAGTAAGTTCTGTTGGAGACAACACTGGATTGTATTAGGATTAGGAAATTCAGCTATTTTATAAATACTATGACTCACTAAATCCATTTCCTAGAAGTACAGCATCATATCATAAATGAACTCTAGTTCACTAAAGTCTAGTGCATTAATGATGCCAAGTTTTTGGTTCTTAAGATTTGTAGATAGAACTCTTTTCAAGGTTTCAACAGTTTCTACCGTTGCCTTAGTTTTTTGGATATTAAAATTCAACTTAGTGGAGTTATGTAAAGGTATTCTACAGAGTGTTGACTTCAAGTTTGGTCATTGCGGGGATAATCGGAATGTCCAGGGGACTTAGGAAATAAGGTAGTATGTTAGTATCCTTTGGAATGATGTTTATTTTTCATATAGTGCCTTTCCTATTTGAAGAAACTATTTATTGATCCACCTTAAAGAGTTCATGTGCTATGAATTGCATTAATTAAGTTGATTTAGAATTAATTTTAATAGTAGTGATAAGTATGTGTCTACGTATTTATATACTTTGCCTTACCTCCTGTTATGAACAGATTCATGAATTGGTTTGCCAAGATTCAGGGTATATAATCTGTGACCATGGAACAAGACGAAATTAATTATAGTTCAGTGGATTTGAATGAGAGACTCTGGCCTCGTTGGTAACATGCTCACATAGCTAAACAGTTATTTCTTTTTGCTAGGGGGGAGCCAAAGACATGGTATGGTGTGCCATCTCATGCTGCCGAACAGCTGGAGGAGGTGATGAGGGAGCTGGCTCCTGAGTTGTTTGAGTCCCAGCCTGATCTCCTGCATCAGTTAGTCACCATCATGAACCCCAATGTACTGATGGAGCATGGTGTGCCTGTGAGTCTTTTTGTGTCTCCTTTTAGTATTTTCATTTTAAGGTTCTGTTAGCTTTTCATTAGACAGAAACACATTTCTTTTGTTTTATAACTGGAAGCAAAAGATGTCATCTTCTAGCCCAATTACAATTTATATTCTGAAGGGAACAACATTTCTTGGTAAGGAAGAAGTGTTTTGTTTTGTTTTTTTTTTTAAGATTTTTATTTATTTATTTGACAGAGAGAGATCACAAGCAGGCAGAGAGGCAGGCAGAGAGAGAGGAAGGGAAGCAGGCTCCCTGCTGAGCAGAGAGCCTGATGCGGGGCTCGATCCTAGGCCCCTGGGATCATGACCTAAGCTGAAGGCAGAGGCTTAACCCACTGAGCCACCCAGGTGCCCCAAGAAAGAGGTGTTTTAAAGTATTAATCTTACTTTATGTATAGCTACCTATTGAATAGGCTTCTGTTTTCAGTAAACCTTTATATCCTGGTTTTGACAAAAATCTTACATTCTTTATTATCTAGTGTATATAATAATATTCTCTTATTTATTATCTGCATTATCTTTGTTTCGTCAGAGTGTAAAGTATTTTAAGTGATACTTGTAACTAATATCCTTTGGAGATCATATTTCATTAAAGGTTTCACAGCTTTTTTTTTTAATATGTGATAATGAAATACTATGAATACCTTTTCTGCTTTACCTTTTTAAAAAAGATTTTATTTATTTAGAGAGTGAGAGAGTGTGCAAGCATGAATGGGGGGAAGGGCAGAGGGAGAAGGAGAGAAAGAATCTCAAGCAGACTCTGCACTGAGCATGGAACTTGATGTGAGGCTTGATTTCGTGACCCTGAGACCATGACCTGAGCCGAAATCAAGAGTTGGATGCTTAACTAACTGACCCACCCAGGACCCCAGTATTATTTTGTCTTTAAAGATCTCACTTGTTTCAGACAGGGACAGTGAGAGAGAGCGCTTATACGCACGCCCACAGCAGGGAGGAGCAGAGTGGGAATCAGACTCCCCACTGAGAAGGGAGCCGGATATAAGGCTTGATCTCAGGACCTGGGATCATGACCTGAGCTGAAGGCAGAGTGAATTTATACTAGAATCTGGGATTTTTCTAAAGACACATAGTATTGGGGTGGCTGGGTAGCGCACACACACTCTCTAAAATAAATAAATAAAGACAAATAATTTATCATAAAAATAAGTGGAATCCAGGAAAACTGATTTTGGGGTTATCACCATATAACATGTGAACTAATTACCTAATTTCCAAAAAAATATCCAAGAGTAGGAGGCAATCCCATTTTTTAATGTTATTGACAACATAAGGATGAAAGGAATAAAAGAAAAAGTCTCCTAATGGTAAAAATTTTATCACATTTCAGAAACTAGTAGCCCAGTGAGAGTAACATTTTCTTTTTGAGAATTTGCTACTTTTTTTTTGAAGTCAATGACTATTTTATTATTTATTTATTTATTATTTATTTATTTGTTTATTTGTTTGACAGAGAGCTAGAGAGAGAGCACAAGTAAGCAGAGTGGCAGGGAGAGGGGGAGAGAGAGAAGCAGGCTCTCCGCTGAGCAGGGAGCCCAATGCGGGGCTCGATCCCAGGACCCTGGAATCATGACCCGAGCCGAAGGCAGCCGCTTAACCAACTGAGCCACCCGGGCGCCCCTTTATTATTTATTTTTTAAAAAGATTTTAGTTATTTATTTGACAAAGAGAGACACAGGGAGAGAGGGAGCACAAGCAGGAGGAGTGGGAGAGGGAGAAGCAGGCTTCCGGCTGAGCAGGGAGCCCGATATGAGCTCTATCTCAGGACCCTGGGATCATGACCTGAGCCAAAGGCACATGCTTAATGACTGAGCCATCCAGGCACCCTGTCTGCTACTTGTGAATTATTGTAGCTTGTTATCAGTGACTGTTTTAAGAAGGTAAGATTTCAGGCTGCTTCTTAAACCCTGATATTATTTTCTGATATGGGTAGGTGAATGCTTTCCTGTTTATAGTTTTAGAAAATGCCTCTGAAAGTGACTGATAAAATCTCTTCCTCTTTTTTGTTGTTTTTGTTTTGTTTTGTATCCCTGTTCCCACTTTGCATTTAGGTGTACAGGACCAATCAGTGTGCTGGCGAGTTTGTTGTGACGTTTCCTCGTGCCTATCATTCTGGATTTAACCAGGGCTACAACTTTGCTGAAGCTGTGAACTTCTGTACTGCTGACTGGGTCTGTTCTATAGCAAGTAGCTGTTGTACGTCTACTAACACCCCTGGAAAATGCATCTTAGTGGCCATATTTGCTTAGGTGGGGAGGGGAGGATTCATGAATACCTTATTTTTAATTTTTTTTTTAAGATTTTACTTATTTATTTGAGAGAGAGAGAGAGAGAGCATGAGGAGAGAGAAGTCAGCAGGAGAAGCACACTCCCTGCCAAGCAGGGAGCCCAATGCGGGACTCGATCCTGGGACTCCAGGATCATGACCTGAGCCGAAGGCAGTCACTTAACCAACTGAGCCATGCAGGCGCCCTCATGAATATTTTAGTAGAGACTGGAATGGGTGTTGTAATTTAGAAAATTCAGTTAGAGTTTCCCTTGCAGTTTTTATTTGGAAGATTTTATAGTTCTTTACGTCTCATCCATTCATTCTTTTCCCCATTCTGTTTGAATTTTATTTTATTTTATTTATTTTAAAAGATTTTATTTATTTATTTGACAGAGATCACAAGTAGACAGAGAGGCAGGCAGAGAGAGAGGAGGAAGCAGGCTCCCCGCTGAGCAGAGAGCCCGATGTGGGGCTTGATCCCAGGACCCTGGGATCATGACCTGAGCTGAAGGCAGAGGCTTTAACCCACTGAGCCACCCAGGCGTCCCCTGTTTGAATTTTAAATGAGCACTTGTTAGTTTTTGAATCTTTCTTTTCTGAGAGACTGTCGTGCCTCTAGTCTTTGCCTTCTCTGAGCAACTTAAGGATTTTATAATGACAACTAGATCTATTTTTTTTTTTTTTTGACAACTGGATCTTTTTAAGAATTAATTTTACCTGTATTTTCAAGTATATAACTCGATTTTTATTTTAAAATACCCCTATATTACTTCCCTTCTTATAGACAATTAAGTGATTTTATTCTTCCTACCATTTTATGTTTTTTTGTATTTCTTAAAAAAAAAAACTTAAAGAGTAACTATAGTACTGAGATCTCTTGTGGGATATACTTGTGTTTAAATGATAATGCCAAGGGTGCCTGGGTGGCTCAGTCATTTAAGCCTCTGACTTCAGCTCAGGTCATGATCCTGGAGTCCTGGGATCGAGTCCTGCATCAGGCTCCCTGCTCAGGAGGGAGTCTGTTTCTCCCTTTCCCTTTACCCCTCCCCCCTGCTCCTGCTCTCTTTTGCTCTCAAAGGAATAAATAAAATCTTTTAAAAAATAAAATAAATGATCATGCCAGTGATTGCTATTTTGCTTTTTCATATGAGGTAGATATCAAAAAGTGACTAGTTATGATTATGTCATGTTGGTTGGGAAAAGACTGCAAATTTATAATACACTCTTTGACTTTAGTTTTCATTTTGTGATCTTTTTTGGTCTCCTCTCAATATTTGGGGAGTTTTTGTTTTCATATTTTAAGAGAGAGAGAGAGAGAGCACCCAGAGGGAGAAGAGATCATTGTAGCAGGTTCCATGCTGAGCACAGAGCCTGACATGTGGCTTGATCTCTTGTTGAGTTCAGGACCCTGAGATTACGACCTGAACAAAATCAGGAGTCAGATGCCAACCGACTGAACCACGCAGGTGTCCCAAGGGGGAGATATTTTTAGTAATACTGGGTCTTATGTTTTCTGTGGGCACATTAATTTATTAAATTCCATGATTCATGATTTGATGATATTTGTTTCCTTGGTTAATGAATGACATGATGAGTAATCTTATTTGATCCAGTAATTTGAAACATTATTAGGCTTAGGAAGCAGTATGAGCAAGACTGAGCTTAGGACTTGCCCTTGGGTTTGAGGTCTATTTTTTAAAATTCATTTAACATTTATTAAAATGTTTATGATTTACTTCTTGGCTGGATGTAGTGTAGGAAATAAAGATAATTCAGAAATGAATTCGAGATGGTTTCTGCCTTTAATGTGTCTGCTGTTATTGATATGTGGCCTTTGGCAACTCTCTTAATTTCAGTGTGCCTAAGTTTTTTACCTTGTATGTGAAGATACTAAGATTCTCTTAATAACCTCAAACAAGTGAGATGATATATGTAGAAATCCTTGAAACTCTTGAAAAGAAGGGTGTGCTAGATATGAAAAATTATAGCAGCTTTAGATTTGGAATATGGTGATTGATGGTACTAAGTTTTATAAGCCACAACGGATAATCAGTTCTATTTTATGTGGCTTCTTTACAGATTACAATAATTAAGATCTTCATATTTTCTTGCCATTGTTAATAAGCTATATGAAAAATGTTTAACAAGTAATATTTATGAATTAGGAAATGGAAGAGTTGTGTGTTAATAGGATAATGCCTAAGTTCAGTATCATTATTTTCTTTGGAAAGATTATTATTATTATTTTTTTTTTTTTAAGATTTTTACTTATTTATCTGACAGACACAGTGAGAGAGGGAACACAAGCAGGGGGAGTGGGAGAGGGAGAAGCAGGCTTCCCGCTGAGCAGGGACTGTGTGCCCCCCTCTCCCCCTCCGGATGCAGGGCTCCATCCCAGAACTCTGGGATCATGACCTGAGCCAAAGGTAGACACCTAATGACTCAGCCAGCCAGGCACTCCGAAAGATTGTTTCTTTAAAAGAGTAGGTGCGCTTGGGTGGCCCAGTTGGTTAAACATCCACCTCTGATTTTGGCTCAGGTCATGATCTCAGGTTCCTGAGTTCAAGCCCTGCATTGAGCTCTATGCTGGGGGTGGAACCTACATAAAAAAGAAAACAAAAAACAAAAAAAGAGCATGGAAATATTGTTTGATTTAGAGATAGTCTTATATTCTCAAAATGTAATTCCCTTGATTATCTTCTGCCTTTTTCAAAATGGAGGTGAATTCTTCAAGGTTCTTAAAGGTCCATTTTCTTATTTTTTCTCTTTTATGTCATAGTTTTCAAATGTAAACTAAAACTCCCATTTTAAACTACCCAGGTTTTTCTGCTGGACAGAAGGGTAGCAGTTGGGGAAAGATAGGAGGGAGGAAGTGTGTGTGCATATATGTGTTTGTTTTTATGTACAGGCATACATTGTTTTATTGCACTTGGCTTTATTACATTCCACATGTAATTGCATTTTTTACAAATTGAGAGCTTGTGGCAACCCTGTGTCGAGAGCAAGTCCGTTGGCACCGTTTTTCCAATAGCATTTATTCACTTCATGTCTCTGTATCACATTTTGGGAATTCTGGCAATATTTCAAACTTCTTTGTTATTATTTGTTCTGGTGATCTGTGATTAGAAATTATGTCTGAAAGCTCTGGTGATGGTTAGCATTTTTTAGCAAGAAAGTATTTTTTTTTTTTTTAAAGATTTTATTTATTTATTTGGCAGAGAGATCACAAGCAGGCAGAGAGGCAGGCAGAGAGAGAGGAGGAAGCAGGCTCCCTGCTGAGCAGAGAGCCCGATGCGGGGCTCGATCCCAGGACTCTGAGATCATGACCTGAGCCGAAGGCAGCGGCTTAACCCACTGAGCCACCCAGGCGCCCCGAAAGTATTTTTGAATTAAGTTGTGTACATTGTTTTTTTTTAGACATAATGCTGTTGCACACTAAACACTATAGTATAATGTAGACATAACTTCTATGTACTGGAAAACCAAATTATTCATTTTACTCACTTTATTGTGATACTTTATTTATGGTGGTCTGGAACCCAACCCACAGTATCTCCAAGGTGTGCCTATATAGTATAACCAGTATCATAATTTGGCTTAAAGCTTGATGGTTAAAAAGTTTTCAGAATTTATCCTAAAAGGTGTATCTGATTTATGAAAAGTGAGCATCTAGTGATTTGTTTATTCACTTAGGGAGAATAAAGTGTATAATCTCATGATTTCACTTGGATTCTCTTTAGACCAGACTGATCCTTTTAAAAGAATTTCTAGATGCTTTATATAAATCATCTTTTGGTTTGGTTCTTATAATAGAAGTTAATATGAATTGTTGAAGTAGTGCTTTTTTCGTCCCCTTTTCTTTCTCCTTTTTTTTTTTTTTTTAAACTTTTAATAACATCTCTGCTTTTTGGTCTGTGGAAACTTCCATGCTGAAGCTATCTACTTAACCCTTTATTACCTAAATGTTTTTTTCTTTATTCTTTAAAGGCAGCTTATGTTAAAGTGGTCTAAAAGAGTTTGCTTTTTCATTTAAGTATCAAGGAACTGTACTTCTTGTTTTACATAATGAGTAGAAAATCAATAGCTTAGGCTAGAAGCTTAGCATAGAAATTTTCTGTGGGAAGGCCTTTGAAATTCTTGCTGGGCCGTAAATATTTTATATTTACATTTCCTTTTATGTTCAAATGGAATTTGTTACTCTGCCTTTTTTGGTAATAAAACAGAGGAGCTATAGACTAAATACTGGTTTTTGTTCTGGGATATGTTATAAGCAAGTAATTTAATTTGACAATTTTGTTTATAGTTGCCCATTGGACGTCAGTGTGTCAATCACTACCGACGGCTAAGGCGTCACTGTGTCTTTTCCCATGAAGAACTCATTTTCAAGATGGCAGCAGATCCAGAATGCTTAGACGTGGGGCTGGCTGCCATGGTGTGCAAAGAATTGACTCTCATGACTGAAGAAGAGACAAGATTAAGAGAGTCTGTTGTACAAATGGTGAGTTTGTGGACCACATTTTCTCTATTTGATACTGCTCATGGAATATACTAAAAATTGAACTTGTAGAAAGAATCCATTTTCATCTTTGATTCCTTTAGAAGATGAACACAAAAATCACACGTTGGGAGAAAGTAAGTGTGTGTGTGCGTGTGTGTGTTTAAAGATTTATTTATTTTAGGGAGAGAGAAAGTGTACAATGGAGTGGGGAGAGGGAGAGAGAATCTTAAGTACACTCTGCTGCTGAGCATGAAGCTTGATACAGGGCTTGATCTCACAAGCTCAGGACCTGACCTGAAATCAAGAGTTGGGGGCTTAACCAACTGTGCCACCCAGGCACCCTGGAGAAGGTATATTTTTATTCTTGCTATTTTGGTTCTACAAAATGAAAAGTTTTAGAAATCTTTATGTCACCTCTAGATTTAAAAAATGGAATCCTATCATGTAGAATTTCTTAGATATATTTCTTTTTTAAACCTTTTATATATAGTATTATTTCTTTAAATAAGAAAGTTCAGATCCTTTACTCTGAGCTTTGAACTGAGTAAAAGTTGTGTTTCTGGTGATTCCAACTGTCAGAGTGGATTGGTAGATTGATCTGTTTTGTCCCCCCCCACCGGGATTTCCCCCACTCTCCGCCCCCAGTTTGGAAGCCAGTTGAATTTCTGATGGAGTTTCTTACAGTGATGGTGGCTGGGCAGCAGGGTGGCCATACCATCCCCACAGGTGTTGGGATTTTGAATGCCTAAAATAAACTAAACCTTTGTCACAATCAAGTTAATGAACATAGCACCTTCAAAAATTTTCTTAGGCCCCTGTATGATCCTTCCCTCTTGTCCCATTCCCCCTTTTCACTACTCCCACTCCACCCTCTTCCAGGAAAACACCAATCTACTTTCTTTCTTGTGCCTTTTTAAAAAGTGTCTTACTTAAATCGAGTCATACAGTTTATACTTTTTGTTTAGTTTCTTTGACTTAACATACTTGGAGGTTCATTTATGTATTAATTGTTTATTCTTTTTAATTGCCAAGAGTAGTAGTTGGAGTATTTTTTGTATGGATATACCACAGTATATCTTCACTTACAAATGAACATTTTAGTTGTTTTTAGACTTTTTCCTGTTACCAGTTAAGCTGCTGTGAACATTTCTGAACAGATTTCTGTGTTGACATATTATTTTCATTTTTCTTGGATAAATACTAGGACTGGAATGACTGGGTCATATGACATCTGTATGTTTAATTTTTTCTACAAACTGCCAAACTATATTCCAAAATAGTTTTTACAGTTCTGCCAGGAATATGAGAGTTCTACTTGTCCTGCAATCTCCCTGACACTTGGAATTTTAACTTCAGATTTTTTTAAAAAGATTTTATTCACTTATTGAACAGAGAGAGTGAGAGAGAGAGAGAGCAGACAAGCTGGGGGGAGAGGCAGAGGGAGGGAGAGAAGCTCCCAAGAGCAGGGAGCCCGATGCAGGACTTGTTCCCAGGATCCCAGGATCATGACCTGAGCCTAAGGCAGACACTTAACCAACTGAACCACCCAGGCATTCCCAACTTTAGGTAGATACTCTAATAGGTTTGTTGTGGTAGTTCATTGTGGCTTTAATTTTAATGACTAATGATGTTGAGTACATTCTAGGTGCTTATTTGCTGTCTATATATCTTTTTTTATTTTATTTTATTTATTTATTTAACAGACAGAGATCACAAGTAGGCAGAGAGGTAGGCAGAGAGAGAGGAGGAAGCAGGCTCCCCACTGAGCAGAGAGCCCGATGCGGGACTCGATCCCAGGACTCTAGGACCGTGACCTGAGCCGAAGGCAGAGGCTTTAACCCACTGAGCCACCCAGGTGCCCCGCTGTCTATATATCTTTGAGGGAAGATTCTGTTCAGATCTTTTGGCCAACTTTTAAAACTTGGGTTCTTACTGAATTTTGAGGGTTCTTTATATAGTCTAGATACAGATTCTTTACCAGATAGGTGATTTGAAAATATTTTCTTCCCATCTGTGACTTGTCTTTTCCTTTTCTTAATAGTATTTTTTTAAAAAAAGATTTTATTTATTTATTTATTTGACAGAGAGAGAGAGAGAGATCACAAGTAGCAGAGAAGCAGGCAGGGGGTGTGGGGAGCAGGCTCACCACTGAGCAGAGAGCCCGATGCGGGGCTCAGTCCCAGGACTTTGAGATGAGAGATGAGAGATGCGGGGCTCAGTCCCAGGACTTTGAGATCATGACCTGAGCCGAAGGCAGAGGCTTAACCCTATGAGCCACCCAGGTGCCCCTCTTAATAGTATTTTTTTGAAGAACAGGCGTTTCTTTGGTTTATCAATTCTTTCTTTTATGGCTCGTGGCTTTTGGCTATACCTAAGAAATCTTTAACTCAAGATCATGAAGATTTTCTCCTATGTTTCCCAGAAATTTTTTAGTTTTAGCTCATACATTTATGTGTATGGTCTGTTTCAAGTTTAATTTTTGTATGTGGAATGAGGTATGGATCAAAGTTTATTTTCTTGCATATGTCACTTACGATTTCAAGCCCACTTATGAGATTACTAACTTGAGATCTCCTGTTTTGGCATAATTGGTTTTAGCTAACTTAATAACCAAGTAACCAAGAATAATAAGAACAATTGGTAGGTTGAGAAGACACTTTATTTTTTGACATATCCCAAGTGGTAGAATATAACAGAAGTCTTGTTTCCTCTCAGTAAAATCAGGATTTTCTTGAAAACACCATTTTCAGTTAGAAAAGTTTATATAATCACAAAATTAAGGACTTTGTCTATTTTAAAAGAATTTCAAATAATGGGCTGTCTTAGATTTGAAGAGTTTTGAGGAAATAAAGGTTTAAGCTGAAGAAAAATACTGTGGTAGATAGGAATTTGAATCTGAAAAGTAAAAGAAATCAATTTCACCATTGTTTTTATGGGCATAAATGGGGGAAAAATCTTTAAACCAAAGCTATATATAGCTATATAAAGCTGTATAAAGCTATACATACTACAAATGATGTAAATATTAATATTATAAGCTAATTATTTTAAAAAATATTTTATTTTATTTATTTGACAGACAGAGATCACAAGTAGGCAGAGAGAGAGGAGGAAGCAGGCTCCCTGCTGAGCAGAGAGCCCGGCTTGGGCCTCGATCCCAGGACCCTGAGATCATGACCTGAGCCGGAGGTAGAGGCTTTAACCCACTGAGCCACCCAGGTCCCCTAAGCTAATTATTTTTAAGAGTTTATGTTACCTTGGAAATTAGAATTTTTGCTAAATGGTCAGATTTCTTTTTCTAATTTGAATTACCTGTGATAAGAAACAAGAGGGTTTCCTGGGTGGTTCAGTCAGTTAAGTGTCTGCCTTGGGTTCAGGTCATGATCTCAGGGTTCTGGGATTAAGCTCCGAGGTGGGCTCTCTGCTCAGTGGGGAGTCTGGTTCTCCCTCTTCCTTTGTCCCTCTGCCCGCTCATGCTTTCTCTTTCAAATAAATAAATAACTTTAAAAAAGAAGAAGAAGAAGAAAGAACAAGATAAAAGTGAATCTTTTTGTTTTTTTTTTTTTAATTTTTTTGAGAAAAATGAATGTATGACTTGATATAGTTAATATTCTTATGTTATATCTGTATTCTTTTTTTTTTTTAAAGATTTTTAATTAATTTATTTGACAGAGAGAAATCACAAGTAAGCAGAGAGGCAGGCAGAGAGAGAGGAGGAAGCAGGCTCCCTGCTGAGCAGAAAGCCCGATGTGGGGCTCGAACCCAGGACCTGGGATCATGACCTGAGCCGAAGGCAGCGGCTTAACCCACTGAGCCACCCAGGCGCCCCATTATATCTGTATTCTTAAAAGTTTTCTTTGCTTATTTTTTATTAGCCTTTTGTATTATTTTTTAATTTTTATTATTATTTATTCTTTTAAGATTTTATTTATTTATTTGACAGAGATCACAAGTAGGCAGAAAGGCAGGTAGAGAGGAGTGGGGGAAGCAGGCTCCCTGCCAAGCAGAAAGCCCGATGTGGGGCTTGATCCCAGGACCCTGGGATCATGACCTGAGCCGAAGGCAGAGGCTTTAACCCACTGAGCCACCCAGGCACCCCAAACATGGGAAAGACTTTGCATCTTTATTTACTTACCTTTTTAAAAGATTTTATTTATTTATATGACAGACAGAGATCATAAGTAGGCAGAGAGGCAGGCAGAGAGAGAGAAGGAAGCAGGCTCCCTGCCGAGCAGAGAGCCTGACGTGGGCCTCGATCCCAGGATCCTGAGATCATGACCTGAACCAAAGGCAGAGGTTTTACCCACTGAGCCACCCAGGTGCCCCTATTTATTATTATTTTTAAAGATTTTATATATTTATTTGACAGAGAGACAATGAGAGAGGGAACACAAGCAGGGTGGGTGGGAAGAGAGAAGCCGGCTTTCTGCTGAGCAGGGAGCCTGACTTGGGGGTCCATCCCAGGACCCTGGGATCTTGACTTCAGCCAAAGGCAGACAGTTAACGACTGAGCCATCCAGGTACCTGGTTATTAATTTTTTTTTTTTTTAAAGATTTTTTTATTTATTTTTTTGACAGAGAGATCACAAGCAGGCAGAGAGGCAGGCAGAGAGAGAGGAGGAAGCAGGCTCCCTGCTGAGCAGAGAGCCCGATGCGGGGCTTGATCCCAGGACTCTGAGATCATGACCTGAGCCGAAGGCAGCGGCTTAACCCACTGAGCCACCCAGGCGCCCCAATTTTTTTAATAAGACTGTCTTTTTAGAGTAGTTGAAAGTTCACAGTAAAACAAGGGAAAGGGTAGATTATAGACATTTCCCATATATCTTCCATCACTACACATGCAATGCCTTCTGCATTATCAGTGTCTCCTACCAGAGTGGTACATTTGTTAAAATTGATGAACCTGCATTGACGCATCATAATCACCCAAAGTCTATAGTTCATATTGCGGTTCATTCTTGGTGTATATTCTTTGTGTTTGGATGAATATATAATGACATGTATCCATCATTATAGTATAGAGTATTTTTACTTCACTAAAATTCCTCCATGTTTCATCTGTTTATCTCTGCCGCGCCCTTCCATTGGCAAATACTGATCTTTTTACTATCTCTGTAGTTTTGTCTTTATATCATATAGTTGAAATCATACAGTGTGTAGTCTTCAGATTGCCTTTTATTTTTTTCATGTGAATGTCCAGTTGTTCCAGCATGATTTATTGAAAAGAATATCTTTGCTTCATTGTGTTGTCTTCTTTGTGAAAGATCAGTTGACTGTATTTATGTGAGTCTGTTTCTACATCCTCTGTTGTGTCCATTGATTGATTTGTCTATTCTTTTGTAATACCATGTAATCTTCATTACTACTATAGCTTTATAATGTTTTAAAAATTTTATTGATTTTTTTATTTGAGTATTCTTGGCACACAGTTTAGTTTCACGTGTACAATTTATCTAAGTCTTGGAGTCAGATAGTATTAGTCTTCTGACTTTGTTCTGCAGTATTGAACCATTATGAGTCTTTTACTTTTCCATATAAACTTCAGAATACTTTGTCAATATCTGTAGAATAACTTGTGGGGATTTTGATTTTGATTGTACTAGATTTACAGATTAAGTGGGTAGAACTGACATCTTGACAACACTGAACATGGAACACCTCTCCATTTATTTAGCTCTTCTTTGATTTTGTTCATAGGAGTTCTGTAGTTTTCTTTCTTGTGCGTATTCTTTTAGATATTTAAGTATTTCATTTTTGGAGGGTGCTAATATAAATAGTAATTTGTTTTTAATTTCAAATTCCACTTGTTTATTACTGGTATATAGAAAAGAGATTGCTTAGTTGGTTGGACGACTGCCTTCGGCTCAGGTCATAATCCCGGAGTCCTGGGATCGAATCCCACATCGGGCTCCCAGCTCCATGGGGAGTCTGCTTCTCCCTCTGACCTTCTCCTTGCTCATGCTCTCTCTCACTCTGTCTCTCTCAAATAAATAAATAAAATCTTAAAAAAAAAAAAAATGAAAGGGGTTGAATTGAATCCTAACCTTGTATCTGTGTAACCTTGCTATTATTGCGTATTAGTTCCAGGAGTGTTTTGTCAATTCTTTCAGATTTTCTGCATGGGTGATCTTACGATCCACGAACAAAGATGGTTTGGTTTCTTTCTTCCCAGTCTGTATCCTTTTTATTTCCTGTTCTTGTCTTATTGTATTAACTAGGCCTTCCTGTTGAAAAGGAGTGGTGGGAGGGAACATTTTTCTTATTCTTGATCTTAGTAGAAAAATTTATTAGGAATGGGTATCAAGTGGTTTTTCTGCATCTGTTGATAGAATCATGTGGCAGGGTTTGAGAGGATTGACTCTAATTTTGAAAAGTTCTAATTGTTGCATACTTGGGATGAATTCCACTTAATTTGGTCATGTAATTCTTAATATATATTGTTGGATTCAACTTGCTAGTTTTATTGAAGATTTTTGCATCTATGTTCATGAGTGATATTGGCCTGTAGTGGTTTTGGTAGCTGGATAATGTTGGCTTCATAGAATGAGTTAAGTGTTTTCTCTGCTTCTGTCCTCTGAAAGAGTATAGAGAATTGGCTTAATTTCTTCTGTAAATGTTTGGTAGAATTCACCAATAAACCCATTTGGATCCGGTGTTTTTTGTTTTGGAAGGTTATTAACTATTGATTTGATTTCCTCAATAGATGTATAGAGCTATTAAGATATTACAAGTGTGTGTGTGTGTGTGTGTGAGAGAGAGAGAGAGAGAGAGAGAGAGAGAGAATTTTGACAGATTATCTTTCCAGGAATTGGTCCATTTCATCTGGTCATGAAATTTGTGGGCATAGAGTTATTTATAGTATTCTTGCATTATCCTTTCAGTATCCATGGGATCTATAGCAATGTCTGCTTTTTCATTTCTGATTTTAGTAGTTTGTGTCCTGTTTGTTTGTTTGTTTTTCCCCCAGCTAGAGGTTTATCAGCATCATTGACCTTTTCTTAGGACCAGCTTTTGGTTTTATTGATTTTTTTCTCTACTCATTTCCCTTTTTTCATTTCACTAATTTCTGCTCTAATTCTTTTTTTTTTTTAAGATTTTATTTATTTATTTATTTTAGAGAGAGTACAGGCAGAGTGAGGGACAGAGGGAGAGTGAGAATTTCAAGCAGACTACACGCTGAACACAGAGCCCAACACAGGGCTTGATCTCATGACTCTGAGATCATGACCTGAGACAAAATTAGGAGTTGGATACATAACCAACTGAACCACCCAGACACCGTGCCCCTCTTCTGCTTATTTGGATTTAATTTGGTCTTCCTTTTCTGGTTTCCTAAAGTGGAAACTTAGGTTATTCATTTTATGTATGTTTATTTAAAATGGAATTCCTTGGGGTGCCTGGCTGGCTTAGTCTGTAGAGTGTGACTCTTGATTTTGGGGTTGCAAATTTGAGCCCCATGTTGGGTGTAGAGTTACTTAAAAGTAAAATCTTTAAAAAAGGTGGGGGGATGGGGTTATGGATATTGGGGAGGGTATGTGCTATGGTGAGTGCTGTGAAGTGTGTAAACCTGGCAATTCGCAGACCTGTACCCCTGGGGATAAAAATATATGTTTATAAAGCTGTAAAAAAAAAAAAAAAAAGAAAAAAGAAAGGATGAATACCCAAGTTTTGTAGCAACATGGACGGGACTGGAAGAGATTATGCTGAGTGAAATAAGTCAAGCAGAGAGAGTCAATTATCATATGGTTTCACTTATTTGTGGAGCATAACAAATAGCATGGAGGACAAGGGGAGATGGAGAGGAGAAGGGAGTTGAGGGAAATTGGAAGGGGAGGTGAACCATGAGAGACTATGGACTCTGAAAAACGATCTGAGAATTTTGAAGGGGTGGGGGGTGGGAGGTTGGGGGCACCAGGTGGTGGGTATTGTAGAGGGCACGGATTGCATGGAGCACTGGGTGTGGTGCAAAAATAATGAATACTGTTATGCTGAAAAAATAAAAAATTAAAAAAAAAAGTTAAGCGCCAAATGTATGGTTGGCTTAAATCCAAAAAAAAAAAAAAAAAAAAAAAAAGGTGGGGGGAATTCCTTTCCCATTGCCTGCTGTCTGTTGAAGCTTGAAATTTAAGCATAGGTACACTTCATTTTAATGTACCTTTGCTTTATTGTGCTTCATAAATACTGTGATTTTTACAAATTGAAAGTTTGTGGGAACCTTGCAGTAAGCAAATTTATTGGTCCCATTTTTCCAACAACATTTGTTCACTTTGTGTCTGTATGTCACGTTTGGTAATTCTCACAATATTTCAGACTTTTTACTTTATATCATTTATTTATTTTGTTTATTTTTAGTTATCTCATAATATACAGTGTTATTTTAGTTTCCAGGTGTACAATATAGCAATTCAACAATTCTGTACATTACTCAGTGCTCATCACCATAAGTGTACTCTTAATCCCCTTCACTTGTTTCACCCATCCCCCCCACCCACCTCCCTTCTGGTAAGCACCAGTTTATTCTCTGTATTTAGTAGAATCAGGGGCACTCTTCATGTCAGGGTCATGAGTTTGAGCCCCATGCTGGGTGTATAAAGCTTACTTTTAAAAAAAGTGGAATACACTTAATAGAGTCTTTTTGATTTGTTAGTTTTTTTTTCTTTGTTTTGTTTCTTAAATTCCACATGAGTGTCAAAATCAGATGGTATTTGTCTTTCTCCGACTGATTTATATTACTTAGCATTATATCATTTAGATCCATCCATATTGTTGCAAATGGCAAGTTATCATTCTTTTTTTATGGATGAGTAATATTCCAGTGTATATATACCACATCGTCTTTATCCATTCATCTATCAGTGAACACTTGAGTTGCTTCCATGATTTGGCTATTATAAATACTGCTGTAATAAACGTAGGGGTGCATATATCTTTTAAAATTAGTGTTTTCATATTCTTTGGGTAAATACCGAGTAGTGCAACTACTAGATCATACGGGGATTCTGTCTTTACACTTGATCTTAGCCAAAAGGCCGAGAAGCGATGTGATTCTGTCTTTAATTTTTTGAGGAACCTCCGTATTTTTCCACAGTGGCTGCATCAGTTTTCATTTCCACTAATAGTGCATGACTGTTTCTTTTTCTGCACGTCCTTGCCAACACTTGTTTCTTGTATTTTTAATTTTAATAATTCTGATGAATGTGAGATGATATCTCATGGTTTTAATTTGCATTTCTCTGATAAGTGATGTTGAGCATCTTTTCATGTGTCTCTTTACCATCTCTGTGTCTTTGGAGAAATGTCTGTTCATGTCTTCTGCCCTTTTTTGGTGGGGGTGGAGTGGTGGAGCCTAACGTGGGGGTTGAACTCACAAATGTGAGATCAAGACCTGAACTGAGATCAAGAGTCAGATGCTTAACCCACTAAACCACCCAGGCACCCCTGCCCATTTTTTAATTGGTCAGATTTTTCATTATTATATTTGTTGTCGTCATTTTGATGAGTGATCTTTGATGTTACTGTTGTCATTGTTTTGGGTGCCATGAGCTGTGCTTATGTAACAGTGAACTTACTAGATAAATGTTTTATGTATTCTGCCTGCTCTACCAACTGGCTATTTCCTCATTCCTCTTTTTGTCAGGCTTCTTTGTTCTTTGAGACACAACAGTATTGAAGTTCGGCCAATTAATAACCCTACGATGGCCTTTTAAGTGTTCAAGTAGAAGAGTCACATGCCTCTCACTTCGATCAGAAACTAAAAATGCTTAAGCTTCATGAGGAAGGCATGTGGGAAGCCTAGATCAGTCAAAAGCTTGGCTTCTTGTGCCAGAGTTAGCCAGGTTGTGAATGCAAAGGAAAAGTTTTTAAAGGAAATTAAAAGTACTACTCTAATGAACACATGAACAATAAGAAACTAAAAGAGCCTCATTGCTGATGTGGTGAAAGTTTTAGTGATCTGGATAAAAGATGGAGCCAGCTACAGTATTTTCTTATGCCAAGGCCTAATCCATAGCAAGGCCCTAACTCCTCAGTTTTACGTAGGCTAGAAGTGGTAAAGAAGCTACGGAGGTTTGAAGCTAGCAGAGTTTGGTTCGTGAAGCTAGCAGAGGTTGGTTCAGAGAAGTCATCTCTATACCACAGAAATATGCAAGGTGAAGCAGCAAGTGCTGATGTCGAAGCTGCACGAGTTTATTCAGAAGATCTAGTTGAAGTCGGTGAAGGTGACTACGCTAAGTACAGATGTTCAGTGTATAAGAAACCACCTTCTGTTGGAAGAAGATGCCATCTAGGACTTTGTTAGCTAGAGAGAAATTAAGGCCTAGCTTCAGATTTTCCAAGGAGGGGCTGACTGTCTTGTTAGGGGTTAATACAGCTCATGACTTCAGGTTGAAGCCAGTGCTTATTTACCATTCTGAAAAGCAGGGTCCTTAAGAATTAGCTGAATCTACTCTGTGTTCTGTAACTGGAACAACAAAGCCTGGATGACAGCACATTTGTTTACAAATGGTCTAGACCTACTCTGCCATGCTGCAAACAGGACATCTGTTCTGCAGCCTATGGATCAAGGAGTAATTCAACTTTAAAAGTCTTACTATTTTTTTTTTAAAGATTTTATTTATTTATTTGACAGAGATCACAAGTAGGCAGAGAGGCAGAGAGAGAGAGAGAAGGAAGCAGGCTCCCCGCTGAGCAGAGAGCCCGATGCGGGGCTCGATCCCAGGACCCTGGGATCATGACCTGAGCCGAAGGCAGAGGCTTTAACCCACTGAGCCACCCAGGCACCCCAAAAGTCTTACTATTTAAGGAACATATTTTGTTAAGGCTGTAGCTGCCATGATAGTGAGTGATTCATCTGACAGATCCAGGCAGAATAAATTGAAAACCTTCTGGAAAAGGTTCACCATTCTAGATTCTATTAAGAATATCCCTGATAGATGAGACAAGGCCTGAATATCAACATGAACAGGAGTTTGGAAGAAGCTGATTGCAGTCTTGGCATGGACGACTTTGAGTATTCAAGACTTCAGTGGAGGAGATAACTGCAGATGGTGGAAGTAGCAAAACTAGAATTAGAAGTGGAGCCTGAAGATGGGACTGAATTGCTGTAATCTCATGATGAAACTTGAGCAGTTGAGGAGTTGCTTCTTATGGACAAGCAGAGAAAGTCGTTTCCTGAGATGAAATCTGCTGGTGAAGATGCTGTGAAGATTATTGAAATGACAATAAAGAATTTAGAATATTACATAAACTTAGTGGATAGTGCAGTGGCAGGATTTGAGAGCATTGACTCCAGTTTTGAAAGAAGTTCTAATTGTGGGGGCGCCTGGGTGGCTCAGTGGGTTAAGCCGCTGCCTTCGGCTCAGGTCATGATCTCGGGGTCCTGGGATCGAGTCCCACATCTGGCTCTCTGCTCAGCAGGGAGCCTGCTTCCCTCTCTCTCTCTCTCTCTGCCTGCCTCTCTGTCTACTTGTGATCTCTCTCTGTCAAATAAATAAATAATCTTTAAAAAAAAAAAAAAACTTAAAAAAAAAAAGTTCTAATTGTGCGTTAAAATGCTATCAGACAGCATTGCATTCTTCAGAGAAGTCACACGTGAAAGAGCCAGTTGATGTGGCAGACTCTGTTGTTGTTGTCTACCAATTGAGCCAGCCAGGTGTCCCAGACTCTGTTGTTTTAAGAAATTGCCACAGCCACCCCAACCTTCAGCAACCATCCCCCTGATCAGGCAGCAGCCCGAGTGACATGGAGATAAGACCCTCCACCAGTGAAAAGCTCAAATGATGTTGAGCATTTTTTAGCAATACAGGGTTTTTAAATTAAGGTATATACATTGCTTTTTTAGGCATATTACTATTGCATATTTAATAGGCTGCGGTATAGGGTAAATATAACTTTTATATGTGTTGAGAAACCAGAAAGTTCATTTGACTTATTTTATTATGGTACTCGTTTTATTATTGTGGTCTGAAACAAAACCCACAATATCTCCAAGGTCTGCCTGTACATTGGTGGAGACTCATGAAGTCGGTTTTTGTGGTATAGTCTCATTTCAGGTTTAACCTTTGTTATTAATGGGGTATCGTTTTTCCTTGTTCTGTAGTAATTTGAGTATTGCATCTCTTGATCATTTTATTTATTGTTTGATCACATTTCTTTAAGGACTCTTTTCCTATAAACTCAACTTCTTCTTATGCCCTTGAGACTCTAATCTCAACCCTTTCTTTGCATATTGTGCCCTTGTCTTTCCTATCTTGAAGAAAGTTTTCATTTTTTTCCTACCAAAAAACTCGAGTGGTTTTTCTGTGGTTAGTGCCCTTGTTTCCTTTTTATCCCTTCATTGTCACTGTCATTCTGAAATTCTCAGAATTTGCTAGTGACTTTATTGCCAAAATCTAGTTGTTCTTTGTCTTTTATCCCCATGACCTCTTTGTTGCACTACATTTTGCTTCTTTGTTCCTTTCCCTAACACTTGCTTACTGTTTCTTGCACCTGATAACACTTGCAGTCACTTTAAAAAAAAAAAAAAAAAAAAAAAAAATTTATTTATTTATTTATTTTAGAGAGAGAACAAGCTGGGGGAGAGACAGGGAAAGGGAGCGAGAGAATCCATAAGCAGACTCCCTGCTGAGCATGGAGCCCAACTTGGGGCTCCATCCCAGGACCCTGAGATCATGACCTGAGTTGAAACCAAGAGTCAGCCTCTCAACCAAGTCACCCAGGTGCCCCTTGCCAGTCACTTTTAATTATTTTCCTCATCTTCAATTGCCAGTGTTTGCCTTTGACCTTTTATTGTTTTCCTTTAGTGCTACTTTACAAGGAATTCTTAGCTTTTCTTAGGATTTTACCTCTTTTTCAATTACTACCTTGTGGTTTCATTTCTCAGGTCTTGATATTTCCTCCTAGTTTATGGAAACACAGGAATTATTGTCACTCTGAAAAAGGTGTCATGTCCAGTCACCAATTTGTAATCCAGGTTTCCCTGGGAGACATTTCTGTTTAGCTTTTTGTCATCTTACTTTCAGCATCTGAGATAGAATATCATCTCCTCTCCATCTACCCTTTCACAGACCACTTTACTAATTGCCAGTAAGTATCAGGATCATTATTTTAAAAACTTGATGCGATCCTTGACTCATCTGTCTCTTTCACAGTCATCTGCTATCTTGTTTGAAGTTTTTATTTGGGCAATGTCTCATTAATTCCACCCCCACCCCCCTTTTCTTTACTGCTACCGTTTGGTTTCATTCCTTAATTTTCTCACCTTGATTATTTCAAATAGCCTTTTAATTTGTATCTTTTTTTTCTTCTCTCTGTTCCCTCCTAATAATTTATAATTTTCTGAGTTATATAATGTTGAAAAGTATTATAAGGAAAAATTGTTCTGTGATAGCAAAGCTTGGGAAATGGTAGATTAAGAAAAAACTACTTGGGGGGGTGGTGCCTGGGTGGCTCAGTGGGTTGGGCCTCTGCCTTCAGCTCAGGTCATGATCCCCGGGTCCTGGGGTGGAGCCCCGAGTCAGCCTCTCTGCTCAGCGGGGAGCCTGCTTCCTTCTCTCTCTCTGCCTGCCTCTCTGCCCGCTCTCTCTCTGTCAAATAAATTAAAAATCTTCAAAAAGAAAAAATAAAAAATTACTTGGGGATAAAGAAGTAATTATTCCTTACTGTAAAACTTCTATGATATGCTGGTGTTCATTGTTAATCTCTTAAATTGGGAGTGATATGGGTAATGCATAGCGTTTTCCCATAGACAATTTAATTTTTTTGCAGAGTATCTTCTAGGGCTAGGGGTTCCTGGAGCATACTTTAGGATTTGGTGTAAAATTTATTTGAGACAGAGACAGACAGACAGAAAGTGAGTGGCAGGGGGTGGGGGCCTCAGGGCACAGAGAGGGAGAATCCCAAGCCGATTTAACCAACTGAACTATCCAGGTGCCCCAGATTTCTTGATGTATTAATGTCCTGTTTGCCAGCTGTTCTGAAGCTGTGTAAATTCTTAGAAGCTCAAAAATACCTGCAGTGCATTTTGGAACCATTTTTACATGAAATAATTTTTTAAAAAGATTTTTTATTTATCACAGAGAGAGAGAGAGAGAAAGCACAAGCAGGGGAGGCAGCAGGCAGAGGGAGAAGCAGGCTCCCCACTGAGCAGGGAGCCTGGTGCTGGATCCTGGGATCATGACCTGAGTTGAAGGCAGGCACTTAACTGACTGAGCCACCCAGGCTTCCCTACATGAAATAATTTTTAAAGCAAATATTAAATGCTAATATCAGAAATGGGAAGATATGGGTGTATGGTTAAGAGACATGTAGATTAAAACCAATATCAAAAACAAGATCTGTTTTGTAAGAACTGAATTGTGTCTGCCAGTGAATAAATTATTGGGTTTTTACCTTGGGTAAGTGAAAACAGTTTGCTTTCATAGGGAAATTAGGTTCATAAGTACCTTGCTTACACAAGTAGTGACTCTAAAGATAACCCTTGTATATTAAATGAAAGTCTTTATAAAATGCACTTCAAATGCTCTTATTTTCTTAAGCTGGCAGACTGAATTTTCTTTTTGATGTCTTGCTGAAGTAGATTATATTTTGATTTGCATAGTTGAAATAATTCTTACTACTTTGCATATATTTGTATATATCCATGTTATTTTGAGATCATTGATTACTAATGTATTTATATTCAAGATTCAAGGGTATATTATCCCTGGGACAAAAAAAAAAATTGGGGGGGGGCGGAGCCTGGGTGGCTCAGTGGGTTAAAGCCTCTGCCTTCGGCTCAGGTCATGATCTCGGGGTCCTGGGATCCCCACATCGGGTTCTCTGCTCGGTGGGGAGCCTGCTTTCCCCCCTCTCTCTGCCTCTGTGCCTACTTGTGATTTCTCTCTCTGTCAAATAAATAAATAAAATCTTAAAAAAAAATTTTTTAATTGATGTTTTTCTTGCTTTAAGGAGAAGACAATCATATGAAACAAAATATATAGCTTCATGAGTTGTTATATAGTAAACTTTGCTGTCATCACAATTCTAGTCAAGAAATAGAACTTTGTTAGCCACTCCAAAATTATCTCCCAATTACAGTTTCTCTCCCTCTCCTCAAAAATGACTGCTTTGACCTTTGTAGTAAGTTCCCTGCATTTAAAAAATAGTGTATCAGTCAACTGTGTATTCTTGCACACAAAGGTTTAATGTTTCCCATTTTAAAAAAATTAAGAATGATTAATTTTAGAAAGTATTTTGATGATGTGCCATTGTACCCCTCGTGTTTATATCTTAAGTCAGATTTACCTGTAGAAGAAAATTTAATAACTCTAAGTTCTGATGCTTGAGAGCTTATAAAGACTTGATGTAGTGACATGAATTGTTTTTCAGGGTGTCCTGATGTCAGAAGAAGAAGTGTTTGAACTTGTTCCTGATGATGAGCGACAGTGTTCAGCGTGCAGAACCACGTGTTTTCTCTCTGCTCTCACATGCTCCTGTAATCCTGAACGCCTCGTGTGTCTCTACCATCCAACTGATCTGTGCCCCTGCCCCATGCAGAAGAAATGTCTTAGGTATCCTTAAGTTTCTTGTAAAGCTTGTTACTTCTTTTAAAACTGAGTGCACTGTTCTTTGTAATTCCCCTTCCCCGCGTGTGCACTGGGAACTTTTCCTTGTCTCTGCTTCCCTGCTGAGGACCAGTCCTTTAAAGTTGGCCCTAAACTTGGCAACTAATGTTAGATTTTTTTTTAATTGATTTCACATGTTCCCTGTCTCTCCCTGCCTTAAAACTCTGTGAGTGGCTTTGATCTAAGACCCCATTTCCTTGGTCATTTATTAAGCTGATTTTACTTAAAATTTATTTTAACGTTGTTGTTGGTTTGCAACGTTTTTAATTTCTGTGTTTTTTGTTTATTTGTTTTGTTTTTCTTTGTGCTTAGATACCGCTACCCATTAGAGGACCTCCCTTCTCTGCTGTATGGTGTGAAGGTCAGGGCACAGTCCTATGACACTTGGGTCAGCCGTGTTACAGAAGCATTATCTGCCAACTTCAACCACAAGAAAGGTTAAGCTTTTGTGTGCATACACATTGAAAGAGGCCTTATTTTGTTTTATGTGCTTTTCCTCCAGTAAGGGAAACTTGTAGGCTTCATATGGGATTTGCAACTAGTAGGTAGGATAGTTTTCTATTTGAAAATTTTCTTTTACATAAATGGTTAATATAAAATGGGACAGACAACTAACTTACAGTAGATACGTATTTTGGGGAGCCATTGTTACCAGTGGACTGCCACTAAAGGTTAGTAAGAAAGAGGAATTACTTTCCTGGAGAGAAATTGTCTGTAAGGGTTAGGAACGGGCACCTGTTCTTAAGCTTTTGTTGCATTGGTGAGATTTTCACAGCTGCAGTGTTTCCACTAACTTGATGACTAACTTGAGAGAGTTTGGTGAGTATTTTTAAATGGATTTTTATGTCTGTGGTCATAGTATGTAGCTTTGTTTTTACAGATTTGATTGAATTACGAGTAATGCTGGAAGATGCTGAGGATAGGAAATACCCAGAGAATGATCTCTTCAGAAAACTCAGAGATGCTGTGAAGGAAGCTGAGACTTGCGCTTCTGTGGCTCAGCTGCTTCTGAGCAAAAAGCAGAAGCATAGGTAAGACTGAGAAGAGTTCTCCAGAGGTTTCCTGTGCATTTTTTCGTTTTGCTTGTTTGCTTTTCTTTTAGAGTAAAAGCCAGAAGTGTAGCTGGCCCCTCCCTGTATATCTTTGACCTCTTGTTGTGGTCATTTCTCTCCCTCCAATTATGTCCCGATTTTCTCTCCTACTGCTCTCCCTTTTTTCCTGTTCCACTCTGAGTCCTCTTCCCCTTTGAGCTTTTTAACACCAGGCATGCTTCTGCTTAGTGCCTTCGCACTTCTTTGCTCTTCGAGCACTCTTCCATCATGTCCAAGGGGCTTGTTCCCTCGCCTCTTTCAGGTCTTTTTCAGATAGTTGACACATTCTTCTTGAAGAGGCCTTCTCTGACAATGCTTTATAAAACTGCAGCCTTCTTATTCTTTTCCTGCTCTTTTCTCTTAGCCCTGTCACGTCCCGATATACTGGTTTATTATCTCCTCCTTTCTTTCCCAGTCCCACTAGACACCTTCTAGACTAGAATGTTGCAGACTTTTTTATCCTTTTTCATGGCTCTGTTTCTTGTGCTTAGAATAGTGTCCTGCAAATACTGGATGTGCAATAAATATTTGTAAATAAATAAATGGTACTACATGCTGAAGGCAGGTGGCAGCAAAGACTAACCTTGATGGATGCTGGAGAGGCTGTATTATTAAGAAGTGTAGAAGTATGCACCCTTGATTTAATGGAATTCACATGTGCTAAATTTTCTGTGGTACTGTTTTGTATCCATGCCAACACTTTCCTGAAGGGCTTTTGCTATGGCCCTTCATGTTGGGTTCTAAATTACTTTGTACATTTTTTATTTACCATTTGATTAGAGAACTTTTCTTTGAAGCATTGATCAAGGAATTTTCACCTGTCATTGGGTCACTAACCCCCTTGGGGAATCTGGCAAAAGCATAGGGACCCTCTTCTTAGAAAAATGTATATACACATACCATTCCGAATCCGTTTCAGAGGGGTTTATCGTCCCCTAGCCAAGTTAAAGGCCCTTGTTCCACATTTTAAGCTTTTTGAGGTAGAAGATTTAGTTTTATTAATAATAAACATAGTATTTTACTCTGAGGAATTTATTGATTGTTTAAAGTGCTCAATACTTGGAAGATTGGAGGAACTGTAACTTGGAGAATCTTTGTAACTTGTAAATCTTTGAGTCATTAACTAATGAGGTAAAAACCTAATTTGGAAGTGATCGCCATTACAGTAGAACCTCTCAAACATTCGTATTCTGGGATTGCTTGGGTGAGAATTCTAGAGAGACTAGAAGCTCCTTTGCTATCAGGTGACTATGGATTTTTCTTACTTATGTCTCAATATTATTTCATATCAGGCAGAGCCCAGATAGTGGGAGAACTCGGACCAAACTGACAGTGGAAGAATTGAAGGCCTTTGTCCAACAACTTTTTAGTCTTCCATGTGTCATCAGCCAAGCTCGACAAGTAAAGGTGGAGTATTACATTCTTTTCTTGGGTAATATCCTTTGTAGTATGAGTTTCTGTTTTGGGTAAACAAAATAGTATGTCTAGACTAGCTTTTTGTTCCGTTTATCACATAAATGCTGCTGTTTGAAGGTTTTCAGTAGGCAGTAAGAACCCCTGGTTTTGCTCTTAGGCTTTTATTCTCCTTTTCAAGTTCTGGAACCAAGGGAGTTAGTTTAGAATTTTTTCCTACATTGATTTTAGATCAGAATCCTCATTTAGCACAGATGTAATTGAGATGCAAGAAAATAGTTAAAAGAACCTGAATGTATCAGTAAGTTACTAGTTCATGAGCTTTTAAAAATGTGAGCTCTGGGGCGCCTGGGTGGCTCAGTGGGTTAAAGCCTCTGCCTTCGGCTCAGGTCATGGTCCCAGGGTCCTGGGATCGAGGCCCGCATCGGGCTCTCTGCTCGGCGGGGAGCCTGCTTCCTCCTCTCTCTCTCTGACTGCCTCTCTGCCTACTTGTGATCTCTCTGTCAAATAAATAAATAAAATCTTAAAAAAAAAAAAAATGTGAGCTCTGAAATTACTAGGGCCCTGATGGCTTCTTGAATATGTAGTCTTAAAAAGTATATATCAAATATATTAATCAGCATAGTTAGTAATCCTCTGGTAGTTTGTGGTGGTTTGTGATTTGGCCATGGGCAGGGTATCTAAAATGGTTTTTATCAAGGTTATCAGCTTAGGGGCACCTAGGTGGCTCAGTTGGTTAAGCATCTGCCTTGGGCAGAGGTCCTGATCCTAGGGTCCTGGAATCGAGCCCCGCATTAGGCTCCCTGCTCAGCAGGAAGCCTGCTTCTCACTTTTCCTCTGCCTGCTACTCCCCCTGCTTGTGTGCACTCTCTCTCTGTCAAATAAATAAAATCTTAAAAAAAAAGGGGGGTGGTTATCCGTGTGAAAATTCCAGTATCAGTTGTGTTTCTGATGTTATTCTATGTCGTGGGAGCATTTAGTAGTTGACCACTCTTTCCTTCCTGAGAAAACTTTATTCTCTAAACATCTGTGACATCATCACACGTTTTTCTTCGCTCATTCACAGTTCCTTCTTTTTGGTGTTCTTTGTCATTTGTTTTCTCCTTGGCTTGACTTCTAAGTGTTGGAGTATATTAGGAGTCTCAGCTCTTTTTTTAGATCCTGACATCTTACTTGTTCAGTGACATTAATATCACCTGTATCTTATTGATCCCCAGATCACCAGCTCTCAATGCTTTTGTTCTCTCCTACTGGTTTGTACATCCAGTTGTGTACTCTGCTTATCCAGTTGTATCCCTCTGCCTATGACTAAAAGGCATCTTAAAAGCCTTTTAGTAAATCAAATCCTTGATTCCTTTATTTCCCTTATAGCCCACATCCAGTCTCTAAACAAATGTGAATATTCAGAATGTTTCCCAAAGTGAACCATTTGCCATCATCTCCATTGCTTAAACTGTGCTCTGAACTGCTAGATTCTGACCCTTGGATTACTGTAATAGCCTCTTAACTCCTCTCCCTTTTTCTTCTCTTGTCCCTGACAGTTTTTCATTTGGTAGCCATTGTGATCATGTAAAATGTAAATCAAATCATATCACTTCTCTGTGGTTAAAATTCTCCAGTGCTTCCCCAAAACCATTGGAATGAAATCTAAACTCCTAATCTATATGGCATTATGTAATCTGAACTCTGCTTATTTTTAAACTGCATTTCTCCCCTTTGCTTCCCATCATCCACTTTAGAGCAAGACATTTCTCTGTGAAAGGTTGTGCAGTTATTATCCGCCCGGCCTGAACTGCTCTTCCTCCTAAGGTCTTCATATGGGTCTCACCTCTAGCTCCTCATTTTAGTGTCAGTTCATCTGTTTCCTGTGACCACCGTTGCAAAGTAAAATGCCCACCTCTCTGGTCATTCTCTATTGTGTTGCCCTGTTTTATTTTCACAGCACTTAAAATTAACTGAAACATTTTATATGCAGTGTCTGACTGTGTATATGTTCCTTGAAGACAAGGACTTCGTTTGTTTCAGTGCTGTGTGCTTAGAACAGTGGCTGCATCGTAGTCTGCTGTCATTAAATATTGTTTGAATGAATTAATTATATTTTAAAAGTAAGTGTGTAAGTAATTACAGAGAAGCATAATTATGTTCTTAACTAGTATATCTGGTGCTGTTGGATTATTGGATTAGAATTATTAGTCTAGAATTTGATAGTTTGCCTGAGCTTATATCTATTCCATACTCATTTTGTATCTTTTAAATTTGTTTTTTATTTTTATTTTTTTTACTTTTTCAGAATCTCCTGGATGATGTGGAAGAGTTTCATGAACGTGCTCAAGAGGCCATGATGGATGAAACCCCGGATTCTTCCAAACTTCAGATGTTGATAGACATGGGCTCTAGTCTCTATGTGGAGCTACCTGAATTAGCCCGACTAAAGCAAGAACTACAGCAGGCTCGATGGTTGGATGAAGTAAGACTGACCCTGTCAGATCCACAACAGGTCACTTTGGATGTCATGAAGAAACTGATAGACTCTGGGGTGGGGTTGGCCCCCCACCATGCCGTGGAGAAGGCAATGGCTGAACTACAGGAGCTCCTTACAGTCTCTGAGCGATGGGAAGAAAAGGCTAAGGTCTGCCTACAGGCAAGGTGAACACATATATTGGTGACTGTTGCCTCTTTAATAACTAAGGTAGAACTGAAGGAGGAACATAAGTATCTGTTTCATTAAATATTTAGTTAGATGTTTTATGCCTTCGCTGACCAGTCACTAAATTATCAAATAAGTCTGCATATAAACAGTTTCAAATATTGTGTGCATGTTTGTGCAGAGTACTTTGCTAAGTAGTTTAAGTGAAACAAAGTAGTATTTTGTTTAGAACCTTCCCATTACCTATACTATAGTTCAGAGCTAAGAAATGTAATGCTCACTGCAATATGTTATTGTTAACTGAAAGGTACAGAAAAATGCTATAGGAATTCAGAGGAGGAGAGGTCATTTTTAGCTTTGGTGGTCAGGAGAGAAGCTTGAGAGAAAATAAAGAACTTAGGTAAGGCTTTGAAGCGTGAGTGGGGTTGAGTGGAAGGGGAGTAAGAAAGATCAAGCTAATAAGTTTAAAGAATATATAGGGTGTGTTAGGCGACAAAAGTTAAATGGGCTTTATTTGAGTAAGGATTTATGTAGGAAAGTAGTGGGAAAGGGGAAGCAAGAAAGACAGGAGACCATTACACAGTTGCATTAGCATTGGTACCCTCATTGGGTTTGCAAGATTTCAGTAAAGCATTCACCATACTTGATTGTTTATCAACTAATTAGACTGTAATGTTCTTTATGAAAGTATTTCTTCAGCTAAAATTAAGATCTATAATTTCTCTTGTGAGGATGAGGAACCTGGCCTACTTAAAGCCCATAGTTAGTAAATAACACAGCTTTTCCTGTCAACTGCAACAAAAATAAGTGGCTGGCAAAGTACTTAAGTACCCAAAGACTTCAGAATGAAGTGGAAAAGGCTTTAAATTTGAGCTGTGTTGGGACACCTGGGTAGCTCAGTCAGTAAACCATCTGCCTTTGGCTCAGGTTGTGATCCCAGGGTCCTCGATTGAGTTCCACATTGGGCTCCCTGCTCAGCGGGAAGTCTCCTTCTCCCTTTGCCTGCTGCCCCCTGCTCGAGCTTGCTCTCTCTCTCTCTCTCGTTCTCTCTGGCAAATAAAATCTTAAAAAAAAAAAAAAAAGTCCGTTGTAAGACCTCCAGAGAGATGATAAATAAATAAAGAGATTTGAGCTGTGTTATATAACGAACACAGTTCTGTTTAACCGAGAAAAGGCTGGATATATTTTTGCTGGATATTTTGCTGTCTAGTTGTCATGGGGAATACATACTAAAATGTATCCATAGCTTTTCCTGTTAGAAACCTTCAAATTATTCATGGCAGTTCCAGGAGTGTAGTAAATGGGAAAAGCTAAATAACTGGAATGCAAAACCTGATTTGATACACCTGATGCAGCTTAGTGTAGTCTGTAGAATGAGATTTTGTTGATAGTAGTATTTGAAGACTTTTTTCCTCTCATTTTCCACATTTACCAGTCACTAAGTTTTAAGGAGCTCACCTGTAAAATGTCCCTCGTATCTGTCTTCTTCAACTCCATTGTCACTGACCTAGGTATGGTGTTCTTGTATTTTCCCTTAATCTTTGCAATTCAGTGTTTATGGAGTACCTACTACATGCCAAGTACTCTTTTTAAGTGCAATAGAGATAGTAGGGGAAAAGACCCACAAAGTCCCTGCTGTACAATAGAGCCAACATTCTAGTGGGGAGAGACAGGTGAATAAGTGAGTGAATGAATGTTTGAATGAACTTCAGATAATTAGTGTCACGAAGAAAATAAAATTAGTAAGAAAATAGAGGGAGAGGGCTTGGTGGGGAGAGTGGAAAGTGGAATCTTTTTTGTTTTCTAACTTCTGTCGAAGTTAGATTTCTGAAACACATCTACAGTGTTCTTGGCCTTTTGGATTGGTTAATTCCTGACCACTGTTTTCTCAATATCCTCCTCCTCTGCTTTTGGCCCTCTCTGCCTGCCTCTTGAATAATGTCTTTCCTCAAGATTCTGGCCTAGACCACTTCCTTTTTCACTCTGTACATCTCCCTGGAAATTTCTTATTTTCTGGCTCCATTGGCCATCTGTATGCTGATTAACTCCAAATTCTTATCTATAACATTGATATTTTTCGTAGATACTATCTGCCTATTTGGTAATTCCATTGGATGTCTTGTTGGTACCTCAGATTCCCCATATCCAAAATTGGATTCATTAACTCTTTCCCATCATCTCATCCTTTGCTCCTTTTTCCTTTGAATTAAACCATTGTTTTTCTCCTTTAAACAAGCTTTGGAAATTACCTTTGACCTTTCCTTTCCATTTCCATACCCTCAACCTTAGTTAACTACCAAGTCACATTGATTATATTTCCTTGATGTTTTTCACTTTCATTCTTCTTTGGGGTACTGTCATAGTTGGCCTAAATCATAGCCACAGTCTCTGGGACCTCACCCTGCTCTCACCCATTCTCTACACTGCAACTAGTATTTTCTTAAAATACAGGTGTAGTTTTTTTTCACTCCCTTGCTTAGAGCCCTTCACTGTTTCCCATTCCCCTGGGGATGACATTTAGAGTCCTTCATCTAATTCATAAGGCCATCTTGTAATCTAGCCCTTTGCTTAAGGATCTAGCCTCATCCCTTGCTATTCTTCCTTTGCATTCTGTGTTTCAAGTGTAGTGATCACCCTGCTTTCCTCAGACATGCCATGTTCTTTCTTGTCTCTGGGCCTTTGCGTGTGCTCATTTTCTCCTCTGGAACACTCTTCCCTTCTCCCCATCCCCTGTGGTATACTCCTACCCAGCTTCTGGTCTTCCTGACTCACTCCTATTCAGAAAGGCTAAGAAAGCTTAGACGTCACTTCTGGGAATCCTTCCATCACCTGCCAAGTCAGTTTAGGTCCCCCTGCTATTATATTTTGATAGCATCTCAACAGTACTATGAATAATCCCCCTCTAATACCACAAGATTAAAATGTTTAATGAGGCAAGGGCTCTGACACTCTGTCACTCCTGTGTATTAATACTCTCCAGAACCTAGCACCGTGCCTAGCACATGGTAGGATTCATGGATAATGAAACTGTTCCCACCCTCAGTAGCTTCCTATTGCTTCCATGGTGAAATTCATGGCTCTCAAAATCTCTTATATCTGTTTGCATCTTTCTTTCCTGTCAAAATTCCCCTACTTCTTGCTCTTACTCCTGCTCCTACCTCACTCCCATCCTCACACTGGACTACTTTTTTTTTTTTTTTAAGATTTTAGTTTTTAAATTAAAAAATAGATATAATCTCTACCCCCCCACCAAGTGGTGCTTGAACTCATGACCCTGAGATCAGGAGCTACATGCTGTACCCACTAAGCCAGCCAGGCGCTCCTGGACCTTTAACTTATTTTAAAACATTTCTTCATGTCTTTGTTCATTATATTCTGGGTTGTTTTTTTTTTTTTTCCTTTAACCTTTCACTTGAGAAAATCACACTTCTTTTTTAAGCTTCGGCTCGAAGCCTGTCTCAGCTCCTTTAAGCAGAATTAATCACAACTTCCCATAGTGGTGAACCTAAAATGATTTGCTCTTTGTCCCCAGTACAAGTTTAATTCTTACCTTGTATTCTGATTCATTGAGGATAAGGTCTATTTTATTCATCTTTTAACTAGGTGGTATTGAATGTGGTTGAATTAATTCCTGGACTCCTAGACTGTTGCTTTCCACACTGCTGTCTGACATGCATTTCTGACAATTTCAGATATTGTGGAGAACTAACATAGATGCAATTATTTTTTTTGATTTTTTAAAAGATTTTATTTATTTATTTGAGAGAGAGACAGTGAGAGAGAACATGAGTGAGGAGAAGGGCAGAGAGAGAAGCAGACTCCCCGTGGAGCTGGGAGCCCGATGCGGGACTCGATCCCAGGACTCTGGGATCATGACCTGGGCCGAAGGCAGTTGTCCAACCAACTGAGCCACCCAGGCGTCCCACATAGATGCAATTTAGTGTAGTGGAAAGAGTAAGGTGTCTGAGACTCATTCTGAATCAGTGTTTGAGCTGTGCCATTCACTGTATTAAATGATTTTGGGAAAAAAATTGATTTTTGAGTTAAGGTTTTCTTATTTGTAAATTGGAAATTAAAGTAATAGCTGCTTTGCCTCCCTTACAGGATTGTGATAAGAACTAAATGAAATCATATATATGAAATTTCTCTGCATGTTCTAAAATGTTATTTAAATGTTGGTAGCATTTTGACTTTTCCTTATGCATTTGCCCTGTCTTTGTGGTTTTTTTAAGACCACGGCACAGTGTGGCAAGTTTAGAAAGCATAGTTAACGAAGCCAAAAACATTCCAGCCTTTCTACCCAATGTATTGTCCCTGAAAGAAGCATTACAAAAAGCTCGAGAATGGACAGCTAAAGTGGAAGCTATTCAGGTAAGGAGCCTCTTGAATTATCCTACGATTTGGGTAATGGCTATCTCACAGATGAATCCTTTAAGCCTTTAATTCTTTATGAGACTGAGCCTTTAATTCTTTAAAATAGAATAACCATAATAAAATAATGGTACTTAAAATTCAGTTGTTCTTCCATCTGATTCTGTCATTCAAAATAAATATTACCTATTTAAATGTTACTTGTTTCTCTCGACTCCCTGCTATGAAAGATGACGGAATTAGTTATTTATTTAACTCTTAGCAATAGGGAGTTTATTCCCTGCTGTATTCTTTGAATCTTTGCCATGTGTGCAAATAAATTTTAAAATAGGCAGAAAAAAGAAAATGAAATTAAAATTTACTAAACACCATAACACTTATAATAGATATTATTCTAGGTGTTTGGGAGTAGAAATGTGAGGGGAGGGTGTAAAGATAGTACCCTGGCACTCAGAAAGACATGTATTATATATTTTAATTTAAAACAATATATTACATACCTCCTGAATTATAAAAACCTTGCAGCATTTCAGTATTGAGTATGTATATACTTTTTTTTTTTTTTTTTGTATGAACTCTTTATTGTAGAACTATATCCAAAGAAAAGGAAACCAACTCTCTGCTGTCCCAAGAAAGAACATACTCTAGGTGTCAAGTTCTAATGACTTCTGTTTTAGTTTATTTTCAGTTAACTCTTTCTGGGAGCTTCTTAGCTCTGCTCTTTGTATGCTATTGTTAAAATTATCTGTATTTTCCAAACTAAGGATTGCTGGAGGGGAGATGGGTGGATAGGGGGAAACAGCTCCTCTGTTTCATCTTTTTTTTTTTTTTTTTAAGATTTTTTCATTTATTTGACAGAGATCACAAGTAGGCAGAGAGGCAGGCGGGGGGAAGCAGGCTCCCTGCTTAGCAGAGAGCCCGATGCAGGCCTTGATCCCAGGACCCCAAGATCATGACCTGAGCCTAAGGCAGAGGCTTAACCCATTGAGCCACTTAGGCACCCCATTCTCTGTTTCATCTTTAACCCATTTCAGGAGGTTGGTTGTCCTCAAATATTTGATAACCCTTAGTTGGCTGTTAATTTATGACTGTAGGACCAAGTCTACAAGATGGCTGTCTTGTGTTTCCTCTGTAATTTTGAAGGACTTGTCCTCCGCCAAGCCCTCCCTTCAGTGGGAAGACTTGACTCATAGGATCTAAGTAAGTGGACAACTTCTGTTGACAGGCATACTCTTTAAGATACAGAGCTTGGGAACAGGCTAAGTCAAGCCTTAGCCAGAAGGTCTTTCGTAGTCAAATGGCTATAGTTGGGTACAAGAAGGGATAGCAGTAAACATGGTATTTCTCAGCTGTATCTATTTGAGCTTTCTTTTACCTGTCTATTCTTTAATCCTAGTACCACAGTGATTTAATTATGCCATTGTAATATCACTTAGGGCTAGAACCTTCCCATTATCATTACTGAAGATTCACTTAAGTTGGGGTGCCTGGTTGGCTCAGTTGGTGGAGCATGTGGCTCTTGATCTCGGGATTGTGAGTTCAAGCCCCACATTGGGTGTGGAGCCTACTTAAAAAAAACAAAATCACTTAAGTATTTTGCCTGTTTTTCCAAATGTTCCAGTATAACTTTCAAAATGAATTTATAGGCAAATGAGTCAGTTAACATAGGAAATAACCTTTTATTGCTATGTCTGTTTATAGCATGTAACTATGCCTTTCCCTCATTCAGGGCTTCTTAGTAACAATGAATGTTAAGGGCATGTATACAGTTTCTTAGGCTCTGCCTGGAGATTCATCCAGTCTAAGGTATTACTCTGAATTACTGCCTGTTGGCTGCCAACCCACTGCAGGTGTTCTTGCCACATCCTTGAAATGGATTACTTGTTAACCCTCTCACCTCTTTATAATGATTTCTTTAGTAAACTTAAAGCAGTAATAGTTCTAAAAACAGTAATTTCATTATATGGAAATATTAAACCATTGTGACTTAGGCAAATATCTGTTCTCATCTGTATTTACATAACATAAAATGGAGGTGGTTATCAGCACCAAAATATTGCTCTGTAGTCATTGGAAAAGTTTGAAAGCCTTTGAAATAGGCAAAAGAAATTATGGGTGTCCTTTTAGTGGAGTATGGAAGTTTTCTGGAGAACTCTCCAAGATCATCTTATTCTATGAGTGCATGCTGTGGATTTTTTTTTGACCAGGCTATTTTACAGCTTTGTCAGTTATTAAAAAATTATAGTAATACAAATGAATTGTGTCCATAGAAAGACATTTATAATGAAACAATTGATTTCTTCATGGTAGAGAAGATGAATTGTCCTATATGATATTAAATATGTTTCCATCTGTTAGCAAATTTCCTGATTGTATTTATAAATGTCTTTTTTTTTTTTTAAAGATTTATTTATTTATTTTAGAGAGTGTTTGTGAATGGGGGAGGGTCACTGGAGGAGAGGGGAAGCAGACTTCCTGCCGAGCAGGGAGCTGGACGTGGAGCCTGATCTAACCAGGAGGTCGTGACCTGAGCTGAAACTAAGTGTCAGATGCTCAACCAATGGAGCCACCCAGATGCCCCTATGTGTCTTTTCTTTAGATTATCTTTTGAACTGATTTTTACATCTTGACTGGCTCCCTCGTTGATTAATAAAAATCTTTGACAGCATGAATTTTCAGACTTTTTAAAAAGGACATTGGAAGCTCTATTAGTTCAAGAGATAGAACTAGGTTTAAAGAACAACATTTAATAAAAAAAACTCAACACTAAATTCTTTGTAAGATCTGACCATTATCACTAGACCCCATAAGAAAGTGCAAGTCATGTGAGAATGCACTTTTGTGTTTCAGAGTGGCAGCAACTATGCTTACTTAGAGCAGCTGGAGAGCTTATCTGCTAAAGGGCGACCTATCCCTGTGCGTCTGGACGCGTTACCCCAGGTAGAATCACAAGTGGCAGCTGCTCGGGCATGGAGAGAACGGACTGGGAGGACCTTCCTTAAGAAGAATTCTAGCCATACCTTGTTGCAGGTAAAGAACGGTTAGTAATTTAATACCCTTAGGTAGGAGTTTCATTTGTGAAGGTTGTTTTCAATTTATCTGGTCATGGTTTTATAAGTGATTCTTATTAAGTGATACCAAATGTTGACTGGAAATCTGTTGCCTTAGGCAGACTTATCTGCAGTTCATCTTGTACTGCATCCAGAAAAGAATCAGCCTGGATCTTATCTCTGTTACTAATGGATTCTGTCCTTGAAATATCTTATATGTGTTACCCTTTTCATCTTGAGCAGTCGGGACGCCCTAGTAGTTAAAGAGCATAGGCTTTGGAGTAAGGTACTTCATGTTGAGAACTGGCTCTCTAATTGCTAACCCTGTGTTCTTGGGCAAGTTGTTTCCTTTCCAAGCCTTCATTTCCCCAGTTTGTAAAATACAGGTGATACACCTACAAAAGAAGGTGGTTGTGAGGATTGCATTAGGTTTGTGTAGAAGGTACATAAGAAAGTGCCTAGGACAAGATGAGTGGTCAGTAAATGGTTCCTTTTTATTATTTTCAGTTTTAAGATTTTTTTAAAAGCCAGGACTCAGTGTTTGGTTTTATTTTTGTAGGTGCTGAGTCCCCGGACTGACATTGGTATATATGGGAGTGGTAAAAACAGGAGGAAAAAAGTAAAAGAACTAATAGAAAAAGAAAAAGAAAAGGATCTGGACCTTGAGCCTCTGAGTGATCTGGAGGAAGGATTGGAGGAAACCAGAGATACAGCTATGGTGGTAAGAAATTATGTAATGCATTCTGAGTCTGCATCGTGAATACAGAATTCTTTAAAGCTATTAGATTAGCTGGTTTTATGTTCTTAACTATTTTTACTTTTATCTTTGGCTTTATAGTAAAATATTTCATTTTTGTATATTTATAATCCAAGTTTATTAGTGTGCTCATTCCCGTGAAACGGTCTTTTCCATATCTCTGTTCCTGTATATTGTTTTAATAGTTGTCTAATATTCCATCAGATTGTCCATAATTTATTGAACACTTTTCTGATACATCAAATACTTTATTACTGTTTGCTATTATGGATAATATAAAGTGAACTTCTTTATAAAGTCTTCTCCTCTTTTCAGATTATTTTCATATACTTGGCTCTTAGGAATGTGATTACCGGGTTAGAATTTAACAGCATTTTATGACATTTAATACTGTGCTTTTAAAAGGAATTGTATCTATTTAATGATACCAGCTGCTATTTAAAATATCTCCCTTCTCTTAGTCTCATTCACAGTATAGTGAATGCTCAAGAAAATACTTGTAACTAATTAGAATGATGGGTGTTTTTGGAGAGGAGGAGGAATGTGTGAAGATGACTAGGAGCCCGAGGATATAAAGAGAAATAAAAAATGAGTTTGGGCCTGGGCCTATTTAACAGTAGGGAATTGCATGCATTAAGTTACTTGATATGATGTTTCTGCCTGCATATGACCCTGGGTTTTTTGTTTTTTTTTTTTAAGATGTATTTATTTGAGTGAGAGAGCGCGTGAGCAGGGGGAGGGGCAGAGGGAGAGAGTGCAGGGAAGCAGACTCGCCCACATAGCAGGGAGCCTGATGTGGAGTTCGATCCCTGGACCCCAAGACCACAACCTGAGCTGAAACCAAGAGCTGGATGCTAAACTGACTTAGCCACCCAGGCATCCTCAAATGATCCTGTTTTGAGGCCAGTGGATATGATTTATTAGGGAGCCTGCCTATCAAGTCAGTCCTGTCAGATGAATAGAACTGGAAATTATTTCAAAATTGTTTCAGTGCTATCAGTTTAAAAAAGAAAATGTATTGGCAGTGTTCATGATTATTAAATTTTGTTTACTTTCACTTATTTTTTTAAATGAATTACATAAAACCTTGTTATATTTGGCCATCAGACTTTGTTATTCTATTTCTGCGTGAATTGGAGAAGCTGTTGAGAAAGAAATAAAAATTGATTTGTGTAGAAGTCATCCCCAGGGAAGGAATTACAAGGGGATGAGAAGTAATATTTATTGGGTGTTAACCTTGTGCGAGGCGCCAAGTTAGGCACTTTCATGTGTTAACCTTATTTAATCCTCAAAACAACAAAATGGGGTTGGTTGGTATCCTCATGTTTCAGAAAACTGAAATTTGAGAAACTTGTGCCCCAGACCAACCATCTTTAAGTACAAGAGCCATGCTTTGTGCTTAGGTTGCTTAACTCTAACGCAGATTATCTTTGTACTGTGCCCTACAGAAGAGTTCTCGGTACTCTACGGATAGAAATTGCCAAATATGGCAGCACTTCGCCCATTTCACAGATGAGGAATGTTTGCACCCAAATTACAGGAAATGATTGATAAATGTTTGTTTGTTAACGACAGTGCTTGTCATAATGAGGGCAGAGTGTGGAGATGATCTCTCAGCTCTGAGGATTTGGCATTTTTGCACTATTTTTCAGTGACTCTTAAATGTTCGTTGTGTACAGGTGGCAGTTTTCAAAGAACGGGAGCAAAAAGAGATTGAAGCCATGCATTCCCTCAGAGCAGCCAACCTAGCCAAGATGACAATGGTGGACCGTATAGAAGAAGTAAAATTTTGCATTTGCCGCAAGACAGCCAGTGGGTTTATGCTACAGTGTGAGCTCTGCAAAGACTGGTTCCATAACAGCTGTGTTCCCCTTCCTAAATCAGGTTCCCAGAAAAAAGGGTCTAGCTGGCAGGCTAAAGAAGTAAAATTCCTTTGCCCTCTTTGTATGCGGTCTCGAAGGCCGAGGTTAGAGACTATTCTTTCACTCCTGGTATCTCTTCAGAAGTTGCCTGTACGTTTGCCTGAAGGAGAGGCCCTGCAGTGTTTGACAGAACGAGCTATGAGTTGGCAAGATAGAGCACGGCAGGCCCTAGCCACAGATGAACTGTCCTCTGCCCTAGCCAAACTGTCTGTGTTGAGTCAGCGCATGGTGGAGCAGGCAGCTCGAGAAAAGACTGAAAAGATCATCAGTGCAGAACTCCAAAAAGCAGCTGCTAATCCAGACTTACAGGCAAGTTTAGGGTTTTCTTTCTTTTTTTTATTTCATGAGATTATGTGTATAAATTGTAAATCAAATATATTTTACCAGCTGACTAGGAAAACATAAATTGCCAGCAGCTATGTTATCCATAACATCTTTCTGTATATGCCTACAGAATTTTCTTCGGGTATATACCTAGGTCATTTTAGTGAATCATTAACCTGGAAATACCATTGAGACGGACCTTGGCATCATAACCAAATAATTGGATCTGTACTAACTCTTGAATTCTGTTGGTCACCTTGCAAGTTCATTACATTTAGGTGTTCTTAAGTGCACATTAATTACCCTTGTTTATTTAGCTTTTCCCTCTGTTCATGTTGGAATTGTTTGTTGTTTAGGGACACTTACCTAGTTTCCAGCAGTCTGCTTTTAACCGGGTGGTGAGCAGTGTATCTTCTTCCCCTCGACAAACAATGGACTATGATGATGAAGAAACAGATTCTGATGAAGATATCCGGGAGACATATGGCTATGACATGAAGGTAATTAATGGACAGGCATACCTGATCACTGGGCTTGTTAAAACTACTGAACACTGATGTTTGAAGCCTGAAAGTAAAAGAGAAAGCTAGTCTATTTATCCTGCGTTTGTGGTGATAGCATTTTTTTCTAAGCTCTGCAGAATACAGACTGATAAAACAATTTTTTTAAAGGATGGAGTTTTTTTAAAAAAATCTGTGTTTATTTTCTTTACCTTGTAACTCCTTGTGGCCTAAAGGGACTAGAAAAATCATGCATTTAGATTACTGAAAGCTTTCATGGCTCATTTCAGTATTTTGTTTCCTTTGGGTTCTTAAAGTCTGTATAGTTATGTTTTAAGAATCCCATTCTAGCTATGCTTTGAGTCTTGCTCTGATCTCTCATCTGGATGGTGCAAGATAGAATGTCTTATTTAGAGATGAGTTATACATGGCCCATGGTTCAAATTTGCAGAGTTACAGCTGCAGCTAGAACTAATTATTTACCCTCACTGTGATTCTTTTAATAATGACACTACACTGGTTTTGGCAAGTTTGTTTTGTGTTAGATCCTACTGGCCTTTTATTATTTTGTGTCAGGCCCAGGTGCTTTGTCTTTTACCTATAGTAATAACATCATTATCTAGGCAGAAATTCTGTCAGGTTACAGTTAATCCATTGATCTGTTTTATATTAGTCTTTGAACTGTTTAGAATTTGTGTCTCTAACCATTAATACCATCTGTCATAGATGCTTGTAAACTATCTGCTTGTAAAATATTTTTCTAAAGATAAAAATGGATCTTGGGAATGTTTTAACGAGGGAATTTTTAGTTTTATGAATTAAAGACTTGAGCAAAGTTAAAACTTGAATTAGCCTGTTATGGTAAAGTTCTAAAGAAGCGGCTGGACAGGAATGCAGCCCATGCCACATGTAAGTTCGCTAATACTAGAATTGTCCATTTACTATGCTTAGAGGCCTTATCTGGGTTGTTCTCTTTCTAGCACATTAAGTATCAACCAGTACTCTAGAATTGCTAAATGGGATGGACTTTAGAAGCATTTTAGAAACCTATGAAAACAAAACATCACAAATATTACATGATTTTAGGGCTAGGGATCAAAACTATGGTTTGATATGGTTGTACAGAGTAATCTTTTTTTTAATGAAAATTATATAGTGGTGTTAGCTTATGAGCTCTCCTTTGGTAGGAGGGGACTTTTATAATATGAATTAGGAATTTATAGTGTTAGCAATATATTTGACAGCTTAGAAAAATAGAAGAATGGTAGGTGCAAGACTTAGAGTAATTAATTCTTGACAAGTCAGGAAACAACAAATTTTGGTGAGGATGTGGAGAAAGGGGGACCTCTTTATACTGTTGGTAGGAATTCAAGCTGGTGCAGCCACTCTGGAAAACAGTTTGGACCTTCCTCAAGAAGTTAAAAATAAAGCTGCCCTGTGACCCAGCAATAGCAGTAATAGGTATTTACCCCAAAGGTACAAATGTAGTGACCCGAAGGGGCACCTGCACCCCAGCGTTGATAGCGGCAGTGTCCACGATAGCCAGACTGTGGAAAGAGCTGACATGTCCATTGACAGACGAATGGGTAAAGAAGATGTGATATATATATATATAAATGTATATGTATGTATGATATATATAATACATATGATATATAATAAATATATATAACATATCCATCAATAATATATATATCCATCAATAAATTTTATATATATATATATATATATCCCTCGAGATGTCCATTGACAGAAGAATGGATAAAGAAGATGTGAGATATATATATATATATATTATATGATATATATAATATTACATATCCTATATCATCATATATAATATAGGGTATATAATAAAATATATATCATATACATCATTATATTTATATATAAATATATAAAATATATAAATATATATAAATCTTATATATATAAATAATATATATTCCATATAATGGGATATAATGATATCTATGATATATATCAGAAAGAGTGAATACTTAGCATTTATATCTGTGTGGATGGACCCAGAGGGTATTATGCTGAGCGAAATAAGTCAATCAGAGAAAGACAGTTATCATATAGTTTCACTCATATAAGTGGAATATAAGAAACAGCATAGAGGATCATAAGGGAAGGGAGGGAAAACTGAATGAGAAGTCATCAGAGAAGGAGAAAAACCATGAGAGACTCTTAACTATAGGAAACAAACTGAGGTTTGCTGGAGGGGTTAGGGTAATTCAATGATGGGCATTAAGGCGGGCACGTGATATGATGAGCACTTGATGTTACAGGCAACTGATGAATTACTGAATTCTGCTTCTGAAACTGATGTACTATATATTGGCTAACTGAATTTAAATTTTTTTTTTAAAGATTTTATTTATTTATTTGACAGACAGAGATCACAAGTAGGCAGAGAGGCAGGTAGAGAGAGAGGGGGAAGCAGGCTCCCCACTGAGCAGAGAGCCCGATGCGGGGCTGGATCGTAGGACCCTGAGATCATGACCCGAGCCGAAGGCAGAGGCTTTAACCCACTGAGCCACCCAGGCGCCCCTGAATTTAAATTTTTTTAAAAATTTTATTTATTTATTTATTTGACAGAAATCACAAGTAGGCAGAGGGGCAGGCACAGAGAGAGAGGAGGAAGCAGACTCCCCACTGAGCAGAGAGCCCGATGTGGGGCTCGATCCCAGGACCCTGGGATCATGACCCGAGCCGAAAGGCAAGGCTTTAACCCACTGAGCCACCCAGGCGCCCCCTGAATTTAAATTTTTTAAAAAGGATAATTCAAGGTCACATTTACCTTGATGTAGGTTAAAGATATTTTTAAAAATTAATTAAAATGTTATTTGCTGGGGCGCCTGGGTGGCTCAGTGGGTTAAAGCCTCTGCCTTCAGCTCGGGTCATGATCGCAGGGTCCTGGGATCAAGCCCCGAATCGGGCTCTCTGCTCCGTGGGGAGCCTGCTTCCTCTCTCTCTCTCTGCCTACTTGTGATCTCTGTCTGTCAAATTAATTAATTAATTAATTAATTTAAATAAATGTTATTTGCTGATTTAGTTACAATTAATTTGGTGATTTTTTTTTCCGTTTGTATGAAGTTCCCTGATTATAACCATGAATTTATCTTTTAAAATAGTTTGAATTTAGTATCTTGGCTTGAGAGAGAACCCTTAACGTTTAGGAAGAAGAGTAGGTAATTACATAGAAAAATAAAATCAGTCATTTTTTTTTTAATTTTTTATAAACATATATTTTCATCCCCAGGGGTACAGGTCTGTGAATCGCCAGGTTTACACACTTCACAGCACTCACCATAGCACATACCCTCCCCAATGTCCATAACCCCACTCCCCCCAACCCCCCTCCCCCCACATCAACCCTCAATTTGTTTTGTGAGATTAAGAGTCACTTATGGTTTGTCTCCCTCCCAATCCTATCTTGTTTCATAAAATCAGTCATTTGATCCTAGTTATCATAGCACGTAATTTGTGCTTTATGTTGTTGGATTACTTCATTTGCATGTAGTATCTTGTAATCACCACTGAATCATCACTGAATCAGGAAAATCATTACTTAGGAAAATATATGTTTAATGAAGGAAAGTCTGTCATGGATCTTTTGTATGTGTGGCTGGCATACCCTTTCACATACTCATGTGATCATTTCCTTTTAGGGCATATTGATTTCCCTTTACTGAAACTGTCCATCCATATCACAGTTTATATTTTGCAAATGCATGTATGTGCAGAATTGCGCATCAGAAAGGAGGGTATGCAACAGTAGTAGCTGTTCTCTCCCGAGAAGCTCTTTCTTGCAACCTAGTAATTGCTTATTTTAAAAATGAGAAAGGTTGGGTTCCTGGGTGGCTCAGTTGTTAAATGTCTGTCTTCGGCTCAGGTCATAATCTCAGAGTCCTGGGATCAAGCCCTGCATTGGGCTCCCTGCTCAGCGGGGAATCTGCTTCTCCCTCTCCCACTCCCCCTGCTTGTGTTCCCTCTCTCCCTTTCTGTCAAATAAATAAAATTTTTTTTTTTTAAAGATTTTATTTATTCATTTTACAGACAGAGATCACAAGTAGGCAGAGAGGCAGGCAGAGAGAGAGAGAGGAGGAAGCAGGCTCCCCGCTGAGCAGAGAGCCCGATGCGGGGCTCGATCCCAGGACCCTGGGACCATGACCTGAGCCGAAGGCAGAGGCTTTAACCCACTGAGCCACCCAGGCGCCCCTAAAAATTTTTTTTAAAAAATAAGAAAGGCAAATAAAACACAATCATTCTTTTAGGTTTTCCTCTTCACCCTTTTTAATGCTTGGACTGCTTGAGCTTTGGTGGAAATAGAGTCAGTTTTATTCAAGAGTTTAGTCCAGCATAATACCAGATAAGATAGAGTGACAGATCTGTATATAAAACACATTTCTCACCAAGAGTACATTCTACCTTTCTTCTATGTTTGCTATTAATGGGACTGAACTATAACTTCCTCCTTGGGGAGAGTAATTTGTTTAAGCTTGTTGTACGCCAGTTCTTTCACTTTCAGCCTAGCTGGTTTGTTTGTTTTTTTTTTTAAATGTGATTCTTGAAGATAGTATATATAGTAGGGTCCTTTCTGAACTGTAGTTCTGCATCTGTATGCATTTGTATAATACTGTTGAGTCTTGTTTTTTATGTTTTATTTTTTAAGTAATACTACAGTCTTTCTTAATTGTGGGTATTTAGTTCATTTTCATTTAATGTAGTGTTGACACGGTTGTGTTTAAATTGATCATTTTGCTGTTTATTTTTTATTAATTTCTGTTTTTTGTTCCTTTGTTGTACTTCTTTGGGTTACCTGAAAAAAAAATGTAATGTTTGATTTCATTTCTTTTATTGACTTCTTGCCTTTTAGCTCTTTTTGTTTATGTGTTTTCAGTGATTGCTTCAGTGATTTTGTCATGTCTTATATTTTCTTCTCTTTCCCTATGATCCTCTGCCTTATTTTTTAAATTCCACATATGAGAGAGATCATATGGTAACTGTCTTTCTCTGATTAACTTATTTCGCTTAGCATAATACTCTTTAGTTCCATTCACGTCATGGATGGTTAACTGGTTAACGGTGTGTCTTTAACTTACCAAAGTCAGTATTGTACATGTTCACTTTTCAAGCTTCACGTTGGGGAAGTAATTTTTTTTTTTTTAACAAATCTCTCTTTAGCTATCATTATTTTCCATCATTATTTTTTGATCACAGTCTGTTCTGTTTTGGAAGTTTAACAGAAAGTTCCCTGTATGAGTAACAACGAAATAAGTAGAGTCAAAGTCAGAAGAGACCCTTGTAGTCGCTGAGAAAAAGCTATGGGAACGAAAGTAGGACAGAACTGAAGTACTCTTCCATCTCTTGCTTTTTAGGGCTTAAGTTCTTAAATAGGGAAGAAGACTGGGAACTGCTATTCTCAGTGAGTGGCATTGTCTTCCAGAATCTTCTTATAAAACCTTTTAAGTATCCTATTTAATTAAGGATCATCTCACAATAGCAGATCTTCTTCTGCACCCCACAAAGAGAATCAGGTGTCTTGTTAGTCATGAAGGTGTTGGCTCCTCTCCTTACTCAGACTTCTGTACTTTGCTTTATGATGCTGGTACTGGGGCTCTACACCATGGGCTGGTAAACTTTTTCTGTGAAGTAATGTATATATGTCAATACACATTAATATGCAGTAATATATTTTTATAGTGTATATGTATGTGCATGTATATTCTCTCTCTCTCTCTCACACACACACACAGCTTAGTAAATATTTTACGTTTTGTTTTGTTTTGTTTTTTTAAGATTTTGTTTATTTATTTGACAGACCAAGATCACAAGTAGGCAGAGAGAGAGAAGGAAGCCTGCTCCCCGCCGAGCAGAGAGCCTGACGGCGGGGCTCGATCCCAGGACCCTGAGATCATGACCTGAGCTGAAGGCAGAGGCCTTAACCCACTGAGCCTACATATGCCCCATCTTTTAGGTTTTGTAAGCCACATATGGTCCCTAGTGGATATCTTTTTTTCCCCCACAACTCTTTAAAAACATAGACTATTCTTACCTTATACGCCATACAAAAAATGAGCTGCCACCTGGGTTGCAGTATGCCAACCAACTCTGCTCTCCACATTTGTTTTCTGCCTGCTGCCTGTCTTCTGCCAGTAGAGGACATTAGAAAATATTTAAAAGGCCTGAATAGTGAGAAGGGACGTGATCTTTCCCATGTTTTATTTTTCTCTATTTGTGTCATCATCTGAACTGCATGTTTTTTTGTTTTTTTTTTTTTCCTTTTTCTTTTTGTTTTGCTCTGGCAGTGGGAACTGGGTCCAATTTGTAGTTGTTTTTTCACATCCCTGAAACCAACCACATCACGTTCCGTTAGAGCAGAATGAACTGGCCAACACTTCCTTCTTAGAGATCTGGCTCCCATCTCTGCAGCGCCTCTTCTCTGAGCTTGTAGGTTCTAATAACCCCACTTCTTCCCTTTGTTACCTCAAACTCTAGGGTTGACAACTTTTTCTTGGTGTTAGCTCGGTGCTATTTTTGTCTTTTCAAGCCTTTAATATACATCTAACCAGTTCATTAAATTAACCTTGTTGAAAGGCCGGTGATTTCTGTCTTCCTGATTGCGCTCCACCATTAAAACTCTACATGTGAGCTTCTGGAAACTAACTGTAGGGGAGAATCATCTGAGAACTAATTAAAGCTGTCAGAAGTATATAATTTGAATATTGTCAGTTAGGCTTTTCATTGTATTAAGAAAGAAAAGTCTGTAAGAGCAATTGATAAGCCTCTAGGCTTGAAAACCTTTAGAGAGGATTAAATGATTTGTGTCTTTCAGATGTCACATCTAAACGTTTCTTCCCTTCCTAAGTCCGAAAAGTGTCAAGGTTCTCTAACTTGGGAGTATAGGAGTTTTTTTTAGTTGTAGACTGTAGAAGGTAGATTATTTAGTAGTAATTTTCTTATAGGTTTATTATCTCTGGATTGTTTTTGAGGTTTACTATTTCCATTTTGACCTAAAACTGTAGTCATTACTGACCCCCTCCACCATTCCCCGCACTGTGGGCATTTTCTGTCTTATTTAATACTGTGCACTTAATTTTAAGGTCATATTTTAAAATTTTTTTAATTTAATTTTTTAATATAAATTCAGTTATTTAACATATAATGTATTATTGGTTTTAGAGGTAGAGTTCAGTGATTCATCAGTCTTAAATAATACCCAGTGCTCATTACATCACGTGCCCTCCTAATGTCCATCACCCACTTACCCCATCCATTCCACCCACTCAGCCTACCCTATTTGTTTCTTATGATTAAGAGTCTGTTGTTGTGGGCGCCTGGGTGGCTCAGTGGGTTAAGCCGCTGCCTTCAGCTCAGGTTGTGATCTCAGGGTCCTGGGATCGAGTCTCACATCAGGCTCTCTGCTCAGCAGGGAGCCTGCTTCCCTCCCTCTCTCTACCTGCCTCTCTGTCTACTTGTGATCTCTCTCTGTCAAATAAATAAATAAAATCTTTAAAAAAAAAAATAAAGAGTCTGTTGTGGTTTGTCTCCCTCTCTGATTTTGTCATGTCTTATTTTTTCTTCTCTTTCCCTATGATCCTCTGCATTGTTTCTTAAATTCCACATATGAGTGAGATTATATGATAACTGTCTTTCTTTGATTGACTTATTTTGCTTAGCATAATACTCTTTGGTTCTATCCATGTCATTGCAGATGGCAAGATTTCAGTTTTTTGATGGCTGGTAGTATTTCATTAAGGTCATATTTTTAGTATATTACAAGCCTGAAAGCCTGCAGTTAGGACCTTGTCACAGGGTAAATGAAGTGGTTCTAATTCTGAATGCCCCTCTTCGTTTCCTCTTTTTTTTTTCCCCTCTTTTTTTCCTTCTTTGTTTCTTCTTCAGGACACAGCCAGCGTGAAGTCTTCCAGTAGTCTGGAGCCCAATCTTTTTTGTGATGAAGAAATTCCCATCAAGTCTGAAGAGGTGGTCACTCACATGTGGACAGCACCTTCATTCTGTGCGGAACATGCTTATTCTTCAGCTTCTAAGAGTTGTTCTCAAGGTATTACCCTTTCAAACAGTGTAAAGAAGATATACCTGACCTAGGTGGTTCAGTCGGTTAAGCGTCTGCCTTCAGCTCCGGTCATGATCCCGGGGTCCTGGGATCGAGCCGTGCATTGGGCTCCTTGCTCAGCAGGGAACCTGCTTCTCCTTCTCCTACCTGCTCTTATTCTCTCTTGCTATCTCTGTCTCTCTCTCAAATAAATAAAATCTTAAAAAAAAAAAAAAAAAAAAAAGATACACCTGAAACCAGGGAGAGAAAACATTGTATTAATCAAGGCTATGAATCCCTCTTTTTAAATTTTTTTTTAAGGTTATTTATTTTAGAAAGAGGGAGCAGGAGGGGCCAGAGGAAGAGGGAGAGAGAATTTCAAGCAGACTTCATGCCAAGGGCAGAGCCCGACTCCGGGCGCGATCTCAGCAACCCTGAGATCATGACCTGAACTAAAATCAAGAGTTGGATGCTTAAGCAGCTGTGCCACCCAGGCGCTCCAGACTGTGAATCCCTCTTAAATGTACATCCTGGCCATGAAATGCTTGTAAAACCTGAAAATGCAATTTTGATAAAGAAAAGCTAAGTCTCAGGGTGCTGGGCAGCTCAGTGGGTTAAGCCTCTGCCTTCAGCTCAAGTCATGACCCCAGGGTCCTGGGATCCAGCCCCCATGGAGCTCTCTGCTCAGCGGGGAGCCTGTTTCCCCCTCTCTCTCTTTGCTTGCCTCTCCCCCTACTTGTGATCTCTGTCTGTCAAATAAATAAAATCTTAAAAAAAAAAAAAAGAAAAGCTAAGTCTCTGTGTTCATTTTATGTTACTAGGTGGTAACCTAAAAAAAGTTACATGGAATTATTGAATCCTAGTAAGAACTTTAGAGGCCTTCTAATGCCATCTCTATTTATATAAAATCTCTGATAGGCCTCTATTTGTTCATTACCACTTGTCGAGGAACTTGTTGCTTTTTGAGAATATTCATTCTTGTTTTGGAAAGTTTCAAGTGTTAGAGAGTTCCTCTTTTCCTTGGTAGATAATTGCCCTCATATGTCTACTTTGCTTTTCCCCATTGAAAATGTATCACACTGCTTTAAAACGTCACATGTCTGGGAAGTAAAGGGTGTTTCTCTTTTCATAGTAAAATTTAGGATCTTACGGAGTGGCATATTACTATTGGTTTATCGGGAGGATAGCAGCTTATTTTTCTAGGGCACCTCATGTGCTTAATCTTTTGGTCCCCTCTAAAGTGGAGAGAAAATAAGATATTCTTTCCCATTCTCCTTCCACTGTTAGTCACAGACTAAAGAATCAGTAAGGGACCAACTTTTTTTTTTTAAAGATTTTTATTTATTTTTTTGACAGACAAAGATCACGGGTAGGCAGAGAGGCAGGCAGAGAGAGAGGGGGAAGCAGGCTCCCTGCCAAGCAGAGAGCCTGATGCAGGGCTCGATCCCAGGACCCTGGGATCATGACCCAAGTCAAAGGGAGAGGCTTCAACCCACCGAGCCACCTAGGCGCCCCCCAATTTTTTACTCTTAACTAATTTTTTAGAGTGGGCATTAGAATTCTGGATCTTTTTGTTTTGTATTTTTTTGAAGATTTCATTTTCACTTTCATATGGATATAGTGAATTCAGATATCTAAAGTAAGTACTGGAGGAGGAGGGACCATTCTCTTAAATACTTACTTTCGAAACATGACATTTTTTTCCATGGTTTTCATTTTTTGTTTTGTCTTATTTTGTTTTGTCTTATTGGAAAGGTTCTAGCACCCCAAGGAAACAACCTCGGAAGAGCCCTTTGGTGCCCCGAAGTTTGGAACCTCCAGTATTAGAGTTGTCACCTGGAGCTAAAGCCCAGCTAGAAGAACTTATGATGGTTGGAGATCTCCTAGAAGTATCTCTGGATGAGACTCAACACATTTGGCGGATTTTGCAGGCCACACACCCACCCTCTGAAGACAGATTCCTGCATATCATGGAGGCAAGGAGTTAAAGCTTACTTAAATAGTGGTTTTAAAATTTTTTAGAATGCCTTGGTTCTTTGGAGGTGCCACATTAGCCAGGATGGGGATGGCTGAGTGGGTAGTACTATGGCTGTCCTCCTTTCCTATTAAGCCAAATGTAATTCTGCTTTATGGTCTAATTGCAATTTTATGTAATATTTTGGGGGGGGGGGGAACCAAACACCATTTCCACTAAAAAGAATGGAGGATACTGAAAACTCTTAGTTTTTCTCCTAAGGAAGGAACAACTTCCTTAGCCCATACTCCCACTGTTGAAAGGCCCAAAAAAGAAGGTGGAAGAAAATTCAGTGTTTTTTAAAAAAAAAAAAAAAAGAAAAGGCAAGGGGAGGGCTAAATAGGGGAGGCACAAGGGAACAAGAGGGGAGGGTTAAACAGATTGGGGTGGGAAAGAAAGTCTGTATTCATATATTAATACTTAAAGAGCAGTTTGCAGTTTATACAGTGTTTTTATATCCATGATCTCATTCTATCCTCAGTGTAAATAATCCTGAGTGGGTGAGAGAAAAGGATAGACCTATTTCTACATATTAAGAAATAAAGGGTCAGAGATGTAGAAACTTGCCTAGGCCACACATTTATTAAAAACAGAAAGACCTGGATTCCAACTCGGGCATTTCACTTCAAGTATTCTTTTCATTATTCTTTTCCATTTCTTATTTTGATGCAGTGGAATGATACGGTGTCACCAACAGTTGATACAGGTACACTTGGCAGATGATAGTTAGGTTTTGGTTTGGAATTCAGACTAAAGGTAGCCTGATTTAGATACTCTTTTCCAAAATACCAAGGGTTTTCTTCACATCCATTATCTCATCTGATCCTCTTTATTTTACACATAAGCAAACACAGACTATTGAGAAGGTAAATACGTAGTTCGAGATGTGGTTGACTTAAGACATGTATAATGCAGGGTTCTGCATTCTGTAGTTTCTTAGGTTCTCGTCAAAGATTTTTCAGTCTCAAATATGTCACAAAATGAATTCTCAAGTGGTATTTAATTATCAAGCTTTCATGTTTCAGTATTTCTTTTTCTACCTCCTCCTGTTCTTCTGAAAGTGTGCTAGACACACTTTCACTATGAAAAATTTTTAATGCTGGGGCACCTGGGTGGCTCAGTCAGTTAAGCATCCTGACTCTTGTTTTCAGCTCAGGTTGTGATCGCAGGATTATGGGATCCAGCACTGCACTGGGCTCTGCTCAGCAGGGAATCTGTGTGGGGTTCTTTCCCTCTGCCCCTTCCCCCAATCTCATGCACTCCTTCTCTCCCCTCCTCAAATAAATATAGAATCTTTAAAAAAATTTTTTAAATTTTAATGTGTATTACATCAGCAGATAGTAGAAATTGGAACAATGTTAGAAAATTGAAAAATAAGGGTTTTTTTGCTTTGTCACGTCAACATCTCTAGCCCTTGCCAGAGTCACTATATGTAGTGAGATCATGGATACAGTTTTTTGTCTTGCCAACAATTTTAATAACTTCTTAGCCATTGGGAATTATGAGTTAATAAAGAACTGTCGTAATGCTAAGTGAAGACCAAGAAAATTATTACATTTAATACTTTTAGCTTTATATGTATGTTTTATCTCAATTAGAGGTGCTACACATATACTGATATAGGCTAACAATGATCTTTTTTCCCTGTTAAGCTAAAGTCACATGTTTTCTACAGGCTTTTCTTTATTTTCTGTTTTTGTTGAATATTACATTTGTTTTCTTTTTTTTTTTTTTTAAGATTTTATTTATTTATTTGACAGAGAGAGATCACAAGTAGGCAGAGAGGCAGGCAGAGAGAGAGAGGGAGAGAGTGGAGGAAGGCTCCCTGCTGAGCAGAGAGCCCGATGTGGGACTCGATCCTAGGACCCTGAGATCATGACCTGAGCCGAAGGCAGCAGCTTAACCCACTGAGCCACCCAGGCGCCACTATTGTTTTCTTAAAATGTCTTTTAAATATCTTTATAACATTTATTGTGTTCTAATGTACCCAACATAAAATCTACCATTTTAATCCATTTTAAGTATACAGTTCACTTGTCACTAATGGCATTTACAGTGTTACACTATTGCAGTTGTCCATTTCCAGAACTTTTGAATCATCCCAAACAGAACCCCTACACTCATTAAACAATAAGTCCCATTTCTCCTTCCTTCAGCCCTTGGTAACCTCTCTTGTCCTTTCTGTCTCAATGAAGTTGTCTATTCAAGGTACCTCCTACAAGAGAATAAAACTTTTTTAAATGTCTTGCTTTAAAATTCTTTCTAATTTGATATTGTTGAAGGATGACAGCATGGAAGAGAAACCATTAAAAATAAAAGGAAAAGACTCTTCAGAGAAGAAACGGAAACGGAAGTTAGAAAAAGTAGAACAACTTTTTGGAGAAGGAAAACAGAAGTCCAAGGAGTTAAAGAAAATGGATAAACCTAAAAAGAAGAAATTAAAACTAAGTGCAGAAAAATCAAAGGAGCTGAATAAACTGGCCAAGAAATTGGCAAAGGAAGAAGAGAGAAAGAAAAAGAAGGAGAAGGCTGCTGCAGCCAAAGTTGACCTTGTGAAAGAAACTACTGAGAAGAAGAGAGAGAAAAAGGTGCTGGACATCCCCTCAAAGTACGACTGGTCTGGAGCGGAGGAGTCCGATGACGAAAATGCCGTGTGTGCCGCACAGAACTGCCAGCGGCCCTGCAAGGACAAGGTGAGCTCTAACTGTATCCACCCCCCTGGGGGAGAGGCCAAGGAGCAGCAGTCGAGAGACAGAAGCCTGATGTCATGAGAATCTGGTTTTGATTCCAGGATTTGGGCTTCCAGCAGAATATGTTTTCTACAGTTTCTATAAACTGTTTTTCATTATGAGGCTCTTAGGTCAGTGTGCTTAATGGTAGAAATGTTGTGCTTTAAAAATCATGTACCTGGCGAACATAAGAAGACCAGAGCAGAGAGAAGCTGAGTGATAACCCTGGGTGGCCGTGCATTTCATGTGTGGTTGGCATAGCGGGGTTCAGTGTAGTCCTTGAGTCCTTTCGCCTTCCCTGTAGGGTGGCTCAGAGAACTAAATACCTTGTCAGTTAGTTAGTCACGGTGGCCTCAAAACATTCTGAGCCAGTGTTTTAAGAGCTCTGGCAAATTGTGTTAAAATTTTTGTTCTAAAGACCTAAAACTAAGGGGTTAAAGCTTCACTTTTGGTCTGTGTCTTACACACACTCAGGCCTATCTGCATTCTTCTAAAATGGAATGAGATTTTTTCCAGACACCTTGCAAAAAATAATTAAGACCTTTGAAGATATTATTTTAAAAGTTTCGGCCCTAAATTTTAAGTATAGTTACTACATGATGGCCATTCTTTAGGTAATACTGATGTTAAGAATTTCTGAGAAAGATGGATAGGTTTTATGAAAAATTCCAGTTCATTGATTACTGGAGACATCTGTTATGGTTCCCATCAAGATTAGTAATTCATAGTTTTAATTTTTTTTTTCATAGTTTTAATTTTATTTTGCTCATTTTACCACTTGATATTTAAAATTTTATTACCTCAATTTGAATATATGAACAGAATAAATATAACTGCATCGGTACTCCCTTACTTCCCTCCTCAGTCAAATACTTGTTAGAGCTTGACGAGGTCACCTTGTTCAGGGTCTTCATTTTACAAATGATGAAACCAGGACTCAGTGAAGATAAATGATGTGACCAAAGTCACAGTGCTAAGTAGTACAAAGCCAAAAGTAGAACCGAGGTTTCCTGGCTCCCAGACCAGGTTTTCTTCACTAATATCCCCACCCTACCGATAATTAAGATGTAAGTACAAAAACACATTCCAAAACTAAATGACACTTAGATTTAAATTATACTTATTGTTTTCCACTTATTTTTGGAAAATGAATATATTTTGGTAAGAAGCATATCCCCATAGTCTGACCTTCCAGGGACAATACCTATACATACTTTAGTGTGTTTTCTTCTAGTCCTTTTTCCATATAGTTTATTTTATATCATGTCATACTGTCTTTCACTTTTGTGTCTTTATTGATTTCATAAATATGTTTCTATTTTATAAACATTTTTAAAGTATTTTAGTAGCTACATTATATATGTGTTTGTATTTTTCTTTCATTTTAAATTTATTCTCATCTGAATTTGTTCAGTAAAGAGGCTGATGAAAGGCTGTTTTCTCTTTGGGTGCTGAAGTATTGGCAGCTTAGTGTTGGCAGAACCTTCTCCCGTTGTTTCTCTTCTAACTGATTTTGTGGTAGTATCAGACTGGCAGCAAGAAGTGGTGTTTCTTTTTCAAGTTTTCCTGTCATCCTTCCTACAATGTTTATATCCATCATGAGCCTTTTGCCCTCTCTTTTTTCACCTTTTCACTTAGTAATCTTTTCCCTCTCCTCTGCTCAGCATTTTAAATATCGCTCAGGTCATCTGTTATCTTCCTGTAGCATATAAACACTACAGGAAGTTTTTTTTCCTCATCTGCAATGAAATTGTTAACACATGCCCTGCATATTCTCAGAGTTTTGAGAGTAAGAGGAGATAATCTCTATGAAAGTACTTGCTAACAAAATGCAGTGTTAAAATGCATTATTTTTTTTAAATTTTTAAATGAACCTTAAGATTTGCTCCTAACATTAAAGGTATTCTTTTAAAAACCTACAAAGTTTTCTTAGTAGAACAAAGGGAGACTTAGCTGAACATTCAGATAAAATGTCTGTTTCAAACTGTTAAAACACATACAAAAGTGAGGAAGGTATATCTTAACCTGTCATCATCCTACATAAAAGAAACTTAGTAAGTGTTGTATTTCTATAATGTGTTTAATTTTAAGCAAATTATTTCAGATTGTAAACATTCTGCCTATCGTTGCTGTTTTGCAATATTTATGGTTCTCTAGGTTTGTTCTCAGCACTAGTTTCACTAAATAAAAGGTGTATTTCTTTAACTGCTTTGTAAAAGAATCTTACAACTTTCTCAGTGTGAAGTATAGTATTTCTCTAAGAAAACATGCATGACACATATCTTCAGAACAAAATGATAAGAAAAGAATGTTTTGAGAGAAGTCCATGCTCTTTAAATGTCATGCAGCAAAAATAACTTCTTGAGTTTATTCATATTTAGGTAAATGTACATTTACCATTTTTCTAACCAGTAATTACTATTACCTTTCCCCCAAAACGTGCAGACTGAGAAGACTTTGAAGGGCTACCTGAATATATGTAGGCTCAATTTCAGGATGTTTTAGAAAGAGAAAAGAAAAACATTATCAGAATAATACTGTAAAGGGCTTTAAAAAACAAAATAAAACAAAACTGTCTCTTCCATCATTGTCAAATTAACCTCAAGGTGAAATTAATTAAAAAAAATAAAATAAGTATTTTCAAAAAATTAGTTTTTAAGGTTCAGAATCTTTTTCTCCCTGAGGTCTGCCCCTTTCATTCAGTCTTAACTGTTACCAAGAGTAAATAGACTTTTTCCTTTTTTTTTTTTAAACCAAACTCTTCCTGTGGGCCTTTTCCATACCCATTACCACTTCCATAAGAAGTTTGGGATGGTAAATAGAGATTAAGTTTATAAGCCTGTGTCTCTCACATTTATTGTTAGTCATTTTCATTTTAAAAGATTTTCATGGCGATGTCTCAGCTATAGTGTTTGTGTTACTAGTTCATATCTCTCTTTAAAAGCACAAATAATCATGGGGCACCTGGGTGGCTCAGTGTGTTAAAGCCTCTGCCTTCAGCTCAGGTCATGATCCCAGGGTCCTGGGATCGAGCCCCGCATCGGGCTCTCTACTCATTGGGGATCCTCCTTCCCTCTCACACTCTGCCTGCCTCTCTGCCTACTTGTGATCTCTGTCAAATAAATAATAAACTCTTAAAAAAAAATAAAAGCACAGATAATCAAAGGTTGGGTTACCCTGAGTGAGTGTGTAATACACACACATACACACACACAGAAATTATGATGTGGAAATAGGCTAACCATTTGTTCCAATTTGCCTGGATTTTCTTAATTTTAGCAGTGAAATTCCTGTGTCTTGGGAAATAGCAATCTTGGGCTGGCTAGGAAGCTTGGTCCCTTAATGTTGAGAGCACCAAAAAAATAAACACAGGGATTCTGAACATTATTATATTGTACTTTGAGTAACTTGTTTTAGTTTTTTGTATCTGGTTTTTGCAAGGAATCTTGGTGAAGTAGAGTTGAATGCCAAAATAATAAAAGCTCAGTAAGGGGAACTAAGCTAAGAATATCACTACATCTCCAGGCTTTCTTTTTTCCCCAGTGCAGTAGTATGCTCTGCAAACTGAACAAGATATTTTTAAGGGTAAATTCCAAACCATATAGCAAAACATGCCAAATTAACATTATTTCTTGTATTTAACATATTTCTTTTTTAAAATTTCCCCAAATCGAGCTGGTAGCCTGTTTGTACTATACTTATAAATCTCTTATCCTTTGAGATTCGAACAGCTTATAGCTTTGAAGTTTTTTAATAATTATTTTTGTGATTTGATAAGTAGATCTTTTGAAAATAATGAAAGGGGAAGTGACTGTTAGAACTCAATATGCAGTCAGCCACGTTCTGTGTTCTTGTGTCTTCAGGCCACTACATACTCTGTTGCCCCTGTGTCAGAATCATCAGTGGATTCCGTTGACATTCCAGACTTTAGTTTGCTTTATGATCCAGTGGGCCTTTTCAAACAAAAATAGCACTGGATTTGGTTGTTAGTATGTGAGTGTGATTTAAAAAAAAAAAAGATACTTGGAAGGACTGTTTTTTTTTTTCCCCTGCTCGATTATTGAACTGTTACGTAATCCGTAGGCTGGGGTAGAATCTGTGTACTGGTGAATATCTCAAGAAAAGTTTATACTTTTTTGGAATGGTGGGAGAGCTAGGCTTAGGAATGGATCTCTAGCCAAAATCACAAAAGAGAACATGTCTTCCTTACTTGCGAGAGGTTGGCAGATTTAATTTGAGGAAACCTGGAAGCCAGTGAGTGTAGTGAAGAATTAGATTTTAAGAAACATGGAACCGCTTTTCTTGGCAGCAGATAAGTGATAAATTAGGAGATTTCTTATTCTGTGGATTAGCGTGACTGAGGACTGGACTGGAGTAAGGGTTGAAGGTAGGAGTAAAGTTGTCTCTTGGTTCAGGGTGGCATCATAAAGAGGGCAGTATCTGAAATTTGGGCAGCTCAGAGAAACGGATCATCTTCCCAGTTCTCTTGACCAGCTCAAAGAGCCAGAGCACTTACCATCAGATTGGCATTTTGTAAATCTTCATAGCTGTACTACCTGTATTTTTAGTTTGTTGCCCAGAAGTCGTTTATCTCCCCTTTCTGTCTTGCACATACTAGTTTGCTGCAATAGGAACATTTTGATCAATTTTCTTTACTACACAGACTTCAGAAGCTAAATATTACATAAACAACTTCAGAACAAAAAAAGAATTTGTTTTAGGACAAGTTGTTAATGGCTGTGAATTTACTAGCAAACAGTATCACAGAGTGCCAGGGAAGATCAGATTTAGGATATATAATTACCTAGAATCTGACTGAAAATGTAGTCTTCTGGCTTGTACCCCTAAGATATTCTGAGGCTGTAGGTTTGGGATGGGTCTCAGCCACACTTCTAACAAACACAATAGGTAATTCTATGCAAGTACTCTACACATTTTGAGAAACAGTGCTGTAGCAGTTATTCAAGGTGCAAAATGCTTTTTGTGTAAGATAAGGTAATGAGAGAGCCATGAAACCGTGATCTTAAAAAATGCCTCCAGTATCCTAGGCAGTGAACTAGCTGTTTTGCCATATACTATTTCATTTCTTCCTCTAAGTAATCCTGTAAACAAGAGGTTATCTCCATTTTACAGATGAAGAAATTGAGCCTTAATGAGATTAAATTATTAGCCTCAAACCATACATATCAGAACTCAAAACTTGTGACTGAATTCAGTAGTCTTCATTTGGCACAACACCATCGCTTAAGATCTGGAACTCTAGAATAGGAACAGTAGAAGCAGAAAGATTATTTTGACCAATGATTTTTCCCATGCTATATCACAACCATAAAACCACTAAATATGAATATCACCATTTTGATAATTCTTATCTAATTTTGGAAACTACTCCCTTTCCCTGACATTTATTTACCTAGCCAAAACCTCCTTCCTCTTCTTTCTCATAAGCTGCACTGAGGTACCTATTATACCCTTTCATGCCTCTTTGTTCTGAAAACTGGCGGAGCTCAGTGTTGTAAGTGGCTTTGTAAGTTGCTAGTGAGACGATCCACTTCATACTGAGGAGTAGCTCTTTTAATCTTAAATGTTCTCATATGCTGTGACATCAGCTATAAAAACTACCAACAATCACCCTCCAAATACAAAAGCCCCAGATCACCTTCTTGTTATCTCTAGGCCCAAGGCTTAAAGTCACCAAACTACAGTCGCTGTCTAGCCTCCTATAATCACAATATTCTCTGGAGGGTCAAAGTTTGCTTAGTGTCCACTACTGACCTATCAGTAATACAGACTCTAATTTGAAACCCCAGAGTAATCTATTGACCTGTGACTTTGACTGTTTTAATTGGATAATTTGTAAGATTTGACCTCTGATATTTGCTAACTTTTTATAGGGAGTTGTATTTGTAACGGAAGAAGAGAAGAATAAAAAATATTAGTTTTAAAAGTGGCCTATGTGACTGCTTTTCTAAAAAGGTATTTAATGCTCTTAGTACTTTGGCTTATCTCTTTGAAATAAAGCTAATACACAGGATTGCCTTCACATTGTTGTATTCTTCCTTTCTTGATCGATAATTGCATTGTCTTAGAGCCTAGAAATTGTTAATATTAGCTAAAACTACTTGGCTGCTCTATTAGAAGTTCCTTTTTTGTCAAGTTTTTCTCAAATATGTTTCTGCCTCAAAAGGAGCCCCGGGTAATTATGAGGTAATGGAGTACCTAAGAGGCCCAATTTTGTGGACATATTATGGTAAAATAGAATTTGGGGGTATTAACTTCCCAATTTCTATCTTTAAAAAGTAGCCCCATAAGAAGTCATTGTCTGTCTCTAAACATCCCAATTATTTGCTATCATTTAAGCCAAGAAAGCTCTTTGTTTTTTGTTTGTTGTTGTTTTTTTTTTCCCCTAGGGTTAATGTTTATGTAACCTAAACATTCCCCAATCTTGTCTCCTACAGGTAGACTGGGTACAATGTGATGGTGGCTGTGATGAGTGGTTTCATCAAGTTTGTGTGGGTGTATCTCCAGAAATGGCTGAAAATGAAGATTACATCTGTATAAACTGTGCAAAGAAGCAAGGGCCAGATAGCCCAGGTCAAGCACCACCTCCTTCCTACATAATGAGCTACAAACTACCAATGGAGGATCTTAAGGAGACCAGTTAGCAGTTGCTGGGTTAGTTTGGGACATGGGGAGAAATGGACCACGTTGAGACCTTAGTCATCAAGTAGAGTGGTTTAGATCCACTCAGAATGTTGCTTCCAAAGACAAATGGCCTTCAGAGGAAGTCCTCTTAGCTGACTTCCTCTTTGCATGGACTGTGTGATCTACATTCTCTTCAACACATCTATGCAGAGGGTGTCTTTGGTACAGCAGCCAATATTTCAATTTGTCTCCTCTGAGTATGGTTTGTTACTTTACAGCCAGACATGTGATTGAGCTCTGGAATGCTGGTTGGCATTAATACACTGGGATGCTAGCAGGGCATGTAGGATGTGGCTCATGGCCAGTTGGTATTAGTTAGTGGAGTACAGCCTAGCGGCAGCACCATCTGCAAGTGCCAATGACTTCGCTCTCCTTAGGACAGTTGGAGAGGAGTGAGAGTACCACTCCCCTTCTGCTGTTACCTGGCATATAATGCCCTACAGATACAACGATGGGAGCAACAGGGCCAGAGTTACTCCTTTTAATCATGGGATAGTAGCCAGAGTCTAAATCCAAGCTACTTGTGTGTTTGTACCAAGAAGAAAAAACCCTAAGTGAGAGGCAGATCCCCTTATCTTCCCAAGGAGAGGAGTATGTCCTCTAGTTCAGAAATCTGACTAGATTGGATTCTGCAAAGAAGAGCTTTTCTCATTTCAAGTCAAGGAGCCCTTTTTTGGCTTTGAGAAGTCTTGCTATCTTGGGTCTGCATTTTAGAGACGAGCAGGTACATGGATCCAGGCTCCTGCTAAAGAAGAGAAGACAAGTCAGAATGTTTTACTGAGACACAGTGATGCATGCTTTTCGGGGAAACCTTCATTCACAAGTATACCAGATACCACCAGGCTTCAGGCATGGCCATGAGCAAGACCAGCAAATAACAGCTTTTTGCCTTGCAGCCCTGACCCCAATGTCTGCTATTTCCAACACTGGCAATTTCTGATTGTGGCCCACAGCAGATGCTGTTGAATAACACCATGGCTTCATCAGAGAATGTGGGGTTGTAGCACCTCTGGGTGATAAAGTTGTTTTAGTAAATCCATTTTTAAAAAAAGAAAAAAGGACTTGTTTTTACTTTTTTCTAAATGTCTCTGACTACTGACTGTTCTATAAATAGATTATTTTTCCTTTTTTAATACACATATATGAATATATAAATATATATATTTACTGTTACCAGCAGCATATGACAGAGTTTCAGCATCAAAAATCCATTTGGGGGCTTGCTTTCTCTTTTTTGCTTTTCAATAAAGAAATCCCATTCCTTCCTTGTAGTACAAGGAGTTAGCACTTCCTTATCTGTCCTAGCCTGACCAGATTTTCCATGTTGTTTTGTTCAAATAGATAATTACATTTCCTTTGTGTGTTAGAACTTGTCCCTCCCTATCTGTTGGGAAACTTGGTCCTACTATTTCTGTGGTGGCTGTTTTGTTTTTGTATGTGAATGTTTGAAACTATGGTGCTGTGTCCTCTTTCCTCCTGTTGTGTTCTCTATTCTTGTTAAGGTGTTAGGTAAGCTGTATGGAAATGTTTATTAGAAGGGGACTCACCTTTTTTTAAAGGACAAAAAAAAAAAAAAAAAAACCCTGAAAGAAGTGTTTGGTCTTCACTATCCTGTGTCCCTGTATTTTGGTTAAAAATCTGTGGTTTGACTTAATTCATTGATTTTCTTTTTAAAAGGGAGGAGCAAAGTGGGCCTAGAGAACAGCTTTTCCCTTTTGGCCCTAATCTCTTTTAAAGAAATGTCTTCTAGTAACTAGAAGTGAAATGTACTGTCCAGTTACAGTTTGAGTGGGTATGAGATTTAACTCAAAAGGCATCTTAGTACAAAAAAGCAAAAGCTTTCCTGTAAAACCCAGTTTCTGTAAATGCATTCTCTGTGGTTCATACTACCTAATTTTTAGTCATTCTTCCCTTAATCTTATATAACATTTTTAGTATTTTGACCTATTAAGAGGTTCTTAAGTGTCACTGTGCATGATCTCATCTTAAGTGTGTATATGATTTAAGATTTCAGTGGATATTGCAAAGTAACTGTTAACCAATTTCATAAGTTTTCATTTTGCCAATCTGTATGAAGATATTACTTAGTTAAAAATTTCATCTGGTTATAAAAGAAAGCACAATATTGTTTGCCTTTTCATCCTCTCTGTAAAGATCTTCAAATACTTGTGAGTAAAAAAATTACAGTTTTAAGTGATGGCTGCCTGGGTAGACTACATTTAAAAATATTTAATTTTTCTTCCTAGTCACCTGTTAGCTTTACTCAGCCATCAGTGGAGGGGCATGAAGATGCTGAGAAAGATGGCTAAGGTGCTCTGCTTCTGGAGTATGGTGGATGGATATAGGTGGCTATTTAGGGAATAATTTATGTCCTTAATGTGGTATTCACCTGCTGGAGATGTGAGAGAGAGATGCTAGGCAGTCTTCCCCCATGAGTAGCTCCCTGTTTACCTTCTGGTATTTTGAAACTTAAATATATCATTTAGTTGATACTATGAGCGTTTCTGTATTTATTGTTAAGTCACAAAGGATTTGGTCTGACTCTTGACCAAGGCTGAGAAGAACAGATAAGAGAAATTAATTTAAAAAAATTTAAAAAGGGAGAGGGAGGGAGGGAGGAAGAAAAATGAACATACACAAGTCTGTAATTTTGGAATTAATGAACTAAGACTCATCTATTTAAAGGCATGCTGATGTCCTGATATAAAACATTGTTTTCAGTTAGAGGAAATTACTTACAACTTACTCCATTCTTCAATGTTATAACATTTTATATTAAAACTTGATTTAAGATGTTCCTTTACCCTTCTCTCCAAAGTTGCAAATTTCCACCATTGGTATTTTAACTTCTATATTAATTCTATCAAAGGTATTTCTTACTACCTTCATTATAACTATGTTGGGGAAGGTTATAGAAAGAAAAATGAAAAAAATGCTATGTAAGTCTTTAACGTTCTCAAAAGGGGTAGGTCATTGGAGCTATGCAAATCCCCAAGTTTACAACTATAGCATTAGTAGTTTGCTTTCTTGTTGGCAGAAGAGGGGACATTTTCTTCCCACAAATGTTTATTTTACTTACTGATAGTTACTGCAACAAAGCCATGTTGAGATTTAGATGCTAAGGCTCCCTTCCTGAGTTGCTGCAAACCACCTTTGCACTGCATGATTCAAATTTGTGCCTCAATAAAATTACAAATTACTGTATGTCATACTTTGAATAATTGAGAAGACAAGCATTAAATCTGTGATTGCCTACCATGTACTTATTTAATTATCAAAATCTTAGCAAAGGCTAGCAGACCTGTAAGATTAGAATAATTTTACCTGTGCTTCACTTCTGTTCTTCTCTGCTTTTGTCTTTGGTGTCCAAAAAAATGTCAGTTTATTTGCTTTTCTTAATTTTAAGATTCTGGATACAGTTTCAGTTCACATAAAAGAAACTCCCTGCTTGTCGATATTTTAAATCTGTAGTACATTTGTGAGACCATCAGCCAGTACTTAAAATGGGAAGATGAAAGGAGAAATTGAGAAACCCCTTCTTTCAAATGATGGGACTATCTACTTTTTAAAGGAGAAAGTGACAGTTTGGAGTGGGATTTAAAAATTGTGAATCGTGAAAGAATTAAGCTGTTAAAGTCCCACATAAACCAGGTTCAATAAAGGTTTACATATGGAACTAGCTTCGTATGCGTGTAGAAAGTTGCTTTTGCAGTAGGGCTGTTAAGCTAAATTTTAAAAAGCAGGCAACTGATTTGTCTTTTACCTTTTGAACCCCGCCCCCCTTTTTAAAATTAAATCATATCATTACTTCTTTGGATATGGATGTGCCAAGTGATACTCAAAACATTAGAAGGAAGGAATGGGATGTGAATATGTTTTGGAATTGCGGTCTTCTCTTGGCCTGGATCATATCCAGTCACCTCTATGCAATGAATAATGTGCACTGGGAAAGGAGATGCCGGGTTCAGATGGAGCCTGCTTATTCTTACTTTTGCAATACTCCAAGATGTCTGAACAGGAATGTCTTTTGTAAACCTCAAGACCCTCTATTGATTATCCTCTTACATATTTATTTACCTGTTAGTGAGACACTTAAATATAATACGGACTCTAATTTACCAGGGTTTTTGGTGGTGCCTTATGAAAAGTATAACTTGATTTCTTGTTTTTTGAGCATGTTTTCCATTTCTTTTGTTTTCTGAAAGAATATTAGATACGGTTATTTGCATTACATCTGAAAAAATAAAAAGTTTTGTGTGTGTGCTCAGGTTCCCCCCTACTCTGTCATTTACATTGGTGGCAACTCTAAATGGTAACCAAGTAAAGGTCAATTTTGGGCATGAGTATTGAACCTGGGGAAAACTGGCAAGTATACGAGAGCCACTTTCAACCTGTGCCAAAGCAGTTTCTAATATTGCAATTGCTCTCTATAAAATAAAATACTGGCCTCAAATAATTTGATCAGTGGTGTGTTTACCCTATTCCTGAGAACAGTGTTTTCAGAAAGTGTCAAGTGGAAGAAGTGATTCCAGAAGATTTCACTTCTCCTCTGTTTTCAGCAAGAATCCAGCGATGACCAACGGACATTTCCCAGCCCATGATTCTTGAGCAGTTTGTTCCTTGCAGCAAACCAGTAATAGAGGGAAAATGAGGAAGTACTATATTTTGGTCTCCTAATGCTCTAAACTAGTTCAAACCTGCAGCTGACTTTAGAGATTGCATTTTTTACTCATTGCTGACGTTACCAGGTCATGCAGGCGTTGCTGAAAATGTTTCTGCTTTCTGTGAAATTGGCCTCAAATATGAAGTATGTGACTGTGTATATGTATGTATTGGTGAGGAAAATTGGTGGGAAGGAGGGGGAAAAATGTGGTTATCTCTTAAATTGGAAAATATTTTTCTTACCAACAAAAGAGGACCCCTGAAATTCCATACTGTGACAAATTTTGTTTAAGAATTATGTGAGATCCTCCCGGTGTAGCAAATATTTCATGGGACCTTAGCGTTGTGGTTGATATGAATAAGTTGAAGAGCCTGAATCTTGGCCATTAGCCATTAATTGGGAAGTCAGCACTTGATACAAGGAGAGGAAAGAGAACACAGAAAAAACTATATTATATGAATGAATTTAGAATGATTTTGGAATTTATTTCTTTTTACCTACTTGTTCTTTGAAATATATTTCTGCACTACTTTTAGTAGGAAGAAAGATTTAATTCACATTTCCATATAGTAAAGTTCCATGAAATTTCTTTACCAAAGATTTTTCCTAACCTTGTCTTTGGAGCTAGGTTGAATATCTTATTAATGGGAAACAAGGCACCACAGGAAGTCTAGAAAATGGCTTAATGGATCCAGCTCGTAAACCTTGTATTAAGGAACCCTGGTGGGTTCCCCAGAATATGAAGTCAGAATTATTTATAGTTTACAAAAACAAATGAACAAAAACTTCAAAAAGATGAGGACTTTAGGATTACATAAAGTAAAGAACAAAGATTTAGGAGTCAAATAAATAATGGGTTTTAGCTCTGTATATGACCTTATATTAGCTTTTTAAAAAAGATTTTATTTGAGGGGCGCCTGGGTGGCTCAGTGGGTTGAAGCCTCTGCCTTCGGCTCAGGTCATGATCCTGGGATCCTGGGATCAAGCCCCACATCGGGATCTCCGCTCAGCAGTGAGCCTGCTTCCTCCTTTCTTTCTCTTTGCCTGCCTCTCTGCCTACTTGTGATCTCTGTCAAATAAATAAGTAAAATCTTTAAAAAAATTTAAAAAAAAGATTTTATTTGAGAGAGATTGAGAAAGCATCAGAGGGGGGAGGGTCAGAGGGAGAAGCAGACTCCCTGCTGAGCAGGGAGCCTGATGCAGGACCCTGGGACTTCAGGGTCATGACCTGAGCCAAAGGCAGTGGGCCAACCAACTGAGCCACCCAGGCGCCCTTCTATTAGTTTTTTTTTTTTTTTTTTTTTTTTTTGAGACTGGGTTTTCTACCATGTGCAGGCTAGTTTGTGTGAATAGAAAGACATTTAAATTATAGCTCCTCCCCTTAAGAGAGGGTGAGACAGATGATGGTTTTTAAGGATGTTTCCTACTGAAACTTTTACAGAATTTCAAGAGGCAGATGGACTTTGGACGTGTCCAAATCCCTATTTAATGATCCATCTATTTAGTACTTCTGATGAGGGAATATACAGACTACAGTGAGTATTCTTTTAGAAAATGTAAATATTACATACTTAGTCACTTACATATTAGAGCTTACCCATAGTCTTCACTTGGGTCTGAATTTTGCAGAGCTTATCAGGCACTTTATTGTAAGCACCAAGACTGGCACCTCGCTGTTCTATCCAGTGCCCAATTCTGCGGAGGGAAGGTGAGAGTATCAGGTACGTTTTGACGAACCTAAGTGTGCCACTCCTCCTCCTGAATTGGTATTTGGTCTTAGTAATATTTTTCCACCACTCAAAGCAAAGGCCTCTTCCCTCTCCCTACTAGGCTGCACTGTGCTGAAACCAGTAGGTCACTCACTGGTCTTCAGTCTTGGTACGCTACTTTAGTCTTCTTTCTGGCCTAACCTTGCCATCCTCTTGAGTTGGGGGCTAAGCTTTGTTGAGACACAAGATGGTTATCACTAATACTCTTTGGAACCCAGAACAACCGTTCAAGCACACCTCATCTTGATCAGGGCTCAGTGCTTCTATTTATTTTGTCATAGACACATCAGAGTTCCAGTTGGAACATTAAGGCTGGTTTAACACACTTGGCTTCTCATCCTTATAATTCATTACTGCCATCTAAAATTGGTGTCCGGAGGGGGCGGGTGCTGGGATGGTTCAGTTGGTTAAGTGTCTGACTCTCGATCTCAGCTCAAGTATTGATCTCAGGGTTTTAAGTTCAAGCCCCATGTGGGTGTGGAGCCTACTTACAATAAAAGAAAACAAAGGAAGAAGGAAAGAAATGATAGAAGCCTATCCAGTCATCAGTCCTCTCTCCTTGTATTCCATTGCTGTTACCTACTATCCCCAATTCATGTTCCCATCGTGGCCCTTTCTTCCAATTTCTTGCATTATAGAGGGACACCTGGCTAGCTCAGTTGGTAGAGCATGTGGCTCTCTTGGGGTTGTGAGTTCAAGCCCTATGTTAGGTGCAGAGATTATATAAATGGAGATTTTATATATTTTATAATATATATATATTTTATAATATATATATATAAAATAGAGACTCTGGTTTCCCTATTTTGTGAACTTCCCTACTTTTTCATTAAGTGGAACTTGGCTCTCAGCTACATTACCTTAGGGCTATTTCAAGTTGAGGGTGCTCATTTTCTCACTTTACTACTACAAGGTGTGAACTGGTAGATTATAAGGGCTGTTGTGCTTACGTTGTTACTGATCGCCACTGCCACACATTGAGGCCTCTGATATTCAGCTGTACCACCATCTATCCTCATTACTGTCATCACTGGTTATTCTTTTACATTTATGGAGGACTTCGATAGTTCAAGTGTCTCTCTGCCTTCATCCCTACCATTATTCTGGGCAGTATCATTGATCATGGATGACTTCACCGTTTCTGGACCTCCACCTCCAATAATCATTTTCACTCCATTTAGCAAACGAATTCTAAGGCCATAGCTTGGACTCAAAAATTTATTTTTGGGGGCGCCTGAGTAGCCCAGTCAGTTAAACATCTGACTCTTCATTTCCCTTCAGGTCATGATCTCAGGTTTCTGAGATCGAATCCTACATTGGGCTCCATGCTGGCTGTGGAGCCTGCTTAAGATTCTCTCCCATTCCCCCTTCCCTCTTTCTCTCTCCCTCTCTCTAAAAATAAATAAAACAATTTTAAAAGCCTTACTTCTGAAATGTTAATGTCTAGGATCTTAGTCATACTGTTATGCCCCAATAAATGGGTCCGTGATTAAAGGAGCGAGACTGACACAAAGCAAAGGTCAAGCAAAGCTTTATTTCGCGCCAAGCATCAAGAATCTAACGGAACGTTCGGGGCCGCACCTCTTACAAGAGAGGGTGACCCTTCTATGTTTCACAGACTAGCTTTTAAGGGCAAAGGCCATTCGGTCGGGCCTCGCCACGCACAGGTGGCCAATGAGATTGTAACACACACAGGAAACTCCACAGTGATGCTAGGTGACCAATTGAGTTACAATTTACCCTAGTAGACATTTGAACCAGCCTATTACACCTTGATTGGGATTGGCGCCCAAAGGGTGGGGCCCATACTCCTTGGTAACTAGGGAGACAGTATGCATCCCCCCCACTGATCGGATGTCTCCACCTGGCTTGACCCACCTTTGTATCTGGGCTTTATTACCTGAAGCTGGTTTCCGGGACTTGTCTCCAAGTAAATCCCCTGGGGGAAGGGGAGCAGGGACAGTTTCTAAGTAGGTCCTTACAATACTAGTCTGATTTTTAACATCTTGTCCTTTGATCTCTTCCTCTCGGTATATTTACTCTATGACTTTGAGAAACCCCCAGTCGCTCTTCTCTTTCCAATCTTCAGTTCACTCTGATGAGGGAATATTCAGACTATTTTGAATATCCCACCCTCTATCTTCTCCATTTAGCCTAGGCTGCGTGGCCTATCTTCTCATGGTGTTTCCCCATCACTCTGGCCCTGTAGAACCGATTTCTGGATCGTTTCAGCCATCTGACTTTGCCCTCATGGGCTGCTGAATACTACCGAGTACACACCACTGATTGGTAACACCACAAATGGACTCACGTAGGTGGGCTCTCCAAGCCCCAGTGGTCCAGCAACCCTTCCATTTTTAAAGACTACTTCCAACTTTCACTGTGGTCAAATCTCCACCCACCACCTTCTCCCTCAGCAGAGGCCTGCCCTCCTAACACCTACTTGAGCAAATGGAACTAAGGAGAGCTCTGAGTCTCCCTAGTCACCTATATCATCAACATCTTAAAGTAGTTTCATCAGAGGCTCTTCTCTGTATACCCTTTTCGGTTGCCCTAGTTCACTTCCAGTTACCCCTTACTACTTTTATTTGGATTTTTCCCAAATCAGTATCACCTGCCCATGCTTGCCTTCTTTTGCTCCTTAACTGTCTGGTGAGCGTTTTTATTTGTATTATTTCAATCACTTTAAACTCATTGTGTCAAAAACCAAACTTTTCTTCCCACCCCCAATCAGTTTCTATTTCTTTATTCCCTCCAAAAGAATAGCTCCGTGCCCAAGCCAAAATTCTGTAAACCATCCTATGTTCTTTCTGACCCCTCCCTTCCTCTGCACAATTATCTCCTCTGTTCCCATTGTGATGCATTTACTCAAGCTCTCCTCCATTTTCACCTGGATTTCTGCACTAGTCTTTAGTCTGGTCAAGCTAGTTTAATCTTGCAAATTACTAGAATGAATTATCTAAAGAGCCAGTCTGTTCAACACATTGTCCTATGAACAAACAAACAAACAAAAAAACTAAAAAAGAACCTACATTGTCCTATGGAATCTGCCCATTTGCCTTTCTAAGCTCATCTCTTTCCGAACACACCCTAAGTCACTGCTTCAGACACAGATGTTGGTTTCCTAAGCCTTTTCTGGAATGCTCTTCTAGCTCTCTCATTCTCAAGATGCCAGTTTAAACGTTACCTCTTCAGAGGCCCCTTGTTCTCTCACAACAGCTTGTCCTACTCCCTTATGGGACTTGGCAATATGTATTATATTTGCTTATGAGTTCTGTGAGGCCAGAAGCTTTGTTTCCTTCATCTCTTTGTACCCAGCAACTAGAAGAACCCCCTGCATATGGCAAGCATTCAATAAATGACTTGAGTGAATGTTGTTTCATGCCTTTGTTCCTCCATATATATTGTTATCTCTCAGTATACCGAACTCTATGTTTGAGCTGCCATGCCCTCATCCACATTGTCTCCCATTAAAGAACAAAAATTCAACTGAGTAAATGTGAAGATCTGATTGGCTTATTAAATGATTCATGAGGACAGCATCCTGTCTAGCCAAGTTAGAGGGAAGCTCCGAGGACCTGTACAAAATGGAAATTTTTCTATAGGAAGGAGGGTGGGGCAATGATGTTATTAGCAAAAGAAAAGAAAGGAGCATTTCAGAGAAGGTCAAACAGTTTCCCTTAGGAGGAAGATCAGGAGGTCTCAAGCTGACTACCATATCTTCTGTTGGGGAGTGGGGGATAGAGAGGGCCCATGTGACAGATTACTTCACTGATGCTCACCAGAAAACTCCCGACTGGCTGATTATGACTACCTCTCTGATGGAGGCTGAAACTGCATTAGGTTAGGTATTAAGTCCCAGTTCGGTGATTTGGCCTGACACAAGAGACTCCATGTTGGACCTATGGTTGTCTTTCGAAAAGTCCTCATTCTTTGAAATTCAGCTCATCCCCAAAACTCTTTTGAGAAGTCTTTCAGATTAATCCTTTCCTCCTAATCTGATTTAGGTGTCCTTTCATGGAGCTGATAGCATTTTAGATTATATAGTGGTTCACAAAGTGTGGTCTTTGGACCAGCAGTATCAGCAACACTTGGGAAGGTGTTTAGAAATGCACATTCTTGGGCCCTACCCCAGACATTTTGAATCAAAACCCTGGGGGCAGGGCCCCAAACCTGCATCTTAACAAGCCCTCCAGGTTGTTGTGATGTTTGCCGAAATTTGAGAACCACTAAACTGCATCATAGTCATTATATTTGTATCTCCAGCTTCTAGCACAATGCTTAGAAAAAGTTTATTGTAAAGATTTTCTTTATAGGGGCGCCTGGGTGGCTCAGTCGTGAAGCAGCTGCTTTCTGCTCAGGTCATGATCCCAGGATCCTGGATTCGAGCCCCACATCGGGCTCCCTGGAAGCCTGCTTCTCCCTCTCCCACTCCCCCTGCTTGTGTTCCCTCTCTTGCTATCTCTCTCTTTCTGTCAAATAAATGAATAAAATATTTTTAAAAAATAAAGGGAATCTTTAAAAGATCTTCCTTATAAAGAACTAAAATCCATCTTCCTGTAGCTTCATACTTTAATCCTGATTCCTTTAAGGATATGAAAAACTAGTTTGACTGCCTCTGTTTTGGCAGCATTTCAATATTTGACAATGACCATTATTTTTACCTCCCCACCCCTCATTGTCAATCTTCTGGCTTAATATTAATTCTTTCTCATGTGCTATGACTTTGAGTCTCTTCAAACTCAAACTCATTGGATTTATCTGAACGAAGTCCGACTTCATATCCATCTTAAATACATATTCAGAGCATCCTTTTAGCTTTCAAGCTACAATTCTAAAGGTGAAACTAGATGTGTAGTGTCACCCCAACACAGTGGACTTTGTGATGGATAGGACTAACATTCCGTTTGCACAGTTGGACACGTACACTGGAAACCAGAGGTGGTCCGAAGCTCTGTCTGTTCCTTATCTCAAAGAATCTGGCCTTGGTAACAGGAAAGTAATTCTCTAAAGTGGTCTCCTAGAACTGAGTTGGTGGTTCTCAGCCCTGGTAGCACACTGGAATCATCCGGAGAGCTTTAGAAAACCATCCCTGCCACTCCCATCCCAAACCAGTTGAATCAGAGTGTCTTAGAGTAGAACCCAGGCGCCAGTATTTTTTGGAACAGATTCTTTGAGATAGAATACCATGAAATTCACTTGTTTTATTTTATATAAGTCAAAGACTCTTAATAAATTTACAGTATTGTGCAACCATCACCACAGTCTAACTTTAGAATGTTTCCATCACCCCAAAAAGAAACTTAATGCCTCTTCAAAGTCATCCCATTTCCTCTCCCAACTCCCGGCAGTCGCCAGTCTACTTATGTCTCCATAGCTTTGCCTTTTCTAAACTCAAGCATTAGGATTAAAAAAAAAAAAAAAAAAAGTTTCCAGGTGATTTTAATTATGCAGCCAAAGGTTCAGAACCACATTTCTAAATGCATTGTAGGGAGTCTTAATGATTTTTAAGGGCTGTGTATAATAAGAATAGTTCACATGTTTTCATGTGTGTGTCTCCCACCTATGCCAATGTATTCACCCATCACTAGTATGACAAGATCATTAATTTGAATGGAACTTAATAGACCATTCTATTGTTTTCCTTTTATACTTCTTAGAATCATAATTAAAATTGCTGGGATACCTGGGTGGCTCAGTTGGTTAAACATCTGCCTTCGGCTCAGGTCATGATCCCAGGGTCCTGGGATTGAGCTCCCATTGGGCTGCTTGCTTAGCCGGGAGCCTGCTTCTCCCTCTGCCTCTGCCTGCCGCTCCCCCTGCCTGTGCTCTCTCTCTCCCTCTCTCATTCTGGCAAATAAATAAATAAATCTTAAAAAAAAATAAAATTGATTCCCATGCTTTCCCCCAAGCTATTTTAAAACATGTCTAGTCTGCTTTTCTCCCTTTTGCTTGTAAATTACCAGTGACAGAGGTGATCTCAGGAGCATTCTCCCTGAGATAATGTAGTCTCCAGAAATGACTAAAACATACTGCTATTGATCCCATCCAGGAACCTGTTTTCCTTTCAGTGTCTTTCACATGGGTGTTTTTTTTCACGAAATGTTTTCTGTTTAACTTCTTTGCCGAATATAGATTTTTTGCACTAGTACTTCCAAAAATGTTTTGAAGAAAATGTATTTCCGTTTTTTATTTTATTTTTGTTTTGTGTGTGTGTGTGTGTTTTTTTTTTTTTTTTTTTTTTCCTAATAGCACAGAGGTGCCTGGGTGGCTCAGTTAAGTGTCTGACTCTTGATTATGGCTCAGGCCATGCATGATCTCAGGGTCATGAGATCAAGCCCTGCACTGGGCTCTGCCCTCGGCCTGGAGTCTGCTTGTCCCTTTCTCTATGCTCCTCCCCACTCCTCTCTCTCCAATAAACAAGCAAATAAAATCTTTACAAAAATTTTATTTTGTTATTATTTTTAAAGATTTTATTTATTTATTTGACACACAGAGAGAGCGAGAGAGGGAACACAAGCAGGGGGAGTGGGAGAGGGAGAAGCAGGCTTCCCGCTGAGCAGGGAGCCCGATGGAGGGCTGGATCCTGGGGCTCTGAGATCATGACCTGAGCTGAAGGCAGACACTTAATGACTGAGTGACCCAGGAACCCCAAATCTTTATAAAAATTTTAAAAACATTAAATATGGTACCTGCACATTTGTTTAAGAAAAATATTAAGAATAAATGAAAAATGATCCTCCACCAAAAAATGACTACTGTTAAGATTTAACCAAATTTACTTTCTGACAGTTATCTGTGCATATTTATATAGGGATATACACAAATATGTACAGCTTTACATAAATGAGGTCACACTCTGCTGCTTTGTAACTGCTTCTTTTACTTAATAATAAGAGCATTCGTATAAGACTAAAATACAGATTTGTATTCTTTTTTTTTTTAAGATTTTTTATTTATTTATTTGACACAGAGAGAGAGAGATCACAAGTAGGCAGAGAGGCAGGCAGAGAGAGAGGAGGAAGCAGGCTCCCCGCCGAGCAGAGAGCCCAATGTGGGGCTCGATCCCAGGACCCTGAGATCACGACCTGAACTGAAGGCAGAGGCTTAACTCACGGAGCCACCCAGGCACCCCCAGATTTGTATTCTTTTTAATGGCTGTATAGTTTTGCATCATATGGAATCTTAAGGATTTTTAAGAGTTATGTATATTGAGGACACTATTTCTTTGTCTTGTGTTGCAAATTTTTGATGACTTTGTTATTAGTCTTTTAGTCTTACTATTTTTTACTTTATAAAAGTTATTATTTTATGATGTAAACTTCTTTAGTTTTATAATTCCTGGTTTTCCTGACATGCTTAGAATGACTTCTACAAGATAATAAAAATACCTCTGTGATTTTGCTTACTACATTTCTAGTTTTATTGTCTATACTAAATTTTTGTTCCATCCTGAATTAATTGGTGTGAGAAATGACAAATTTCTTTAGATTATTCCTCTGTCAACTACATTTCTTAAGTTTCTTACTGCATACTCATTCACTCTTCAAAGTACTTGAGCATTGGCTTTGCATTTCTTTTCTTTCTTTTAATTATTTATTTATTTGTCAGAGAGAGAGAGAGAGAGCACAAGCAGGCAGAAGGAGAAACGGGCTCCCTCCTGAGCAGGGAGCCTCATGTGGGACTCAGTCCCAGGACCCTGGGATCATGACCCGAGCTGAAGGCAGATGCTTAACCATCTGAGTCACACAGGCACCCCGCAGATGTTAGTCTTATGTAATCATGTACACCTAATCACATATGTCCCGTCACCTTTGCTGTGATCTGTTGGTTAGAACTAAGAGGTCCAGCTCCTGCTCAAGGGGAGAGGCAGTGATTGTGTGGGGGGCACCTTACATCTGTCTCTCTCTCTCTCTCACACACACACACACACACACACACACACACACACAGTGAGGGTGAGTAATTCGCTGCATCAGCTTAAGACTGACATGCCTGAGAAAAGAAACTGACTTCCTTAGGCTTAGCAAAATTCACAGTTTCCGTACTTTCCTATTCAAGTTAGATTGAAAAAGAAAAGCATAATGGCTTTGTTTTTCTAATGTTCATGAGAAAGAAAAGCAGTAGTTTTTTCACTTGGGCTTAACTTCTATAAGACTGCTGCAATTTGAAGTAATTATAATTACCCTTTGGCCAATCTCCTCCTGCATTCAGTGGAACAAATCTTTTCTGCTTCTTAGAGCAGTAAAAATCTCCAGATCACATCACATCTATTCCTATGTGTTCTGAGTTCCTTGACCCTCCTGGTAGTTCTCTTCTGAACACATTCCAGATTGTTCCTATCCTTTTTAATGTCTACGGAAAGCATTTTTTTTAAATCTTTAAGCTGTAATTCTGGAGGAAGGAGTCAAATCTCCTTGGATTTCTTAATTCATAAGATTCACAGGATGCATAGCTAAGAGTCTTTGCAAATTTGCCTCCTCTCCATGCATTTTCTTGTCTTCTGTAGCTTTGTGCTTTCGGAGGCTGTGAGCAATAATTGCTGTACTTTCCATTCCTAATTTTCATTCACAAATATGGAAATGTGAGGATTCCCTCATCATTGTAATTACACTCCTATCTTTCCTAAATACCCTGAGAGTTTCTATTTTGTTCCTAGGGATGGTTTAGTTGGGAGTTTCTTGTAAACTGGCTTCTTGAAGTGTGGTAATAAAAGATAAGAGACAAGGGACTAGAAGAAGAATTCAGACTTTTAAAAGTTCTCATCCCAAGTTTGTAAATTAATAGTAATTTCTTTTGAAGGTAGTAAGATTTCCATCTGTGCTACTGATGGGTGATTCCTTTTTATATCTCAGCAAGGGCATGAGTCAGTGCTGGCTTTCTGTGTTGTTTTGCAGTTCTTTTCTGGGATATACTTAATATTCTGCTTTAAGTTCTATGCATACGTACACATATATACATATATCCTAAATCATGTCTGAGAATGACATAGCCCTAACATTTCCAGGCATCCAAATGTCAACTTTTCCATGCTTCTAGTGCTAATACAATAGCATCTAAATCATTTCTAAACATGCTCTAAACAGTTCTAAAACATGGCTAATGCTTGCATGAAAAATGTGTCGGGGAAATATTATGTATAAACAGCCTAGTTCCACCTTATTTTTTCTAATATTACTAATTAAGCACCATTGTACAATAAATATTTGTTTACCAAGCAAAGCTTTGTCTGGTTTGTGCGGTGTGTTGAGACTATGGGGGATGATGAATGGACAGGTGGAGGGAGAAGGAGATGCTGGCTTGAGTTCACACGAAATCGCCAGGTTTGAAGGTGTTTCTCTGTTAAGCTGTGTTTTTCCATAGCTATATCTGTGTCTCCTCTGCTTTGCAGAGGTCTTGGACTTCTGCCTTCCAGGTTATCCATTTCTTCCATCGCACTGAAATTTGCTCTTCCCTCCTTCTGCCTTTATGGCCTTTCCTTTTGCCTCCTTAATGCACCTGCCATTGGTCACCTGGTAGGACTTACCACCTGATTTCAACAGTCACTTCTTTGGGCTTCTGCTCCTCAGTTTGCGGGTGTGTATGTGGAGTTCCTCCATTGCTGGATTTCTCGTTTGGTGGAAACCAAGAACTGAGCCACTGTTGACGCAAACACAACCCGAATGGGTCAATGGCGATAGGCATGGTGGAATCACGGGGACACTTGGGGCACTTCAGCTTCACAGAGATGTTATGAGCCTGGAGAGCTTCCAGAGGACAGCAGTGAAAACAGTGGGTGGAGTAAGGAAGGAGAGCTCTTGGAAAAGATGAAAGGATTTGGGGTTATTTATCTTGGAGAAGAAAGGGCTGAGGGTGGCTTTCAAAAAGATTTCAAATATAAGGCCAGCTGCAGAACATCTTTCTTGAGGGTGGAATGAGAAATAAGATCGCTGCAGCGAGAGGATTTTGGCTACAGAGGTTTTCAGCTTGTGCTGCCCATTAGAATCATCCGGGGAGGGCGCCTGGGTGGCTCAGTGGGTTAAAGCCTCTGCCTTCGGCTCAGGTCATGATCCCAGGGTCCTGGGATCAAGCCCCACATCAGGCTCTCTGCTCAGCAGGGAGCCTGCTTCCCTCTCTCTCTCTGCCTACCTCTCTGCCTACTTGTGATCTGTCAAATAAATAAATAAATAAATCTTAAAAAAAAAAAATCATCCGGGGAGCTTTAAAGAAAAAAAAAGTCAATGGCCAAGGGGTGACTGGGTGGCTCAGTTGGGTCTGACTTTGGCTCAGGTTGTGATCTCAGGTCCTGGGACCGAGCCCTAAGTCGGAATCCCTGCTCAGCGGGGAACCTGCTTTTCCCTCTCTCTCTCTGCCCCTCCCCCTGCTCATGTGCACTTGAGTTCTCACTCTCTTTCAAATAAATAAAATCTAAAAAAAAAAAAAAAAGTCAATGGCCAAGCTGTACTTCAGAACAATGAAATGAGAATCTAGAGTTGGGAACCAAGCGTCAGCAATTTTTAAAATGTTTCCCAGGTGATTCCAATGGGCAAACAAGGTTAAGAGTGAAGATAATGGGTCCTTACCTGCTAAGACTGATGTGATTTGAGAGGGGACTCTGAGTGTGTGGTCTTCCTATTTAGAAATGGTTTGCATATGTAGCTTAGCTTCTTGGGGTCTAGATAGATAGGTATAGATACAGCTGCACAGGAATCTGTCTGTATCTACATCTATCTGTCTGTCTGCCTGTCTGTCTCTATATCCCTTAGAGGTAGGTTTTGATGGGGTAGCCTTCTTCAGATGCGGTAGTTCTCAATCAAGATCATCTTTGTGAGAATCAGGGTCAGTGCACAATAGGATCACATTGTACAGCTTTAAAAATACAGAACTATCTGGAACGCACCCCATTCAGAAGAACAAATCAAAATCTCTTAGATGGGACCCTGACTATAAATTTATATATGTTATAGATAATATGTATATTATTACATGTATATTATGTATATATGTATATTACATATATAATATGTGTATATAGCTAGATAGATTGATATCTATATATCTATCTATATCTATGTAGTTAAATATAGCTATCTTTAAATTCATATAGCCCTATGGGTGATTCTGATGTACAGTCAGTGCTGGGAATCACTTTTTTTTTTTTCCGGGGGGAATCACTTTCTAGGGAAGGATCACATCCTTCTGATTTCCACCTCTCATGAACATCTGCTGTGGGAAAGACACTGCAGATTTTCATGGCATTAACTTTGCCTTGAAAAACACCCCGGGCTGTGCACCTGGGAAGAAATCTCCATCCACCTCCGGTTGCCTCCTTTCCCAGTTACAAACCTGCTTCCCTGAAGTGGATCAGCCAGCAGGTAGGCATCAAGAACCTCCCGCGTGCCTAACACTATGTATTCTTTGAGAATAGAGAAAAAGAAGTTCTTCTTCCCACTTAAGGACTTCACAAACTCTTGCGCTGAAACTGATTAGGAAACACACACACAAGGGATTGTTGAATTAAATGGTACGGACAGCTGGGGGCGCCTAGGGGGCGCAGTCGGTTAACTGTCTGACTCTTGGTTTCAGCTCAGGTCCCCATCTCAGGATCTTGAGAGCCATCCCCGCATCAGGCTCTGCGCTCAGTGGGGAGTCTGCTTGGAACTCCCGCTCTCCCTCTGCCCCTCCCACTCGTGCTCTTTCTCGCACTCTCTCACTCTTCCTCGCGCTCAAATATATAAATCTTTAAATGGTATAGGCTGCGACAGAAGTCCAGTTCTGAGGAACACTTCATGGAAAGTGTGGGATTTTAGCTGGTCTTGAAGAGCAAGTAGGATCTGGAGTGAATGTGGGAAAGTAGACCAGGCGAGATTTTGAGAAAAAGCATTTGATGGGAGGGGAGGACCGTGTTTGAAAGGAGAGGGAAGCAAAGTTGGCAGGAGTGCATGGACCAGATTCTCACACACATGGCTGTGGGCCACAGTGGTAAACATTCTAACAAGCTGACAACCTCCTAGAGTGGTTGAGTTCTTAGTGTCAAAGAAGGATTTGCAGAAACCCCTTTAGGGAGGTCATCCTCTCTTAATCCTTTCTTTCCTAGCTGATACAAGGCCCACGGAAGCAAGCTTTCCTCCAGACTCTCTGGTAATGCTTTGTGATTTCTGATTCAGAAGATTTTACATATTGAATCTTAGAAGAATTGAGAGGAAAATGGCCAAATGATGTCAGCCTATTCTAGAAATTTCTTTTTCCTTTTTCTTAATGGAGGGAGTTGGAGTGAGATGTAACAAGAGTGAAGGCTGGGGTAGGGCTACTTGTTTGGAGGCTTGAGAACAGGGGAAAGGGCATGTGAGAAGCTGGGGCCACGGCCTCTGAGAGCAAACTCTTTTGGGTTCCCTCTCCCTCTCTGGATGAAGAAAAAGTCCTCAGCTGTGAGAGGTGAGATCATGGGCGCGTCTCTAGTTCCAATTCCATCGGCTAAGTGATCAGGGCATTGATGTACGCCCTTGCCCATCACAAATAAACGCCTGCAGTACTGTGGAAAAATGTTCAGCATAAAAGACTGTACAGAGGTTGAAATTGTTCTTTCTATACGTGGTCCCTCTACCCTAATCTCTCACCGTGGCTCTGGGCTATCGTGTGAGGGTGTCGAAGCTATGTTGAGAATTCCTCCATTCAGTCAGAGCCCCTTATCGCTCACTGTTCATCAGCCAGGAGTTTCCTGCTGAGGCTAGTTACCTAAATGTTGCAAACTCTCCTCTCTGTGTATTCTGAGGGTCCGATGAGAAACCTGGGAAACGGGGATCAGAAGAAACTGGATACGATTGGAAAAGAACAATTTTCTGGAGTTAAAGAAGAAAGTTACGATTTTTCCTTCTTTGCTCGGGAAGGTAGAGCAGTGGGGGACGATTGTACACACAGCTGGATAGGAGACTTGCCTCTAATTAGATTGTTAAAATAGTTCAGGTCTGATGAAGTTTTCGGTGAAAGGAGTATTTTTTTCTTGTTATTTCATTATCCACCTCTCTCCTAAGAGAACTCTGTTTAATCCCCTGGGCCAGCGATAGCCCAAACAAACACAGAGCCAGAGCTGTGCTCTGTAGCCTTTTTCCTGTCTTTTTTTTTCCTCCTGGAGTTAAAGTGTAGCCTGGTAGCTGTAAGTAGTGGACTTTGAAATCTCACAAGCCCGAGTTCAAATTCTGCCTCTAACGATTTTTAGTTAAATGACCTTAAGAAAGTCATCTCCTTTCTGGGTATTTAATTAATTGATTAACTAATTTACTGCATCTCTCTCTTTTTTAAAGTTTTTATTTATTTATTTGACAGAGAGAAACAGTGAGAAAGGGAACACAAGCAGGGGGAGTGGGAGAGGGAGAGGCAGGCTTTCTGCTGAGCAAAGAGCCTGATGTGGGGCTCGATCCCAGGAATCTGGGTCTGGGATCACGACCTGAGCGGAAGGCAGAGGCTTAACAACTGAGCCACCGCGGCGCCCCACTGGGTCTCATGTTTTTAAGAAGTCATACTAGCAATCTCTTTATCTCTCCTGAACAGATGGGGGCCCCCAAATGTGGGGGCACCCGCTTGGGGGGAAGCCAGCAGCATGGGAGGTGAGAGAATTCACTGGAGGCAGAACAAAGAAGTTGAAGGTTTATTGAAGACAGTGCAAGGGAGCTGAGGGCAGAATACCAGAGGAGGGGTGGTGTGGTACGAGGCAGCGGGTTGGGGCTGAATTTAAGGGGAGAGGGTGAGGAGGTATGGGAACATATGGAATTCTCCTTTTTTGGTCCGGGTGTAAGTAACCCATTGGTCAGCTGGGGCTTATGGGTATCTTGAGGTGGGTCACCTGATGGGCCTGTCTGTATTCAGCCAGAGTGGTTGGGGGCTCTGTGGGGGTTCCCATCATTCAAGCCTCTTGCCCAAAAGTGGCATCTACATCTGTTTCAGGGGTTTATTCTGAGGATAAAATTAGATGGCACACGTGTAGCCCTCAGCACAGTGCCTGGCACGTTGGAAGCGCCCAATAAAATGAAGAACGGCGACGACTGATGTTGACATTCTTCATCCCAAGTTTTATTTCTTTAAGACCTTGGGCTTCGAGAGTTCAGGCTATCCTCCCTGGAATCCAACCCAGCACCTGAGAACGGACTTCCGCGTGTTCAGGACTCCTGTGGTCCCAGGGATTTCCCCAGCGGGATCCAGTGCTTGGACAGCAATGGTCAGGGAGCAAACCAGGAAAAAAAAGCCTTTTTTATTTTAAATTAATTTTAGACTGAAGGAAATGTTGCAAAAATAGTACAGTTTCCGTACACCCCCCAAGTCACCATCTTATCCAACCAGACCATGATTGTCAGAACAGGAACCCAGCGTGGGCGGAGCGCCATTAGCCTGAAGGCCTTCTGTACATGGCACCGGTTTTGACACTGGTCAGTGGCCCTTTTATGTTCTAGCATCCAGTCTAGGACCCTTGGGAGGATCCCAGGGGATATGTGAATGTTACTTCCCCTCGGTCTCCTGTGGCCTAAAACAGTCTCTGTCTCCTTGTCAGTTATTTTGTCCAGTGTCCCCCTCTGGCTTTGTCTTAGGTTTCCTCATGACTAAAACTGCATTTTTGGCAGGAGCGTGGTTGTGTTTTTCTTAGTACATCATTTCCTTGGTTCGTGATATGGATAGCGGTATGTCTTATTACCAGAGATGTTGGCCCGGGGCACTTGGTTATGGTGGTCTCTGTCTGACGTCTCCACCATGAAGTGACTCTCTCTTTGTAGCTAATAAATATCTTGGAGGAGATGCTTCGAGACTATGTCAACTTCTCACCCATTCATTTTAGCAGTCATCGGTGGATCTTGTCTCCAACAAGGATTACAGTGGGGTTTGTCTAGTGGTGAGTTTCTGTTTCTTGCTTCCCTTCTACTTTTGTTAATTAGAATTCTACTGTAGAGAAGAGCTGTCCTTTTCCTCCCATTCACTTATTTGATTATTTATTTATTTTATTAGCATGGATTTGTGAATATATTTCATTCTTTGGGTTAAAATCCAGTACCATCCTAATTCACTTTGTGGCTTGAATTGTTCCAGTTTTAGCAAAACTATAATTTGTGTAGTTGATTCCACTTGTTCTTTTCTTTAAAATATTTTATTTATTTATTTGACAGACAGAAATCACAAGTAGGCAGAGAGGCAGGCAGAGAGAGAGGAGGAAGCAATCTCCCCGCTGAGCAGAGAGTCTGATGCGGGGCTCAATCCCAGGACCCTGGAATCATGACCTGAGCCGAAGGCAGAGGCTTTAACCCACTGAGCCACCCAGGTGCCCCTCCTCTTGTTCTTTTCTTCTCTTTCAGAAATTTAAAAGAGATCAAAAAGGTCAATAGGTTCCTCACCCCTGTGGTTAAAGAGAACTATGCCTATTAATTGTTTTAAAAAGATTTTATTTATTTATTTACTTGAGAGAAGAGGGAGCAAGCGAAAGCACGAGAAGGGTGGTGGCAGAGGGAGAAGCGGACTCCCCACTGAGCAGGGAGCCCGATGCGGGGCTCCATCCCAGGACCTTGGGGTTAAGCAGACGCTTAACAACTGAGCCACCCAGGTGCCCCAGTTTCTGTTCATTTAAAGATCTCTCTCCACTTTCTTCATTAACTCATTTCAATGTTGAAACTGGTGTTGCTCAGAAATATTCTTTTTGAAATGAATCATGCTCATTCGAAAATTTTTTACCTTTGTGCCACTCCTAGTAGAGAGAAAAAATTGCTGGGGGAGTATATAACAGCATATTGACATTGAAATATGCCAGGGTCAACGGACTAGAAACCGAGACCTGCCAGGCCCGCTTTCTCCATGGTTCACTCTATTTCTGTTTGAGGACCATATCCTTCCATTATCCTAACAGTCTCTAGCGAGTCTTAGAACCAACACCGCCTCTTGAGTGAGAACTCTTGAAAACTGACTCTAGTGTTCCCTATTTTCAGGTTTCCTGACCCAGGAGGGCAAAGGCTGATGGCGAAGTGAAGTAGAAGCAAGGCTAGTCCTGCCTGATTTGTGCTAAACCCCAGACAGGGAGTTGTGAGCAATTGTCACTCATTTACCAGCGATTTTCAAACGTTTTAAAAATTGGTCAACCTAAACAGGGCAGAAGACTTACAGCACCAGTTCCTACTTTATGGAGAAAAAGAAATTGGGGATAACAAAGATTTGGAGAGGAACAAAACAATCAAAATGATAATACGTAGGAGTGCCCGGCTGGCTCAGTCAGTGGAGTGAGCTGCTCTGTCTCGGGGATATAAGTTTGAGCCCCACGGTGGGTGTACAGATTACTTAAAAAATAAAATATTTTTAAAAAGGTAAAATGTAAGTGGTTATGTAAAAACAACAGGATCAACAAGCAAAACTGAACGTTCCTTTGTACAAGGGCAGCAACTCTAAATGACTCTAATTCAAGGCTAAAGGAACTCAGCCTGATCTGATGGTGCCCTGGTCACTGGGAGTCTTTCCTGGAAACAGGGAACCCTAGTTTTTGCACATAGAGGTCATAGGAGGGGCTGTGCAACACTGCTGATGGCTGTCTGGCGTCCTAACTTAGAATACTATTCCTATATCGATCTGAGGTTCAGTACACTCCAGTTACCTGGTCATTTTAGAGCACAAATACTAGAGTTTCTAATGATTAGCAGCTCAGTTAATAGGTCATTAGTAAGTAGCACTTGATGATAAGTAAAAACAGAAGTTAACAGCATTACCTTTGAAGATGGAGTTTTTTGCATGAGTTTGCAACCTCTCTGGGAGAACACTTTTGGTCTCTTGTTTAACAGTTAAATAAGATGGAGGGATGGTCAGAAGGGGAGAGAAGAGCAGCAGAAACACAGGAATCATTGTCTTTGTGAGGTTCCCTGGGCTTTTTTTTTTTTTTTTTTTTCAGATTTATTTATTTATTTGAGAGAGAGAGAGAGAGCTGAGCTGGCAGCCAGGGGTGGGGTTCGATCCCATGACTCTGGGATCATGACCTGAGCTGAAACCGACTGAGCCACCCAGGTACCAGAAACTCCCAGGCACCTTTGAGTATCCCATTCAGTCATCCACCCCAAGCCCCGCCCCCAGGCCCAGACTCTTACTGTCTGACCTGAGCCCAGCTTTGCTCAGGGGTCTCTGGATCTCATCCCCTTCAGGAAACCTTCCCTGCTCACTGTGAATGATTTCCTAAGGATCAATACCAGCTACCATTCGAAGGCTTGCTACCCAGGGACTGGGCCCTTCACATATGCTCTTTACCTGCCGAGACCTCACTCAACCCTGCAAGGTAAGGAGGAGGCACACCTTTTTATAGATTTTTCAAAAGCAAGTTGTGTTGTTGTTTTATAATGTTAGTTTTTTTTAAAAATATTTTACTTATTTATTTGACAGAGAGACTGTGAGAGCAGGAACACAAGCAGGGGGAGTGGGAGTGGAAAGCAGGGGGACGGGGAGAGGGAAAGCAGACTTTCCACAGAGAACCTGAGGTGGGGCTGCACCCCAGGACCCTGGGATCGTGAGCTGAGCCAAAGGCGGATGCTTAACCCACTGAGCCACCCAGGCGCCTGAGAACAAGGTTTTTGAGCAACAAGGCCACAACACGGAAAGTGATGGAGCGGGGACTCAGCCCAGGACCATCTGGCCTCGGCACCCAGGGCGTATCCGGGCCCAGCATGCACCCCAGGGGGCATTCCGTGTTGGGCGGGTGCTCTGCCGCCACACTCTGCTCCCGCCCTGACGCGGAGTGCGAAACTCCGGGGACTGGACAGCGGCCGCCTCCTCTTCCCAGCCAGCTCTTCCGCTTAAGATGAGTTTAGGGCTTAAGCTTGGCACTTTCTTTTCTTTATTGGTTTAAAAGATCATTAAAAAAAAAAAAATCAAAACTAGCACATTATTTAACAATCCACAAAATCGAAAACAGAAGTGAAAAATGTCCCTTACTTCATGTTTCATTTCCGAGCCCCAACCCTACTCTCCAGATAGAACTAGTATTAATTGTTTTGACTTTCCCATATGTAGATAAATGCGCAAATGCGCGTTCACCAAGGGCCAGGGTGGCTCAGTCGGTGAAGCCTCTGACTTGGGCTGGAGTCATGATCTCAGGGTCATGGGACCCAGCCCCAGCTCCACATTGGACCACTGGTGGGGCTCCCTACTCAGCGGGGAGTTGGCTTCACCCTCTGCTCCTCCCCGCAGCTCCTGCTCTCTCACTCTCAAATAAATAAATAAATAAATAAATAAATAAATAAATAAAATAAAAACTCTCAAAAAAAAAAATAAATAAAACACACACCTGTGCGTGTGTGTGTGTTGAGGGAGTTTTTCTGACTTCTCAGATTTCTATAATCTACATATTTTTATTCCTTTTTTCTGACAAAAGTCTCCCTTTATTGAATTTTATGCCTATAATTTTGCCAGTAAAACAAAAAGTAAAAAATAAATAGTAGGGTACAACCTGCAAAAATGATAATTGATATTTTTTTCATTCCATTAATGTATTTTTTTATTGAGTTATAGTTGACTCACAACATGACATTAATTTCAGGTGCCCGTATGTATCTTTATTCTTTTTTTTTTTTAAGATTTTATTTATTTGACAGAGAGAGAGAGATCACAAGTAGGCAGAGAGGCAGGCAGAGAGAGAGGGAGGAAGCAGGCTCACTGCTGAGCAGAGATCCCGATGCGGGGGGCTGGATCCCAGGACCCTGAGATCATTACCTGAGCTGAAGGCAGAGGCTCAACCCACTGAGCCACCCAGGCACCCCCAAGTATCTTTATTCTTAATCACGGTCCACACCAAATCATAAACTGCAGAATGCTAAGGGAAATGCACATTCAATTTACTGGGCACCTGACCAAAGGAACACCTATTCCTGATGGGAGTATAGGAGCGCTGGAGCCAGAGAAAGGGTGGAAGGCGGAATCCCTCTAGGGAGACCCCGAGGTGGCCAGAGGGAAGAGCTTGTGAGGTCTGGGGAAGACAGCCTGCTGCCCGGCCTCTCAAGCAACTGGCCTGACCTGCCAGGGTGTGCTCACACTCCCCAGGCTGTGAGTTGTCTGGTGCTCAGGGGAGGGAACATGGAGGGGGGCAGGCAGGAGGCGGAATGTGGGCTGGGCCAAGTTTAGAATTACAAGTGCAGCAGAGGAGTTGGAACCACACTTTAAATAGCCAGCACCTTCCCCTTCCCCCTTAGATCATTCTTCTCCCCCCACCCCCCACACTGGACCTCTGGCAGCAACCGCACTAAGGTTGGTGACATTTTCTTCTCTCTCTCTCTCTTTTTATTCTGTTTCTGGGTCTCAGACTACAGGTTGGTAAGATCATAGTTCATAGATCAAAAACCAAAGGATTTTTTGGTTCTCCTAGAAAACAGATCCTGCCACTTCTGTGTGCCTGTGCAAAGACTAGATGCTATATTCTGGGCTTTCTGAAGGTTCAGTGGCCGTGGACTTGAGGGCCCATGGGCTTTAGAGGACGAGAACCCTAGACTGAGAGGAAAGAAAGCCTTTCTTCTCTGTGAGATGAGACAATGAACACCTCTTCGGCAAGACTGAAAGAAAATAAAAATCTGAGTGCTGTTATTCTACAAAGTGCTTTCCTTTCTATATATCTAGTGCCTCAATTAGTCCTTCTTGCTTTCACAGATGAGTGAATGGAGACTCAGAGTAGTTAATTCACTTCCCCAGAGTCAGACAGCAAGTGGCACAGCGCAGAGCTAAGATCTGTGCCGGGGTTGTCTGACCATCTCATGACCTTCTAACTGCAGCACACTACCTCTGAGAGGCACCCTCATGAGGCCGGGGACCCAGGAGAGGTCTGCGGTTTCTTCTAGGGTCTGGGAGGATGAGGGAGGGAGGGAGATGGCATTCCCATTGGAAGACTCCCATCAGATTGTAAAGAGAGGCTCAGAATGAGCATGAGGCGTTAGACAATTTTCTTGAAAGGACTGAGGAAACTTCTTGGGACCAGCTGGTTGGGTTTCTCCTTCTTAGCTCAAGATCTCTGGAGCCTATTCCCTAATTTATCAAATGGTGAAGGTGCCTACTGTTCCTTGACTTTCTGAATCCCTGAGGTGGCCCCCCTGGGGAGGCGGAGCCATAGGGGAGCCTGGGCAAGATGAGGCTCTCCCTGAGAAAGTTCTGTTAGCATGAATTTTTCCTGAGGCGTATGAAAAAGCCCATTTGCCTCCTTTTCCAGAAAAGGGACCATTGTATAAAGTCAGGAGGGAGTTAACAGAAGATGCTACTGAGACATGCTGATCAACCTGGGTAGCCAATGTAATCGAGAGATTTAATGGAAAGAGCAGGGACAGAGTCAGTTCAAGTCCCGCCAGTGCCATTATCTCGCTGTAGAGCTGCAGACATGTCACCTAACCTCTCTGAGCTGCATCTCCCTTATTTACAAAGCAGAACTAATACTGCTTACATTTCAGGTTTGCTGTGGATTAAAGGAAACAAATATCTGTAAAGCGCTTAGTAGTAATTGCTCACTAAATGTGAACCATGTCCAGTCTTATCTTTAATCCTGGTAAGAGTCTAGAATAGGGCAGTGAAGCATTTGGACCAGTGTTCCTTTATTTATTTATTTTTTTAACTTTAAATTTTTAAAAAAGATTTTATTTATTTATTTGACAGACAGAGATCACAAGTAGGCAGAGAGGCAGGCAGAGAGAGAGTGGGGGAAGTAGGGACTCGATCCCAGGACCCTGAGATCATGACCTGAGCCAAAGGCAGAGGCTTTAACCACTGAGCCACCCAGGTGCCCCTGGACCAGTGTTTCTTTATTTTTTTTTTAATTTAAAAAATTTTTTAAAAGATTTTATTTATTTATTTGACAGAGAGAGAGATAGATCACAAGTAGGCAGAGAGGCAGGCGGAGAGAGAGGGGGAAACAGGCTCCCTGCTGAGCAGAGAGCCCGATGATGCGATGCAGGGCTCGATCCCAGGACCCTGAGATCATGACCTGAGCTGAAGGCAGAGGCTTAACCCACTGAGCCACCCAGGTGCCCCACAGTGTTTCTTTACTAATTTCATGTTTTCTTCTCTACTGTAACAGATTCCTATGTGTAAAATCACCAAAAAAAAAAAAAAAGAGCCCATAGTTCATCTTTCTTTTATGTTGACTTCTGAGAGACAGGGAAGGATAGCTGGAAAAAATCAGCCCATCTTCTGCAGAATTCCAGGACCCCCTCAGCCTCTCTCATTCCTTGGGAAGGATTTTTTTAAAAACTTGCTTTTATTTAAATAGTACAAAATAAATCATGTTCTTTGATGAAAATGTAGGAAATGGAAATAAGGAAAACATTCCTATATTCCAACCATGGAGAGAGAACCATTTTGGTGGCTATCCTAAGCTTCCAATGCATACACTTTATGAAATATTTTCCAAGTAATAGTATCGTGTATGCTCTTTGATAACTTTTTGCTTCACATATTGTGAGCACTTTCATTTCATTACCTTTTCTTCTGCAACACAATTTTTGATGATAGTATAAGACTCCAGTGTCTGTATGTGCCATAATTTATTAACCTATCTATCGCTTTGGGACCTTACACACTTTCTAATTTTTTGCTATTGTAAATAATGAACATCTTCAATGCCAAATCTTTACCCACAGTCACAGTTACTTTGCTAGACTAAATTCCTGCAAGGGAAATTGGTGGCCTTGAGGATCCTTTCAACTGTCCCCAGCATACAGAATATAGACACTGAAGGTCATGCTAACACATTCAAAGTGAGCCATAGGCTGGCAGAGAGGAACTTAGACAACCCAGGGGCCATGTGAATTCTTCCATATCCACAAGCCCCCACCCAAGAGGACCTGCCCTGTGGAACACATGCCTGTACCTCGGTCTCCATGCTTTCTTTCTGAACGGGAAAGGAAGATACATTCTCAGCAGCTGTTACTCAGCCGTTACCAATGAGAGATGCTAAGGAGAACATGGGTCTACAGGCAAGGGGGTAGGAATCTACTTTCTTCCAGTGCACTCATTCCCTTGGGAATCTGCTGGTGAAGGAAGGGGAAGGCTTTCTCCCCAGGATTCCCAGCAGTTAACAGAGCACTTTGCTTCTTTTCCAGGTGGGATGGATAGCAGGGTCTCGAACACAACCAGTAATGGAGAGACAAAGCCAGCATACCCAGTCGTGGAAAAGGCGAAGGAAGATGGCACCCTGGAAAGGGGACACTGGAACAACAAGATGGAATTTGTGCTGTCAGTGGCTGGGGAGATCATTGGTCTTGGCAACGTCTGGAGGTTTCCCTATCTCTGCTACAAAAATGGGGGAGGTGAGAGCCACTGCGCCACCCCACCCACCCCTGGAAGGAGGATGTCTCCATCTCCCACACGTACTGCCCCTCTAGGGAGTCCCATGGTTGCACAGAAATGCTGGAGTTGGAAAGACCCTTATGAGAGTCAGGAAGGACACTGCAGACCTAGGAGATTGAGACCTAGCCAGATTATGTGACTTTCCCCAGGGTTTTTCTATGTTGCTATGGCACCCTAGGAGTACGAACATAGGTTTGGAACCAGACGGATCAGAGTTTGGACCCTGGCTCTGCTACTTAATCTTTGTGTAATCTTGGGCAAGTTGTTTAAGCCCCTCAGAGCCTCAGTGGCTCTTCCTGTAAATTAAGATAGCAGTACCTGCCTTGCAAGCTGCTGTAAGGATCAGCGGTCACGTGGGTCAGGAGCTTAATAAATGGCAGCAATGTTGGAGAAGATGTTGCTACCGAACTGTCCTGTGGTCCTGAAACTCCTTAGTGTCTTCCCCTATGCTGCTGGCCTGATGCCATTCCTGAAGGCAGTCATTACCCAACCCCTCCCAGTGTCATAACCTTTGATACCAGCGGCTCTCCCTTCAAAATTCCCCCCCGAACTTTGCAGGCAGGTGGCATTAACTCCAGGTTCTTTTAGGCTTCTTGCTCCCCCTCACTCCGTTCCAGCCCGCTGGGGGCAGCTCCGCTCCTGCTCTGACCAGTACCTCACTTTCAGGCAATCCCAGCCCTCTGTGGGAGAGCTCAGAGGGATTTCTCAGGTCCTGAAGCATTCTGGGTGAGCAGTAGGTTAGGAAGATCTCCTTGTTGGTGGGTAAAGCGTACAGGTGTTGGGGCTCCCCAGATCCAGTTTGGACGTCTGGGCTGGAGGAAGGGGCAATGGCGAGGTAGATCACGTGGGGAAATGCTGAGGGCCGTGGTTATTCTGGGGGCCACAGGATTGGCGGGTGCCCTAATGTAACACCTGTCCTTTTCCTGGGGAGTCAGATCCTCCCGAATGCATGGAGCTCCACCTCCCAGTGGTTTTGGACAGGGGAGGTGGGAGGGCTGGCTTGGCGCTCTGAAGCCTTGGAGCGCTGTTCTCAGGATCGTGGTAATTGGAGGCCTGGCCTTGGAGTTGGAAGTTAACTTGTATGTTTCCAGAGGGCAGGGATGGGCTGATATGTCCTTTCTTCCCCCCGGGGATTTCTGGCCAGCAGCCTGAAATCGTAGGACTTTGTTCCGTGCTCTGTGTGAGGGAAGAAAGGAGGTCTTCCCACTTCAAACCCAGCCTTGGACACTCCACATGCCTCCCTTCAGTGAGCTGGGTGGAGGGACAAGGCTGGTCCAGGGCGGAGGAGGAGTCTGGAGGCTAAGCTGGGCTTTGGGGCTCTGTATCTGGAGCCTAGTAACCAGCTTAGCTCCTCACATGGCAGGAAGATTAGGAGGTGAGCGGCTTTCCCCAAGCCTCTCTGGAATTGGGTAAAAGTTGGCCTGGGAATTAGCGGGAGTGGCACGAAGAGGTGGGAGGAAGTGATTTCCAGTGATTTCTGGTGCAAAACCACTGGGCTGAGGAAGGGGAAGCAAAGGGAGCTGTGACCAGGAGCAGTGTGTGTGTGTGTGTGTGTGTGTGTGTGTGTGTGTGTGTGGTGAGGGGGGGCAGAGTGTGGGCTCACCCCATCGAGGGGAGCTTGTCTGGCAGTGTTTGGATCTGAGCTCTGCCTCAGGGCTCTGTGGTAAGTACGTGCAGGCCTGGGAGAGCGTGATGCTGTCTTGGGTGGAAATGCAGGCCCAGGAAGAGTATGGGGGGCCCTTGGTTCTTGCCATGGGCTTGTGAGGGAAGGGGGTGGGTGTGACGGCTTATTGGCGGCTTCCTCCCTGGATAGAGCCGGCCTTCCAGCGGTGCTGATTCTGACTGGCAGTGGAGAGACCTTTTCTGGGTCCTGGATCCAGTCAAACTGTTTAATCCCTAACACTGCCACCCACAGTCTCTTTCCTTGATCAAACGTAGGGCTTTAGGACTCGTCTTTTCCTTGATGGACAACAGCAGCTGGAGGGAAGTGTTCTGAGGGGCTTTGGAACTAGAGGCTGATGCTCAGGTTTGCTCTGAAGGGCATGAGTCATCCAGGGCCACTGGGTGAATTAATGGAAAGCCTCCTTTGCCAAGGTAAGGGGGACTCACCTAGGATGTGTGGGGTCATTAGACGGACAGGCCTGTTTTGTGGTGCTCCTCGTGGTTTAACCTTCCTGTCATCATTCAGCTCCCCTCGCCTTCCTGGGAAAGCAAGGTCCTACAGGAAATGGGCTCTAACACTTGCTCTTCTCACCCCCTTGTCTGGCAAGGAACAGACCAATGCCTTTTTCTGACAGGACCCTTTGTTACCCGTGTGGGGCAGGAAGGTGAGAGAATGGAGACTACTTATATGGATTCCACCCTTCTTCCTCCTGGTGTAGTGATTTTACTTAAACCCACGATTCTCCAACTAGGGATCCCTGGGGACTCCTAGGGGATGAGAGGAATGTTTTGAGCAAGTTCTGGAGAAAGATGCTGGGGGTACACTGGGGTGAACCGTGCTCAGGTAATGGACCCTATCAGCCTGCTTCCGGCCCCTTTCTTCAATTTCCCAGCCTTAAACAGCCCCTTTGAGACTTGGGGCAGAGCGGGAAGATAAGTTAGGTAGGCACTTTTTATCCATATTTGTTCAGTGATGAGGTCAGGAATGAAAAAGTCCCCCAAACATATTTTTTGTTCCAAACTTAAAATACCGACGATGTCTTCTCTGGTTCCTTCCAGCTTTAACATCTGGTAGATCCCAATTTGGAGTGACTTCCCAAGCAGAGAAAAGGCTGAGGCAAGAATATGATAGAAAAGCAGGTGAAATTAAAAAAAAGAAAAGAAAAAAGAAAAAAAAAGCAGGAGAACAGTGAAACACTATAGTCAAAAACCAGAGAAGCTGAGAAAGTAATAGAAAGAAGCCCATCTCACATCAAAAGCAGCTAGTAGGCTCTTCAGGGAGATGGATGGGAGCCTTGCCTGCCTCAACTGTCTACTTGGTGAGCACCTTCTCTGCTGTCCAAAACCTGGGGCCAGCCCACCCCTGATGGCTTTCTAGAATCTCCAGTCTCAGCCATCCATCCCAGCACACAGCCCACACAAGCCCTGACCCTGACCATGTCATTTAAAGCAATTACTGGCTACATTCCATTTGCCCAGAAGTCTTCTAAATTATTGGCATCCGTGTATAAACAGAACAGAACAATTCCCTGTCCTTGTGGAGCTTACATTCTAGAGGAGGGAAACAGACAAGAAACATACTAAATGGGAAAATTATACAGTATATCAGAAGTTAAGGAGTGCTATGGAAAAAGACCAAGGAGAGCTGGGTAAGGGGATCAGGAGTGTGTGGGAGGGGTGGAGGGGAGGGGGCACTGAGAACATGTGAGCCAAAGTTTGCCAGGAGTGAGAGAGTTGGCTGTGTGGCTATTGAGGGTAAAGGTGCCCCAAGCAGAGGACACACAAGATTTAAGAGTCATAAAGCAAGAGGCTGACTGGCTGGTTTGAGGAGTTGTGAGGAGGGGAGTAGATAGAAGCTGGGGTCAGAGAAGTAAATGGGACGGGAGTGGCAGATCGGGGAGTCAGTTACTTTGTCAGTTACTTTGAGACTTTGGCTGTGGCTCTAGTGACGTGGGGATTCAGAGCAGGATTTTGAGCAGGAGTGACATGATCTACATTTTATTATTATTATTATTATTATTTTTTAAAGATTTTATTTATTTATTTGACAGACAGAGATCACAAGTAGGCAGAGAGGCAGGCAGAGAGAGAGGTGGAGGCAGGCTCCCTGTGGAGCAGAGAGCCCGATGCAGGGCTCGATCCCAGGACCCTGGGATCATGACCTAAGCCGAAGGCAGCGGCTTAACCCACTGAGCCACCCAGGCGCCCCTACATTTTATTATTTTTAAAAATATTTTATTTATTTGAGAGGGAGAGAGAGAGCACCGGGAAGAGTAGATAGCACAAGTGGGGAGGGGCAGGGGAGAAAAGGGACAGAGGGAGGGGGAGAAGAAGACTCCCCACGGAGCAGGGAGCCTGCCATGGGGCTCGATCCCAGCACCCTGGGATCACGACCTGAGCAGAAGGCAGACACTTAACCTACTGAGCCAACCAGGTACCCCATTGATCTTACATTTTGAAAGAATCTCTTTGGCTGCTGTTGGGAATGGAGTGTATAAGAGTCAGGGAAGAAGGAGGCCAGTTACAAGGCTGAAAATGTTAGAGTCATCCTTGATTCCTCCCCCTCCCCCCCAATCCTCAAATCTACCTAACTACCCAGATTCTGGGTGCTTCTGAACATGAACCTTCAGCTGGGTTCTCTACACCCTGGCTGCTGACAGACTGAGTTCCTCAACACCCAGAACGCTTGGGACTGGAGACCCCCCCCATGATGTAGGCAGAATCAGACACTTCTTGTCACCCCCACTGATGCTTTCTGGTCTCAGCAGTCCCAAGGGCTACAGCTTGAGCACTGGGGAGGAAGGACGAGCCCTCCGCTGTGATGTGGAAGACCACAAAAGGAGCAGGTGTTCAGAAGAAAATAAGGAGTTGCATTTTGGGAACACTGACTTGAGCTATCTCTTAGTTATCCAAGGGGAGCTGTCCACTAGGCAGTAAAACACAGAAGTCTGGAGTCTGAGGGAGATGCGGATGGGAGATATAAATCTGTGGGTGATTAGCCCTTTCATGGTGAGAAGAGAGAACAAGGAATGGGGGAAGGAGAGGGAAGAGCAGGGGGCAGATAAGGAGACAGCAGTGCAGAAGGAAGACCACCAGGACAGTGAAGTGTTTTGGGAGGCAAGGAAAGTGATGAGATCAGAGAGGCCGGAAGGACAATGACATCAGATGCTGCAGAAAGGTCAAGAAAGTTACGGAGGAGACTGGAGTGTTGGCTTTGGTGGCATGGGGGCCATTTGTTGGTGACCTTGTAGGAACGGTCGCTCCGGGAGGCCGGGGCAGTGACTGCTTCTGCTTGCAGTGGGTTCGAGGTAATGGGGGCAGAAGAGAATTAGAAATAGGAAGTATGGGTTATTTGGGCAAAACTTGGGAGTGGACAGAGTACATGTCTGCTGTGTGTTCTCCCTCCTAGTTAGGAGGGAGCCAGTGTGAGTGCTAAAGAGAAATGACAGTGTGCCCTGTGCAGCCAGTGGTGCCTGTGCTGGGGCTGGTTTTCCTGCCTGGGAAGACGTTGAGCATTTGAACTAGCTCTCCTGCTCTCCACCCTCAGCCCCCTGAAGGGAAATGCAAACATGACCTCCCACCGAGGCCTGTCCCCTAAAGCTCTAACCATGGGGATGAGAAGTCTCCAGAGAACCCAAAAGGTGTGATGTTGGGGGGAAGGTGGTAGGACAGGGTTTTGGTAAGAGGATTCAACTCTGCCAGGAGGGAATGTAAATTACTTGCCCACCGGTCTCAGCCCAGTCAAAAACATCATCTGCCAACCATTTTATGCTGAATTTATTTTTTAGAAAAAATTGATTTTTGTATTTATTTTTACGATTTTATTTTTAAGTCGTCTCTACACCAAATGTGGGGCTTGAACTTATGACCCCGACCGAGATCAAGAGAGCCATACGCTCCTCCGACTGAGCAAGCCAGGTGCCCCTATACTTAATTTCTAAGTCAAGTTGCTGAAAACCAGGGTCTGAGGTCACTCGTACAAGGAATCATTGGTTTTTGCTAGTCATAGAACACCAGCTGGAGGTCACCTTGTGTGAAGACAGATGCTTCCTTGATCCTTGTCCCCCTCCAAGCCCTCCTCCCTTCTGATCTCCAGTCCCCAGACACCCGAATTCTTCATGGGGCTTCAGCTGAGCTCTCCCTAGCTCCCTGGACCCTGGCTACTGGCTGACCAAGTTCCTCCAACGCTGGAATGCCTGGACACCCCACATGCTGCTACAACAGAATGCCCCACAGCTGGATTTCTAGGAATAGGGATCTTAGAGCTGCAGGCTATGGAGGGAGGGCAGACCTAGACCACAGGGACAGAGGCCATAGGGACACCAGGGCGAGGAGGATTAAATAGTACCTGGCCTCTGGGAGGACTGATTGCCTTGATGCTGCTTGTTAGTATAAAGAACAAAGGGAAATGAAGAGTGCTTCTTTCTCCATATAAGAATAACGATTGTGATTTTAGTAGTGTGTGATGGTTTGTTACCACTGTCAGTTAATGACTCGGCTCCCAGCAGTGGTCAGAATAGTGTTGCTTCTGGCACGTAACAGCTCATGGATGCTCACCACTGGGTAGAATCTGATCAGTTTAGGCTTTTTAAATATTTGCTGGAATATTACAGAAGACACCACAGAATGGGTTCCTTTGGAGAAGAGTGGCCTGCAGAATGATTCCCTTCTAGGTTGGACATGGGGCCTCCCCCATCTCACAGGGAAGCATGCCAGGACCCTTCAGAATTTGGGGAAGGAGACTAACCTGCTGGGATGTGGGAGCAGATCACTGAGGTCCCTCCTCCATCTCTAAGACTAGCGCCATCTTCTAATCATGGTGACCGGGGCTTGGGTAGGGAAAGAGGCCAGGGGCTCCATAGGACCCCCAAGTCTGCACCTGGGTCCCTCTGGGGCCCAACACTCCCCTGACCCCTTCCCCTTGTAGGACCAGTGGCTCAGCTTGTCAAGTGTGGACCTTGCCCCTTGTGGCCAGCTGCCCACGTGCTCCAAGAGGCAGAGGACTAGGGGAGCAGAGCTGACCATGGAACCCTCCGTGGTTAAACATTGGCTTAGATTATTGGGAAAGATCAGGTAGCATAAAGGTGGGGAGGAGGGGCTTGAATTGGGCTGAAAATTCTCTTTCTCTCTGTCTTTCTCTCTCTGCTCTCTTTCTTTTTCTGCCATGTTTTCAACTCTGAGCCGTAACTGTTCAAATTGGCTACTGAGTTCTCTCTTCTGGAATTTTCCCTTCCTACTCAGTAAGTTTTGGATTGATTTATGGACTTATTACGCCGTAATGTTTGTGTTTATGATCTTTATTTCTTTGCCCTGTGGGAATCAGGTGCTTTCCTCAGCAGGACTTATAGACATGTAGACTACAAACCAGAGATTTGGAAGGTGAGGGACTGCAGAATGCTAGCCCCCATTAACTTTCATTTGCAAACAGTTTTATTAAGATATAACTGATTTACAACAAAATGTGCCTATTTAAAGTGTACAGTTTGATAACTTTTGACATGATACACCTATGAAACCATTGCCACAATCAAGATAATGAACTTGTATTCATGACTCCTTCAAATTCCCTCCTGTCCCTTTCTCCCACCTCTCTTATTTTTGCTGCCTTGTCCAAGTACAACCACAGACATGGTTTGTTTGTTTTTTTTAATGTCTTTCCAGTTTTATTGAGATATTATTGACACGACATATATTGTTTAAGGTGTACAATGTGATCATTCAATCCGTGTTATCTACTGTGAAATGATTACCACAATCAGGTTATTTAACACTTCCATTTCCTCCCGTAATTATCTTTTCTTGGTGATAACACTTAAGATCTAGTTTCTTAACAGCTTTCAAGTATATGATATGGTGTTGTTCACTATAGGCACACTGCTGTGTACATTATATTGCCAGAGCTTATTCATTTTATAGGTGCAAGTTTATCTCCTCATTTCCCCCATCCCTGAACCTCTGGCAATCACCGTTCTACCTTTTAATTCCACAGATTGGGGCTTTTTAAAAATTTTTTTAAAGTTTATTTGTTTTAGTAATCTCCTCACCCAACATGGGGCTTGAACTCACAACTCTGAGATCACAAATCACAAGCTTTTCCAACTGAGTCAGCCAGGTGTCCCCAAATTTGGCCTTTTCAGGTCCGCATATAACTGAGAATATACAGGTTTTGCTGGAGTCCTGAGCTCATGGTGGCTGAGGCCTCTGGTGCTCTGGCCTGTGGTTACTGGTTTGGGACTGGGACATGAGCAAAGGGACCCTGGATGATGACAAAGCTGGAATGTGAAGTCCAGACGGGACCTGACATCACTCCTTTCTACTCCTCGCTTTGCTAATGAGAAACATAAAGGAGAAAGGACACTTGCTTAGGTTCCCCAGGAAGTTAGAGGCCAAAGGCAGAGGAGAGCCAAGTTCTCTTGCCATCCTGGCCAGCAGGTGGGGAATGCTGCAGCCCTTGAACATACTGTTTCTTATTCTCTCCCTGCAAACAATGTCCTCAAGGTCCATCTACCTTATCTCAACAGGCAGGATTTCCTTCTTTTCATGTCTTGATACTTAAAGTGCATTTCTTTTAAGCAACATATAGCAAAGTCTTGCTAGTTTTTGTTTTGAAGCCCCTCTGACAATCTCTGTCTTTTATTTGGGATGTTTAGACTATTTACATTTAAAGTAATTATCAGTTAAGTTTATCCCATTAAGTTTAAATAAATTATCTATTTGTTTTCTTTTTTTTTAAAGATTTTATTTATTTATTTGAGAGAGAGAGAGAGTGAGGTCACAAGTAGGCAGAGAGGCAGGCAGAGAGAGCGGGGGAAGCAGGCTCCCCACTGAGGAGAGAGCCCGATGCGGGGCTCGATCCCAGGACCCTGAGATCATGACCCGAGCCGAAGGCAGAGGCCCAACCCACTGAGCCACCCAGGCACCCTACTATTTGTTTTCTATTTGTCCTATCAGTTCTTTGTTCCCCTTTTCCTATCTTTCTGCTTTCTTTTGAATTAATTGGTTATTTTTTATTATTTCATTGTTGGCTTTCTTCCTTTGATGGCTTATTAGCCACAAGTCTTTGTTATGTTAGTTGAATGATGGTTTTATTTTAATTTTTGAAAAGACTTTATTTGTGAGAGAGAGAGCATGCGCGTGCGCACACAAATGGGGGAGGGGCAGATGCAGAGGGAGAACCAGGCTCCCTGCTCAGCATGTGGGACTCCATCCTAGGACCCTGAGATTGTGACTTGAGCCTAAGGCAGACGCTTAACCAACTGAGCCAATGAGACGCCCCTGAATGATTGTTTTAGGTTTTGTGGCATGCATCTTTTTTTTTTTTTAGATTTTTATTTATTTATTTAACAGAGAGATCACAAGTAGGCAGAGAGGTGGCAGAGAGAGAGGAGGAAGCAGGCTCCCCGCCAAGCAGAGAGCCCCATGCGGGGTTCGATCCCAGGACCCTGAGATCATGACCTGAGCCGAAGGCAGAGGCTTTAACCCACTGAGCCACCCAGGCACCCTTTTTTTTTTTTTTAAGATTTTATTTTGTGGCATGCATCTTTAATTTATCACAGTTCACCTTCACGTGATTATTCTATTGCTTTACATGCAAGAAACTTACAATAATATATTTCCATCTCTCTCCTCTTGACTTCTGTGCTCTTTGCTACACATTTTGCTTTTTCATATGTTATAAACTCCACCTCATATTGTGTAACTAGTCAGTCATCTTTCAAAGAGATTTGGGTGATAAGAGAAAATTCTTAGATGTTTATCTATGTATGCAGTTACCGTTTCTAACATTCTTTGTTCCTTTGTGTAGCATCATATTCCCCTCTGCCTGAAGGTCTTTCTTTAACCTTTATTATCGTGCGGGTCTTCTAGGGATGGACTCTTTCAGGTTTTGCTTGTCTTAAGAAGCATTACTTCACTTTAGTTTTTGAACAGGATTTTTATTGGGAGTCTAGCTAAAAGTTTCTTCTTTCCTTCAGTACTGGAACTAATGTGCCCTCTTATTGCTGTCTTCTCGTTTGCATTGTTTTCAGTGAGAAATTTGAGGTCATCCTATCTTTGTTTCTCTGTATATATGTGTCTTTTTTTCTCTGATTAATTTTATTTTTTTAAAGATTTTATTTATTTATTTGAGAGAGATCACAAGTAGGCAGAGAGGCAGGCAGAGAGAGGAAGATAATCAGGCTCCCTGCTGAGCAGAGAGCCCCATGTGGGGCTCGATCCCATGACCCTGGGATCATAACTTGAGCCGAAGGCAGGGGCTTTAACCCACTGAGACATCCAGGCACCCCATAATTTTATTTTTATTTTTTAAGATTTTATTTATTTATTTGTCAGAGAGAGAGAGAGAGAGAACACAAGTAGAAGAAGCAGCAGGCAGAAGGAGAAGCAGGCTCCCCACTGAGCAAGGAGCCCAATGTGGGACTCGGTCCCAGGACCCTGGGATCATGACCTACCTGAGCTGAAGGCAGACGCTTAACTGACTGAGCCACCCAGTTGTCCCTCTCTGGTTGCTGTTAAGATTTCCTCTAAAAAAACTCTTAGTCACTGGTTTAAATAACTTGATTATGATGTGCCTTCTTATAGTGTTTTTTATGCTTCTTATCTTGAGGCTCATATAGCTTCTTGAATATGTGGATTTATAGTTTTCATCACATTTGGAAAAATTTCACACATTATTTCTTCAAATTTTTTTCTGACCCTCCCTCCCCATCTTTTATCTCTTCAGGGACTCCAGATGCTAGTATATCAGACTTTTTGAAATTGCTTCATAGCTCACTGACACATTTTTCTTTTAACCTCTTTTTTGTTTTATTTTGGATAGTTTCTACTCTGTGGTTCAAGTTCACTAATCTTTTCTTCTGCTGTTAATTTGCCACTAATCCCATCCAATTTATTTTTCATCTCCACATTGTGGTTTTCATCTCTAATTTTTTTTTTTTTTAAGTAGGCTCCTTGCCCAACATGGGGCTTCAGCTCACAACCCCAAGACTGAGAGTCGCATGCTCTACGGGCTGAACGAACCAGGTGCCCCAGTGGTTTTCATCTCTAGACATTTGACTTGGGTGTTTTCAGTATCTTTCACATCTCTGTCTAACATTTTGACTATATGGAACACAATTATAATAAGCATGCTAGCGTCCATATCTGCTTATTCTAACATCGGTTTAAGTATGGGTTGGGTTCATCAATTGATTTACCTGCTCGTTATAAGTGACATTTTTCTGCTTGTTTTCCTGGTAACTTTTACAAAAGTTTTTATTTATTTATTTGTGAGAGTGAGAGTGAGTGAGTGCGGGGGAGGAGCAGAGGGAGAGGGACAAGCAGACTCTGTGCTGAGTGTGGAGCCCAACATGGGGCTCAATCCCATGACCCTGAGATTATGACCTGAGCCAAAATCAAGAGTTAGATGTTCAACCAATTGAGCCACCCAGGCTCCCCTTTCCTGGTAATTTTTGATTGGACACCAAACCTGGTGATTTTTGCTTTATTGGTTGCTGAGTATTTTTATATTTCTGTAAATATTCTCTTTAAAAAAGATTTTATTATTTATTTGACAGAGAGAGACACAATGAGAGAGAGGACACAAGCAGGGGGAGGGGGAGAGGGAGAAGCAGGCTTCCCGCTGAGCAGGTAGCCCCATGCGGGGTTCGATCCTAGGACCTTGGGATCATGACTTGAGTGGGAGGCAGACGCTTAATGACTGAGACCCCCAGGCGCCCCCTACAAATATTCTTGAGCTTTGTTTGGAGCTAGTGAAGTTATTTGATACTTTCAGGGATTGCTTCCAAGATTTGTTATACAGAACCAGAGTTGTGCTCAATCTAGGGCTAATTATTCTCCATTTCAGTGGAAATGCCTTCTCTTTCCAATGCCTTGTGAATTCTGGGACTCTCCAGTCTGGCTGGTGGGAGTCAGCCCTTCTCCCCGCCCTTCTCCCAGCCCTGTGTGAGCGTCATTACTCTCCATCTTTTGAAATGGTTCTTTCCCTTACCTTGGGTAGTTTCCTCAGACATATGTACTTATTTTTTATTGGACCATCCCTCAGTTGAAAGCTCGAAGTGGACACCCTGCTGATATTTGGATCTCCCTCTCTGCGCGGTTCTCTTTTCTCTGGTACTCCGTGAACTCCTCTGCCTACCTTGGCAGCAGACAGAGACTTACACTGGAGAAAATGCCAGCACTTCCAGCACCAGCACTTCCAGCATCAGCATTCTTGTCTCAGCAGAAAGCCGAGCAGAAAGGATTGTGAAAACTGAAGCAGAAAAGATTACTAGAGGGAAATCTGATTTCAATCTGCTCCAAGTCTCTATCTAGCATTCAAAACAGTAATTTCCTTGAAAAGAATTATAGTCTGTGGGCTATGTTAATGTTCTGGGATGTCCATTATTCAATGAGCTCCTTGCTATTGGCACAGTTATGGATAATTGAAGTCATAATTGATGTTTGATGGGGAGCAGATCCTGGTAGGTATAGATTGAAACTTTCAGAGTGAAAGAAAGGGCTGGTCAGGTAACTTGGTGACTCTTGATCTCTGCTGTGGTTCCAGATATCTGGAGGAATGTCCCCTCACAGTTTTGCATGTCTCGCACCCCTGGGGATTCTGACTGGCAGTGCGGGGTGGTAATGGGAGGAGATGAATGTGGACCACAAGGAGGCTAGTGCCAGGTAATGGAAAACCTGTTTCCGACCCACAGGTGCCTTTTTCATCCCCTACCTCATCTTCCTCTTTACCTGTGGCATTCCTGTCTTCCTCTTGGAGACAGCGCTGGGCCAGTACACTAGCCAGGGAGGCGTCACAGCCTGGAGGAAGATTTGCCCCATCTTTGAGGGTGAGTAGCCTTGTGCCTGATTCCAGGATATCTGCATACATGGTTACAAACCTTATTTGGGATGACTGAGTGCTTTGGTAGCAGTGCTGGTTGACCTAATACTCTGTGTCTTTATGTTAAACCCTCCACTTGTAGGCCCAATGCTGCACTGATCTATCAGAGAATGGAGAAGATGGGGCTGAGGATGGAGAGAAAGATTTCAGATTAAATAAGTAGAGTGCAAAGCTCTTTTAGCTATATATTTTACAAATGTACAACAAATGATTTTGTATTTTTTCAAAATGTTTAATTAATTGCAAGACTATTTAAAAAGATAATTTTATTTTATTTATATTTATTTATTTAAAAGGTTTTATTTATTTATTTGACAGAGAGAGACACAGCGAGATAGGGAACACAAGCAAGGGGAGTGGAAGAGGGAGAAGCAGGCTTCCTGCCAAGCAGGGAGCTTGATGCAGGGCTTGATCTGAGGACCCTGGGATCATGACCTGAGCTGAAGGCAGACGCTTAATGGCTGAGCCACCCAGGAGGACCAAAAAGACAATTTTAAATGACCAAAAGATACCAGTAACAATTCTACTTTCTCGACAAAATAGCTATTTAAAGTTTAGGGTGTTTTATTTCAATATTTCTCTCTATATAGGATTTTCTTTAAGTTTCTATTTTGAAATAATTATATATCAGAGAAAATTGTCAAACTAGTAGAGAGAGGTCACATGTACCCTTCACCCAGTTTTCCCCAATGGTAATGTCTTATTTAACTATAAAAAAAATCATAACCTGGAAATTGATATTTGGCACTATCCACAGACCTTATTCAAATTTCCCCAGTTTTCCATGCACTCATTAGTGTGTATGTGTGTGTGTGTAATTGTTATTTTTAATCACATGTAGATTTATTTAACCATCACCACAATCAATATACAGACTGTCCCGTTATCACAAAGGTCTCTGTCATGCTACTTCTTTGTAGTCACACCTGCCCCTTCTTGCCCCATCCCTAGTCCCTGTAAACCACCGATTTGTTCTCTATCTCTATAATTCTGTCATTTTGAGAATGTTACATAAATGGAATTGTGCAGTCTTTACCTTTTGAGATTAGATTTTTTTAGTCAGTACAGTCCCCTTGAGATCCATCCAGGTTCTTGTATAAAGAGTTCATTCTTCTTTATTGCTGAGTAGTATTCCATGGTATGGACATACCACAGTTCATTTAACCATCACCCACCTTAAAACATTTGTGTTGTTTCCAGTTTTAGGAATTCATTTCATTCATTCTTTCTCTCTGTATAGAGCTTACATATCTATTAATCCAGGATATACACAGTTTATGTCCCCACTTTCCAGTTAGTGTTATTTTCCATTTTCTTTCTTTCCCTCCTTCCATCCCTCCCTCCCTCTCTCTCTCTCTCTTTCTTTCTCTTCCTTCCTTTCCTTTCCTTCCTTTCTATCACCTTCTCCCTCAATTCTTCTCTCCCTCCCCCCCTCCCTTCCTTCCTTCTTTTTTTTTTTTTTAAAGATTTTATTTATTTATTTGACAGAGAGAGAGAGATCACAAGTAGGCAGAGAGGCAGGCAGAGAGAGAGAGAGAGGGAAGCAGGCTCCCTGCTGAGCAGAGAGCCTGATGTGGAGCTCGATCCCAGAACCCTGGGATCATGACCTGAGCCGAAGGCAGAGGCTTTAACCCACTGAGCCACCCAGGTGTCCCCCTTCCTTCCTTCTTTCCTTCCTTTCATTCTTTCTTTTTTTTTAGAGACAGAGGGCAGGGGAGTGGCAGAGGGAGAGGGAAAGAGAATATTTTGAGAATTTTTTTTTTTTTAAAGATTTTATTTATTTACTTGACACAGAGGGAGAGAGGATCACAAGTCGGCAGAGAGGCTGGCAGAGGGGGGGGGGGAAGCAGGCTCCCTGCTAAGCAGAGTGCCTGATGCAGGGCTCAATCCCAGGACCCCGGGATCATGACCTGAGCAGAGGCTCAACCCACTGAGCCACCCAGGCACCCCTGAAAGAGAGAATCTTCAACAGGCTCTACAGCCAGTGTGGAGGCTGATGATTCAGGGGTCCATCTAATGACCCTGTCATGACTCTGAGATCATGACTTGAGCCGAAATCAAGAGTTGGGATGCTTAACCAACTGAGCCACCCAGGCACCCTTATTTTCCATTTTCTATATAACAATAATTTAATGATTGCATAAACTTCAATGGAGTGTATATATCATAATTTACTTAACAGTTCTCTGTTTTGGGCTTTTGGTTTATTTTCAATTACTTATAAAGCTGTTATATTCTGCTGTCGTGTTTATTTGTTAAGATAATTTTGTCTCTCTTTTTTTCTTAATTATTTCATTGGGATAAATTTCCAGGATTAGGATCACTGGATCAAATGGACAATCAAGTTGATGTCTCTTGATCTGGCTTATTAAATTGCCCTATGCAAGTGTTATACTGATTTGCCATGTCATTATACTCGAGTAAGCACCTTTCCCCCGTATCTTTCACGACTCTGGGTATTTGCGGTTCCCCAACTTGTCTTCACATTGGAGTCACCTGGGGACCTTCAAAATATCCTGAGGCTTGTGCCCTGCCCCCAAAGAATGTGATTTAATTGGTCTCAGGTATGGTTTGGGCTTTGAAATTTTTAAAAATATTCCCAGGTAATTCTAATATGTGGACAAATTTAGAAATCACTGAGTTACATCATTTGTAAAAAATTTCACTATGGCTATCTATGCAGAATGGTACCTCACCATCGTTTCCTTTTGCACACCTGCAAATATTAGGGAGGATCTAGTATTTTCTCCCATGTGAATTGTCTATACCTGCACTTTTTTTTTTTTTTCAAGTAAGCTCTATGCCAAATGTGGGGCTTGAACTCACAACCCTGAGATCAGCAGTTGCATGCTCTATGGACTGAGCCAGCTAGGCGCCCCTGTTCCTGCTCTTAACATGTATTTTTATATTTCAAAAAGACATCAACTTAATTCCAGGGAATATTTACTATTGGAATCTTCAAGTTAGTCTTAACATTTAAAAAACAAATCAGTGAATTTTCAGAACCGATAAAGATGGAAGGACACAGGGAGCCAGGGTAGAGGGCAACGGAAGGCAGGGAGAAAAGCCCCTTGTCACCTGCCAGGGAGGCAGAGGAGAGAGTCGGGCGCCTGGGCCCATGCTGTCTTAGGGCTCTGACAGTGGAGAGCAAACCCCCTCCTGGACTGGGATGGGGGGCGTGTGAGAACTCTGTCCACGGTCCCTAGCCCAATTCTGCAGTTTTCCCCTGCAGGCATTGGATATGCCTCCCAGATGATTGTCGTCCTCCTGAACATCTACTACATTATTGTCCTGGCCTGGGCCCTCTTCTACCTCTTCAGCAGCTTCACCATCGACCTTCCCTGGGGAAGCTGCCACCACGAGTGGAATACAGGTAAGGTCATCCCTGGCGAGTCCTCTTCCTCTTGCCGCTCAGCCACATAAACCATGACTGGGATTATCCGTATATCCCCGGCACCCCATCCCCAACCTTAACTTGGGACATTCTAGATAATCCGCCAAGTAGGTCACAGAAATCTTGTATCAAAGATCAGTGTGAGAATTCACCAGCATCACAGGCAAAATGTCACAGACTAAAAAAAATGGTCTCTCAACTGTACTCAAATTTTAAAAAGTTAGTGTATTCAATTCATAGATTATGAAGTCACAGATTATGCAAACAGACCTGATTTCTTTTTATGTAGTTTAGCCATTTATTTCTTGCAGTTTGAAGTCTGATCACTTCGGTGTATGTATTGTTTGTCCATTATCTTTGTTCCTCCTGTCTTCTTTCTGATACTATCTTGGGTCTTTCGATCTCACGGTCCATCTTGGTTTAACCAGGGAATAAGCTGTTTTGTGCGTCTTCCTTATGATTTATAAACATGCTTGATTTCTCCTGTGCTTGTAAGACTGCTTGTGACTCTCTTAGAAGACAACAGGAGCCACCCGTGGCCACAGGCCTACTGAGTCGATTTGGTAGAAAGTATAAAGATTGAAAATCCCTAGGGTAGTGCCATCCAAGAGAACTTTCTGTGATGAGGAAAAGTTCTCCATACTCTCCAACATGGTAGCCGACAGCTCCATGTGGCCATAGAGAGCTTGACATGGGCCCAGTGTGTGTGAGGACCTGAGTTTTTAAGTTTTTGTTTAATTTTAAGTAGCTTAAATGTAAGTAGCCCCATGGGGCTGGAGGCCAACCCAAGGACAGCACAGGTGGGGAGCTGTCCTGTCTGGACCCAACATCTCCACTTGCTCTCACGGCCCCAATATCCCTCAGTGCTCATCATGGGGGCCCAACCTGTGCCATGACTCCTTTTTTCGTTTTGTTTTGTTTAGATGAGGTATTCAGTTCCAACCTGGAGTCTGAGCCCTTTGCTTGCCAAGGAGGCACACTTGGCAATGCTTAGCAAGGCCCCTCTGGTGCTCGACCCTTATCCTTTTCCAGGCGGTTCTGGTGCTGATCTCCACCACCTTCATCCCACCAGTTGGCAAGCAAAGAGTCTGATCTTGGAAGCTCCTCCCCCCACAGCCCTAGATTCCTTAGGTTCTTCTTTTTTAAAGATTTTTATTATTTTTTTAAATTTATTTGACAGAGAGAGAGAGATCACAAGCAGGCAGAGAGGCTGGCAGAGGGGTGGGGGGAAGCAGGCTCCCTGCCGAGCAGAAAGCCTGATGCGGGGCTTGATCCCAAGACCCTGAGATCATGACCTGAGCCAAAGGCAGAGGCTTCACCCACTGAGCCACCCAGGCACCCCTCCTTAGGTTCTTCTTAAATGTGCCTGGGGGTGCCTTCCCCGAGCCCTGACTCCACTGTGGCACTTACCTTACTTTCTGGTGCTGGCTACATCATAAGCGCTCAAAAAAAATATTTTGCTGGATGAGTCCAGTCTTAAAAGTTGGTTCTATTCTAGTATGTTCTTGATTATTATTTTTTTCTTTCTTTCTTCCCTCCTCCCTTCTTTCCTCCCCCACTCCATCCCTTGTTCATTCTATTTATCCTGAAATCACCCTTGGCAACCAGCTTGTCAAATGCTGATTTGATCCAGATCTCAGGGGAGTTCCTTTTGTAGAAATGTTGCAAATTTCTGGTGGCCTAGGGCTTTTGCTTCAGGGAGTTGTGAGGCCTACAAACCTTGGGGTTGACTGGGGGATCTCTGAGACAATCTCAAGGCACATTCCATACCCGAGTCTTTTGCTTCTTGATATTTTTGACATTTCTCCTAGTGAGTCTGGTTTTACTCAGAGCCTAGCATCTTTTGTAGCAGAGGACATCCCATCCTGTCAAGATGAAACACCACTTTTCTGGGCGAGCTGAAGCTTCAAGGAGAGAGAGGGTTCCGTGGAAAGAAGACTCCATGGGCATTCATTCAACAGATATTTATTGAGTTCCTACTCTGTGCCAGGCTCTGTTCTAAGCACTGGGGTTATGATAAGGCACACAAGGGTCCCTGCCCTCATGGAGGTTTTGTCCTAATGGCGAGACACAGACCATAAACAAAATTAAATGCCTAATGTGTATTATGTTAGAAGAAGGGTTAGGGAGAAACATATAATGGGGAGGAGGAATTGGGAGTTTTAGGGGTGGGAGTTGTCATTTTCAATAGGGTCATCAGGGAAGGCCTTACTGAGATGACACAGGAGTTGTGCTCTGAAGTAGGGGTGGTGGGGAGTCAGCTGCAGCGCAAAGGCCCTGAGGTGGCCTTGTGCCTATAGCATCCAGGGAACAGCAGGGTGTGGCTGGAGCAGGTATGGCCAGAGCAGGTCAGTGGGGAACCCCCCCCAAGGGACAAGGTCAGAGGTAACAGTGGTAGATTGAAAAGGGCCTTGGAGGCCATTATAGGGGTCATATCTTCTTTCTCTGTGTGGGGTGGGAAGCTCATTGGAGAGTTTTATGTCACAGATGTGACGTAGAGTTACTTAAATTTTAACAAAATCATTCTGGCTGCTGTGTGGAGATTGCACGAGGGAGGCAAAGGTAGGAAGCAGAGGGCAGCGGAGGAGCCACAAAATGGTGGGGACCCACAGGTGGCTGTAATGAGAACGGTCTGATGGCAGGTGTTGTGGAGGTAAGGCATACAACTTGCTGAGCTGGATTCCAGCCTTCAGTCAGTCATTCACGACCTGCAACAGGCCGTTTCTAAGAAGATTCCCTTTCTCCATGTGTACAACAGGGAAAACTATCTGGTTTAAAGTTTTCTACGATTATTACGCTAACATGACGTAAAAAAGAATGCAAGCCCCCCACCCCATCGTGAAACTCCAAGGTCATTTACAAATAATTAAGAGCCACTACTTACCGGGCACTTTATACTCAGGTTTTCATTTAGTCCCCCATCAGTCTCACAACTGGGTATCACTATGTGCATTATAGGATCGAGCGAAGTGACGTCAGAGAGCCACACAGCAAATAACCAGAGGGTCAGCATTCGAGCCAGAACTTTCTGATCTTGTATCTGAACTCTTGGCCACTCTGCTACATGTCTTCCCTAGAAAGCGTTAATATCCTTCAGAGATTGTGCCTTCATACAAGGCAGTGACCTAGAAATATTTGCAAACTTTGAAGAAGGCAGAAGCAGAGCTCCCTTTGTGATCCCATCTTATGATGTTTTAGTAAGAGTATGTCCCCAGACATTTAGAAACCCACCCGTGAAGTCATGCGGGAGAAGGCGCAGTAAGCTTGTTGAAGTTATCTGTGTTCGAGGATGTTCTGTATGGACAACTTCAGCCCGGTTCCTTCCAGATCCCTTCCTTCCCGTTGCCCTATAATTTCACACCCCTCTCTCTGGCCATGCCAAATAGTGAATGACCTTTCTCTTGCTTCCTTCCCTGGGACCCACGGGTAGAATACTGTGTAGAGTTCCAGAGGACCAATGGCTCCCTGAATGTGACCTCTGAGAATGCCACCTCTCCTGTCATCGAGTTCTGGGAGTAAGTGAGGCCCTCTCCCCATCCCAGTGTGGGCTGTGTGTTGGAAAAGAGGGCATAGGGATGAGCTCGTGTGGTGGCCCTGTCACCTAAGTGGCTTCCCTGCCCCCCTGCCCCCCGTTGGGCTTGTATTCGTGATTAAGGCAGAATGGGTTTCAGAGATGAGAATTTTGCAACTTTCCTTAGGCTACACCTGCCTTCCCTCCCCCCATCCCCACCCACATGTTAGATGGCGCACATGCGTGTGTGTGGACACTCCTACTTCCCTCTGCTCTGCAGCTTCGTGTAGGCTGCATCCTAGCCCCTCCTCCCTCATATCCATGTTCACCTAGTGATTCCTAACATCAACACATCCCGAAACCCTGGTTGGGAAGATATGTGTTTGCACCTCCCTCTCTAGGTTAAATTGGTGCTCAGCCTCCCAGACCACACTTACCTGGAACAGTTTCTAGTTGTCTCCCTTGCTATCTATCCCCATCTCTGGGCAAAGGAGAGCCTTGTGGATCTGAGCAAAAAGAGCTGACGAGCCTTTGGACGAGAGCCTGCAGGCATGACTCTGCTGCCTGAGACTTGTGGGCCACAAAACTGAGGCTGGGGGCAAAGGCGGAGCCCAGCCCAACCTTCTCTCCCCAGGAGGCGGGTCCTGAAGATCTCTGATGGCATCCATGACCTGGGGGCCCTGCGCTGGGAGCTGGCCCTGTGCCTCCTGCTCGCCTGGGTCATCTGCTACTTCTGCATCTGGAAGGGGGTCAAGTCCACGGGCAAGGTCCGTGCTGGAGAGCTCCTGGCCCCTCTCTCTTCCCAGGACTCCTTGCCCTCCCTGGCGGCCCTGTCACCCAGGAGCTCCCAGAGCTGTAACCTGGTCGGGGACGGGAGGGAATGAGCCTGTCAAGATTGAATGTGGCTCCCTTGATTCTGGGCCTCTCCTTGCTTCGCTCCTGTGCACTCTGGTATGTGGGGAAATGGAATGGAAAGGCGGGAGAGAGAGAGGCAGGAAGGACACTTCCAAGAAATGTGATCTTATAATTTGCCACACGTGCGGGCACATTGCAAATTGAACACCCATCATGGCTCCCTGATTTATTCAACCGTTCTTTGGAAAAAGAATCCCACTGAGACAATTCATCTCAAAATGATCCGCAACCACCCTGAGAACTTGGGGGTGGGTACTCTTTGCCATAGAGTGTATGAGACATTAGAGGGCATTCTGAATTCTTCTGGACTCTTGCCCTGGAGGCCTCTGACAAGGCTTCCTTCCTGATCTGGCTCCCCAGCTGCACTAAGCATGTAAGCCCTGTGAGGACAGGGATCACGTGTTAGAGAGTTTTTGGTACCCGACAGCCCTTCCCAAAAATCTAAGCACCTTTGCTCAGAGCATGCCTGAGTTCATTCAGTCACTTAACAGATATTTACCGGGTACGTGTCAGGGGGAGGTGGGTGTGTGAAGCTGGAGGGCTAGGGGAGGCTGTGGCTTCGGGCTGAGGGCAGATGGAGCCGGAACAGCTGCAGGGGTGAGAAGGAGGGGGCAGAGACAAACTGTCTTGACCTCCTCTGTGTGCTCAGAGCAAGGAACTCCTGCCTCCTGCCTCTGCAGCCGGTCTCGGTCTTGGTCGGTCTTGGGGCCCCTCCTACCAAACTCACAGGTTCCTTGTCTTTCATCTGCCCTCTGGTTAGGTGGTGTACTTCACAGCCACATTCCCTTACCTCATGCTGGTGGTCCTGTTAATTCGAGGGGTGACGCTGCCTGGGGCAGCCCGAGGAATTCAGTTTTACCTGTACCCCAACCTCACACGTCTGTGGGATCCCCAGGTAAGAAGCCACAGACAGGGGCCAGCCATCCCGTGGCTCTAGAGGCTTTTTCCCTGCTCCTGGCCCAAACCCTGTGGTGGCATATATGGTGGCGTAGGGGGTCTCTGGCCACGTGTCAGCAGCTGTCTGTTATCCCCCGCTTGGTTTGCAGCCGCCAGGGAGCCCAGGCCTCGTCCTCAGGGGCTCCAGTCTGTCCCCACTTTCCCACTTTTCCTGTTGGTGTTCTCAGCTCGATTTCTTACCCCTCCACCAGCCCCTCTGGTTTCCTCCCTCTGCCCACATGGCCCATTCCAAGGTCCCTCAGTTCCCCAGCCCCTCCCACGGCCAGCTGGGTTGGTGTTGAGTTTCCCATCAGTTGTCCAGAGGCCCCAGCCTCCTCCCTCCTCTCTGGCCCTTCCCTCCTGTCCTGTCTGCTTCAGCCAGCTTCTTTGTGGCCTGGCCCTCCCCGGGGGTGCTGCTGCTTGCTTCCTGGAGGGGTTTGGAAAGCAGGGCCTGAAAGAAAAGCCACCACTGCTGACAGGTTTCTTATCTTCTCCTGTTTGGCAGCCATTTTGAAAAGCTGGCAAAGCCAGGAGGTGTCCAGGGCCAGAGGGGAGCGTGGGTAAGCTCCACCCCAGGGCTCCTAAAATGCATTGCCCAGCTATGTGCCCCGCCTATGTGCTGTGGCTCCCTGGCACCGAGGTCACCCTCTCTTTGGGTGCTGGAGGGGCTCTCTGTGTCTGGAAAGGGGCCCTGAGGAGACACAAGGTGGGAGGCTCCCAGCACAGAAGAGACAGAGAACAGCCAGTGGCTTCGCACACGTTGCAAATGCTGAGGTCCCTGCTGGGCAGGACCTGGAGCGGGGGTGGGGGCGGGATCCAGCAGCTGCATTTTTCTCACGGTTCCCAGCCACCTGGGGGAGTTGAGTCCTGCCATCCTGAGTTCTGCCCGCGACCAGAAGTCGCCAGAGCACTCATCTTCCAAAGCTTCTCGCAGAGTCTGGCAGCCTGGCGTGCCAGGTCCTGCTCAGCAATCTGGGGGGCTGTGGGCTTATCCTTCCCTCCCCTGTTTATTGGACACAGCGGAGGTGCGGCTTGCCTTTGCCTCATCTCCATGCAAGGCACATGGGCCATAGTCCGGCTAGGGAGCAAAGCGTAGAATTGTGGTCGTTGAAGCTAAAAGGCCCCCAGAGATCAACCAGGGCAAACTCCTCATTGAACAGATGAGCAAACAAGGCCCAAGGTCACACAGCAAGTAAGGGGCTGGCCAAACAAAGTGTAATTTTATTCTGTGATTCGGAAGCCTTTTGACGTCTCTGGAACCCAAGTGTTGTGGGTCGTGGCAAGCAGGAGGTTGTGGGGACCAGCTTTGAAGGCCAGGGGTAGAGAGGCTGGCTTGGGTCTCGTGAGCAGGAGGGCTCCAGTGTTGTTCTGGAAGAGCAGAGGGATGAACCAGGGGCTAAGCTGCCGTCTACCTTCGTCTGGGGGGTTGGGCCGGGAAGGAGAAGCCCGTGTTCAGGCAGGAAGATGGGCAGGGAGGCCGAAAGAGAAACGGGAAGGAGGGCTCTGGTATTTCTTGAATGGATTTTTGGCTTCAGTGATCAATGCCTCATTTGTTCTGATCAACTGTTTATAGTCAACAGTGACTGAGCCCTAACTATGTCCTTATCGTCATTACATGCAGTGTCACAGCTAACCCTCAAGGCTGATCAGTGAGGTGACCCCATTTCATAAGAGAGGGAGGCCTAGAGAGCTTAATGCATTTTTCATCCTCACATTTGCAGCTGGAACCTGGGTCCGAATGACGACTAATCCCATATGCTTTATGATCTCTTGAGGGCAAAGTCCCCATCTGCTCATCTTTGTTTATCTCAAAGCTCATTCAGTCAGCAAAAAGTTTACTCAACATCTATTTATTACGTGACGGGTTTGTTCCAGCAAACGCAAAGGAGGTGGACCAGATAGCCTTTAACTCTGAGCGTCAAAAAGGCCATGATTCTGTGTCTGGGTCACTGCGGGGAGTAAAACCTCTTTTCACTGCCATCCAGGATACCACCCTTCCAACTCCAGCCAGCTGTAGGCTGCGCAGAGAACATGTGCCTTCCAAGTCCCCTGAGGCCATGAGGAGGGAGATGTTTCCAGAGCCGGGCTTGGTCTGTGCTGCCCAGCAGCCTTCTTGGCCCCTGGGTCCCCATCTCTGGCTGCAGCCAGGCCTCTGTTGTCGGTGAACAGAGCAGCAGCCCGCAGGTGTGATGGCCCTGCCAGAGCCCTAATTGAATGTAGTTGGCACTCCCCAGGAAGTGTGAGAATTCCAACTGGCATTTGCCTGGCACTTGAGAAAGGTGCGAAATTCCTGCTAGCCAACACAAAAGACATCTCTGTCTGCCAAGCACTCAGTCTGGGAGCGGGGAGGTGGGCAGAGACTGCTGGGTTCATCTGGCTCCCTCCTCTCTTCCTGCCAGGCTTGCTGCATGTCAGGCAGGTCACTGCCCCTCCCGGTGTTCCCTGGGGGAGGGGCTCCTGGAGACCAGGACTCTCCTGGGCAATCCTTTCTTTCCCTTGCCTGGCCCTTTGTTCTGCTGCCTTTGTTCGGTAGATGGATAGGGACTTAGGGTGTCCAAAGAGCCCTCTTGGAACCTTTGAAATCTCAACGTTAAGCTCTTCTAATGAAGGGCTTGTTTAGGGAGGCGGTTGGAACATGGATTAGAATGGGTCTTTTTATTTTTACTCCTATGGGACCTCATGATCACTGGAAGGTGAGTTGCCTTTTTGAAGTAACCACAGTAACCACAAAGAGCAGCAGGAGCTGACACATTTATTATATGCTTGCTGTTTGCCAGGCACTTTTACTGAGGGTGTGACGCTGGGGAGCCCCCACGCAGCCCCATGAATGCCTGTCAGCTTCATCTTACAGATGAAGAAACTCAAGCGTAGAAAACTTAAGAAATTTGCCCCAAATCCACAAGAACTAGCACACGGGGGAGCTTGGGTTTTATGCCAAGTGGTCTTACGGAGTCTGCTGTCCTGATGACCATGATATATATTTTCCAAAGAGTATGAATGTGAAAGTTTTCAGGGCTGCTTTTCACTACTCCAGAAGATGGGACAGGGAACTAATACTTATTTATGTGCTGAGGATTTTGCATATATTATTTTATTTGTTACTGTACCCATTTCCCTGAGGAGAAGAGTGAGGTTCGGAGAGTTTAAGGGACTTGCCCAAGATCACACAGCTAGGAATTAATAGAGTTAAGAGTTGAACCCGGTTCAGTGCAACTCCAAAGCCCAGGCTTTTTCCATTACACACTAGTGCCTTCCTAAAAATAGTGAACATAATCATCCTTGGGATTGAGCTCAAAGTCGAAAACCTCCTTCCTGGATCTTAGAGGTCTCTGTCCTCTGCTCCCTGCAAAGACCTCGCTCTCCTTTTGCCCACACTCAACCAGGTGTTTCTCACACTTGTTTTATTCTTGACTGGTCTCCTGTCGCAGCCAAAGACACACTGGGGCTTTGTTTTAGAAACCAGAACTGCTGGCGTGGTCAGGGAGCAGGTCGCCTGCGGTGGGGAACAGAACAGCCAGCTCTACTTGTTCCTGCGGCCCTTCCTCTGACCCCTTTCTTCTCCCCATGCCAGCAGGCTTGTCAAGCCACAGCTGGGCCAAGAGTGGGGGGCTTGCCAAGCTGCTGGGGAGTGGGTTTTAGTCAGAGGCTCCAGGTCTGATCCTCACCCTCTGAACTCTCAGCCCTCCTGCTGCATTTTCCTCTATTCTCATTAACCTCTGCCCCCAACCCAGTCGTAGTCTGTCCCCCTCCGGGCAGGGTGAACTGCCAAGTCACAATCTTTCTTATTTTTTCTTCCCAAGGCCAAGTTCGTGAAACTTCATCACCATGGGGTTTGCGGCCCCTGCTTACGTGTGGGCAGCCGCAGAATGTCTCTGAGGGCAGCGGAGAGTTTCCCTGGTAACTCATGGGCACTGCCAGGCCCGGGAAGAAAACTTCCAAGACCCGAGGCTGGGCAGTCTCCTGGGCTATCTCCTGGATGGCCCACTGGGGAGCGGTGGCTGGACTGGTGGCTGTGGGCCCCCAGGTAGAGAGGGGTGTCTCCCAGCCTTCCCTCTCTGGGCCTGGATCAGACCTTTGGACAAGTTTAGAGCCTTCGGCCGCAGGGTCCCACCAGTAACCCACTGAGAAGGAACGAAACAGAACAGAGGGACCCGTAGTCACTGACTTCCTGAGGTGACTCCCCTCACAGCCTCTGTGGGGATGGGGTTCACAGTGAGCAGAAGGGATAGGAGCCCAAGATGGTCTCCTCTCTTCTTCACCGTCTTTCCCCACTCTGCCCCGCGTCCCACAAAAGTGGAATACAACGAGAGGAGTGGGTGCCCTGGGCAGGTTCCTGGCGCTGGTTCTCAGGGCCTGTAGGGCGGGGATTCCCGCCTCCGGCTGACACTAGGATCATTCAGGAAGCTCTGAAAATAATACAGATTTCTGCATTTTTCTTAAGTCCTAGAGACCTGAGATCGCAACTAGGGTTTGCTATTGGGTCCCTGGGACCCACCCCAATGCTGGGGGAAATGGGCAGCTTGGCAGGGGCGCGTGTGACAAGACCGTGAGGGAGGCCAGGGGTGGTGGTGACGGTCAGGGAAGCAGGGAGAGGCGGGCCAGCAACTGAGGCTTTGGTGGATGTGGGTACTGGGAGCTTGACATGAGAGGAAGGAAAGCAGGGGTCTGTTTGGGGGCTGTTAGCAGAGGGCGAGGCAAAGGCAAGAAATGGGGACCCCAGAAAGGTTAGGCCCGGTGTTTTCTGCGCCCGTAGCTTAGTGTTCCCTTGTGGTGCTGCATCCTCTGAAGACAGGAGGCACCTGGGAAGGGTCTGCGGCCCAGGGACCACACCTCCTGCAGATCAGCAGGGTTGCCCAGTCCTGCTCGCCTTGATGTGCTTTCTCTTTGGGATGTTATTGTAGCTGTTAAATCTAAATCATAACATGTCCGGGCCGGCTCGGCCAGCTGAGAAAATAATGGTTCTCACCGGGCCCAAGTTTAGCCGCAGAGCTCTTCCCCCCAAGAAGTACACAGCACGTGCATTCCTGTTCAGCCTCTTGCTTTTGTGAGCTGAGGATGACTCTTTCTGCTTTTCAGATAGAGGACTTTGGGGGGCGCGGGGCAAAGATATGTTCTCACCATGGCGCTGATATGAAGGATCCCCTAGGTCCAGAGATCCTGTCCTCTGGGTTCCTTCCAACCCCGTTGCGAGGAGGACTCAGGAGGGAGAAAGTAGGGGAAGAACCAGGACCTTATTTCTGTAAGAGAAAGTTGGTGCCAGGCCTGGCTTGGTCCTAGAACTCCCTCCCAGACTCCTCTTCCCTGAGTCCTTCAGGCTTCTCCCAGACCCAGCTGCCCACGCCATCCTGGTAGTCCCCAAGAAATGCCCTCCGGGGGCCTATTGGGAGAGTCGGGTTGCAGGCTGAGCCACTGCTAGCCAGCGCCCGGCTCAGCCACAGGCCTGTGTGCGCCGTGGAGCCCTGACAGCCCGGCTTTCCTGGGGTGCAACGTTCTTGCCTTTTCCCTGTGTAGGTGTGGATGGACGCGGGCACACAGATCTTCTTCTCCTTCGCCATCTGTCTGGGGTGTCTGACCGCCCTGGGCAGCTACAACAAGTACAACAACAATTGCTACAGGTGATTGGAGGGGTGGGGCCTGGGCCCCCATCCTGCCTCTCCCCTGCCCCGCCAGTGTGCTAGGTCTGGGTGCTTTGAAGGGTGCCCCAGCTCATGGATTTGCCTCCTCCCATCCATCTTCACCCCACTTTCCCGTGCCCCAGGGCCACCAGTTGCTGAAGGGGAGCCAAGGATAGCATGGGCAGAGGGATTTCCTCCAAAGGCTGGGGTGGTTGTGGTTGGCTGGGAAGCCACCCCGGGGTCCAGCCCTCTGGCTAATGGAGAGGTTTGTGGGCTCGAACCTGGGAAGTCATTCATTGTGCCATGCCGTGGAGCCTCATTTACCCCAGCCAGTGCTGAACCCTCACCTACTTTTACCTCACCGCTCCCCATCTCATGCCTCCCCCCGAACCCCAGGGTTCCCTCCAGCCTCCTGGCTTCATATCAGAGCATCTCAGCCAAGTTCAAGCTAAATTAAAAAAAAAGAAAAAAGAAATCAAGTCCCGTCTTTCAAAATCAGATTTGGGGGATGAGAATCACATGTTGCTTGGGATTGCCCATGTCCATAGCCTCCACATTAGCATGCCAGACTGAATTGCATCTGAGCGGAAGCATCCTGAGAGGGGTGGTAGCAATAGGGCAGGGGTGGAGGGGGGAAGCTCTGCAGAAGTTCCTAATTTTTAGATGAGTATATTACTTCCTTAGAACCTTATTCTTCTGGGACCACTGTGACTGAGTCCAAGTCTTAGTTAATAGATTGAGGGGGGTGGGTGTGGGGGCAGAACCAGGCCTGGAGTGCTCGTCGGGATCCTGCTGGCAGCCCCCCTCTGGGCTGTCTGTCCACCTGAGGGGCTTTCTGCTGGCATCCTCGTGCTGACCAGGCCCATCTCTGTCCCCCGCCTGCCCCGCAGGGACTGCATCGCCCTCTGCTTCCTCAATAGTGGCACCAGCTTCGTGGCCGGGTTTGCCATCTTCTCCGTCCTGGGCTTCATGTCTCAGGAGCAGGGGGTGCCCATCTCTGAGGTGGCCGAGTCTGGTGAGTGCTGGGGGCTGCATGCCAGGGCTGGGTTCTGGGAGCTTTGTTTGAACCTTCGCCAACTGGCATCTGGACACGTTTCTAATGTCACCTACCCTGGGGTGCTCACCCTTCGGTGGCCGCGTCCCTGGGAAGACCTGGGGGAGCACATCCACACTCACCCCAGCTTCAAAGGGCAGAGGGGTGTACGGGGAGCATTGCCCACACCTGGCCTCCACTTCCTTACCCTGAAAGCAGCCAACATGGTCAGGCTCGTGTTTCTCCTTGCAGAAACACTTTAGGCATCTGTGAGAAGAGAAAGGCACACATACGGGACGCCTGGGTGGCTCAGTTGGTTAAGCGGCTGCCTTCGGCTCAGGTCATGATCCCAGCGTCCTGGGATCGAGTCCCACATTGGGCTCCTTGCTTGGCGGGGAGCCTGCTTCTCCCTCTGCCTCTGCCTGCCATTCTGTCTGCCTGTGCTCGCTCGCTCTCCTCTCTCTCTGACAAATAAATAAAATCTTAAAAAAAAAAAAAAAAGAGGGGCGCCTGGGTGGCTCAGTGGGTTAAGCCGCTGCCTTCAGCTCAGGTCATGATCCCAGGTCCTGGGTTCGAGCCCCACATCGGGCTTTCTGCTCGGCAGGGAGCCTGCTTCCTCCTCTCTCTCTGTCTGCCTCTCTGCCTACTTGTGATTTCTCTCTGTCAAATAAATAAATAAAATCTTTAAAAAAAAAAAAAAAAAAAAAAAAAAAAGAAAGGCACACATACACATACGCACGTACGTGAACATTCATACAAGCTGAGACATAGTACTATTTCTATTTCTTACCCTCCCCCTTCTAGAAAACCAACTGATAGAAAACTATAGATGCTGTTCTGCCCCTTGTCTTGTTTTGCCCACTCCAAAACGTATCTGGAAGATAAGTTTATGTTGGCGTGGAGTTTCCTCTTTTTCATCATGCCCGTATTCAACAAAATATGGTTGTTGTTGCTTTTATATTTTTTATTATTTTTTAAAAGAGTTATTTATTTATTTTAGAGAGAGAGAGAGCATGAGCAGGGGGAGGGACGGAGAGCAGAGGGAGACAGAAGGAGAATCTCAAGCAGATTCCCTGCTGAGCCCACAGCCTGATGCGGGACTCGATCCCAGGGCCCTGAGATCATGACTTGAGCTGAAGGCAGACACTCAACTGACTGAGCCACCCAGGTGCCCCTGTTGTTGCTTTATTTTATTCTTTAAAAGATTTGTTTATTTGAGAGAGAGACAGAGAAAGAGAGAGAGAGTGTGTGATACTCACACAAGTGGGGGGCCAGGGCAGAGGGAAAGACTGTCAGCAGACTCCCCACTGAGTGCGGAGTCCCATGGGGTGGGGGGTGCTCAGTCTCGGGATCCTGAGATCAGGACCTGAACTGACACCAAGAGTCTGAGGCTCAAGCCACTGAGCCACCCAGGCGGCCCCTAGTGTTGCTTTTAATCAAGAACCAGTCCCCTACCTGAGTGAGCTGTCAATGTCTCCTGCCCTTCCCTACTCTTGAGGACCACCCTCTCGCCCTCTGCCTCAAGACAGTGTTCCATCATGGCCTACTCAAGCATGCCCTGTTACACAGAGGGCCAAGCACTGGGAACTGACATCACTGATTCTTAGGAAACCCAGTATTTTTTCACTTTTTTTTAAATAGAATTTTTAAAAATTTATTTATTTTTCAGAGAGAGAGAGCACAAGCAGGCAGAGCAGCAGGCAGAGACATAGGGGAGAAGCAGGCTCCCTGCGGGGCAGGGACCCCCCCCCGCCCCACGCCATGCGGGACTCGATCCCAGGACCCTGGGATCATGACCCAAGCCAAAGGCAGATGCTTAACCTTAACCGACTGAGCCACCCAGGCATCCCGCTATTGTTTCACTTTTATAAAACATTTGCTCAATAGCGATGGCAAGCTTTGAGGTGGGACTGGGATTATCCCCGTCCTTCCAGTGTGGCGAGTGGGGGCTCGAGGAGGGAAATGACCGTCCAAGATCCCAGTCGTACTGTCTCTCCGGGGAAGCTGCTGTTGGATGAAGCCAGGCATGGGCAGGTGTATCAGCTCCCGTAGTCTGAGCCAGCTAATTTGAGAGACTGTTACGTCAGCGATACCCTGAAATGAATGCCCAGTCACTCCTAACCTTTTCTGAAGGACAGAAAAGGCTCTGGGTGCAGAGGTGGCACACGCGCGGCCCCGGGTTCAATCTAGTCCTTGGAGGTATTTTCTTTGGGAGCATCTTCTAGAAAGAACTCGCCGATTGCCGTGGTGGAGTCATGATAGTGGCAGGTCTCATCAGCTCCCGCCTGCGCTCATTTGACTCTGGGTCAGCGGCACAAATGTACGTGGCTGGGGCGCCTGGGTGGCTCAGCGGGTTGGGCTGCTGTCTTCGGCTCGGGTCATGATCTCAGGGTCCTGGGATCTGGTCCCGAGTCGGGCTCTCTGCTCGGCAGGGAGCCTGCTTCCCTCTCTCTCTCTCTCTCTCTGCCTACTTGTGATCTCTCTCTCTCTCTCTCTCTCAAATAAATAAAATAAAAATCTTTAGAACAAACAAACAAACAAATGTATGTGGCCTGCCTGGCCTCTGAACTCTTTTTAAGGGTGAAACCTCTGGTTTGGGGCAGTAGATCCCAAGAGTGAGCCCTGAGGATCTGGGGTAGAACTCACGGAAATGCAGGTGATCTTCCTCCTTTGTGTCTCCCAAAGCCCCTTACACCCACAGCTTCTAGGTGGTTCTGCTCTGTTCCTGCCAACAAGAACACAGCAGGGGGTGCCTTGGAGATGTGGGCACCAGGTGGAGGTTGGGATGGCTTCTCCCAGGCTCGGTTGGGGGCAATGATGGTAACTTGGGGGCGAGGTTTCCTCTGGCTCCTGTGATTCCATGACCTGCACCGAGCAGCCTTGGGATCTCATGTGGTCTGGAGGCAGCCGAGGCACTGGGCCGTGTTCTTCTGCTCCTTGCTGTAGGCCCCGGCCTGGCTTTCATCGCCTACCCCCGGGCTGTGGTGATGCTGCCCTTCTCTCCTCTCTGGGCCTGCTGCTTCTTCTTCATGGTCGTCCTCCTGGGACTGGACAGCCAGGTATCAAGAAGCGGTCGTGCGAGAGCCTGAGAGATAAGTGGATGTGTGCGGGCTGGAGGATGGGAAGCCGTGGACAGGAGGTTGAGCCCGACGTTCCGAGGGACTTTAGGAAAATTGGGGACCGGGCGAATGTCTCAGGTGGAGGCCCGTCTAGGGACCAAGAGGGACTCTGCAGGGTAGATCCAGACCTGAGCACACCAGGACGGTGCCGGGTACTCGAGGGCCGGGGCAGGGCTGAGCCTGGGAGCAAGAAGCCAGAGGTGGCTGACGGCAGCAGCGTATTTGGGAGCTCTCTTTCCCTCCAATTCTTTTGCCCTCTCATCCAGTTTGTGTGCGTAGAAAGCCTGGTGACGGCGCTGGTGGACATGTACCCCCGTGTATTCCGCAAGAAGAACCGGAGGGAGCTCCTCATTCTGGGCGTGTCCATCACCTCCTTCTTTGTCGGGCTGGTCATGCTCACAGAGGTGAGGGTCCAGGAGCTGTGGAGGTGGGGACCGGGGGAGGAGGAGAAGCCAAGCTCCCGGGCTTCAGGGCCCTGGGACTCCGTCCCTTCCCAGTCACAGCCAGCACCAAGTAGGTGAGGCCTTCCTCTGCCCTGGGAACACCAGCCACACACCTCTGGGGGCGGCTGAGGGATGGTTTGGCTCCACGGTAAGCTAAGAAGTATGAGAAGGATGGTCAGGAAGTTCTGGGTTAGGAAAAATGGCCTTTCCAGCAAGCTCCCATGACTTCTCAGGCAGCTGAACCACGTTCCCGGGAAAGACTTCAAAGGCAGAAAGGGAGCCCTGGGGATGGGTGCTATTCTGTGTTTTGTCTCAAGGGAGAAGGAAGGAGAAGGAGTTTGTCGTCTTCACAGTACTGATGATGGCCTCTGTCCTGATCCTCCGCCAAAAAGTACACACGTCGTCTCGGACTTCTGGGTCAATCTCTAAATGTTCTCAGGGTTGAGCTAACAACAGCGACTGTTTTCTCTATCTTCCCTCTGAAAATAATAAAAAAAAATTTATTGTCTCCAATTGGCCCTAGCGCCTCCCAGCTCACAAACTATATTGTTTTAATATCTGTCTCCCATGATCACCAGGTCTGCTCTGTGCCTGCGGGTGTGAGGCTGGAGGCCAGGGTGGGTAAATCTGTCTGTTTCCTCTGGATACAGTTCTGGTCTGTTCTCTCCCCCGGCAGGGCGGTATGTACGTATTTCAACTCTTTGACTACTACGCTGCCAGTGGCATGTGCCTCCTGTTTGTGGCCATCTTTGAGTCCCTCTGTGTGGCCTGGGTCTATGGTGAGTGACCCTCCCCCCCGGGTCCTAACCCCAGGGCTCACCGCCACCTCATGGCCCTTGGACAAAGAGACATCTGCTGTTCTCACACACCTTTTCCTGGAACGCCCCCCCTACTTGACCTCAAAAATCTCAAGAATCCTAAATCGCTACCATTGGAAGGGCCCTCCAGAGGTTGCTTCGGCACCCTCCTGGTCATGGCCACACCCAGGCTGCCCTGAGTGGGCCCATCCTATCCTGTCCTAGCCAAACCTCTTCAGCCCTTGACGACCTTGATGAACAGAAAGTCATTGTCTTTGCTACGCTAAGGTCTGCCCCCTGCCATGTATGCCTATGACTCCCTGGGGAAGAGAGTCTCCCAGCAGTCATTGGAAAGACAACCATGTTATCTTCTATTTCTTGGTCCTTGCCCATCTGGCCCGTGCCTTGGATGCTGAAGAATGTCCTTTCTCCCCCTTTCCTTCCTTCTCTTCTTCCTGGTAGGAGCCGGGCGCTTCTACGACAACATTGAAGATATGATTGGATACAGACCATGGCCTCTTATCAAATATTGCTGGCTCTTCCTCACCCCAGCTGTGTGCACAGTAAGAGAACCTCAGGGGTAAAGTGACATGAAGGCAAAGAGAAATGGTGGTGGTAGGAGGGTAGATAGGCTGTTAGCTCTAGAAGGTACTTCTCCACGGGGACTGAAAAATCATTTTACATTTTCTCTCCTCCTCCTGTTGGATTCTAGAAAATGGTTAGCAGGGTAGATGCTTCCTTTCCAATTCACAGAAGGTCAAACTGAGGTCCAGAGCTACCAGATGGTTTGACCAACACCACGATGTGAGTTGAATGTCACAGGCAGGACAGCAACCCAAGGGCTACTTGTGGTGTACTAGTAACCACAGCAATTATAAGAATACCATTACAGAGCTCACACGTTGTGCCAGGAATAAGGTGCTTTGCACGTTTTAACCCACTTGATCTGCACAAGGACTGCATGAAGAATTACTAATATACTCATTTTATGGATGAAGCGGAAGCCAAAGAGGGTCAGCCATTTGCCCTAGCGAGGAAATAGCAGTGAGCTGGGATCAAGCCCAGCAGCTTGGCTCCAGATTCTGAGCAGTAAGCCCCGGGGTGCTGCCTCCTGGGGCTTTTTCTTGTATGTCTGCTGCTCCCCAAGTGCCCACTTCGGGGCACAGGGTGTAAATGCGGCCCAGGGGGAAGGAGGCACGACCCCCTGCCCTTGAGGCCCTCGCAGCCTCACCTGATGGTGCTGGATCCTTAAGCACCTGAAAACGTTAGCAGCCTCATGACCATTTCCTAGCTGAGGGCCAGCTCCAGTAGAGGTGCACAGGGGCACGGGGCCCTGCAGGGAGAGGGGAGGCGCCTTGTATGTTCTGTTGAGAAGGTGTGGATTTTGAGTAGAATGTGGTTGGGGGTTGGGGTTTGATTGACCCAGATGAGCCTGGAGGCCAGTCCAGGCTTGCAGAGTGAAGGATCTCTGCCAGCTCTTCCAGGGGGCGTGGAGGGCACAAGGCTCCTGCTCTCCCAGCCCCTTTTTCTTCTCCTCTCCTCCTCAGGCCACCTTCCTCTTCTCTCTGATCAAGTATACTCCGCTGACCTACAACAAAAAGTACACGTACCCATGGTGGGGTGACGCCCTGGGCTGGTTCCTGGCTCTGTCCTCCATGGTCTGCATTCCCGCCTGGAGCTTCTATAAACTCGGGACCCTCAAGGGCTCCTTCAGAGAGGTAGGGGGTTTGTGGGGAGGGACAGGAACACGAGACAATGACATAGGGCCCCATGAGGATAGACCGATATCCACCAGGGTAGGAGTTGGGACACGGGGGTGACACCATGCCTGGAGAGGCTTCTGGGGAGGGACAAAGTGAATTCTTGCAACTCTCAGAAAGAGACTGATGCCTCCAAGTCACAGGCTGGGACGTGGGGGTTGGCACCCGGCCACCCTGGAGGGCACATATGTGTGTTGGGGGGGGCGGCAGGCAGACAGTGGTGAGCTGATGAAGGAGGCGGGCAGCCATGCCCCTGACACCAGCTCACGAGAGCCACCTCCACTTGCCTTGCAGAGAATTCGCCAGCTCATGTGCCCAGCTGAGGACCTGCCTAGATGGAAGCGAGCAGAACCCTCAGCCCCTGCCACACCCAGGACGTCGCTTCTCATACTCACAGAGCTAGAGTCTCACTGCTAGGGCCGTGGGGCCCGGGATCATGCCCACGGGCCTGGCTTGGGGGCCAGCTGCAGAAGCCACTCTGCTGGGCATCTCTGCCTCCACCTGTGGTAGACGAGACACAAAGGGATGGTTTGGAATCTGCTTGGGGCTGGGCTCCTCCTTCCAGAACTTTCCTGCTCCAGGGCTGGCCAGACAGGTGTGAGATGCTGGTATCAAGAGCGCCCCCTTTGAGACAGGCCTTGGGAGGCCAGGTGAGGGCTGGTGGGTGGAGCGGGAGCCCTGTCCCTCTTACCTTTCATTCCATTAAATCTATGTTCTTCCCACCAACTGCCGGCTGTTCCGCCTGGTTCCTGCCTTGGCTGCCTTGAGCACCATCTCACTTTAAAGTTGTGGCTTTAGAGTACCCCCCTCTGCCCTGTCTTGGCCCCGTCTCTCCTTCTCTCTCTGAGTTCTTGTGGCCCAGGAGCAGAGGGAAAGGACAGTGGGACCCAGCTGAGACCCTCCATCTTCAGACACTCACACCAGAGGGGTCTGTCACACTCCATTCATGCTCTCACCTCCCCGGAGCCCTTTCCCTCCTCCTCTGCTCTACGGACTAAGCAGGGCAATGGAGGGGGGCATGAGGGAGACCTGAGCCCTAGCTGGAGGAAGGAAGAGGAAAGTGTGATGCTTGGGCTTCTTTCCCCTCACATTCCCCTTGCCCCCTCCCTCCCTGACCCTGCCTGCCAAAACGGTGTGTGCACGCGCACGCCCGCCCAGGTCCTGAGACCCGAGCACGCGAGGGACAGCATCGGCTGCAGACCTGAGGCGGCAGGTGCCACCAGCCCTGGCAGAACGGGTCCTACCCCAGCTCAGCCAGCAGAGGGACCCTACTTCCTCAGGACCACCTCACTCTTCTGCTCAGGGCGGATGCCGGATGCGGCACTGCTGGACGTGGCCACAAGGGGGCGGCACTGCCACGACCAGGGCTTGAGGTCTGGGCCAGAGCTGCGGAAGAGCCCTTAGGGTCAGGCTGCAGAGAGGATCCAGGTGGCAGGCAGCGCCTGTCCTACCTCGGGGCGGCGTGGGCGGCGTGGGGTGGGGGGGTGGGGGGGACAGTGGGCGTGGTCTGGGCCCCAGATGATCACACAGGTGTGTCTGCAGCCTTTATGTGTGGAGCTGGGGCACACTTCTCTCTTGGTGTGTAGGTGTGTGTGTGTGTGTGTGTGTGTGTGTGTATGTGCCTGAACATGGTGCTTTCTTTCTCCCTGAATGTGTGGAGGCTTCGGTGTCTGCCTGACCCACCTCTGCTCAGATGGTTCTTCTGCTGGTGTCTGGGGGAGCGTCTGCGAATCTCAGAGCTGCGGACTAAGGGCACACAGTATTCCTGGGTGATTTCCCTAGTTTATTTTACAGGTCAGTTAGTGGGAAAGTGCGCTGAAACCGTTGCCAGTCTTCAGGTTTTGATTTTTTTTGTTGTTGTTTGGAGAAATTATCAAAGTCAGTGGTCGCGACCCTCCCGTTTGTTGGTGTCGGCTGCTCCTTCCTGCACCGTGCCTGGCTGGGCATCTCCCAAGTGCGCCAGGCTCAGTCACGGTCGTAAGGTGGGAGGAGAAAATGTGTGAGGGGAAACCTGGCGTCTCCATCCATCTGACGATGTTTCCAGAGCACCATGATGTGACACTGTGCTATCTTCATGATGGTACAAATTAGATACCATTTCTGCAATAGAAAAATTGTGGCTGATGCTATGGAGGAAAAGCAAAATGCCATGAGAAGGAGGGATGGGGTCTGGGAAGGAGGCTGCTGGTTTAGGTGTGGGCGGGGGTTGGGAAGGCCATACTGAGGGTGTGCTGGCTCTCCAGCCAGCCATCTGACCGCAATTGCAAGCCGCTGTGAGGCCAGGGAGGGGATGCCTGCCTGCAGTCCGGTGATGGCTCTTCGAATCCTAGATGGGAGATTCATTAATAAAGGCTGAAAAAAATCCATTGGCCTGAGGCTCAGGAGATGCAGGGTCCAGTCCTGACCTGCCTTTAACTTGTCTTTGTGGCAGTCCCATGCAACCAAAGTCTTCGCATGTTTCTGACAGAGGGTATACCATGCCCCCACCTAAATGCAGTCCTGTTGTAGGGAGAAATGTGGTCATGGGTGTGAGAGCCCTTTCAGTCATTCAGTGCCAAGCGGTGTGAGGTCATTAAACCAGTTGGAGGGGATGAATGAGGGCGATCTGCTCTAATAACCCGGGGGGGGGGGGACAGGCAAAGGTGCGAGAGAAGAGCCCCTTGTCAGCATCAGGGTCGGGAACGGAGCAGGAATACCTGCACTTGGCTTTAATGGAGATGGTGGGGGAGGGGTTGCTATCTGTCCCATTTGCTTTCTCTGCCTGGAAGGGCAGAAACTGGATCCTGCGGTTCTTCGAGGAGGAAGACACAAAAGAAAGGGGACCTCTCTGACCTAGCAGCCCCACCTCTTAGAGAAGAAAGGCAGGCACAGGAAAGCATGGGTAGCTCCATCAGTTAAGCATCCCACTCTTGGTCTCGGATCAGGTCATGATCTCGGGATAGTGGGTTTGAGCCCTGAGTCGTGGTCCTCTGGCTTAGCGCTCGGCATGGAGTCTGCTTGAGGCTTTCTCTCCCTCTGCCTCTACCCCTGCCTCCTTGCGCATGCGCGCTCTTTCTCTGATATAAATAAATAAATAAATCTTAAAACAACAACGACAACAATAAAAAATCAAAAGGCAGGTGCAGGGGTGCCTGGGCAAGTGATTATAGAATGGAGAGAAGCGACACAGCGTCCCGGAGCTGCAAGCAGAGGCCTTGCAGACAGGGAGGAACCGACAAGGCGCTGAGCCCACCCGGCCACCTTGGAGTCTTGGGTCACATACCGCAGACCTCGCACATGCCTCCTTCCTCACCCTCAGATAAATGTGCACCAACTCAGACGCTTCACAGTCAGCCCAGTGCACTCCTTTATAGAGGCTTGCCGTCTTGGCTTGGGTCCGAGCCCTCTTACCTCTTTGCTATGTGACTTTGGGTCAGTTCACCTTTCTGAACCTTCATTTTCTCCTCTATAAAATGGAAATAATAAGACCTAGATTAGTGTGTTGTTGGAGGCCAGTGGAGAGTGTAGGGAGAGCTGCCATGGGGACACATTTGAAAAAATCCACCTTTTCCCCCCATGCTCTTGACTCACCACATTGGGCCATCCATGAAACACAAAAGCCCAGGAAGAGTTCAGAGGCATCTTGGCAGTCTGCTGACCTCCTCAGCCCCCGGCATCAAGTGGCGTTGGGCCCAGAAAAAAGGCTACCCTTTTCCTGAACTAGGCATTTGGGGCGGGGGTGGACAAGGGAGAAGGAGGCCCAGAATAACTCTGCATCCTGGGGTCCCAGGGTTCTGCCCAACACAAGCGGTATTGTCCAAGAAATGCAGGAGCTGAGCCCCCCAAGCCCTGATCTATCCCCTGAATCCGGGAGGGCAACGCCTTTCCAGAAAATGGAAAACTGGGTCAATTTTTTCCCCTCAAGTTGCATCCATCCTTCCTTCCTTCCATCCATCCACCCATCCATCCATCCATCCATCCATCCAATAAACATCCAGTGCCTCCTCTGAACCAGCACTGTATTAAATGCTGAAGGCAGAAACAAAGAATTAGGAAACATGTCCCTATCCTTTAGACATTTCTGGTCTGGGAAACAATGACGCTGCAGTGGGACAAGAAAGAGTTGGATGCTCAGGAAGCAGGTTCCATGCCAGGCTCTCAAAAGCGTGGGCTCAGATGAAGGTGGGGAGGAGAACATTTTATGGGGTTCACGGCTCTCACAGCGGCAAGATAACGGAGTCAATTAGCCATATTCCTTCTTGTCTCCAGACACATCCCAGTTTGGAAACCATCTTAGGAAGGCTTTCCAGGTAATGCAGGGATTTCCTGCCTTTTGCAAAGACGGGGGTCTCTAGCCTCCAAAAGTTTACTAATTGGTCTGAATACCCACTAGGGGTGGGAAGCTGCAGGGGCTGGGGTGAGGGGGTTTGAAGAAGGGGGCGCTCAAAGTTAAAAGGAGTCTGGGGCCAACAAGGCAGCTATTACCCTCCAGGCCAAAGGAGAGGAGATAAGACTGCTTGTCCCTGTGTAACCCCAGGTCCTTGTGGAAAGCCCGACACATTGTAGGCATGAAATGCCATTTTTGAATGAATGAATGAATGAGCCAGGAAATTTCCCCTCTGCCTACTGTGATTCTCTTTCTTCTCGCTCCCCTTCGTGGAGAGGCTGGGTGTTTTGTTCCAGAAAAGCGGCCGCTGCTGTCCTGTATCTCATGGACTTTGGTGTCCCCACTGCACTAGGCTCCAGGGCTGACACGTGGTGGACCCAACATGCCGGGACAGATGCAGCAGCGCAGGTCACATCGTCCCAGCTGAGTGCAGGGGTAACCGCGGTATGAATTCTGCTGGGGGGCCATGGGAAGCTCTGCCAGGGTGGACCCTCTGTCTGCCTTCTGGTTTCGCAGAGGCAAGGAGTCTGAGAACTGAGACTCACTCCGGCTTCCTTGTGCTGGGGAAACCCACAGGAGATGCTGCGCGGGGCCTCCGAGGCACCCAGTGGGTCTGCTTGATGGAAAAGTACAGACTGAGATTCTCGCTTCACACCCCAGCCCTGCTGGGAGGGTCGAAATTACAAAGGAGAAGCTCATGCAGAGGGAAATTTCCCTTTCTCTCCACAACTTCCCCTCCCTCCACACCACCCGGGGCTTAAAAATCACCGTCATTGTCTTGAAAGAGGCCCTGGGGGGCTGTTCTGAATGAATGACCTTGGGACAGTCCTGCACCCAGCGTTGTGAGGGGCGTGTGCAGGAGCAGAGATGAGGATCCCACTCTGCATAATCTCACTGAGCACAAAGCAGGGGGCACACACATTCATTCAACAAGTACCGGATCGTCGCTGATGGCGGGCTGGGTGATCCGACAAGTCCCAGTTAGGGGCCTTAGTGCTGAGAGGTCACCAGAGCTTTATCATTGCTGCCGGGGACCAGACGCCACACCAACCCTGCTCCCGCTTCCAGAAGACACACAACAGACACCACTGACCCCCCGACCCCTTACTGAAGCCCCCCACAATCTCCTAAGCAATTTATCATATTGTCTTTAATTGTGAAAAGTTAAGTTGGTCTTGTTTTGTCCCTTTTACAGATGGGAAAACTGGGGGTTCGACCCTTGCCTAGCTGACCCTACCAGTAGAACAGAGGAGGGGCTCAAACTTAGGTCTTGTCTGACTGTAGACCTGTGTCCTTTCTAGATTAGGCTTCTTGAGGTATGCTCTGGGCAGTTTCTCTAGGAAAATCCCAAGGCAAAGGGTAGTGGTTGTGAAGGTCCAGAGCCTTGCCTTGAAACCACAGAGGGCAGGTACTTGGTGGAAAACTCCAGCGCGTGATTCACCCTCCTCCTGAGCCCTCGTCAGTGAGGCCAACTCCCCTCCTGAGGTTCTCAGTTTCCAGCCTGGGGGTTGGTGGCTCCCATCCTACCGCTCTGGTGAGAGAAGCTTGCACCCTGCCTCACACACCCTCATCTCCTTCGGAAGGAGCTGGCACTGGAGGGGCAAGGTGAGGAGGGGGAAGGCGGGAGGGACAAAAGGAGGGAGATGTGGTCAGATGGGAGTCTGAGCCGTCTGGAGGGGTCGTCTTGGGACAGCGTCCACTGGGACGGCTGCGGGGGGGGGGGGGGGGGCGCCCACAGAGGGAGGGAGCTGGGGGTGGGGGACTGGGGACAGAGGACTTGGCTTCCTGAGGTTGGATGTTGTAATCCTGGTGCACAAACTTTTGGCTTCAGTCCCTCCTGTTGCTTGTGGTGTTTCTCTGTCCCTTCACTTCCCAATACACTGGTGTGTGTGAGCACACACACACATACGCACGCACGCACGCACACACACGCGCACACACACACACAGTCGCTTTCTGTCTGGAAGTCCCGGGACGACAACTCAGATGGGATTCTGAGCTGGGAGGAATAGGAGAAGGAGCAAAGGTGGAAGCTGGTTCCCCTCTCAAGTCCTGGCTGTGTGGGCATTCTTGTAAGCGGCGTCCCCGGGACTGTGCCGGGGACCAGAGGCATGGAGCTGAGCTGACCAGGGGAGCCAAGATCGGGACTGAGGTGAGCAGGAAGTGGAGGACAGGCTGTGTCTTCGCAGTCCCTTAGAGGTGCCTCAGAGGAGCTGGAGGGGTGAATCTTGGGAGGCAAGATTTTGTAGGATTGTGTGGATCTGTTGTATAAGAGACTGGGGCAGAAGGTAAGTGTGTTGTTGGGGAATCTTAGGACTAGAGGCATCACCTAGCTCTCTCAAGCCGCCCGCAGCTTCTACGTTGCTCAGGGACAAGCCTGGGGAAGTCCAGAGGTGGGGGGCTGGTCCCAGGGAGTGGGGGAAAGAGGGGTGATCACCTGACTCAGAGAGGGAGGGAAAGCAGACAGTGCCCAGTGAGATGGGAAGGAAGAGCAGCGGGACAAACCTTGGGCATTCCCGAAGACCCGTGACCTGCAATTAGCCATGTGGATGCGGGGTTCCCTCCCTCCCCCATGGGTCTCGAGCAGGGCAAGCAGGGCGACAAGTGTCTCTCAGAAGGAGGAAGCTGCCCCAGCTGAGGCTATGGGGAGGCGTGGGCACGCTTGTGCCAGAGGAGGGCAACAAGGGAGCCCCGGGGAGGGGTGGGCGGCCACAAGCTGAACCAGGCAGCCCACAGGGTGTGAAGGACTAGCCCGAGTCAGGTTTTGGTGCCATGCACACAGGTATGTGTGTGCAAAGGGACGTGACGGGAATGGCACCAGTGTGTGTACGGAAATGGGAACTGGTATGTGGGTGTGGGCTGAAGCAGGGACTGGGGCATCCCGTGCCGCCACCCCACGGCGGGTCTGGGGCTGGGCTGTTCCTGTGCTGGACTGGGAGGGTGATGGGGCCAAGCTGGGATCCCAGCGGCATGGTGGTGAGCAGCATTTCTCCACCTGTCTGGTCCTCCGCTAGACCCTGACCGGACCTCCTCCTCCTAGAACTTGACCCATGCCCAGCTCCTGTAAACAGTTAATTTTGGACTTGCTAGCCGCCTGAAGATTTCCTCCATGGGCAGCACTGAGCCCTGTGTGGGTGTAGGTGTCTTTGCTTCTGGAGGGCACTGACGTGTGGTGAGCTCCAATGCCTGTCTCCCCGCACCCTGCTCCAGCTTCGCAGAGGTGGGAAGCAGGGTCTAGGGGCTAGAGAGGTGGCAGGGCTGGGACGGGGAGATCTTGGGAAGGGGGAGATCTCTGGAAGTCACCTTGACTGTGGATAGCACTTGTTTATTCCTCGCTAGTGGGCTAGGGGCAGAAGGGCACAGTGGGGACAGGGTGAGAAGGGCAGGGGGGCAGGCCATCCTTTTGGCTTTTAAAAGTAACCCCCACAAGAGAACTCTGACCTTGTGTTTATGTCTGACCTCTGCCTTGACATTTCTTCCCTGAGTCTAACTTGAATCCCACTTGCTGCACTGTTTCCCCTTGACTTGTCATGGCTCGGGGCCAGCTTCCCTTTCCACATGCTCATGCTTTCATTCTGCCATTCCGGTTTTTCACTCTTACCCATAAATTATGATCTCTCCAGTAACCTTAAAAAAAAAAAAATATGTTCCGTCAGTATCAGCTCATCAATGTGTTCTCTTCTGGTCTCCCCCATCCCGGCACAACCCAAACCCTGTGCCCACACTGGGCTCTGAGATCTGCTTCCCCACTCTGCACTCGCTTCTGGTCTTCCCTTCGCTCACTCCTTGTCCCCACCAGGTCTCTCCTCATCCCACTCTTGCAGACAGCTTGGCCCTCACGTGGTGCTTCTGGTCCGAGAACAGGAAGGCTTGTCCCCTGACCTCCCCCTTGGAGACCTTTGTGCTTGGGCTCACCCTGAGCTAAGCTACACTATGGCTTGGCAAGAAAAGGCTTATTTTTATCCCCTACCCTCCCGGCACCCCTGTTGAATGGCTCATTCTCTCTTCCAGGGAGACTTAGAGCCCAGAGAGGACGTGTGAGTTGCCTAAGGTCACACAGCAAGTTAGAGACTCGGCTCCATCACTTATTGTATTGGTAAGTTCCTTCAGATCATTCAAAAGTCGTTTTTACTGAACACTTGCAGGGTGTCGAGTCCCGTCCCTTCATCTCTCTGAACTTCATTTCTTCATTGATAAAATGGAATTCGTAGTAATACCTACTCAAAGATTTTAATGAGGATGAAATTTAATAATGTATTGAAGAAGTGTAGGTTTTGGGCACAAGGATTAGTCAAATGTTAAACTTTTATTAATGTTATTATTGGCTAGGAATGGACTAGACCTTGGGTTTCCTGTCTGGTGCTTTTTTCCGTTAATGTTTTTTAATTAATTAATTCATCCATTCATCTGTCTGATAACGATTCCGGGGCCACTCCTCTGGGTGCCTAAGCCCCAATTCTGTAGCAATGTCTACCATCTACCATTGGTTCAATGGGGCCAAATTGCCTCGTTCTTCCAACCTGACACTCTGGTTCTCAAAGCCTCCCCCAGCCCCCAGGGTCCCACGGTCTCCTCTGAACCTGGAAGCCTTCTTCCCTCCCTTCCTTCCCTCCTCCTCCCTTACATGGGAGGCTGGAGACCTCTGATTTCCAGTAGGTGCTTCTCTCTTCATCTTTCTTCCTGGGCTGAACTTGCCGTGGAAACCTGTGAGTGGGTCCCCATACCAGAATCTAACCCCAACAGGCTTTCCCGTTCCTGGGATAACCTGTACCCTCCAAGTCACCTTCAAAAATTTCCATAACCTCAAATGGCTCCTGCCACGCCCTTCTAACTGACTTGGGCTTGGGCTGTTGCCTGGGTTAAAAGGACCAACAAATAAACACAGACGCTTCTTTTAGTAAAAAGAATCCCTTGTGTTTCCCTGGAGCCTTGGAGGAGCACTTGGTAGCTTCGGGTCACTTTGATTCCCCCAGCGCCCCCCAGAGGTGAGGGGCGCTGTGTGGGTACTTCCCCTGGAGCCCGGACCCCTCCTCCTGGCAGCTCCCTGGGAGCCAAGGCGGAGGTGGCCTCAGGGTGGCTGTGTGTGGGGGAGGGGGGAAGGCAAACAAGGACTCCAGGTACAACACCACGGTGCCGCAATTTGTCTCCTGGAGGTTGACAAATGGACAGCGATAGGGGCAGAGTAAAACCGAGGGAGGCCACATCATTTTTCTGGCAGTCCAGGGAGCTCTGGGTTCTTTAGGAGAGCAGGGACTCAGGAAGGTCAGTAACCTACTGTCATGCTTAGCCACGTCTGGGTCTCCCTTGAGGAGACCACCCACCCCAGTGAGAGTTGCTCTGGGATTGACTGCCAGAACCCCTTGCTTGTTCCCAGGACAGAGGTACAACAGGGAGAGAAGAACCAGGTTTCCCTCGAAGGCCTGTGCTTGGTCCTGGCACCAATCCCAGGTCTCCTCTGACCTTATTTAAAGACCCCACCTTCTCCTTCCCTCCCAATCAGACTCCCAGAGCTAGCTGGCTCCCATGTTTACCCGGAGCTGATCGATTCCCTGGCACAGGGATGAGCACACAACCGGCCAGAGGAAGACCATGCAGTCAGCTGGGCCACACCTGCCCTTTGACCTCCTGTCACCCCTGGCAGGCTTTGATCCCTTCTGGCCTGGAGGCTGGAGGCTGGGCAGGTGCCACTCACTGGACAACTGGGCAGACGGGCAAGCGGGGATGGTGGCTGGCTGTTAATATCAGAAGGGGACTCGGAATAAAAGACCTCAAGCCTTTTCCTCCCAGTCTACTCCTATGCAGTCATCGGCAAGTCCCTTCATCTGTCAAGGCCTGGATTTCCCCCTTTGCAAAATGGGCAAACTAAGATCGGCTCCTTATTTGCTCTCCGAGTCACGAGAGCAAAGTGTAACTTTTGGTGTAAATGTCATTGAGAGTTTGGGAAGAAAAGCAATACCCTGACGATTATTAAACCGTATTCCAACAAAGGGAAATGTGACCGTCGTGTTCCGACAATAATGAAAGCCTAAGGAGGGAGAAAGCAGGGATGGAGGGCGCGCATCGGGTTGGTACAGCTCACCCCTTCTCCCCCCATCTGGCAGTACCTGTCTCACCGTCCTGCTCTGCGGCCTCCTGGTCCATCGCATCGCCATGGACAGAAAAGTGACAGTCCCCGCGGACGGGCCTCCTGTGGTCTCCTGGCTCCCTGAGGAGGGAGAGACGTTGAACCAGGAAGGCGAGGACCAGGTGAAGGATCGGGGCCAGTGGACCAACAAGATGGAGTTTGTGCTGTCAGTGGCCGGGGAGATCATTGGGCTGGGGAATGTCTGGAGGTTTCCCTATCTCTGCTACAAAAATGGAGGTGGTGAGTTCATTTTGAGGTAGGCGTGGTGGGGAGAGCTGTGCCTTGACCGCCAGGCAGGGCCTACCTGGTGCCTCCTGCCTGGCGGTGTGATGAAATGGAAAGAGGCTAGATGGAGTCGGAAGGCCCGGGTCTGAGCTCTGACGACGCCTCGGGGGTCCTCCGCCGTGAAGGAGGAATGCTGCCTCCCAGGGCCACAGTGAAGGGTAACAGAGGTCATGGGCAGGACCGAGGAATCTGAGTATGTAACAAGACAGGATAATAATAGTCCTTCATGATGGTGTACAACGTCGGTTGCTGATAGGAGCCATTGATTTAGCTGGTATTATTATGGCCCTGCCCTGTGCCAGGTGCTTTTCTAGATCCAGTCCAGAACACATTCTGTGTGTTATATTCTAGATCAGGGTGCGGACTACAGCCAAAGAAGTAAAATGCATGATATGTTGAATGGCGAGGGGGTGGAATGGTGAGAAGCCAAGCAGGGACGGGAGAATGCTGGGTCGCTGGCGGTGGGGGACGTGAGGGGAAGGGTTTGAAAGGTGAAGTAAGGTGCCCAGGAAAGCTTGCGTTGAGGATGTGACTTGAAGGAGGTAAAGGAGTGAGTCTTGGGGATGGAGATCAGGTGAAGACCATTCCAAAAGGAGGGGAAAGCAAAGGCAAAGGTCCTGCGGTGAAAGTGCACCTGGCCTGTTTGCAGAACAGTGAGGAGGCCAGTGCCCGATGGGGAGAAGAGTAGGAGAAGAGATCAGAGAGGTAACAGGGCTCACATCCTGTAGGCTCTGCTCTGAGAGAGATAGGAACTGTTGAAGAATTTGAGCACAGGAATATGACCTTCTCTCTGATTTTTTTAAATTAAAGAAACATAATTTTATTATTTTTCAGCACTGATAGTAAAAATGAGCAGGGGTATGGTGGGAAGGGGCCAGCTCAATCTTTTTACGGGTACAATTAAAGGTTTTTCGCATCTTCATAGAATTATGCAACCATCACCACAATTGATTTTAGAACATTTTCTTCATTCCAGAAGGAAGGCCCGAAGGCATTAGCAATCACTCTCTATTCTCTCTCGCTGCCAGCCCTTGGCAATCGCTGATCTACTTTCTGTGACCATGGGTTTACCTATTTAGCATTTTCATACAAATAGAAGTGTCCGTTTGTATGAATTTATTTGTGACAGGACAGATTCATCATTGCTTTTTGAAAATACCTTTATTCTTTCTTGTGGAAATAGTACACATTTATTGGGAAACCTGAAACTTTCCCGAAAGGTAAAAAGAAGAAACATTCCTACTTAAGGATAATCATTGTTTAGAAAGTACTTCTAAACACTATTCATATTTAATTTTTTAAAAAAGATTATTTATTTTGGAGAGGGGGGCAGGGGCTGAGAGGGAGAGAGAGAATCTCCAGATTCCCTGCTGAGCGTAGGGCCTGACATGGTGCTTAGTCCCACGACCAGGGGATCATGACTTGAGCGGAAGTCAAGAGTCAGATGCTTACCCAACTAAGCCCCTCATATTTACTTTGACAGGTATTTACTGAGCATCTACCAGGTACCTTGTTCTGTATTTCAAACCTTTTAGTTATTATTACCAAGTGTTTGAACTAATGACTAATAGGGTTTCTTGGCATGTGAGGGTTATGGGGCAAGGCTGTGGAGTGGGGGTGAATGCTGGCCAGAGATTAGGGGAGGCGGGGAGAAGTGGTAGGGGTGGTGACTTGTTTCTTTGTCCCAGGCCAATTTCACGGACATGCAAGGCATTCGTGTTCTAGCTAAAGATGATGGAGGCTGAGCCCTCATTTCACAGAGCACACAGAGGCTCCTTGGGATGTTTTGTGACTTGCCCAAGATCGTAGAAGTGGTTGGGAGCTGTGCACCCTGGCTGCCTGGCTCCTGGCTTGCCCATTACTCTCCCTGCCATCTGAAAAGGAGGGAGAAAGAGGGCCCAGGGGACAGGTTTTCGGGTTCAGGTACCCACAGGTGTCCCGCCTGGTGGCTGCCCTTGGCTGTGACCTCGGTCCTGGCCATGGGGTGGTGTGGGAAGACGAGCACGTAGGACAGTGAGCAGGGTCGCCGGGCTGAGCCTGGGTGGTCCGTGAAGAGGCGGTGCCAGAACGCAGCTGCTGGGCGGAGTCTGGGTACTCTTGTCAGCTCTGTCCCAACCTAAGTACCCGGGGAGGACACCTCACCACCGCTCCTGTCTCCCTTATTTCCTCACACATGAGGGACTGAGCAAGGTCAGGGGTCCCAATCTGAGGTCACTGGTCTTTGGGGGTCCAGGAAATAGGCATGTAGTTTTCCTTATTTCAGACAATGTAATGATGGATCTACATGGGAACACTACTTCACCGACCAACTCAAGTGTCAACTTTTTGCTTTAGGCTAGAATTTTATGAACTTGCTGTGATAACAGGGTTTCTCTCGAGCTGACCATAAATCCTTTGTTAGCAGTTAGGATGTGAGGGCGATCTTGCTGCGACATATTTCACCTCATTGGTCACCAGGGTTGATTCGCCTGATCTGGAAGGCCCTTGTCCCTCACCACTCCACATGCGTCCTTCCCGAAGCTGCCTGCTTGGTCTGAAGAGACAACCTTTCCCGAGAGAAGAGGGCCGTTCTTCTGTATAGGAGGGTATAGGAGTAGCAACGTTCCCCTTCTAGAACCTCCAGACAAGCTCTCCAGGTCTGTTTGTAGGAGAACATAGGGTAGTCAAGCTTCCACATGAGGAACCACAGGGGGCAGTCTGACTGGCTTAAAAAAAAAAATTTTTTTAAAGCTGTTAAATATAGTTTTTGCTGATCTATTAATCATTTCATAATGAATTGATAATTAGTCAACCAACGGTTCTATAGAGGAAAATCTTTCAAGAGGGATGAAAAAAATAGTGTTATTGGTGTAATCATGTCTTTGGTTACAAAAAAACCCAGGGTGTCACCAAACTCAATCATCATCAAAAAAGGGTTCACCCCAAAAGAGAATTTTATGACTCCTGAGTTTGCAAACTGTTAGTGGTTCAGGAGTGAGTGCTTGGCAGAGATAATAAGGCATACCTTAGAGCAAAGGGAGGGAGACTTTAAACACGTCTTGAGTCATCCCGTCCTCACAGATCCCTGGGGGACCTCACCGGGCTGCTCGGGCCCAGAGCCTGGGCAGATGCCAAGAGAACTGTGGGCCAGGTCAGCCTCCCCGAGTGAGGATTCTCAGATGTTCATTGGAGAGGAGGATGTTTACAGTGATAGTGTGTTGAAAACCCAGGGAGAAAGCCAAGAATGGATGCCTGTAGGCGCTCCAGGACCAACTTCCTCCCACTGCCTGCCGTGGCCCAGGCCTGGGCCGACTCAGCCTGAGCGTGGCCCAGCTCCAGACCTCCTGAGTGAGCTCTCCCCAGTTTCAGTGGGGCAGAAGTCTACGTAGCCAAGGGTAGGGCTGAAGCCGTCTCCTTCCGGAGAGGGAAGGACCTCCACACAGCCAGCAGGAAGGGGCCCATGAGTCACATGCCACCACAGACTTCCAGTAAAGCACCCTCCGGGAGAGCCCCGCACACTGCCCCTCAGCCTCACCCCTGTAACCCACTAAGCCACGTAACCTGGAGTCAGGGGTGTTGCTCCAGGCAAAGCTGGGGTTACAAAGGACTTCAGGACTTGGAGAATTACTGGCTGCCATGGCTCTAGAGGGCCCAGAAGTCTTACAGATCCTTCTCCTTCACTCTCATATTGCTGCCGGCAGTGCAGATGGGTAGGAGAGGCTGGGAGGGCCATTTGGAAATGCACGTCAAAGACTTTTAAAAAGTGTTCAAGCCCCAAGGGTAGAAGCAACCCAAATGTCCATCAATGGACACAGGGGTAAACAAAATGTGATATATACACGCGAGGGAATATTACTCAGCCTCAAAATGTGGAAAGGCATGGAGAAACCTTGAGGACATGAAGCTAAGTGAAATAAGCCAGACAAAAACATAAAGACATAAGTACTGTATGATTCCTCTTATATGGGATATCTAGAAAAACAATAGAGAAGGTGTAGAACAGTGGTTACCAGGGGCCCAGGGAGAGGCGGGGAATAGGGCTGTAGTGTTTAATGGAGTTTCAGATCGGGCTGGCTGAGAAGGTTCTGGAAACCGATGGTGGTGGTGATTGGATAACAGTGTGAATGTACTTAGTGCCACTGTACCGTACACTTAAAAATGGTTAAAAAGTAAAACTTATGTTACATGTATTTTACCACCAAATAAAGCAGTTCATCTACTGGAAATTTATACGAAGGAGCCAGTTAGCTAAACGCACGAGGATGTGGACCGCAGATCCCAGTGGAGTTTGCAGTGAAACAACCAGAGGTCAGTGGAGGTGCGGATGAGATGATAGGACAGACGCTGATGCTGGCATAGGACGCGGCCATGGAAAGGATGCTGTCTACATTTATTGGTATAATAGGTTCATGATGTGTTTTTAAATGGTTATCAAGGAATGTACAGCAGGTACTCATTTTTGCCAAAAAAAGAGAAACGTGTGTGTGTGTGTGTGTGTTTATAAGAATATTGGAAGGCTATACAATGTTTTTTTTTTCCCTTTTTCCCCCCTTTGTACTTTCTATTTTTCCTACACAGTAAGGTGGATGACTTGGGTGAGAGCACAGACTCAGGATCAGACCAGCTGGCTTGGTGTCTCAGTTTCTTCCTCTGTAAAATGGGGATAACAATGGTACCTGCCCCATGGGAGGTGGTTCTGTGAGAATGTGGATGATGGTGGAGCGTTTAGAAGAACGCCTCACACACAGTAAGCACTCCATAAGTGCTAAGGATTATTTTGGTGCAGAAAACAATAATCCGTTCACCCCCGGGTACACTTCTGAGGTGACGTATCTGTCTTAGAGACTGAAGTGGGCATTGGTGGCTTAGGGTCGTCTCCAAATTCACTACTTTGCTGGATGCTTTTTTGGCCTGGCCTCCCGTGGGTCGGCACCTAATCACATGACTGCTGAAACCCCCGCACCGGAGAATTGGCCTGAGCAGAAAGGCCTTCTCTGCTGGGACCCCAGTTCGGATCCGGGCCTGGTAGAGGGGGGAAAAAAAACATCTGAAAATTATTAGAGGAAAAATAATTTTTTTGAGGTGTCTGTGTTTGTTTTTCTCTAAAATATAACACACTTGATAACTTAACAGGCATATCAAATTATACAGAACACATGTTTCAGTTCCAAAAATAATAAATGGACTAAGTTTGTGAAGCACACTGAGAAAATGAATTGGGCATCTATTAGGATTTTCACCTAAATGTTCACTCCTTTTTCTTCTAAGGTCTTTCCTATCCCGGGGGGGAGGGGTTCAGACTGGGAAATTTCTGCCCATCCCTGTTCATAGACAGGAGGAAGCCGACGCGAGCCCCTGGGAGGGTGGGGAGGGAGATTACAGATGCCGAGTAGTGGGATGCTGGTCTCCCAGACGGGTCGAGGACTCAGCCCCTGCCCCCCTTCTTCCACAGGAGCCTTCTTCATCCCCTACTTCATCTTCTTCTTCACCTGTGGCATCCCGGTGTTCTTCCTGGAGGTGGCGTTGGGCCAGTACACCAGCCAAGGCAGTGTGACAGCCTGGAGAAAGATCTGCCCCCTTCTCCAGGGTGAGTGTTCCCCTTTGCCCTCCTACCAGGGCCCCCAAGAGAGTCCATGCCTCCGCCTCTCCTCCCCTTTCCTTCCCCGCCACCACCTTCTTATTCGTCTACTGTGGGGGACACGAGGAAGTGTCATCAGACTTTGGGGGGCCCAAAACTTATAGATCCTGGGGAGGAAGGCACTCCTCAAGAAAGACAATACAAAATCACCACTGCAAAACTAGATACAGAGCCAGGAAGGGGTCCTTGCCAGCGAGGAATTGTGAAGTTCATCTTCCTCAGCTTCCTGAAAAGTTGTTCTGTGTATACGGCACGGCAGCAGACATGCCACCGAGGCCCATAACCATAGTAATGATGACAATGACGATGGCTAACAACTACTGAGCCTGCTATATGTTGGGGCTCAAGTAAGAACTTTACGTGCATTTCCTCATCGGATCCTCTAGTAATAACTCACTTAGTTATTTGTAGATGAGAAAATGAGATCATTCACTGAGGATTTGAACCCAGGTCACCCCAAGCTGAAAATTCACGCTATTTCCTGTGTTAGGTTAGGGATTCGGTTAGGGACAGCTCCTGTTCTCTCTGTGGATTTGCTGGCTAATGTGAGCAGCTTGGGGTGTCCTTCCCCCACTCCACTTTTAGTTGATTGGGCCAGTCCCCCGGAGGCCATTGGGAAACCCAACCTTTGTCTCTGAGAGGTTCCTGGCCTATGGGAAATGAGGAGAGGACTCTTTCCCTCACATCAGTCTCTGAGAGAGCCTCAGGGACTGGGCTATCTGGGGTTACTGCCCAGCTTGGTAGGCTGGGCAGAGGTGGCCATGGGGGGAAATTACTGGTTCCTGAACAGGCTGGGAACCTGACCACTGACTGGGGGTTTGGCTGTAGGGACCAGGGTAGTTTGGGGCTAGCCGATTCCTCTTGGGGCACCTATGGGACCTCTGGAGGAGCAGCAGTAAGGGGCTGGGGCAGGGCAAAGCTTGGCCTGCACACCTTTCTACTCACGAGGGCTGGGTCCTGCTGGAGTGCTGTGGCTTCAGCCAGAGTAGTTTCTCAGCATTCTACTCTGGACCCCAGGGGTCACCTAATATCCCACACAGCTGGGCTCTATCCCTAGGATCCAGGGACGAATCTCCCGCAGGTATCTACTAACTCTCCAAGGGGGTCACTGCAGATAGGGTGAGCAAACCGATCATTGGATGGGGGTTGGAGGGAAGGATTGCTGCTCCTTCCCTCTTTTCCAAGTAGAAGAGACAGACCCTGAGGCCTGGGGTCTCAGGGAGAGATGCATTCAAGGTGTGTGCACCTATGTTGGTGGGAGGATCCAAGGCTGCTTACTACCTGCGCTCCATCTGCGTAAAGGCGCCCACCCCACAGATCACCCTCCCCATACGGGAGGACACACCCTGTGCTCACCCTCCCTCCCCCTCAATTTACACACAGGCACAAGCTTCCTTCTCCCCCACTCCCCCAGATCATCCCTCCCTTCAGAGATGGGGCAAACCACCACCACCCCCCCACCACCACCCCCGCCCTGGCGCGCTGCCTCCTCCTGGGTCAGGTCGGTGTTTACTGGGCGGTGGGAGCACAGCGCGTTCCGGCGGCGGCGGAGACGAGCGGCTGCACAGTGGCCGCTTGTTTGGGAGTGTCTGTGTGCGCGCGTTCAGATCTGCCGGGCCGCGGGGCTCCCCGGGGACCCTCCCCGCCATCAGCAGCCCCCGCCCCCGCCCCTCCAGAGGCCCCAGCGGGTCGCTTGAGGGCGCCCCCCCAACGCCTGCATGCTGTGCGGAGACCCAAACGCAGGAAAACATGGGGGGCCTCCAGTAGAGGTGGCCAGGCCCGCGGGAACAGACAATCAGGGTGGGCTCGCCCGGCCAAGGGCAGGTTTTGTGGACAGTTGGCATTGATTTTCCGACCTGCCTCTGGGCTTTGCTTCATTAAATCCTTCTGGAGCACCGGCTTCCCGGGCCGCCAGCCGAATCTCCAGGACTTGGGGCCCCGGGGTGGGGGGGTGCTGGGACGCAGGACAAACAGGCAGGCCCTGGAAGGGCACCGCGCCCACTTCTCCGCCAGTTTTTGCACCTCGGGACTAACGGCCGCCCTGGCAACGTGTTACTTTTAAAATGACCGTGGAAAAGATCCCACGTTTGCAGGAGCAGGCGGGGCGGGAAGGGGGGTTGGTGGGGCGTACTGTGCCAGCCCTTGCTCCCTCCCAGCCCTGGTTTGAGCGCGGGAGGGGTGCTCCACGGCCAGCCTCCAGACTGCTCCCCTGTGTCAGACCTGGGTGCACAGGTTGCGCCTCTGGGGACACTCTTGCCCCTCGCTCCCCTGTGAGCTGGCATTTTGAGACCCACTCAGGCTCCCGGTTCTCCACGGTGACCACTTCTCCTTTTTTTTTTTTTTTTTTTCTTTTTTTTTCTTTGCCGGTTTCTTTAGGTCTTTGCTCTTACCTTGAGCAAAAGATAACTCCTCTGTTCTTCCTGCCCCTTTTCGTTTTACAAGTCATGCGTGACTGTCATAGAAAAACTAGAGAATGCAGATGGACAAAAGGAAAAAAAAATAACTTTAAAAAAGTGAACTAAAATCTTATCACCCAGAGAACCACAGGGAGCTTTTGGATGGCAATCCTTCCAGAGTTTATCTCATTAAAAAAAGGGGGGGGATGTAAGTTAAGTAAATTATGCATAAGGAGAAAAAAAATTAAAAAGAAGATATACGTTCAAACATGTATTGCAAAACTGGAAGAATGCAAACCGTGGTGTTCTGTAGCCTGGGTTTCTTAGAAAAATGTGCTGTCTGTGGCTTCTCAGGCCAATAAACAGATGTGGTGAGTCTCTTCGGGTAGCACCCAATCCCTGGCCAGCCACTGCAGGAGGCTTCCATGCGGCTCTGCTGGACTAACTTGATCTCTTGGATTCTCCTTGTTGCTCCCCCATTCCTCCCCCACCCCCAATAGGCATCGGTCTGGCATCTGTGGTCATCGAGTCCTATCTGAACATCTACTACATCGTTATCCTCGCCTGGGCCCTCTTTTACCTGTTCAGCTCCTTTACCTCTGAGCTGCCCTGGACAACCTGTACCAATAGCTGGAACACAGGTATCCATTGTTTCGGCCGCTGGGCTGGGGCCTCTCCCAGCTTGGATGTACTAGACGCCCAAGGGCGAGCAAAAGCCATGCGGCCCCAGCCCTCCCCGAGCCTGCGGTCTCGTGGGAGAAACAGACCGATTAATCAAATAATCACAAATTGCACCGGGTGGAAGAAGCAGCAGAAACCTGACAACAGCGGGAGGAAAATTGATGGCTGAGGGCTGAAGGGTGAGAAGGAACCCGTCATGGGAACAGCAGCCCGTCTGGGGCGAAGAGCAGGCGCAGGACACAGTCCCTTTGTGTGTCGAGTGGAGAGACAGTGGGCCAGTCATGGGGGCAGAGGAGGGATCTGAGGTCTGTGTCAGAGGTTGGTGGGCGGGGTGGCCAGGGCACAGCAGATTCCCTGGAACAAGAGCTGTATGAGGCACACGGGGAGGGGGGTTGGTCCCATGAACGGCCTGGGTGGTCAACTCCTAGGAAATGGGGGCTCTGAGGGAAGCTCTTGGGATCGGGAATGATGAGGACCGCCAGGCTGTAAGGTCAGAGGGTCGGAGGGGACCAGAGTGTCAGGGCATCTCTCCCCCTCTGGTCCCTAGCTGACGCCAAGCCCCCCTTGTCCCCAACAGAGCACTGCATGGACTTCCTGAACCGCTCGGGAGCCCGCACAGCCACCCCCTCCGAGAACTTCACCTCGCCTGTCATGGAATTCTGGGAGTAGGTGCTGGGTTTGGATGCCATGTGCCAGGGGCCCCAAGCGGGAGATGTGGATGTCCGAGACCTGGGACTTGGAGGGAGGGTTTAAGCCTTTCTGCGCACACTCTCCAGCCCTTACCCGCCTCCCCCACCTGCACATCATTGGGACCTGGGGGCACACTCGCATCTACCCGGACTCATCCACTGACACACTCCCAATGACCCTGAGTCCACCTGTGTCCGCCCAGGCCCACACATTTACCCGTGTCGTCTTGTTGCCTTGCACCAATCCACCCCTCCCTCCCCCGCCAAGGATCTACCTACACCTTCATTCCTACAGACATGTGTCCCCTGGCTCATGGCCAATGGTCTGCCCCGGCTCGCAAGAGCAGGTGGTGCCCATCACTCCCCAGCTCCGTGTTCAGGGATGTCATGTGGGTAGCTTGAAATGGGCCAAGGTGAGCGTATTGGTACCGCAGAGATTGACAGACCCCATACTCACACCTACACCCTCCCACGTGACTATGTCCACATGTGTCCAGCTTCATGCCCACAAAGGTCCGCCTATACCCTTACGTATTTACCAACACTCACACGTGTCTGCCTGCACCCGCACACTTGTGTGTCCCCATGTCACCCAAAGCTCCCACATCCACCAACACTTACGTGCACACATTTCCACTGCTCCCTGCGCTCTTCAGGTGCTAAAACACAGTCAGCCCCCCTGTTAGATACCCATGCACTTGTATCTCAACCTGCCCGTGTAAGTATCTACTCTCCATCTGCTCGTCCATGCCTTACTTACCACCCTCACTCTCTCTCTCTTTCTCTATCTCTCTCTGTACAACAGAGAAAGCTGGATGGTTAGAAAGACAAAGATACCTATGGGATTACGTGATTTGGTCTTCTAACAGCAGGGGCATACAGACCACAGGTGGGAACATGGCATGGCCATGGGTGGGGGGTGCAGCGGGATGGGGAGGGGAAGCCTGGAACATGAGATCTGTGGGGTCAGCGCTAAGAATCAAGAGACTTGAAGACAAACACCAAGTTGTCCCCTTTCACCTGCCACCTGGTTATTAATTCTTTTTCCATCCTCAGGAGACGTGTTTTGGGCATCACCTCAGGCATCCATGACTTGGGGGCCTTGCGCTGGGAGCTGGCCCTGTGCCTCCTGCTTGCCTGGGTCATCTGCTACTTCTGCATCTGGAAGGGGGTCAAGACCACGGGCAAGGTGAGGTGTTCTGGCCCCTGGTAAGCTCTCTCCGGCCCCCAGAAGCCCTGGGGACACTCACAGAGTCCCCCTGGAGAACTGAAAGAAAGAGTAGTGTAAGGGAGAGGCAAGGTGAGAACAGGGGAAATGGTAAGAAGAGTTTAACTCAGTACAAGGAAAGACTTTCTCTTTCAATATGATTATAAAAGATCCGTTTACGTAAGTAACGTACAGATCGAAATAAGAAACCTAGAAGTCCCCTTAATCACTGTACCAGCCAGCATGACGGCCATTTGGATCTACGAATCCCCGTTAATGTTTCGTTGTATTGCCTTCTAGTTTCCTTTATGTGTGTGTCTATGTCCATCTGTATTAATTATGTGTGTACATGACACAATTAGCATCGTACACTTTTATGACTTGCTTTTTGTAGTATGTGGTATGAACCAGCAAACAGAACTGTCTTTGAGGTGGTGAGTTTCCAATCGTCAAAGGGGTTCAAGCCAAGAATGGACAACAGTGGCTTATTGTGTGTGTAGAGAGTTCAAATTGGAGCCATTATTTCCAACCCAGGAAATCTGAGGTTGAGGCTTCATGCTTTTTAAAAAAGCCAGGAATAGACAGGATACTGACTGCACCAATTAGCCTGTTCTGGGAGCAGCCCCCCCCCATCCCCGGGATTGTTGTAATAATAATAAAACTAGTGATGGCGATAATAACACAGATCTTGCCGTCACCTCCGACAAGGAGCTGAGCTCGGTCAGGGGCAGAGTGGACCCCTTGGAGTGTTTCCATATCCCAGAACTCAGGCCACTGCTGCTCCCCCAACCTTAAGCCTGGAAAAGCACAGTGTAAATTTTGTCACAGGTCACTGTGAGGATCTGCTCCTCCTCTGTCTCCGAGACCTACCCTCACCAGGGGGCACAAGGAGAACAGCCAGGATTCCGGGAGACCAGATTCCGGATTTTAAGATAGCCTTTGAAATGTTTTGGCTGGGAGCTTGTGCCTCTCCCTGCCCTTCTTCCGTCCTTGCCCTGCTGGTGTGCATCTCACACTTCACCGGCCTCGCAGCCCAAGACCCGCTAGAAATTGTAAGGAAGCCGTGGAGAGTTACGGGTGCTCACCCCTCTCGGTGTCTCTAAGGAGGCGTCTGACGCTGAGCTGGGGGCCGCTCTTGCTGCCTGAGGAGGAGTGACAGGAGGACAGCCGGAGGTTCCGTGGCACCTCCTGGCATCTGTGTCCCCAGCAGGAGTGACCTGGGGATGCTTCCCTGCAGGTTGTTTATTTCACGGCCACGTTTCCCTACCTGATGCTGATTATCCTTTTGATCCGTGGCGTCACCCTTCCTGGAGCCTCTGAGGGCATCATTTATTACTTGAAGCCCGATTTGCTTCGCCTCAAGGACCCCCAGGTAGGAGCTGTGCTGGGGACCTTTCCCTGCTGTCTCCCGCCCCAAACCACAGCTGTACTTTTGAAAATCTCTGGTTGCTTTTCTTTTGGTTTAAAGGCAGTATATCGGGAACTCAGTCGGTTAAGCCTCTGCCTTTGGCTCAGGTCATGATCTCAGGGTTCTGGAATCGAGCCCTGCATGAGGCTCCCTGCTCAGTGGGGAGCCTGCTTCTCCCTCTTCCTCTGCTGCTCCCCCTCCCCCTGCTTGTGCTCTCCTTCTGTCAAATAAATAAATAAAATCTTTAAAAATTAAAAAAAAAAAATAAAGGCAACGTATCCCCACTGGAGAACAATTAAAGATCTCTTGAAATACCACCACTTAGCTGTTTCTCTATGAGCATTTTAGATTTCCTTCCAAGTCTTTTTCTAGTTGTGTGTGTGTATGTGTGTGTGTTTTAACATAGTTGAGATAATTTTATAGAAATATATCTTTATTCATTTAAATTATATTGTAAGCATCTTCCATATTATTAAATTCATTTGTAAATGTCATTTTAAACACTTGCCTATACTGTGTCCTCCATCTATCACCCATTCAGTCACTCATCCACCCAGAATGTACCCATCAAGCTACATTCTGGTACATTCAAGGTACATGAGGACCCATCAAGGGCCAGGTAGTGCTCTAAGAATGGAGCGGACAGTGTGCATGACAGACCAGGCTCCGTGTCCTCTGAGCACTTACACGTGGGGCAGGTGTCATCAATCTGCTCCTATTCTTGGACAGTTAGGTCAGGCATTTTTTTTAAGATTTTATTTATTTATTTGACAGACAGAGGGATCCCTGGCTCGATCCCAGGACTCTGAGACCATGACCTGAGCCGAAGGCAGAGGCCTAACCCACTGAGCCACCCAGGCATCCAGGCATTTTTTTTTTTTTTTTCAAATGGTCACATATTTAGCTGCAACGGACACCTTGTGTTTAGATCTTGGACCACATCTCTGATTATTTCCTGACAGCCTCTGGAATCACTAAGTCCAAGAGCCTGTGCCTTTAAGTTTCTTGAAACGTACTGGCTTTAGAGAAATGGAGACTTTCTCCACCAGTATTGCAGGACACCCTTTTTTCCTCCAGGGCCCATAAGATTCCATAATAATTTGCTTTAAACTTTGATCTAATTTGAGAGATCAAAATAGTATCATTTTGTTGTTTTAATTAATTAATTAATTAATTAATTTTTAAAAAACAGTTTATTTATTTGACAGACAGAATACAAGTAGGTAGAGAGGCAGGCAGAGAGAGAGGAAGGGAAGCAGGCTCCCTACTGAGCAGAGAGCCCGATGCGGGGCTCGATCCCAGGACCCTGGTATCATGACCTGAGCTGAAGGCAGAGGCTTTAACCCACTGAGCCACCCAGGTGCCCCTGTTGTTTTAATTTAAATCCCCCCTCCCCTTCCCCACAGAGTTACTGCACATTTCGATTTCCTCCTATAGGATTTGTCTGAACACATTCTTTGCACCCCACCCCCCACCCTTCCCCAAGTAGTCCCGGGTTTTTTCCTTATATTCTAATGAAGTGGCTCTTGGCCCCATGTGTTGGCTTCCTCTCGAGGCACTCAGTGCTGTGGAGTGAGCCCAGTGCTCTCAGTTCTGCCCTGCCTTCTCTGGGCCCTCCTTTCTCTGGGCCCAGCCCCTCCACTCAAGAAATCCTAGTGTGTGGGGCTCCCTGGGTGCCCCCAGAGCCACATTTAAATGGCCCTGCCTGTGAAGTGACATGTGAGTGGACGGTGAGGAGTGAGCAACTCCGAGGGCACACCCAGGGGGCCAGCAGAGTCTGAGGGGCCAAGGCCGGGCGCCCCCAGCCCCTACCATTTCTTGGGGTCTCACATAGGTGTGGATGGATGCAGGCACCCAGATCTTCTTCTCCTTTGCCATCTGCCAGGGGTGCCTGACCGCCCTGGGCAGCTACAACAAGTACCACAATAATTGTTACAGGTGAGTGAAGGGGTAGGGGTGGGGTGCCGGGGATCCCAGGTTGATGGGGGGCTGGCCTTCCTGGAGTGTGGCCAGGAAATCACAGCTTCAGTTCCCAGACTGAATTTCTTTCTTCCCTCCTTTTCTCCCTCCTGCTCCCTCTCTCACCCTCCACGATCCTTGATCTTGGTCCCTCCCCCATTCTCTCTTCCATACCTCCCCATGCGCATCTTTGCTCCCCCTTTCCCTCCCTGCTCTGCTCTCTCCGATTGCTCCACTGCTCCACTGTCTTTGGCTCTCTCCTCCCTGGTGGCACTTCTTCCTCTCTTTCCCCCGGCTCCTCACCTTCCCGCCCTGCCCCACAGGGACTGCATCGCCCTCTGCTTCCTCAACAGCACCACCAGCTTCGTGGCCGGCTTCGTGGTCTTCTCCATCCTGGGCTTCATGGCACAGGAGCAGGGGGTGCCCATCTCCGAAGTGGCCGAGTCCGGTAAGTGCCACTTTGCTGCCTGGGCCCTGAGGGGAGGACAGATCCATCCTCCAGGGTCCCAGGCAGGGGTCCCAGCAGCTGGCTGATGGGAACATGTTTAGCCTCTGGGGGCCCTGCGTGGCGCAGAGGAGGGCCTTCTTAACAATGGGCGGGCGGGGGAGCGCCGACTGAGGGGGCATGGGCAGACCCACAGTCAAGCCAGCTCCTCAGAAGCAGAAGAGCAGAGTAATAGAAGAAACTACTCTTGAAACACACACACACACACACACACACACACACACACACACACACACATTCCCCTTGCACACGCATGCGTGTGCATGTGCGTGCACACACGCTCTCTCTCTCTCTCTCTCTCTCTCTCTCTCATGTGCACTCACACAGGGCCTTGGGAGAAGGCTCTTCCCTGCAAGTAGTAAGAGCCTGGAGGGAGCTCTCCTGACCTCTGTGTGCCCTGCAGGTCCTGGTCTGGCCTTCATCGCCTTCCCCAAGGCTGTCACAATGATGCCCTTATCCCAGCTGTGGTCCTGCCTTTTCTTCATCATGCTCATCTTCCTAGGGCTGGACAGCCAGGTTCGTCACCCCGCCCACCCCACCGCACCCCTCCCTGCCCTGGTGACACTCTTCCCAGCTTATGTGCTTCTGGGAATTACCTTTCCCCAATCTCTTTTCCCCCTGACCATATCTTCCAGAACCCCCTCCACTTTCCAAGGCTTGTCCTTGCAGTTTGTTGGAGGACCCTGGGCGTCAAGACCAACCTATTCTGCGAGGGGGCCGTCTACCTTCTCCCCCTAGGCCTGACCCTTCCCCATGTATAGACACCCCCCCTCCAAAATGGCCCTTCAGCCTCCTTCCGGCTATCCAGCTCAAGCAGCCTAGCCCCACTCCCCAGCCTTTGGGACAGAACATGTCTCCTGCTCCGGCCCCCATGCTGGGACCCTTGGTTGTCCCAGGGCAGGACTGGCACCCCCCCTTCTGCCCTTGAACCCCCTCCTGTGCTCCTGTGCATCAGCATGGGTGAGTGCCAACTCCCCTCCTGCCCACAGTTTGTCTGTGTGGAGTGCCTGGTGACAGCCTCTGTGGACATGTTCCCCAGTCAGCTCCGGAAGAGTGGGCGGCGAGAGCTCCTCATCCTGGCTATTGCAGTCGTGTGCTACCTAATAGGGCTCTTCCTGGTTACGGAGGTGAGTGCGTGTGGGGGGATGTGGCCTGCAGGATGGGCTACAGGGTGAGGGAGCCAGGGGCCACATCTTCCTTATCGTCTACTTGGGGGTGCTGATACGGGCTCTGCCCTCATCACAGTGAGGATGTAGGGAGAGTTAGCTCTTTTGGTGTCAGGCGACAGAAACCAAATGCTAGCCAGTCTGAGCAGAAAAGAGAGTTTTTTGGGGCCAGGAAACTGAAAAGTCTAGAGGTTATTGGTTTTAGGTATAGTTGGATCCAGCTGCTCTAAGGGCATTGTCAGGAATGCCATTCTTAGCCAGATTTCCCTCCCAATATTAAAGAGCACTGGCACAGCTTCAGTCTTACCTTCTGCCACCCACCCAACCCCCGAGGAAAGAGAGGGACCTTTTCCTAAGAACACAGTGAGTGTCCAGCCCTAGCTCTGCTTCAGGCCTGTAGCAGGGAGAGGAGCACCCTCAGGGTGAGGTGGTGACAGCTTCTACGAGAGAGGATGCTGGGCAGATACAAAGTGTATGTCCCACACTTCCCAAGAGTCAGAGATTGTGGCCCTGATGTTAAATGAGGGGCCTGGAGGCAAGGACAGGAGAGGAAAACTCCCTTTAGTTAGTTGTAAGGAATGGGCTTAGGCAAGATGGGTGCCCAGATGGGTGGTTGTGCTTTCGCTGTGGAGCGGGTGCCCTGCCCGCCCTGGCCAAGGCCCTACCCAGCTCCCCGGCTTCTCTGCAGGGCGGGATGTATATCTTCCAGCTGTTTGATTATTATGCATCTAGTGGTATATGCCTGCTCTTCCTGGCAGTGTTTGAAGTGATCTGCGTCAGCTGGGTGTACGGTAAGTGGAGAGAGGAGTGCATGGGGGAGCCTCCACTCCCCTCCCCCAAGAAGGGCGTGATCTGCCCAGGAGAGACAGGATGTGTCAGCCCTCTGGTTTCTATATGTCTTTGTATTGCTGCCCTGGGAAGTTCATCCATCCCTGGGAGCCCAGGCATTTGTCATTATGGCAGACAGAGCTGGCTTAAGGACAAAACCGATTTCCCACAATGGTGAGAGGAATTAGAAACAACGGGGAACAGTTTTGTTGATACAGAAGCTGCTGGAGGCCCTTCGCCAGTGGGAATCCTAGCTTTAGGGCTGCTTCGTCGGAGCCTCTGCACATCCCTACATTCCCTTTCTGGGTTATCACCCAGAATTTGCTTGAATACTTCCCCAAACAGGAAACTCATTCCTGTGTTTTTGAGGGAGCTTTTCTCCTTATGGCTGTTACACATTCCTTTCTTAGACTGGAGTGAATTCTGCCTTCTGTTGACTTCCACCACCGGCACCCCCACCGGGCTGGGGTATCCAGCCAGTGATGCTGAATGCTAGAACATCCTGTCTGATGACAGTGGAGGGGGGAACCTTTATGCATTGAGTCAATGCACTCTTAAATCCCAAGAAACATGCTGACTGTGGCATACCTTATCTCGCAGCCCACACAGCAGCCCTTTGCAGGGGGAGGCGAGGCTCAGAAAGGTAGTTCTCTTGCCTAAGCCCACACAGCTAGTATGCGGAAGAGGCATCATCATATCCCAGGACCCTGGCGGGGGGGACACGCTGCCGATGTAACAAGGCTTGGGGCAGAGAGGGGGAGCTGGGTCCATGTAGCAGGCCTGAGGAGGAAAACTGCGAGTAGGAAGGTTTTTTTATTTTGCTACCTTGAGCTTTCCTATCTAATGTCCTTCCTCTCCTGGGACATGTCTCCTATCTTCTCACTTCAAACATCTGATGTCTTTTTGATTTCCCTCTACTGCTTCTCGGAACTGTGATAAACTTCATCACAGTGAGTTCTAAAAAGCTGAGGAACTATAATAGTTTATGCCTCCCCAGCATTAGCTGGTATCCGGGGGAGAAATTTGGAAGTCAAAGTAATGACTCCCTAATGGGACATTTCATGCACCCCGGTGATGAATGGAGAGTTATTTCTTTGCTGAGGAAGGGCTTGGAGGGGACCATCCCAGGATCTTTCCCCGATCGGTGGCTCTCTCCTTAGAGGACTGGCTGGGCCTGGATCTGGAGCAAACGTGGAAACAGAAGGACAGTACATAAAACCAGGCAGTGTTTCCACAAACCCAGATCAAGCCTCTTGCCGGGCTTTCCCAAGAACTCGGTGTGGTTCCTCCAGAGTCTAGAATCTAGACTTCTAGATTGTTCCCTTCCCAGTGGCTTTCTGGCCCCATGTGAGTTTGGCGTGCTACGCGGGCATAGTGGGACCCTCGCCATTTTGCTGTTTTGACTTGAAACTGAATTCATCTCTGCAGCATAGATAAATGAGCATGGACGTAGCAATGGTGCCATTTTAGGCCCACGCCGTCCTCTGAGTTTAGGATTTAGGCTCTTCATTCCTAGACAAGGGGATAAAGGATCGCACTGGGAGGTTGGGTAGCTCTCTCGAGGGCTCCCGGGTTTTTGGTGGCAGGCCCTTCTCCCTCCTCACTCCCTGCCTTGTGGCTGCGATGCCAGCGACCCTGCTCATTCACATGCCCTGACCCAGTTTCCCCTGACAGGGTGGGGGGAAGAGGGCAAAGCTAAGTGAGTCCTCCCCAAATACCTACAAGCTGTCTCCCTCCTCCCATTCTCACACTCTTCTCCCACTGCCCTGGGCAGGAGCAGACCGTTTCTATGACAACGTTGAGGACATGATTGGCTACCGGCCATGGCCCTTGGTGAAGGTCTCCTGGCTCTTTCTGACCCCTGGACTTTGCCTGGTATGTGCCCACCCAGCTACCCTCCTGCCTCCAGAGGACTCAGGGATGAGGAGCAGGATGCCTGAGTTCTGGGGCTCCTTCCTTGCCTATCCAGTTACCCAGGGAAGCTGGTCCATTCTCCCCTTCTGGGTCGGTTCTCCTGCACTTCCTTTCAGTTCTCCTGCCTCATTCCAGTTTCTGCCCTGTTCCTTTCTCTCTGTCCCAATCCACTGCCCAACTTCCCAGTTTTAGTGGTCTCTTTCTGTCTGCCGATTTAGGGCTCCTCCACCTCCCCTCCCTTCCTCAGAGCTCCTCCTGTCTCAGTCCTCGGGGGAGCCATGCCTTGGCTCACAGCTTGTGATGGCTTTTACTAGTCTACCTCCGTATGTACCACAGTGCATTAACTCATCCCCTGTCCCTGGACATTGAAGTGGGTGAAGAGAGGGTTTCAAGGACTCTGTGTCTCTGTGTCCACCTCTCCCTCCTTCCAGGCCACCTTCCTCTTCTCCTTGAGCAAGTACACCCCTCTCAAATACAACAACATCTACGTGTACCCTCCCTGGGGCTACTCCATCGGCTGGTTCCTGGCTCTCTCCTCCATGGTCTGCGTCCCACTCTTTGTCATCGTCAGCCTTCTGAAGACCCAGGGCTCCTTCAAGAAGGTAGGGACCTGGGGAAGGGATACATGGAAAAGGGTTCCTGAGAGAGGGTGTGGGCAGGACACCATGGGTGGGGCCCAGCTCTGAGTGTGGGGCCGTCCTTTGGTCTCATGGAATCTTTGAAGACCAGTCCCATGGCTTCACTGCCAGAAACGTTCAAGAGTCCTCGGATTCTGGACATTCAGAATCTGACCTCCAGCAGATCATGTGGGTGGGCTGAGCAAGAGTAAACTGTCAGAGGCTTAAGGGGGAAACTGAGTCACAGCAAGAACTTAAAGAGGTGCCCAGGCAGAGATTTAGAGAGCACAAATCCCTTGCTCCCAGGAAACTAATAACCCGTTACCATGGTTCATTTCATACACAGGCTTCCGGCTTCTTTTCTTCTCTTAATTCTGCCTGGGGAACCAATGCAAAGGCTCCCTGTTTAGAATTGAAGACATGCCTTCCTAGAAGGGGATAGAGCACGTCCCACAAAGATATTACACTTGTAGAAATTGATCTGGTCTATAAGTAACAGAAAACCCAACCAGCAATAAGCAAATGGGCTTATTTTCTTTTTACGTTGAGAAGACCAGAGATGGATCCTGTTGACATTTGGTTCAGCTGCTCAAAAGAGGTCATTAGGGACCAAACTCTTCCTATACTTCTGCACCTCTGTCTGAGCATATCTTTGTCATCATGCTCACCAGCCCAGGGTCACAAGAAGGCTGTCATGACTCCAGTCATCACATCTGCATTCAAGGCAAGAAGGAGGGGAAAGGAGATGGTCCCAATACCAGTAATAATAGTAGTACTACTACTCCCATAATAGGGACCTATTGGTCACATTATAATAGTAATAGTAAGAACAAAAATATTGGTCAACTTACTTTGAGCTGTGTACTATTAATATCTTTGTTTACAGATAGGGCACAGAAGGGTTAAATGGGTTGCCTACTATTGCACAGGTAGTTAGTAAGAACCAGGACTGGAACCTGGCCAGTTTCTGGTCCTAGTCACCACGCTACTGTCTCTCTCTCTTCTCGAAATATTTATTCCCATATTCACTCAGATTCTACCAATGGCCCCTATGTGTCTGGCTCTGGGCTGGGCCCGGGGGACACGAAAAGGATGAAACATCTGTGCCTTACTCACCAGTAGTACCCATCTGTCCCCTCTGATCTCCACAGCGCCTGCAACAGCTCACCACCCCTGACCCCAGCCTGCCACAGCCCAAACAACGCCTGTATCCAGATGGTGGTACCAGCCCGGATGGCGGGCCTTCCCCAGCAAAGGAGGGATTCATAGCTGGGGAGAAGGAGACCCACTTGTAGGATGTGGCCAGCAGTCAGGTGGCTATGGAGCCAGGAACCTCTATTAGGGCCACCACGGTGGACAGCCTTCATCTCCGTCCCTCACCGCAGTCCGGCTGGGGAACTCTGTGATGTCCGTGGGTGCCCCCAGCCAGAGGCCAGGCCACTCGGTCCTCAGCTGGGGCAGCTCCTTCTGTGGATGAGAGGTGGTCTGCTACACCACACCATACTGTTGGAACACACCTTCTTATTTATAAAGGAGGGTGGTCTTCTTTGAGTCCACCATCTGATTCGAACACATCATGCTGTGTGGGAGCTCCCGCTGTAGGGATGTTCCAGCTTCCTGTATTTGTGCTTTGGGAGGGTAGTGCCGATGGGGATACGTATCACGCTTGGACTCGGAGAGCCCGATGGAACACGTGGGTTGGAAGTGACAACAGAACACACCATATTTGTTCTGACATTCCATTAGAGGGGGTCCTTCACTAGGCTTGGTATTCTGAAGTCCCTGGGGAAGAAACTAGAGAGACAAAAAGCTTTCACGAGCCATTAGGGTCTCAAGTTTTCCTGGAGGCTTCTCAAGGTACTCCTGGTTCCCCATGCTTTCTAAAATCTGTGTCCTGGCTTATGGAACATTGGAATGGAAGGAACTTAGAGATGATCCCTAGACTGTTCAAAGGCAAGAGTGTCTGTACCTTCCTGTGCCCAAGGCAGACATTGCTAATCGATAACAGAGTCTTCCCACCACACAGTCCTTCCAAATACAGAGCCTCCAGGCAGCTCCATTGGCCACCCTGCTTTTGTCCCACCTCCTGATTTCATGGGTAAGAAAACTGAGGACCAAAGAGAAAGTGACTTTTTCAAGTTCACATAACTATGCCTAAAACCTGGTCTCTTTTTCTCAGGCCGAGGTTCTTCCCATGATATCCTCCTGCCTTAGTTAACAAGTATATATGGCTTGTCTGCTATGGTGTGCTAGTCTTCTCTGCCTCGACCCATTCCTGTTTAGTTCTGCTGTCTTGGGGTGGGAGGGAGAGGGTCCCCTCTCTAGAGGGGTGAGCGGCTTTCCCCACATTGTCATCCCTATCTTGGCATTTCCTCTGCTGGCCCATACTCCTCTGGCCAGATTTCCTCTCTCGACCCTTTTGTTCTTGCTCTTTTCCATCTCCTCTCCCTCTGGAGATTCCTTAGAGTACATGAAAGCCCACTGGTCTTCCACAGAGAGGGAGGTGTTGCATGTGGGATGCTCCTCTCCCCAGGCCCTTATCAAATGATGCCAGGGCCTCTGGAAGGCAAGGGAGGGGGAGGAGTCGGGGTGGGGGAGGCCACTTCGGGACAGTGGCCTGGGGCAGGACCTGGGAGCTGGAAGAAGGGAAGCCACCTGTATACACCTGTGTATCTATAGATAGCCATCTGCAGGGATGCAAAGATAGATGTCACCCAGAGCCAGTGCCTGGTGGCCAGAGCAAAAATCTGTGGTCCAGCCAGGGTGAATTTCATCTTCAGAGCACCCAGCGTCCTTCACCCAGATCTGTCAGCGCTTCCCTGCTGGGCACAAGCAGACTTCTAGACCCCTGGGTTCAGCCTCCCTTGGACTGCTCTGCATATCCGTGCTCGCTTTGGTCAGACTAGTTAGTGGGTGGAGAAGGAGGTCCAGGAGAAAGCCATAGAGAGAAACTGCTTCAGCCTGGTAGCTCTCCTGAATGACCCTGGGAGACCTGTGGAGCAGGTCTGCTGCTTTCTGCTGCCTCCTGGTGGCAGATGGGAGCAGTGCCGCCTTCCCTGGCCCTGCCAGCCTCTGGAGCTCCCCATAGGAGCAGGAGGAAAGTGCTCTCACCCCTGTCTGGAAACTAAATACTTCTTATGTCCTCCTCCTGTGGCCTCAGCGGGGCTCCCCAGTACAATTGGCTTGGTTTGGGGGAGCCCAGCTTCAAGGGCATGGGGGCTGAGGCCGGCCAGGCTCCTCAGCCCCCCGCCTCCTCCCCAGAGTGTGCTGTGCTTTTTAGCCTGGCCCCCTTCCAGTCTGGACTATGGAGTTGTCTGTTGTGGGTGGTTTTCCTGTTCCGCACAGCGGTGGGGCACCAGCTTTCCCCAGCTCCCTGGGCCCTCAGCCTCAGTCTTGATCTCTGCAGACGGCAGACACCACTGTCCTCTCCCCACATCAACTCACCAGGACTCTCAGCTGCTCCAGATCCCCTGGCTTTAAGCTCACCAGCATGTCCAGGAAAGTCTCTGCTCTGGCATGGGGGTGAGGGAGGTGGGGGGGGGGGTGGGCCTGGTTGGAGCTGGAGAGAACATCAGCCGGAGAAGAAGGGACTTCAGGGAAGCCACTCATTGGGCCCACAACATGGGCAATGAGCACGAATTTGACTCTTTCAAGTGCCCAGAGCACTACTTCAGCTGTGTGTGCATGCGTGTGTTTACATACACATGTATGCGTAAAGAGCATAGCTATGCCTCTGTGGGTTGTTGGGTCATAACTTGGGGTCTGTTTTCATCTCATTGAGACTATTTAAGTTTTAAACTGGTGGCCCGACCAGGCAGCCATGACTTGTTTGGCCACTATGATATTTAAAGAACAACTTTTTTCAAGGTGGACGCCTCCAGGCACCCTCCAGTTTGCCACAGGCCCCCCTCCCCCGCCAAGTCCCTATTACTCATACCTGACCTTTTCACACATTCATGCCTGAATGCATTTGCCTTCATAACCGGTGCCCAAGCTGAACAGAGAACTCTGCGCAAGGGAGGTCACCGGAACCCTCGCTGGAGCAGGACAGGGACCCAACACAAGTGGTCTCAGGAGTCCCAGCGCCTCCGAAGGGCTGGAAGTTCATGGCTTGTTCACGAACTTCCCACTCTGTAGACCCTCTGATGCAATTTATTAATCCTGGGTCACCTCCCCCTCCCACCCAGGCTCTTCTCTTGCCCAAAGAAGGATGGTGGCTGAGTTTAATTGCGAAGCTGGATCTAAAATTTCAGTGCACGGCAGTCCCTAGGGGCAGGGTGGGCTCCAAAGCAAAAAATGTGGCCATGTTTTCTGAAGTCTGGGGTCTCTCCTGACTCCCAACCCCACTAGTGCAACCAGATGTGCTTAGAAATCATCCTCCCCCTTCCTTTATTTTAGGCAAAAGCCTTTTTATCTGACTGGCACTCCCCTATGTCATGGGGCTAAGAGTGTCCCTGCTTTTCCCTCACCAACCCCAGGCTGGGATTCTGGGGAGCCCACCGTCTAAAGCTGGGGTTTGCTGTCCCCAGCTGCTCACTTCGTCTTCCCTGTATGTCCCCCTTGCGTGGCTGGGTCTTGGTGCTGGCTTGGACTTGGCCTCTCCCCGTCCCATCTCCCCTGAGAGTCCAAGACGCTGCCCGGTGCAGGAGCTTAGGAGGGCGCTCAGGCGAGCTCAGCCCCCTCCTCCCCATCCCCCTGAGCTGGGAGAGCTCTGGGAACTGAGAGGGGCCTTGAACTCTGCTGACACTGGAGCCTCTGACCTCAGGGGACCTGACTTCCCATTTGCAGGCTGTGGTCTGTGTGTGTTGGGCCAGAAGGTGCCTGACTAGGGGAAACTGTTCCCCTATCTAGCCTGGCTTCCCCCTTTTACAGCTTCCCTACTCCATCCCATGCAGAGCCCCAGAAGAGGGTAGCTGGCCCTGGTTTGGGGCCTCCAAGAACTATCTGGGCTTCACCTCCAGCTATTTGCCCAAATCCACCTTTCAGGTACGGGCCACCTTGAGGTTGACCCTTGACTTCCAGTTGGTCTCTTGTCTCTGCTGTTGCTGTCGACAGGAGGCACAGCTCTCCCTTTCCTCTCCATCCCACTGCTGCCCAGGGCCTCAGCTCAGAACTCCCCCAGCTGGGTCAGAGAGAAAGACAGAGAGAGAGAGAATGTAAGTGCCCAATCTCTCAGCCTTGTGAGATTTTTGGCTGTGGAGGGGAGGGGACAGGGTTACAGGAATGGGGACTGGGACAGGAGAAAGAAGCAGAATCAGATGGCATTAGGGGGAAGCATGGTGGGGCAGAGGGACCTAGACTACACGCCCTGGAAGAGAGCTCTATGAGGTTTTGGAGGAAAGAGCCAAGATGGGGCTTTGTGGGGAGGTATCATAATCACAAGGCTTGAGGTCAGCTTACTTGAAAGGCTAGCACCTTGTTTTCAAACAGCAAACAGCTCTCTGGATAAACCTTCCAGTCCACCCCCTTCCTCCTTCTCTGCTCGGGACCCTGGTAGCCAGCATCCAAGACGGCTGTCTGTGAACCCCACCTCCTGGGACCCACGCCCTTGATCCACAGTGTGTGTGACAGAATGGTGGCAAGTGACTTCTTCTGTCTTGACCTCTTGGGTCATTCGCCCGGGGAGGGGAGGGGTAAGCCAGTCACCATGCCACGTGGACACTCAAGCACCCCAACAGAGAGGCCCATGTGGGTGGAACGGAGGCCTCAGACCAAGGGCCCTCACTGACGTGTCAGCCACATGACTGAGCCACTGTGGAGGGGGGTCCTTCAAAAGGGACCAAAGAAGGGTTGCTGATGTTGCAGGCCTGGCTAGTGTTGACTGTGACCTCACGAGGGGCTCTGTGCCAGGAAGGTCCAGCCAGGTGGGCCCTGAATTTGGAGCAGTTTATTATGTACCAGCAGGTAACCAATATGGATCCTTGGCTCCCCTGCATACCAGAATCTCCCTGTTTGAGGGTCGGGTGCCACCCCCTCATCAGAGGCGACCCTCGGTACTCCCTGGGATTCCTCCCGTCTGAGCCCTTTGCCTTTCTCCCCCATCCTCACCACCTCTGGCCCTCCAAAGCCCTGCCCGGACCCTGGGCTTTGCCCTCCTCTCCCTGCTCTGAGGCAGGGGAAGCCGGCCTGCCACCCTGGTCCTCACGTGTCCACTCCCCGGTGGCCCAGGGCACTTGGCTTCCCTGAGAATTTAGTTGCTCAAGAAAGTGATGCGGGCTGATCAGATCTGACAAGGAGGAAAAGCTTGCTAGCCAGCGGTTGGCACAGAGAGGTCAGGAGGACAGCAGAGGGCTGCGGAGGGCCAGGCTCTGCTCCCAGCCCACGGGAGTACATGAACATAGCCTACACCCAGCCTGTCCTCAGCTGGAGGGGGTCTGGTGATGAAAGGACCGTCCCCATGAGAGGGGCTACAAGGCTATGACTTTTAATCTGTTCCAAAGTTCCTGGGTTTTTTTGTTTGTTTTTTTTTTTTTTTTAAATCGAGACCTTTGAGTTGGTGGTAGGACCTTTCTTTTCTGTAGGCGTGATTGAAATATGACTTTTTGTGCAAATTAGATGGCTAAATTATTTCTTTTGGAGCAAGAGGATCTACCTTTCTCTCCATGATACACAATTGTATACCCCTTTATGGTTTTCCAGGAAATTTAAAAAAAAAAAGATGTTGAGTTCTATTGATTGCTTTTTCATCAATTGAAATGATCGTATCATTTTTCTGCTTTAATCTGTTAATGTGGTGAATTATATTAATGGATTTTTTCCTAATATTTAACCATCTTTTTTTTTTAAAGATTTTATTTATTTATTTGACAGAGAGAGAGAGAGATCACAAGTAGGCAGAGAGGCAGGCAGAGAGAGAGAGGAAGAAGCAGGCTCCCTGCCAAGCAGAGAGCCCGATGCGGGGCTCGATCCCAGGACCCTGAGATCATGACCTGAGCCAAAGGCAGAGGCTTTAACCCACTGAGCCACCCAGGCGCCCCTATTTAACCATCTTTAATGGTGGTGGTCTACCATAGTCTTTGTTATTCACTGCCAGATTCAGTGTGCTAATATTTTGCTTGGAGTTGCTATATTCTGGCTAAATATACGCACAGAAGCAAGAGTGGCTTCTAGTTTCCCTGTCTCGTGTTGCCTTGTCTACTTCCGTTTTTACTTTTAAGATGACTTTAGCCTCGTAAAAAGCCGTTTGGGCATTTTCTTTCTTTTCCCCCCTCTCTGAAGGAGTTAATAAAAGGTTGGAACTTTCTGTTCCCTTGATGTATGGTAGAATTGTGTAGAACCATTCAGCCTGGTCTTGTGTCATTGTTTCCGTGGAGGGAGGTGGCAGAGAGATTTTTTAACATGTGTTCAAATTTCTTTAATGACCATTCATCTCAAATTTCCCATTTGTACTCGAGTGAGTTTTGGTAAAGTATTTTTCAAAGATCGTATTCATCTTACGTGACGATTTTCAAATGTGTTGTTCTAAAGTGTGTAGTTTATTGATAGCTGGTTTGTAGTATTCTGTTTATAAAAACATTTCTGCAGGATTGGTAGCTCTGTGCCCCTTCCTGCCTCAGTTTATTTAACTGTGCCAAATCTCATTGTCGTGATCAGTCTAATTGGAGGCTTGTCAATTTGATTAGTCTTTTCTTAGAACTAACTTCTGCTTCTGTTAATCCTTTCTGTTGTGTATATCTTTTCTGTTTCTCTGTTTCTGCTTTTGTCTTGATTAGTTCCTTTTTCCGACTGCCTTTAAGATTATCCTGTTTTGTTTTGTTATTTGGTTTTTTTGTTTTGTTTTGTTTTGTTTTTGAGACTTTAACTTCTTAACGGGAACAATCCCATCAGAGGTAGCCGTTGGACTGACTAACCTGTTTGCTTCTGGGTCCGACATTCGGGGACTCTGTGGCTCCCTACGATGGTGGACTAGGCTCCTTCAAGCCTGGGGGGTTGTGAGGGAGGCCACTTCCAAGCCCGGACGTCTTACAAGAGAAAGGATTGGGGGTTCTGGGGGCAGGGAAGCTGGGAATGTGGGAATAAGAGCCAGCTCTCCTGGAGGCTTCCTGCCTTCCCGCAGCTGGTTCCCACAACTTCTCCACAGCCTGCCTTGAGGTTCCTTAGGGTCATGGAAGCAGGAAACTCAGAGGTGCTCAGGGCTAGCTAGTGGGTCTAGGGCGCCTGCTTCTCTAGGGAAAGGAGCCACCCAGACCTGCAGGAGGGATGGGAGGACAGGGTGAGGAAAGAGTTTTCACCCGACCCCTTCATCTCCTGAGCCCAGTTCCCTCATCCTCCAGCCTCTTCCAGAATGGAATTTTCCCAGTGGGACTGGTTCTGTCTTCAGGCTGGAACAACATGGGGCCTCTCCCTGGGTCTGGCTCCTTCCTGGGAAGGAGAGAGGAGCAGATAAGAGGTCAGGCTGCCACTTCAGACCACAGTGCTCTTGTCAGGCCCCACATTCTCCTGGAGGGAACATGTCACCCTGCCCTGTGAAGACTTGCCTGGTGGTGGCCGCTCGGGGCCATGCTTTGTCCTGGGATGGAGAGCTCTCCTGAGTTCCCGTTCCCCAGACACTCCCTGTCTGTGACCCTGGCTGCTCTCCTGTACCTCAGTGGCTCACTCTGTGGGTCAGAGGAAAGAGGGAGCTGATGGCAGCTGAGTAGAGCAAGTAAGGGGACCTCCTGGGCCAGGGGTCAGCAGGGTGCCGGAGTAGGGTGGAACCAGCCCTAAGAGGGAGCAGCCGTGAGCATCGGACTGGCACAGCATTGGTGAGCTATGGAACAGTGAGGCGTCCTCCTGAGCCATTTTCCACAAGCAATCTGACAAGAGTGGGCACAAGCGTCTGCCGCCAGGCTTCCTCCCTAGGCCCCAGTCCCTCAGTCCACAGAGTTCGCCTGTGCCTCCTGCTCTAAAACCACCTCCGTCCCAAATAGCTTCCTTCAGGGCAGCTCAAGAAGGACACCTGGAGTGGGCGGCCTCTTCACTTCATCCCAGTGGCCAACGTTTGTTGATTGATGGGGACTTCTGCAAAGCAGTGGTCAACAAGCCGCGTCTGTCAAGGCTGGGGGAAGGAAGGGAGGCGTACCAAGGTCCACGGCAGCCTTCTGCCAGCCCTGCGGGATGAGAAATTGACCCTACCACAGTTTTGGGTAATTCATGCTGAGGTCAGAAAGGTTGCCAACCCGGGTCTTGTGGGTAACAGGCCATGGAATCCATCCTGTTATTTAAAAAAGCAAATCTGAGTTTCCTTGGTGTGGGGTGACAGGGAGGATGTAGACAGAGGGCTGTGTGCTGGCCCACTGGGCCCTGGGTGGGGGGCGGTGGGGGGCTCTTCCGCACCAACTTTTGCTCTGGACAGTAGCTGCCCCCACCTGGCCAGCCCCTGGAAGTGCCTGCCGGCCTGTGTCCAAGCCCCCTCCTTCCCCACTGATGATGGTGCCCCTCCAACTGGAGTTTCCCAGGAGAAGCCCAATTTTATCATTTCTTCAGTCAAGATGGTTCTTTAAATGCATTTCAGGAAGATACAGTAAGAATTTTCATGTAAGGACATTCACAGATTAGGAGACAGTCCTGTGGCAGAACGTCTCTGTTTTTGCCTCAGAAAGCTATGGTCATTCCACCCCCTGAACTGCTCCCCTGTCCTGGGAACTGTTCTTGACCTTGCTGCATCTGGCTCCCTGCAGAGGCCTTCCTTGACTGTTCACCCTCTCCCCATCTCCCCCTCACCTCTCCTGTGCCACCACTTGCTCTGAAAACAGCTGGTCCCTTTGTGTTTCTGTGACAGCACCGCTCAGTGCGAGCTCCTGGAGGGCAGGACCCTTGTCTGTCCCATTCACTGGATGCCCCCCGCACCCGTACCAGTGCCTGGGGCATGCTGGACTTCCTAACCTTGCTAACTGCTCCCTGAATTCTCACGCTGCTGTCCTGTTCTGGGTCATTGCTCTCAGGTGCCCCTTATTGGAAACATTCTGAATCAATGGCTGAGGAGTTTCTCCCTGCTCAAGGGTCACTATAGGGAGAGGCACTGGCCAAGGGACCCAGGGGGCTTCTGTTAGAGCCCCGTGGTCTCCCTCTCTCACTAGAGAAAGGGCATTCCTTCCAGACGACCTCAGGGGCCCGAAGGCTTGGAGGATGGCGCCGCCCTGTGTTCCCACACAGCAGCAGCCCTTTTGGCCTTCAGCCCTCTCCCAGGCCTGGGCCGAGCTGGGTCCCCTCAGGGGTGCTCTCCAGGGACCCGTCCTCAGATTCCTGGGTCAGAGAGTTCCCAGGATGGGACAGGTCATTGCTGGCCCCAGACTTCTCCTGGAATTTCCCGTTTCCTGGAAGGAGGGTGAGGTCACGTTCCTTCTTACTTGAACTGGGGATAACGGGCCCCAGCCTGGGGAGCTGCCTGGATTCCTGGGTGTTCAGAGTTCTGGTCACCAGGAGAGTGGATCACCCTCTTTACAGGTGTCCCCGGACCCTCCGCCCTGGCCAGTCACTCTTCTCCCACGGCGCAGTGCCTCTGAGGCGTTGGCTTTGCTGCAAGGCTCTGTCCTCTCTCCCCCGCCAGGGGAAATCGCTCTCTGGGAAGCCCCTGTCCATAGCCGTGAATGCTCGCTCAAGCCCCTTGTCTCTCTCCCCCACCCTGATGCTGTTGTCCTCTCCTGCAGAATTTGGGCGTCCCCTCCTGCAACCTGCAGATGTCTGCCCCACACACTCCGTGCCCCACACACCAAGCGGTGCAGCTTGCCAGACCGCGCCCTCGGGCCTGTAGACCTCCACCTCCGGAAGGGGTCTCCACCCCAGGGCTGGTCAAAGCAGACCTGTGATTAGAAGGTCAGACATTCAGAGGCTGATGATCAAATGTGCTCAGTGGGACCCGGGGCCCCCAACATGGCCCCTCTCTCCATGGCATAAGGCCAAGTACGGCAGATGGGGTCCTGACCCCTCCTCTCCCTCTCTGCGGGGAGGCACACTGGAGGTCATAGGGCTTCTTCCCTCTAACGTGGCCCGGGTCTCCACTGTTAGCGGCTCTCTTACTTGGCTGAAAGGTGCGTGCGGGCGCGCGTGTATGCGCATGCGCGCTGTGTGGGTGTGGCTGTGTGGCGGCGCAGAGTGTTGGGGTCAGCTTCCCGGCCCTGCGCCCCCAGCTCTGACCCATCCTATGACTCCCGCACAAGCCCCCAACTCTTCTTTATTTCGGATGAGGCTTCCTAACCGTGTCCTATGGTGGCACCGAGTTACCCATCCCGGGGTCAGAGGTGACACCACTGCGGCCAGAGGAGAGCAGCCTGGCAGTCCAGCTGCCCCCCAAAGCCCTCGGGGCTGAGGGCTGCGCAGCAGCCTCTGGCTTCGGACTCTGGCCAACCGGATGCTCAGACCCAAGGTAGGACCTCCCTCCGAGAGAAACGGAACCAACGCAATTTGCTCAAGTGACATATTTCAATATAATCTCTAAAACTCTATGAATTGAACAGATAAAATACCTCTGGGCTATTTTGTTACAAAATATTTGCCATTTGGATTCATCGCTGGGTGCAGCCATCCTGCCTTTCCCTAGAGAGGTTTCTCTCCAACGAGGAGAAGGGGCAGATGTGGGGGGGGTGCTACAGCGGGGGGGGGGGGGGGGGTGATGTTTAGCAAGAAGGTCTGTACAGCAGGACACAGGGACAGATGGACAGATGGCTACCAGGGAAGCCTATTGGACGCAAAGAGACATTCTGGCAGGCTGTGGGGGAACGGGGTTCAGTCGGTGGCGGGGGGGGGGGGGGGGGGGGGGTGTCCAGGGCCCAGGTCTGATTGATAAGTGTGTCTTGGAGACTAGCAGGCTTCCAGGCCAAGCTGCCAGGGTGGGGGAGGGGGCTTGTTCCAGCTCCAGTGGGGGACTTGCAGAAAACTGTGTGGGAAAGCTGTTAATCGTTCCCACACCTGCTTCTGAAGCTGGGGCCGGATGGATACCACTGAGAGGGGGCCCAGGTCCCCTAAAGTAAGGCCTAGAGAGCTGATCCAGTGGGCCCAGCCTGGAGTGGGGGTAGGCCCACTGGAGTCATGGGGTGGGCCACCTGGGGTCATGGGGGATGTGCCCAGGACGCTGTGTCTGGGGGCCCAGTCAGCACTCCACTGCCCCCCCCACTGCCTCAGGGAGCAGGGACCCATAGTGCACCTCCAGCTGGGCCCTCTGGGAGGGCTGGGCCCTGACACTGCCATGGGGAGGAGCAGGCTTGTCCCACGTCTTTGGGGACAGGGAATGAGGTGGGTCCCAACCTCAGTTTGTTAGCTGATCGGAGGAGGGCAGTTAGAGCCAGTGGGAAGTCTGGCTTTCCTGACAGTGAGGGGGCCATCAGGAATTAAAAGCCCCTCAGATCCCAGGCTTGGCTCCAGGTGCTGCTGACCCCAGGCTGATCTGCCTCCTAGGCCAGGCCTCCCTGCGCTGCCAGTAGGGCCCAGGGAAACTACCCCAGTGACAGTGGGTAAGCCCCTACCTGGGGAAGGGACCCTGTGACGCCTGGGCATCTGGTCTTCAGGGAGAGGCTCCAGGCATGGTTTCAGCCCTAAGACCTTTGCTGGGCCTGGCCTGGAAAGTCAGGGCCACAGCAGAGCTGGGACGGGGGTTGGCATGCCTGTCAACAGAGAAGAGGGCACTTTCCAACCAGAAGCACATGTGGGCAGGTAATAGGGGTCCAGCAGTTGTGATGGTGCCCCTTCTCAGCGCTCCCTGGCACTCATGGTCCCTACCAAGTGAATACACTTAGCCATCTCAGAGCTCCTGTTCCTTCCTAAGGCAGCCTACCTGCCACCCAGCGTAACTGCCGCTCTCTTTCGGCCTAGCCCCTCTTTCAAGGTTCATCGGCTCCCCCACTGAGTCCCCCCAACCCTGACTCCTGCTGTCTAGGCCTGCATTTTTTTAAGGGCAATCCCTGCCTTGGTCAAGGGCACCAGAGGTGACTGAATCTGTGGGCTCCATCTGTCAGCCACTCTGCTCCGATGGCTGTGACTGTAGCCACCTGTTACAGGAAAGGCATGGGGGGGGGTGGCAGGGAGAGACAAGTACAGGAGATCAGCTGGGCAGCCACCCGGGGAGGAGGCAGCAAATTGGTCACAAGTTATGGAAACGGGGCTGACAAAGACAGAGCCAGAAATAAACTCACTGGGTGACATCATATGACGTCTGGGTGACCGCACACACACAATAGAAACTAGGTCATCTGGAACCTCTGAGAGTGGGGGAGGACGCTGCGTCTCCTAGCTGGCTCGGGGCACTCCCTCTGGGGCACGGGGTAGGTGTCAGGGAGACGCAGATTCACTTTAGCCCTAGCCAATAGTCCCTTCCATGTCTTGGCAGGCTTTGCTAATGGGCTCCAAGTGGGAGGGGATCTTAACGAAGGACAGCAATGAACTCTTGGCACAGTACTGGAGAGTCCGGCCTGACTTGGGACAGATACTTCCTGAAAGGACTGGGATGGGGCAGGCCACGGTAGTGCCCAAGGGCTTTGAGGCCGGGCTGCCTCAGCTCCGCGGGGCCTCACAAAAGCAGACATTCTGATTCTTGTGGGCCCTGGTCAGTGGTCAGTGAGCCCTGCTCGGCTCTCCTGTGCAACTGTGATGGTGTGGGGGCTCTTTCAGCCATGCCTCCTGGAGGCAGGTCTGTTGCCTTCCTGGAGGAGGCAAGGGGAGCAGGATTTAAAGGCTGCTGGGCTGGTTGGGGATGGCAGCAGGAGGAATGCCGGTGCCTTTACAGCACCTGCTTCTCTCGCCTGCTTCTACCTCCAAACCTCTCATGGGGGCCACGGCAGCCATTCCAGAAGGAACCCTGACTTAGGTCTGAATTCTACCTCTGCTGGCTGTATCCGTCCCTTGGGCAATCACCACCACTTCGTGTGTCTGCTTCCAGGCTGGAAGAGCCTGGTTCAGATGAGTATGTTTAAGTCTTCACCTCTGCACTTTGCCTTGGCTGGGCACTATCTGGGACTAGAGAACTAAGAAACTCTTTTAAAAGGTGTGTATTGTGGCTATATGGCCTCACGATTCCACAGCTCTGCTGACGGGCTCCCTTTCCCTCTTAACTTCAGAACTTTCCTGAAGTCTGAGAAGCCCCGGACAGGCAGGGCCCAGCTCCTGAGAATGTGGCAGAAGGCCCTAGGAGGAGGGGGAGGGTGTGACCAGGACAGCCAACATCCCTGGGGTTAGGGGATCAGCTTGGGGGCTGCTGAAGAGGAAGCCTCCCACCCCTTGCTTTCCCCACCTGGCCTGAGGCCTGGGACCCGACAGACTCAGGGTCGGGAAGCCAGTTAGGCCCTCGGCTACTGCCTTCTTCAGCCTGGGGCCCAAGGGGCCAGAATGGTAGCAGGAGGAAGGGGTCCCTTGCTGTGTCGGGCCCCAGGAGAGTGAGGTGGTGTGTCCAGATTAGGGGGAAGGGGTGCTCGGACCAAGGGAAGCATGGTGGGCAAGGCCAACCCAGGCGCCTGGGATTGGGAATCTTTTTCCAAAATGATGGTGAGCAGCGGCCAGGAGTGCATTGTGCCGGAGTGTGGGGAGCAGTGAGTGAGGGGGTGTTGGGGCTGCTGGGGGCAGCTAAGGGCCTCCCCACCCCCACCGGCCAGCCCTTCCAGGACAGCAGCGCAGTGAGGACCAGAGTCTACACCAGGCTCCTGGAGCCGCTGGAGTAGCGGCGCCGGTGCAGCAGGGAACCGGGCGGGCAGTACTGGTGGGGGTGGTTGTATGGGGGTGGGGGCGGGGGCAGCGGAGGCTGGTGGGTGACCTTGACGGGGGAGCCTGGGCCACCCAGGGGTGTGGAGCCACAGGAGTCGGAGGAGGACGAGGCATAGCAGGAGAGGGCCTGGCTCAGCAGGGGCTCCATGCGGGCCAAGCAGGGCTTGTCCAGGACAATGACCTTGACAATCTGCTGGCACTGCACCAGGGTCCCAGGGGGTGTGGGTGGCAGCGGCGGCAGCAGCGGGGGCTGCTCCCTCAAGGGGCTAGGCTGCGGGTCTGGCGGCGGCGCTGGCGCTCCCCTCTCGGCCCCCAGCCCGGGGTTGTGCTGAGACGTTTGAAGCCTGTTGTGAATTGACACCTAGTTTAGAAACAGCCAGAGAAGCATGAAATGTTACAAGACTAATTCCCAGCTGCTAGGACTGGCTACCCTGAGCCTCCCTCCCCAGTCCTTTCTCCTCTCCTGGGCCCCTCGGCTGCTTCTAGCCCTCACCTCGAGCCGCACTGGCTGCCTCCCCACCGGCCTGGAGGAACTCTGGCTGCCATACAGAAGGGCCGCCCCCGGTTGTGGTCCAGAGAGCTCGGCTCTCAGGCCTGTCTCCTCACCTGGGGCTCTGCAGGCCTCTGCAGTCACATCTCATGGGTAAACTTCTCTCTACTTCCCTCTCTACTAACCTCTGAGCTTAGAAAACAGGGCAATGGTCTTTGCCCTCTCCCTGCCTCCCAGGGATGTGGCAAGGACAAACAGAGACCAGACACAGGGACAGTCCATCATCTTTGAGCCTCTCAAGCCCCCTCCTCCCTTTGTTAAAGGGGAAGCTTCACCAGCCCTGTCGAATCACAAAGGCGCCCAAACCCAGAACGCTGGGGGCCTCTGAAGGGACGATCTGGATCTACCCTGTTCTCCTAGATTTCCCCAAGGCCAAAACCATGAATCTAAAAGCAACCCAGATAGCCTAGGCCAGAGCTCAGTCCCCAGCTGCCTTTCTGGGCCAGCCTGCATCCTGGTTAAATTTGTCCTACTGCAGGAGAGGGTCCCCAGAAAGGACTCTAATCGTTATGCCCTCCCTCGACCCATGGAGGTCACTCTGAACCAACCTGGCCTCCTCTCGCTAGCAAGGGGAGGTTGAGGAAATGGGAGAAAAGGAACTCAAGCCTTCTGGGGGGTGGGATGTTTTTAGTTCCTCACCTTCCAGCTCCCCAGCCTGTAGGTATGACATTGCCACCATCCCCTTCTAACCCCTGGCCCGCTGAGGTGGCTGACACCCTTCACTCTGAGGCATTCTACTGTTCTTGGGCCAACACCACCCAGGATGGGCTCTCAGCACAGAGGGGGACATCAAGGTTGGAGTGGAGGTGCCAGGTCTAGACCAAGATGCCCATCTCAGAGCTGTACGCCAGGGGTTCCTAACCGAATTTATTGGCACAGGATACAATTTCTGGGAACCCCCGCTTCTGGGCCCGTGCACTCCCCATGGGCTGCTTCCCTCTCCACAGTCCCCCCCCCCCCCCCCCCCGTCCCTCAGTGCTCTGCTGAGACACAGGGTAGGCAGAGGGCATAGCTGGAACCCACCTTCTTCTTGGGGAGCCCTCTGCCGTCCCCACTCTGGCAGAAGGCTTCTGCCCTCCACTGCTGGAGGGGACCAGCTCCTTTCTCCATCTGCCTGTATTCTGAGTTACTCCCCAGGAGAAAAGTGGCCTAGAGAGTGGGGGCAGGCCTTCTGCTCTCCTGCTCCCCCAGATTTTACAGCTGGTGTCTAGCTGCCCTAGTCCAGAACCACTGGACTTCCTTTTCCTCCTCCTGGCCCGCGCCCCTCCCCGACGCAGCCCACAGCTCTTGGCTCATCTCCGCCCCCTCATCACCTCTTACTTTCCGTCCCCCCCCCCCCCCCCCCCCCCCCCCCCCCCCCCGGCACTGCCTGCCCCTCCCTCCTCTCCACCCCAGCCTGAATTCATTATCTTTAATGGTCAGTAAGTGAGAAGCAGGAAGTGACAGCAAAACATTTCATTCTGACCCCCTTCTTACCTCCCTGCTAATGGAAGAACGGAGAGAGAGAGAGCGGGGGAAGAGAGAAAGAGAGAGAGAGAGAGAGGATGGATCATGAGTAGCAGGTCAGAACAGCTCAGAGAAGATGGAGAAGCACCTGCCAGAGGGGCTCGGCCAGGCAGTGCCGGAGAGAGGGCAGAGGACGAGAGAGCTTGGGGTCCAGCTGAGAGGCTGGGGGCAGCGAGGTTGCTCTCTGTGCAGGGGAGCAGAGGCTGGCAGGGCCCTGGGGCTAGCTGGGGGTGGCAGCCTTGCAGATAGCCACGTGGCCCTCTGGCAGGGTGGGAGGGGAGGACCGGCCGTCAGACGGCTTGTGCTCCCTAGGCAGGCCAGGGCAGGGCAGAGCTGGGAGAACAAACCGGACAGCTGGGAGCCTTGTGTGTTTATCTGCAAGGTTAGAGAATGGGCAGCTGCAGGAAGATGGGGAGAAGAGGGGGCACGGGATGGGATACCCACCCTGGGGGCTTGTCAGCTGCTGGGGCAGGAAGCTCCTCCGTGTAAAGGTGCCTCCTCCAGACACAGGTGTGTGGGGGGTGGGGGCCATGGGAAAAGAGGGAAGAAGCTGGGCTCCCCTGGGGCATCATGGTAAGCAGGCTCCTCCCTCCAAGTGGGGGCTCCTCCAGCTTGGGGTAGGGCTGGGAAAGGAGGTGTCTGTGTGTGAGAAGCTATATCCCTAGAGGCCTGGCAAAGGAGTGAGGGGTTCACTGGGGTGGGAGGGGAGCAATGGGGGAGGACTGGGGCCCTGTGGAGCTTATAGGGGGCACTAAATAGGGCCCCCACTTGGGAGCTTGGCAAGGACTAGCTGTGGCGGCTACCTCCCCAGCCTCTCCCTATGTGGCTTGGGAGGGCATCCCCCTCCCACGTGGGGAGTCTTCAGACACCTCTGCTGTCCCCTCAGGGAAATCCCCAAGGTGACCCAACCCTGCTCTCCCTCACTGGCTCCCACACGTAACCCTACGCCATGGCCCACTTTCCAAATGGACGGGCGGGTCTAGGGAGGAGCTCCCCACTCTCAGCTGCCCCCTGTCTCTGTTCTCCAACTGTCCCAAGAGGCAGCAGGGCGGGCAGGGTTCGCACCGGAAGTGGTCCCTAGGGCTGGATGTGAGGGGTGAGTCTCCAGAGGGACCCAAGCTCCCTCCTGTGGGGGACAGACACCCCACGGGGAAGGGACCGGTGGCTTCCCTGCTAGAGCATGTATTAGGGGCGCAGTGAGCAGTCTGCTGGGGAGGTGGTTTGGGGGGCTGTGAGCGGAGTCACTATGGAGGCGTCATGGTCATCGTCTGCAGGTGTCAGTCTGGGAGCTCGGCCTTGGAGAGCACGTGGCCGGGGAATGGGCAGAAAGGGCTGTGGCTTAATTAGGCGCTGGAACAGTGGCATTACCCATGCTAGCAGTAACTTTTAATTGTATCTCTTGAAATTGGTAAAATGGTGAGTCGGGCTGGGGAGGCATTGATTAATACCTGAGAAGAGAAACAACAGAGACAGTGAGAAGAAGGACAAGCAGGGGCTTGGAACCACTCACCTGGGCGACCAGGCGTCCACTTACCTCCACCGTGCTCTCCACTGGCTTCTCCCCCAGCGCCGCTTCCCTTTTGGCTTTGAATGCAAAGAGCACAGGGCTCACTCTCTACCCAGCCCAATACAAATAAATTCCTGCCTTTCCCAGCCACTGCCCACCCCCCGCGTCCTGATACCAAGCATCCTTGCAGTTAGCCGGTGTGGACAGAAGACTCCGGGTACCGTGCCACTCCTGACTGGGACGCAGCCCCAGGGTGGTGGACCTGAAGGCAGAGCCCAATTCTGCCCCTTGGTTGCTGTGTGACTTTGGGCATGCAGACTACAGGATCTGTGATGGTTTTTATGTGGGCAATGTTGAGTCTCATTCACCCGTGGTCAAAGCCTCCCCAACAGGGACAGTGAAAGTCAGTTTCACGGTGCCATTGGCTCTCAGAAACGCAGGGAGTCTCTGCTATTAACCTGTCCCTGACCAGCGCAGGCCCCTTGAGGGAGAGGCAGTGTTCCTTTTGTGTTCCTATCCCCGCTACTTAGCTCTGTGGTGCGTACGGGCTCTGAGGCCTGTACAGGGCCTGGCATGGGAAGTGTGGCTGTGTGAGCTCTACAGGGCATTCTGACTGGCGTGGCACAGCACCAGGAACCCTGCAGGCCTCCAGGGACAGTGTGGTGGCTTTCTCTGGCTCAGTCACTCCCGGCTGCCTCCCCGGCCCTCATCAGGCCTCCCACAGCCCCTTCGGGGAGCCCCTCTGACTGCTGTGTGCCCATGTGTGTGTCTGTGTGTGTGCGCTCCCGTGTGCACAAGTTCCCTTGCTGTGTCCATCTCTCTGCTTTCTGTAGCACAAGAGGGAGCTATGCCATTGTTTGGGACCGAGGAGAACCCCAAGCAGGAGGTGACTGATGGACCAGGCCCTGGAGACAGGCATCCTGGACTGACGGGGGCGTGCAGCTTCCAAAAGAGGCAGGCTGGGCTGCAGAGTGGGGTGGGATGTCAAGTAATTAATCACAGCTGAGGCTTGGCTCCGGAGTTTACACAGCTGTGCAAACAAGCAGTGACCCGAGTACTGTGACCTGATAGAAATGGAGGGGCTGGCTGGAAACTCAGGCAGGGTAGAGAATTATGAATGCGTGACGTCAGGCCAAACCCACATGCGGAAGATGACGTCACAGTGAGAATCCCCGTGCAGCTAAAGGAGCCTCAGGTCTTGCTTGGGAAAGGAATCGCGTCTCCAGAGTGACCGAGGCCTGTGATGCAGTCTGTCCCAGCATCGTGGTGTCATGGCTGTCACCGAGGGCTGGGGCCCAGCATGAAACCCACCAGAGTGTCTCGGCTCAAGCCGCGGTCTTGCTGGAACCCTGGTCTTCTAGTGCTTAGCAGGGGGCACACGGCAGGCACTTGATAAGTGTTTGTTAAATGTAAGAATAAATGGCTGAATTAATTAACCAGTGAACAGTTCTGGATGGTTTACTGGAGGTCTGTTGGGATGGGAGTTCATTCTTACGCCATCTCGGCCTCTGATTTTTATTTGGGACCGCAGAGTGGGGGTGGCGGTGATACTTCTCCCTGTGGTGGGGGGCGGTAAGGTGAAGGCCAAGAGGTAGAAAGTAGGAAGATGTCAGTGGCAGAAAGGAAGCAGGTCTAGAGAACATGGCCAGAGCTGATAACAAAATCTGAAACCGGCTTGAGTTGTCTGGAGTGAATAAGTCAATTTGAAGAAACCATTGGGGAAAATGGGTTTAAAGGTTTATCTGGATGTTGGGGTGGGCTGACTCTTCTGGCCTGGAGCACTTGTGGCTCATTAGGGAAAAGACTTGACTGGCAGACCAAGATTTCCAGACCCTTCTGCCATCCTCCTTACTGGGCTCCCATCATAGGCAGTAATTTTTCTCAAGCTGTTTCTCTTTATTACACCGCTCACCCCCCAGTGAACCCCAGCAGTCCCCGGGGAGTCTGGATGCAGGGTGGGTGCGTGCATGGGAGGCTCCCCCACTGGGGCCAGGCGTCTGGGCTCTTGGCCCAACTTCTCTAGGGAGGATAGTGACATTTCACAGGGACGCAGGGCCTCAGGGCAGCATGTAAATGGACACGTTCCTCCCTCGTTGTCCTCCTCACTCCCACTACTAAGGCCCGTGAGATTAGCCTGGAGCTCTGAGCAGAAAGAAATGACCATGGGAATGAGCACTTCCCTCATCCCAATTCCCCAGGAGCCCAAGGCTGGGGGTGGAGAGTGGCCTCCCTGTGGGCCCAGGGCCATCACAGGCCTGGGGTTTGGGACTCCAGAGTGGAACCAGGGCTCACCTGTAGGCGATCCTTGCTTCGACTGCGGGTCCACCTGCGCCCCGCTGGACTTGAAGGAGAGCGTCTTTGCTCCCTGCTGCTTCTCCAGCTCCCCTAGAGGATGGAGAGGAACCCAACCTCAACCACAGTGAGATGGGAGAGGAGTGAGGAGAGAGCAGGGAGGGGGGCTGCTCCCTGACCCAGGCTCTAACATGTGGCCCGAGTCTGGCACCCTCTTCACAGTAAGTTAGAGACCCACTAGAACCTCAGTTTCTTCCTCTGTCTGTGGGGATGCTAACGGCTGCTTGATTGTCATAGAGGCAGCAGAAGAGGCGGAGAGGGCGGCAGGCAGTCTGGGTTTGAATCCTGGTTCTGGGACTTCTTAGCTGTGTGGCTATGGGCAACTTACTTAACCCCTCCATGCCTCACTCAAGGGGACAGCAGTGCTCACTTCCAAGTGTGGTTAAGCAGATTACAAGAGGAAATGCACCAAAGCCCTTTAGGAGGTGGCCCAGCTCATGGCAAGTGCTCAGTGAATATTAGCTTTTATGACAACATGGACGAATCACCTGGCACAGAGGACCTCAGTGACAGCTGGGGCCAGCCTGCGTCCTTTGCACCGGATGGGAAAGAGCCCGCCCAGCTGGCTGAGCTCCCCCAGAGAGGAGATTCCCCACCTGAGAATGTCGGTGCTCCTCAACCCGCAGGACATCCGCCTTGCCCTCAACCTTGATTCCTCTCACTACACTGTAAGCCTGGTCCAGACATGATTCAATCACTGCTTCAGGGTCTCTCTCCAGGAGATAGAACTCAGGTTCCTTTTATTAAATCTGCTCTCCTGGGTCCCATTTTCTGTGTCCCTAGTTGTCTATAACCCAGGGCCCTGGACTGCAAACCTCCAAGCCAGCACAGGTTGTCCTGACTGCCTGAATCACACCATCAGTCCATACTTCATACTTCTGCTGAGCGGAGGGTTGTCTCTCCCTGGAGAGGGGCTGTCTTGGCTTTGGAGAAATTAGCATCGTAATTATAAGCAGGGATTCCGAGGAACTTGGTGCAAATCTTGTTTTGTCACTGACTGTATGAACTTGGACAACTTCGTTCAGCTTGGTCCCTTATTTGTAAAATGAGGACAAGCCTCCCTGCCTCAAGGGCAGTGGTGGCAAGGATCAGATAACAGAAGAGGGCCGGCACGCAGCCCAGTGCCGGGCATGGAATAAACGGTGGCTCTGCTGTTTCCATTTTCCTTTGTCTATTTCCTTCCCTCCCTGCCTCCCTGGCCCGTGCTTCATCTTTTCTTAGCTGTTGCTTCCCCTTCTCTGCATCTGAAGAGGAAGAGCCAGACGTGAGTGAGCCTCTCTCCCTGCTCCCCTGCCCTCTGGGCAGCAGGGAAGGACATTGCTCTTGACAGACTGATTCTGGCAATATCTACTCCTTTGTGCTTTGGGAGGGCTGGGTATGCTGCTCCCGGGCGGGTAGGGGCAAAGGGGCCTCTTCCAGCAATGCACTGTGCCTCCCCGGGGCGGGGCAGAGCCATCTGTAACGTTTCGACAATGACAGAAGTGACCTTTCAGGGTGTGTCCTTGAGAATGTTCAAGATCAGCAGCCAAGGTGGCGTGTCGGAGCCTCCGGTCCCGCTGCTGAGCTCAAGCATGCCAGCAGAGCACAGCAGCAGAATTTACACCCCCTCACCTCCGAGCCCTACAGTCTGGGCTGGTGGGCTCCTCTTCCAACCTGACTGAGCTGTTTCCTTATGCTATTATAAATGGAACCTCTTTCATCAACGTTAGAGTAGAAAGTACACAAACCTCAGAAGCAGACCTAAATGCAGGTGCCACGTCTACTTCTAAGATGCCCGATGTTACACACGTCCCTAACTTCCCTGGAGGCTGGTCTGTAAATTGGGGACGAGCACCACCTTGCAGCATCACTGTGAGCGCTGTAGGCAAATTGCCCGGCACGTAGTAGGTGCTCCAAAAACGCGGATTAAAAAGCACCGGCCTGTCCCGTTGCTGCCCTGCCCCCAAAGTCCCTCTGCTTTTCCTATTGCCTAATGGGTTTAAGTTAATTTAGAAGCACTTTCCAACAAACTGACCATAGAAGGCAGACCCGAAATCTATCTGCTCTTTTCATTTCTGAATCCACAGTTGTTTGATTTCCCATGAAAGGCAGTCTGAAGCCAAGGGCGATGTCACAGCAGGAAAAGCTTGCGAGTGGGCACAGCTTGTGGGCCCTCACTGCTCCCTTCATCAACCACCAAGTTACCTGGCAAACCACCTTCCCCTCCAGAGAGGCCCATGGAGTTTCTAAAATGCCTGAATTGGAGCACTCAGGAATCCAGGCATTCCTTAGGGGAATCAAAAGACAGCTCCTAGATGAGGGAGAGTCAGAAAACCAAGCAGGACCCTTCAAAAAGATCCTATGGTGAAAAAATAAAGTCGGGGGATGATTCTAGATGAGAAGAGATGAACGAAATGAAGCAGACAGATGTAAGGTGTGAGCCAGACTGGATCCCGGGGTCTGTGTCTCTCTCCCCTGGGCCCACAGACCATCAAGGCTGGCATGGCTGCCTCGCTCGGTCGGCTCAGCCGCGCTGGTCAGACACAGTGGGTCATCCGATCCCAGGGGTCCACACGCAGCCCCACAGCCTGATGGGTGTGCACATAGGTGTGCGCACTCTAGCGACCCCCAACTTCAATTGTGAAGAAACGGGAGCAGATGCAGTGAGCCTGGAGTGGGGCTCGGAAGACGGGAGGGGCCTCGGCTCATCCCACCGCATTCACTCCAGGGCGGGGCCAAGAGTCAGACTCCTGCCACAAGCAGCCTCCATTCCCTGCAGACCGGGAGCCCACCCGCCCCGCCGTGCGCCCCCCCCCACCCCGTGGCCCTTACACTCTATCCGGATCTGCTCGAGCTCTGTCACCTCAGCGATGGACTCCTTCAGATCTTCCACAAACTTCTGCATCTCGTCCGAGCCCAGGGCACAGAAATGCAGCACTTGCTTCTTCTCAGAGCCCGAAAGTGGGGTCACCAGGGTGATGCCGTGAGAGTAGTCTGGAAAGGAGACCCCAGGCCCACGTGGCCGTGAGCAACAGCAGGGTAGGCTAGAGGCAGCCCCGTGGGGAGAATGACCAGGGACTTTGGGACCCTCGTCCCCTCTCTCCTCCCTCCAGCCTCCAGCTTTCCCCTCCAAAACTCCCTCTGCCATGTCTCCGGTTCTGCGGGAGACTTACACTCATTCTCAAAGAGATGGAACTGCATGCCCAGCAGGCCGACTGATTTGCAGAAGGTGTATGTGGAGGAGCTCTTCTTCTTTGGGCAAAGTTTCAGAATCTGTTCAGAGATGGACAGAGACAAGCACTGACAGCGCACGTGTGTGTGTGCGCTCGGATGCACACACGCACGGGGCACTGGGGAACACACGAGTGCATACAAAGAAATGTGAACACGCTTGCACACTTGCATACTTAGGATACATTCACACATTCACATGTTTCTATACACACACACGCATACACATTGCTATATATGTGTCCACACACATATACATGCGTGTATACACATGTATATAAATACACACAATCTCAAAATATGGTGTTTTTTTAACTTGCTAAACTCCTCAGTGGCTCTTCCCACCACAGTTAGAAGAAGCCAGCTCACACTCCCTGCCTCTCCCCATCTTTTCCAGGCCTCACTCTGGCTTTATGCTGGGTCCTACTGTCCTCCTTTCCGTGGCCTGAATAGGGCAAGCTCAGTCCCCCTGCAGCCCTTTGCACATGCTATCTCGGGGCCGCAACCCTCCCTGCAGCCTTTTGCATGGCTGGGTTACTCTCATTACTTACATCTCAACTCAGATGTGGCCTCCTTAGGAATCCCCTCCCTGAGTAGCCCAAGTAACAAACAGAAACAAACTGCACCAAATCCCCCCTCACCATTGCTTGCTTTCATCCCACCTTCTTCCCAATTTGATAATATCTTGTTAATTTCTTAGTTATTTCCTATTTCCTAGTTATCTCCCTCCCCCAAGGAAAATGGAAACTTAGCCAGTTGCTCAATACACAAATGCTTCCTCAGTGCCGTTCCTCCAGCTGGGTCCTGGAGACACTGGAGCCACCAAAAGACAGAAATAACTACAGCATTCTGAAGGAGGTCCCCAAGGACAAGGCTGAGGCTGAGGAGGGGCCGCAGGGTGCCCCGGCCTGGCCAGTCCACTCACCACCAGCAGGTCGTTGAAGAGGAACACCTCCCTCTGATGTGCGGCCTGTTTCTGCAGCTTGTTCACATCTGTCACCTCGAAGAGACGGCTGCAGCAGACCAGGCGGCGGTGGGGCACAGACAGCACCTGGAGCAAGGGCGTGGCCATTGAAAAGAGCTTCCAGGTTGTTCAAATATGGCTGCTATCGACCCGTTTCCCTCTAAGACTTCTGGAGGGCCCCCCCACGACCCAGGCTGCCAGCTGCAGGGCTGTACCTCCAACCCCTTGTCCCCTGCACACCAAATCCTAGTGTGCCGGAGGGAGGGGATGGCGGGGAGGCCTTGGATCTGCCGTGTGTAACAGTCTACTGCAGCGGCACCCGCAGATCAGGCAGATGCTGAGACCTCAGCAATGGAGGTGCCTGGGGAGCTCAGTCAGTTCAGCGTCTGCCTTTGGCTCAGGTCATGATAGCGGGGTCCTGGGATAGAGTCCCACATTGGGCTCCCTGCTCAGTGGGGAGTCTGCTTCTCCATCTCCCACTCCCCCTGCTTGTGCTCTCACTCTCTGTCAAACTAATAAATAAAATCTTAAAAAAAAAAAAAAAGACCTCAGCAATCAAGGCTCTGGGCAAAAAGGGCCATCCCAGCGCAGAGGAGCCCAGTGCAGAGCTCAGATGACATCCCCATGCTACTTCTGGGTCAGCAATTTAGGAGGAGAAAGTGGAAACAAATACCAGAACCTACTCTACATCCTTTATATTTATGGCATGAACAGCCTCTGCTGATGTGTGAGTAGTCAACTATAGAGCGTCATTACCAGCTTGGACCATATTGCCTGTGACATAGGTCATAACTGAGGGGCAGCTGGTGGTTGGAACACCAGAGTCTAGAAGGCTTTTCAGCTCTTTCCTGTCTTCTGTTCAGTAGGACCATTCAGGAACACTCAGCATCCCGCCCTTCCTTAGTCTCCCCATCAGGCCATCCGGATGCTTCAACCCTAGATCACTGGCCAGTCTTTCCCAATACCTCACCTCAGGCCCTCCTGCTGTGGTGGCTGGTAGCCATGAGGAAATGAGGCTAGAGGAAACGGCGGGGGGTGCGGTGGGTGCCACATAGTGGGAATTCAATCACTATGAAGTGAGCAAATAATGTAAAAGTGTTTTAGAAAGGGAAGGAGGAGAATGGGAGGAGATGTCACACAGGAGACAGAAGCAGGTTCAAGGTGGGGGGCTTGGCAGCCATGGGAGGGGAAGCGACCCCCATGGAGTGAGTGCTGTTCTGTGGGGGGCACTTACTGTCTTCATGCCCACGATGGACTTCTCCACCTTGGTGACATACGTGACGTGGTCCTCATTGGACTTGAGCTCCTTCTGCTGTATCCTTTCGTAGATGCCTACCACCAGCTCCCTGGGGATGTCGGCACCATCATCGACACCTACCAGCAATGGAGAGGGAAAGTAAGGTCAGGGAGGCAGCGGAGGGAGGGAGGGTGGTATTAGAGACCAGGAGCCCAGAGAGGGGAAACCCTACCAGACTGAGGCTCTTCAAGGGTGGCCTTGATTTTGCCCTGTCCCTGTTCCAAAGCCTTCAGTGACAAGTCCCTTTACCTACTGAATTAAGGACAGACTCCTGAGCCAGGCACCAGAATACTATAATATAACACACACTGCAGCCTCATATCCTGCTGTTCCATGATCAGATCCTCCATTCCCCAATCCCACCTCTTTCCCCATCCCCAAATACAGCCTCCATGCTCCTGCTCAGTTCCTTGCTTCTGTAGTTCTCTTATCCTCCGTGCATTTGTCTACCCCCACCCCGCTCCCTGTTCCCACCATGAGAGTCTCTTGACAGCTGATGTTCTAGCTTGTTCTCTCTTGGATCTCCTCCCTCTTGGACCCTCCACACCCCTCCACACGGAGGCCTGGTGCCCCATGATTAGTTGCTGCATGTATGACACGATTCTTCCCTCACTGGGAGTGTGGGAGGTGGTGGTAGTTAGACATCAGGTGAAGAGAAGCGGAGGAGACCTTACATCCATCTCCTACTTCACAGTCATTACACTCTGGCAACAAAAAAATACTAGCACGAAATTGACCAGCATGGAAACAAATTTCTTCAGGAGGTAGAAAGAGAGGCAATAAAAAATTTCTTCTTTCTACCTTTTCTAAAGCTTTTTTTTTTTTTTAATGACTATATGTTTCTCTTACAAGAGAGAAAAGTGGAAAATAAAGCAACTTTGGCAAGTGTGCTCAAAGGAGATTTCCTAACTTAGTGAGAGGATATTATACCTTCTATAAGCAACTCTTTGTATCAACCTTGTTTCTTCCCCATCTGACCTTGGTTCTTCAAGTCAGGCACATTAGCCATGCAGCACCCCTGGGGACCTAAAAGGCATCAGGCTGGGGGCAAGAAAGAGCAGGGACCAAGACTGAACTCACAGAGGCTCCCAGCTGAAGACGGCAGGTCACACATCTCTGTTCCTCCTCAACATTCTGGTCAAAGGGAGGTTTTTTTAAAGAGGGCAGGGAAGAAACAATGGCACCACATGAGCTGGGAAGTGGACTAATGAGCCGGACTGGCAAACCTGAGAAAGTGGAATGTGAAGCCAGCAGCAAGGTTAGAAGCCACTCCGTACACCACAGAACCACCAAAGGGCTCTGGAATGGTGGCAACAGGAATCCTTGAAAGTGGAGGTAAAGTCGGGCTGGACATAGGATCATAGCTCGATCATCAGTCTAGAAATCATTTAGATCTCCCTGTCCCTTCTTCCACTCTGGCAGCCGACCAAGGGTTAGTCTTCTGCAAGAGGTGAGATAGGAACTCTGTGCGGGGGGCGGGGGGGGGGGACCCCAAGCCCAGCCAAAGGTGGGAGTCCGTGCTGAAAACTGGGGCATGGAGTTGATGTCTATGCATTAAGAGACCCTCTCAGTCCTATTGACCCAGAAGATCTCAGAACGTAGGCAGCCAGACTCATACCCTCTGGGCAACAGATCAGACGTTTCTCTTCTGAGAAATCAACAGGCAGAAGAGAAAAATCTAAAGATGCTGCCGTAGGGGTCCCTCATTGAAGCAGCTCAACTAAATCACCCTATGAGAAAGACCACTGGTCAGCAGCTCCCGCCTATATATACATATATATTTATATGCATATATATATATATTTAAAGATTGTATTTATTTGTTTGACAGACAGAGATCACAAGTAGGTGGAGAGGCAGGCAGACAGAGAGGAGGAAGCAGGCTCCCTGCTGAGCAGAGAGCCAGATGCGGGGCTCGATCCCAGGACCCTGAGATCGTTATCTGAGCTGAAGGCAGAGGCTTAACCCACTGAGCCACCCAGGTGCCCCATACTTATAGTTTTTAATCAGCCTTTTAGCTCATTCTTAAATATGAGAGAACAACCAAGTTTCATCATGTATATATATAAAGTGTATAAAGCAAAAGAGAAAAAGGACAGGGAATCAGAAAAAGGAAGCCAGAAGAAATAGAGACAAGCAGGGAGAAACTGAACTAAATAAATACCATCAGAGACATGTAAGAAGATACCACATCTAAAAAACAAGAGTAAAATCCTAGAAAAGAGGAAGATTTTGAGAACAAAATGTTCTTGAAAATGAAAAATATGACAGGAAAGGTGAAAACCTTAGGAGAAGACTTGGAAGACATCTTCAAGAAAGTCCAACAAGGGGCACCTGAGTGGCTCAGTGGGTTGAGCATCTGCCTTCAGCTCAGGTCATGATCCCAGGGTGCCAGGATCAAGTCCCACATTGGGCTCCTTGCTCAGCTGGGAACCTGCTTCTCCCTTTCCTCCCAGCTCCTGCTCTCTCTCACTGTCTCTGTCTCAAGTAAATAAAATCTTTTAAAAAAAAAAAGTCCAACAGGAAGACAAAGATGGCAAATAGAAAGCTGTAAAAATTAGAAGATCAAACTAGGAGATCTAACATCCTTATAATAGGAGTTCCAGAAAGCACAGAGAAAACGAAATGGGGAGATGATCAAATACTATATTTAAGGGGCGCCTGGGTGGCTCAGTGGGTTAAGCCGCTGCCTTCGGCTCAGGTCATGATCTCGGAGTCCTGGGATCGAGTCCCGAATCGGGCTCTCTGCTCAGCAGGGAGCCTGCTTCCTCCTGTCTCTCTGCCTGCCTCTCTGCCTACTTGTGTTCTCTCTCTCTCTGTCAAATAAATAAATAAAATCTTTAAAAAAAAATACTATATTTAAGAAAACTTCCCAACAATTGGAGGACATATTTCTAGACTAAAGGATCAACCCAGTGCTAGCACAAGAGATGAGAAAAGAACCATAAAGAAACTCACCAGTTTGAAGAGATATCTGCAACCCCAGGTCCACCGAGCATTACTTACAGTGGCCAAAATGTGGAAGAATTGAAAGATGAATCGATATAGAAGATGTAACATATATATATATATAATGGAATACTGGTCATAAAAGAGAATGAAATCTTGCCATTTATGACAGCATTGGTGGACCTAGAGGTTACTGTGCTAAGTGAAGCCAAGTCAGAAAGAGAAAGAAAAACACCATATGATTTCACTTATCTGTGGGCTCTAAATATGAAACAAATGAGCACACAAAACAAAAATAGAAACAGACTCATAAATACAGAGAACACCTCCAGAGGGGAGGTGGGTTGGGGCTGGGCGAGATAGGTGAAGGGGATTAAGGGGTACAAACTTCCAGTTACAAATAAATTAAATCACAGGGATGTAATGTACAGCATAGGAAACAGAATCAATAACATTGTAGTAACTTTGTGTGGTGCCAGATGGTAACGAGACTGCTTTCGCAGTGTATAAAAATCACTCTGTTGTACACCTGAAACTAACAGGATGTCAGTTACACTTCAGTTTTTTAAAAAAGAACCAGAAGGAGGTGAAAAGTCATGAAAATTTAGAACACAAAGGACAAAGAGAAGAGCCTGTAAATTTTCAGAGAGAGAGAGAGAGAGAGAGAAATCAATATGCAAAAGGGGACAAATTGGAATGGCAGAGAAGCACCATCGTTAAAAGACAATGGAGCAGCGCCTTAAGAATTCTGAGTTCCTCCTATGGTTTCACTTATTTGTGGAGCATAACAAATAGGATGGAGGACAAGGGGAGATGGAGAGGAGAAGGGAATTGAGGGAAATTGGAAGGGGAGGTGAACCATGAGAGACTATGGACTCTGAAAAACGATCTGAGAATTTTGAAGGGGTGGGGGGTGGGAGGTTGGGGGCACCAGGTGGTGGGTATTGTAGAGGGCACGGATTGCATGGAGCACTGGGTGTGGTGCAAAAATAATGAATACTGTTATGCTGAAAAAATAAAAAATTAAAAAAAAAAAAAAAAGAATTCTGAGTTCCCTGTTTCCAATCTGGAATTCTTTCCCCAGCCAAACTCCCAATCAAGAGTGAGGGTAGAAAAAGCTATATTCAGACACACAGGTTCTCGGAAAGTTTGCCCCCGGTGCCCCTTTTCTATGGAAGTGAATTAGAAATAAGCAAACCACTATTGGGTATTTACAACTAAAGATACAAGCGTAGTGATCCGAAGGGGCACGTGCACCCGAATGTTTATAGCAGCAATGTCCACAGTAGCCAGACTGTGGAAAAAACCTAGATGTCCATCAACAGATGAATGGATAAAGAAGATGTGGTATATATATATACAATGGAATACTACGCAGCCATCAAAAGAAATGAAATCTTGCAATTTGCAATGAGATGGATGGAACTAGAGGGTATTTATGTTGAGCGAAATAAGTCAATCAGAGAAAGACAATTATCATATGATCTCCCTGATATGAGGAATTTGAGAAGCAAAGTTGGGGGCTTGGGAGGTAGGGAAGGAAAAACAAGATGGGATCGGGAGGGAGACAAACCATGAGAGACTCTTAATCTCATAAAACAAACTGAGGGTTGCTTGGAGGAGGGGGGTAGTGAGAGGGTGGTTGAGGTTATGGACACTGGGGAGGGTATGTGCTATGGTGAGTGCTGTGAAGTGTGTAAACCTGACAATTCATAGACCTGTACCCCTGGGACTAATAATACATTATATGTTAATAAAAAATTAAAAAAAAAAAAGAAATGAGCAAGCCATAAAATCTAGGATCTATGGACCGAACACAGAAGCAAGGTGAAGGGGGGCCCTGGATTATGGAGGAGGGGATCCCATACAGACTGGAGCAGCTAGAGGCTCTGGGAGGGAGACTCCAAGAAGAAGACCTCCCTGGGCTCAATGGGTTGAGAGGGACGTGATACTTAGGATGGGGAATTTGGAGAGGAATCAGTAGCGTGTACCTAAAGAGCTATAAGCAAAGGGAAGAAGAACACAAGTGCTCACTTCACTCCAAGGAAAGCAGAAATAAAAAGACTTTGTAATCATGACATACTTCAAGACTCAGCTTTGGACTGTGTTTAGGTCTTAATAACATAAACGCAGTGTCGTCTTAGTGGGGCAGGCTGGGGATGGTGGATGAAAGAGAGCTAATCCTTGGATTCTGCAACAGGAGATGGCCGTGGTCCGAATGTTCGTGTCCCCCTTCCCCATGCATAGGTTGGAATCCTAAGCCTCAAAACGGATGGCATGAGGAGGTGGGGCCTTTAGAAAGTGTGGAAGTCATAAAGATAGAGTTCTCATAAGTGGGATTAGTGTTATTAAAAAACAACAACAACAACAAAGAGCTCCGTACCCCTTCCGCCATGTGAGCACACAGCTGGACGGGCCCAGCCAGAATCAGGAAGTGGGTGCTCACCAAACACCAACTTGGCCAGCGCCTTGATCTTGGGTGGCCTAGCGGGTAGAACAGTGTGAAATAAATGTCTGTTGTTTATCCTCTACCCAGTCTGTGATATTTTGTTACAGCAGCCTGAACCGATTAAGAGAGAAATTAATAATACTTAAAATTTAAAAAATGAACAAGTCTCATATAAAAAGAATAAAAGTATAAAAGGAACCAAGTGTGTGTACTATTTAATCCCACCTGTAAGAAGTTCATGAACTGGCCCAGCTGGTCAGCGGGGATGGCAGTTAGGAGAGTTGGCCCTCGGGCAGGGGTGTTGAATGGGACAGGACGTGAGAGGCTGTCCTGGGGTCAGGGAAATGATCTAGATCGTGAGCTGGCTGTGATCCCACACGTGTATATTCATACATTCAAGCATTCCTCAAGCCCTCAGATTTATACACCTTACAGTCGGCTTTTTTTTTTTTAAGATTTTATTTATTTACTTGACAGACAGAGATCACGAGTAGGCAGAGCGACAGGCAGAGAGAGAGGAGGAAGCAGGCTCCCTGCTGAGCAGAGAGCCTGATGTGGGGCTCGATCCCAGGACCCTGAGATCCTGACCGAGCCGAAGGCAGAGGCAGAGGCTTTAACCCACTGAGCCACCCAGGTGCCCCTACAGTCGGCTTTTATACTAATTAGAAAAAAGAGCATAAGAAAAGAAGCAGAAGCATGTTGTTTAGCGCTATAGAAGACACACAATAAACAGCAAAACAAAATTGAGATTGGTTGCTTCTGAGGAAGGAGAGTGGTGACAGGGGTAGGGATGAACTTTGTAGCAAGCCTTGTGGAATTATTTGACTTCATTAAATTACGTGCATGTATGGCTTTTGATTTCTTAAATGCTAGAAAAGAAAAAAACCCAGTTGAGCACACATCCTGTCCTGCCAGCTTTGCTCTGTTCCCTGCCAGGGGCTGCACTGTGTCAATTTAGGGAAGGACTTGGCTGGTGGCTGCATGACATTATCTGCAAGGCGGATGTAAGCAGACCTAAGACCTAAATGTCATTGTATGTTGTGCAGGGGAAGGGCTGGTATACCCCGGCACTGGCTGTGGTGCCGCACCTAGAGGTCAGCCCATGGAGGGCGTTCCCTGGAGGGCAAGGGGTACCGCCCAAGTTCTAGGACGGTGGCAATGGCTCCTGGAAACTGACCAGATGCCTGGCACTCAAGCAGCCTTCCCAGATTGCTGTGTGTGACCAAGACCAGACAGCAGCGTCCCCGTGCCCTTGGCTGCTGGGGTGACCATCTCCAGTGGACTCAGGCTCACAGAATTAAGGCTGAACAGACGGGGGTCCGAGCTGTGGTCTCACCCCTCCTCCCCCTCCTCCTCACCTCGCAGGTTTCGGATAAAGTCCTCCAGCATCATCTTGCGGTCAGGCTTGATGTTGGGGCTGTACATGTCGGTGTTGAGGAGGATAATGGCGAAGGCAAGAATGAAGATGGTGTCGGGGTTGTGGAATTGCTGCACCACCTCGGGGTTGCACATGCAGTAGCGCTGGCTGTGGGGGGACATGGAATGGGATGCCCAGTTACGTCCTCTCCCCCCAAATCCTCATCCCCTAGTCCCTGAGCTCCAGAGACTAGGGGCTGTTGGGGGCCTGTTAGCTGGTTCCCCAAGGGCATCCAGTCCGTAATGGTGGTTGGCTTCCCTGTAGCCTGGTCCTCTTCTCCACTGAGAGGACGGGGCAGGTGTTGCACACCCGTGGACCCCATCACCTTGCACAGATGTGGGATGAGGGAGAAGCCCGCAGTCCACTTGGGGAGCCCGGCGCTACTCCAGCTTAGCAAGCTCAAGGGCTGAGGGCTCCTGTCCCTTTTCTTCCTTTCCCTCCATCCCACCCAGCCCACCACCCCCGCTGCCTCAACAGGAGTGCTTCTCCCCAACCCTGCACTAACCGCCCCCCAGCATCTCCCGTCCCCCGTGACCCCAGGCATGTGTTCTGAGGGCTGGGGGAGGGGAGGGAGGCTACAGAAGGGGGTCCTACCTGAAGGCCTCTATGAGCCGCTCCACCTTCTGGGCCTCCCCTTGCACGCGGATGTGAGCCTGGAACTTCCGCAGGGCCTCGTCCAGCTCCATGCTGGAGAAGTCCATCTCGTCCACCACGCAGCTGGGGGCGGGGGAGGGGGGGAGGGGTCTTGAGGAGAGGTCGGCCCCTGAACCTCCCTCAACCCAAAGAAACTGAGGAGCAGTGTGCAAGGTGCACCTTCCCTACCCCGCTGGACAGCCCACCCTGCTGGGGGCGGGGCTGGGGTCCCCGTGACCAATCAGGAGGGGCCTCCTAGGCCAAATCGCCCCACCCCCGGGGGCTTTCCTTTGAAAACCCCCCAGAGGGCAGCTGGTGGTGGAAGCCTCTGGGTCTAGCCCAGGGAGAGGCCACTCTTGATTTCTCAGCAGCGTGTTACCTCTTCCCTAGGTCCTCCCCAGGTGGCAGGTGAGCCCTGAGAGCAGCATCATGGGGCCCACATCCACGTGACCCCCAGCCCAGCACAGTCGGGAGTTAGGGATTGTGCATGATTGACCCAGGCCACGAGGCTGGTCGGAGGAGGTGAACCGGTGCGGACCGGCAGCGAGGGGACCAGGAGCTAGAGCCCGGGAGGCAAGGGCAGGGCGGGGACAGGGATGGAGACAGAGAGACGATACAGAGTCTGGTGAGAAAGACAGGGAGGACAAAGACAGAGAGACAGAGAAGGCAAGAGAGACAGAAAAATAAGGGCAAGGAGATGAACAGGGAAGCAAGAAAGACCCACAAAACAGGGGAGAGACAGAGACAGAAGAGACAGAGACGGCGAGAGACAGGGAAAAAGACAGACAGACAAAGAGAGGAAGGAGAGGAGAGAGAGAGGTGGAAATTAACAGGACATGGAGGTGGAGAACACCACAGACTGGACAGGGTGGCCTGGGTGTGTGGGGGGGGCTGCCCCAGGCTGGCCAAACCCAGAGGACCCCAGGCTGGCCCCTGGTGCCCCAGCCAGGTGCCCAGCTGCTGCCCAGGACTTGCCCCATCAGTCTGTCCATCCCACTGCTGCGGGGCCTCTGAGGCCCTCTGCACTGTCTTTCCCAGAGCCTCTGTGCCTTCTGTCCCACTGCTCTGAGGGGGTGGGTGCCTCAGGCCTCTGAGGGGGTGGGAGGCCCTAGGCAGGGGGCGAGGGCAGCTGAAGGAGGCAGTGGAGCAGCTGGGAGAAAGTGGGATCTGCTCGGCCAAGCACGATGGCCTAGTTTCCCGGCCTTCACTCAGGTGATGGGCAGCCCGCTCACTGGCTCGCTCGGGGCTGCGGCTGAGAGCTCCAGTAATGAGCCCAGAGCCCGAGACTCAGCCAGGTGGAAATGCCAGCCGCAGACTGGGAGTGCTGAGTAAATCGGCCACAGGCCACCCTGGAGGCGGGGGAAGGGGATGGGTAATGGGGTAGGCGGGGGAGGGGGTGAGGGAGGACTTTGTGAGAGATCGCCTGGGCTGTGGGGTGGGGAGTCTACACCCCAGGTCCTCCAAGGCCTCTTGTAAGAATTGTGAGATGGCTTGGTAAAACGCAGACCCCTGAGGCCCATCCCAGATCTACCGACTAGAATATGCGGAGGTGAGACCTGGCAATCAGCATTTTTCACAAGCTCTCCAGGCGATTCTTAAAAACCTGAAAAGAAATGGCTGAACTGAGGGCCAGGGAAGGAGCGGGTCCAGCCCTTGTGGAGGCTTTTAGGAAAAGGCGAATCCAGAAACTCATGGGCCACCAGGCAGCAGCTCCCAGGAGCACACAGGTCCCCCGTCAGGCTGTCAGGGGCTGCTTTGCAGGTTGGTGGTGAGGGGACAATGGGAGGAGGAAGAGACAGATGCAGAGCCCCTACACACACACACACGCACGCACACACGCACGCACACACATGTGCGCACTTATTTCGCGCCTTCCTCCCGGGAGAATTGCCACCATGGGGCATCAATGTTCGATGGGCTGATGGTGTCCTGGGGCTCTCAGATCCCGAGGGGGAAAAAAAATCTCAGTGTGTTCTGCCAAATGGCAGGGAAGAAGCTATTCTGAGTGGTGGTAGGGCATTACCATCCCCGAGAAGACAAATGCCTTCCTCTCTGGAGACTTGGGGTCCAAGCCAGGTAAGCGCTCAGGACGGCCCTCACTCTCTGAGAAAGACCCAGAAGCAGAGAGGGCCACAGTCAGCAGCGGCGTTCCTGGCTGGCGATGGAATACAGAGCAGGCAATGACGGGCTGCTTCTCTCCCTCGCCCCAGGGGACCACCGGGGGTCTTCCTGGTGGGGACTGTGCCACCTGGGGCAGCTAGCTAGTCCAGGCTGTGTTCTCTCCTGACAAGCCTGCCCCAGTGGACCCTCACCTCAGAGCCTCGGCCATCCTGCAATCACCCAAACCTTTGTCCCTCCACTCAGCATGATGCTTTTTTCTCTCCCAAAGGGCCAGCTCAGCCTGCATGGCGACCTCCTCTCCCTCTCCTCTTCTCTCCCTCTTTCCCATGGTCTCTCTTATTTTGCTGGGTCTTCTGTAAAATCACCCCTTCCCCATCCTTCTTTGCCACTCTGGAATCCCTGTGAGGTGCAGACTGACAGTTTTCCAACCCCATCCTGCTGCGTCCACCCAGGACAGCCCGTGACTGTCTCTCCTCTTAGAGGATCTTTAAGGTCAAAACCATCACACATTTCTGCGTGGTCTTGTCTGGCGTATAATCTCCCCATTTTGCAGAAGGCAAAACTGAGACCACAAAGGGGCTTGCCCCATGCTTCCTGCTCCTGTGAGGCCTCTTCCCCCAGCAGGACCTCTCCACTCTAAGGGAGGGGGGGGTCCAAGACCAGTGGGGGACATGGCCTCTTCACTCACATTTACTAAAGACTGTTCTTAGCTCAGAGCTCTGGCCTGAGGGCTGGTGGTGCTAATTTTTAAGTGGAGTCCAGATGGGGTGGACTCAGAGGCAGGAGGAGAGATTGAGACCGCCAGTTGGGACACATTCAGTCTGAGATGGTCTTGCCGGTAGTACCAACTTAGTGTCTACTAAATCATCCCCCTTAGTATCCCGAGTCTTGTCTTTTCTGTTTCACGAATTAGGACCCTGCTTTGACTCTTCTTTGCTTCTCGTCGCTACCCCTTCTCTCTACTCTTCTTTGGAGCCAAAATTCTAGAAGGTGTCCCTACCCATGCTGTCTGTACTTCCTCAATCCCATTCACTTTTCAACCCACTCCAGCCAAGCATCTACCCCAGCATTCCATTAAAACTTCTCTTGTCAAGGCCATGCTGGCTGCCTCGTTGCCAAGTCCAATGGCACCAGCTTCTCATCCCACCAGCCTCTTGGTGGCATGGACATTGTTCATTGTTCCCTTCTTGAAACACTCCTCTCTCCCGCTCTCCTCACACCACCCTCCCCTTGGTTGACTTTTTCATCTCTGAGGGTGCCCCTCCTCCATCCAGAGCCTCCCTCCCTTGGCCTCCAGCTTAGGGCTGGCCACCAGTCTCCCTTCTCCCTCTTAACACCTCTGTCGAGGTGGCCTCATCCATCGCTGTGGCTCTGAATGTCCCCTGCCACCACTCGTACGTGTGTATCTCTTATGATGAATTCCCCCTTTCCATGTTATTATTTGTCACTAACTAGTTAATTTTCTTTTTGGTTGATTTGTATTTTTAATAAGAGACAATGTTGCTGAATCCAGGGGGGCCAACTGTGCATTTGATCGAAGCCAACCAACTTCTGAGTTCTCATTGTTGAACTCATCGGGGTGCTCTGGTCTGAATGGCAGTCAGAGCTGGTCCGGGCACACTCACAAGCCCACAGGCTGCGCTGGCATGTCTTGCAGGGAAGTCAGCCTGCACACACGTCATGTTTCAGTGGCTATTTAATATTTCAGCTTGTTCTCGGTAAATATTTGATAATACCTGGTTTGAGGGATTCTTCAGATCAAATGTTCCTGACCCCAGCATCTCCCTTCCCAAACTGAAAATATGCACATGTTTATTTGGTATAATTTCACAAATTACCCTAGAGAGCTTGAAGCACAAACAAATTCATATGCTAAGAGGAAGGGTTCTGAAATCTCAGCCGCTATGAAGGCTGTTCCTTGGATCAGCTACCCCCACCACCCCGCACCTGCCTGGCCACGCCTCCCGGCCCCGCCCACTTCTCCCTTCCGTGGCCACTGCTTGAGCTCAGAGTCTCAACATTTCTCCCCAGGACTGTGCCTGCGATGGCCTCCTAACCAGCCTCCCTGCCTCCAAGTCATGTTCCAGAACAACCCTTCAAGGACACCCATTTGGTCCTGTCACTCACTCCTCTGCTTCTATTTTTTTCCCAAGGCTTCCCACATCCGTGGTCTGAAGCCCCAGTTTCGGGGCCAAGCAAACCCCAACTTCTGCCCAGCTTCTCCTGCCCCTTCCATATATTGGCTTCCCCTCCTGCAGTCTGGGTCTGAAGCCTGACACTTTTGTACACTCTGTCCTTCTTCCTGCTGCCCAGCCCCAACCTCAACGTCCCTGGTGAGCTGTCCATCTCTCCAGGAGTCCTCCTGGACCGCCCTGGCCTCCCGGACAGTCCTCTGTCTACCGCCGCCATTGTCCCTTGTGCCGTAACATTTATCTGCCTGTCTTCGCACCCGGCTCCACGCCCCTTCCAGCGGGAGCCTCTTACTCTCTGCGTGCCTGGCGTGCATATGAATTCAATAACCGTTTCTGGGATGAATGAATGCGTGAGTGAGAGACCAGCTGGGCGAATGAATGGGACCTGGAGCGTGTGCTCAGCTAGGGAGGGAGCCCAGTGGCCTGAGCCTCTGGGAGCTCTGCCCAGTGGCTCAGGATTGCTGGGCCTGCTTTGCCAAGATCATCTGGAGCTGCCCCCTAGACGGGGTAGAGCTGCCTAGGAAACGGCCCTGTGGATGCCAGACCGCAGGCAGTCAGGCAGTGTGGCGGGCACAGGCTTCCCACTGCCTTCAGCCACACACGAGAGCAAGTGAGTGATGAGAAGCCGGGCAAACTGGTGCCCATTAAGCCGCTTCCAGCAGAGCCTGCCTGCACCTGCCCAGGGTGGGGCCTCCGATCAGCGAGTGAGTGGATCATGAGAGTTGGAGCTTCTGCTCGGGCCTCCCTCCCTCTCTTTCCTGTGCAAGCCCCTCTCAGGGGCTGTGGGGAGCAGAAGCACAGATGTTCCCTGCATCTGTATAAACAGGTACAGCCTTGCAGAAAATGGTTTGTTAATACTGATCTGTGCATCAAAGCGGTTTGTGTTGCAAGGAGATGAAGCATCGTACACGACTGTGAGCAAAATGAATTTCGTCATCTCAACTTTTTTTTTTTTTCTTTTACGATAGCAAGACTGTGTCTGGCAGACAAAGGAACTGACTGGGAGCTGAAAATAGGTAATGGTAGCAGCAGGGATTTTTAATTGGCCAGAAGAGACAGCAGAGATCTGGAAGGTGAGGTTTGGGCTGAGCTCAGAAGAGGTACGAGAGCGCAGCGCCCGCCGACAGCAGGGGGGGCCCTGGTGCTGGAGGCGGGGACTGAGTCCGGGCTCCAGGATTAGGATGGAAGATGAAACCGCCCACTGCCACGGGATGTAGGAACCTTGGTTTTATTTCTGCAGTTCTTGGCTCATACAATTCAATTAAAAATATCCCCATCCGCCAGAGAGTTATTTTTGTGAGGCAGAACTCATAACATGCCCAACAAAGGTCAAGGCTTTTTGGAAAAGTGTGATGTGGCTCAGAAAATAGAACAGAGGGAAGCTGACGCAGGAGGACCTGCCAGCATCCCTGGTGACGACATGGGGACAAAGAGAGTCTCATCTGGGAGGTCCTCAAAAGGGATGGCTGCTGGTCACACGTTGGGGACTCAGGAACCAAAAGAACGAAGTTGAAACGACCCGAATGAACTCAAAGCCAGTGTGGATGCCTGGGGGGGACTCTCCCTTCGCTAGGCCGGCCAGCATCCCCGCTTGCCAGGGACTCTCCGACTTGAGTGTGCCTCTGAACCACCTGGCTGGCTTGTGAACCCACCGTTGCTGCCCTCGGAGTTCTGACTCCATGGGTCTGGGGTGGAGTCTGAGAATTGATATCTCTAACAGTTTTCCAGGTGATGCTGCTGCTGCTGCTGTGCCGGGGACCCCACTTTGAGAACCACTGCTCCAGGGTATTAAGAATGGGCAGCATGGGAAGTCAGGCCTTTGGTGTCAGACACCCACGAGGCTGAATCTTGCTTCCATCATTAAGCCTCTCAGTTCAGGTCACCTAGACTCTCCATGCCTCATTTTTTTCCACCTATAGAATGGAGCTGACTCCTAGGACCTCTAGTGGACGGGTGGTTCTGAGTTTTAAAAGAGACCATGTATGTAAAGCTACATAACAAAGCTTCAGAGATGAAGGTTTTCATTATGTACCTGGAGACCCAGTTTGAATTGACATACCAAGTGAGTAAGTGAATTTGAAGTCCCTTCTAGCATAGGGATTGAGACCCTTTCCACCATCAGCAGTTAACTCTGCCTGAAATTTCACCTCTAGATGTTCATTCACTAACTCTTGAAAATATCCACCTATCGGGGAGAGAGGAAACTTGATCCAGCTCAGACCCGAGATGTACGGATCCGTTTCTCAGTTTTGCTTTCTTCTCGGATGAGCAGAGCCAACAAACGTGGATCAAGAGATGTAGGAGTACCTGATTTTGTTCAATTTGCCACTGGCCAGGGGACTAGTCATTTCTTCTCTCTGGGCCTCTCTTCCTGCTTGGGTGAAATGAGAGGGCTGGACAAGCAGTCCGTGTAAGGGGCCTTCCTGCACCGCATTTCACAACTGAGGTCATCTGGACCACACTTGCCTTGAGATGAGGCAGAGAGGAAGGATGGTGTCGGGCTATGGGCTCAGGTTGTAGACCCTGCCTGCCTTCAGATCTCAGCCATTGGTTAGCTCTGTGACTGTGGGCAAGTTACCTACCCTCTCTGTTCCTTGGTTCCTTCATTTGGCATACATTAATAGCACTCACCTAACAGAGCTGCTGAGAGATGGGATGAGATTTTGCACGTATTGGTCTTAGCCCAGTGCCAGCTGGCATACAGTGAATGCGTGATATATGTGAGCTGTCACTGTTACATCTCACAGCCTACTCACCCACAGCTGACCCTCCTATAAGCCCCAGGGTAGTGTAATCCTAGGAAGCCCCTTCCCTAGAATCCTACTCCCTAGAAATCCCACTTAAAAGAGTGGCCAGGTGAAGGCACACCTGAATATCACACAGGGACTGAGAGAACATTCCAGAGCTAGGGCCCAAAATATCATGAAGGGACTGGGTGGTAGATCTTTGTGTGAAAGTCCAACTTATACGCTAATGTGACCAAGCCAAAGGGAATCTCAACATTGGACTTGTTCGCCCCACACTTAAAGTCCAGAGATCTCTACACACAGGAGTAAATGGGTCTAAAATGTTCATTACTCGTTATTGTTAAGGAAAATCTCTTGTCTGTGTGTGTACGTGTGTAATGGTGGGGTAGGGGGTCAGAGGAAAGGGCACTGGAGAGGCGAGGGGTCAAGGCCATAAACCTAAAGGCTTCTCTTTTAGAAGAGACCCCCTTCCACAGAGCTGGAACAAATAATCCTAAAATTTATGGAACCAGAAAGGATCCCAAATAGCCAAAAGAATATTGAAAAAGAAAACCAAAGCTGGGGGCATCACAATGCCGGACTTCAAGCTCTATTACAAAGCTGTATCATCAAGACAGCATGGTACTGGCACAAAAACAGACACATACATCGATGAAACAGAATAGAGAGCCCAGAAATGGATCCTCAAATCTGTGGTCAACTAATATTTGAGAAAGTGGAAAAGGATATCCAATGGAAAAAAGTCTCTTCGATACATGGTGTTGGGAAAATTGGACATGCAGAAGAATGAAACTGGACCATTTCCTTTCACCACACACAAAAATAGTCTAAAAATGGATGAAAGACCTAAACGTGAGTCAAGAATCCACCAAAATCCTAGAGAAGAACACAAGCAGTAACCGCTTTGACTTCAGCCACAGCAACTTCTTGATAGACATATCTCCAAAGGCAAGGGAAACAAAAGCAAAAATGAACTATTGGGACTTCATCAAGGTAAAAAGCTTTTGCACAGCAAAGGAAACAGTCAACAAAACCAAAAGATAACCGAAAGAATGGGAGAAGATATTCGCAAATGTCTTAACAGATAAAGGGCTAGCATCCAAAATCTATAAAGAACTTAGCAAACTCAACACCCAAAGAAAAATAATCCAATCAAGAAATGGGCAGAGGACATGAACAGACATTTCTTCAAAGAAGACATACAAATGGCCAACAGACATATGAAAAAATGCTCAACATCATGTGACATCAGGGAAATAGAAATCAAAACCACAATGAGATGTCACCTCACACCGGTCAGAATGGTTCATGTTAACAAGTCAGGAAATGACAGATGTTGGCGAGATAGTGGAGAAAGCGGAACCCTCCTACACTGTTGGCGGGAATGCAAGCTGGTGCAGCTGCTCTGGAAAACAGTGTGGAGGTTCCTCTAAAAGTTAAAAATAGAGCTACCCTATGACCCAGCAATTGTACTACTACCCAAAGATACAAATGTAGTGACCCAAAGAGGCACCTGCACCCCAATGTTTATAGCAGCGATGTCCACAACAGCCAAAGTGTGTAAAGAGCCCAGATGTCCACCAACAGATGAACAGATAAAGATGTGGTATAAATAAATACACACACACACACACACACACACACACACAATGGATGAATATAACTCATCCATCAAAAAAATGAAATCTCGTCATTTGTAATGACGTGGATGGAACTAGAGGGTATTATGCTAAGTGAAATAAGTCAATCAGAGAAAGACAATTATATGATTTCATTCATATGTGGAATCTAAGAAACAAAACAGATCACTGAGGAAGGGAAGAAAAAATAAAACGAGGAGATCAGAAGGGAGAAAAACCATAAGAGACTCTTAATCTCAGGAAACAAACTGAGGGCTGCTGGAGGGGTGGGGGGTGGAGGGATGGGGTAACTGGGTGATGGGCATTAAGGAGGGCACATGATGTAGTGAGCACTGGGTGTCATATGTGACTGATGAATCACTGAGCTCTATCTCCAAAACGAATAATACACCATATGCTAATTAACTTAATTTAAATAAAATACAATTAAATTAAAAGAAAAAAGAAGAGACCCTGTCCTTCTATCCTGCTGGGTGGTGGCAGTGTCAAGTTTTTAAAGCAGTGGAAATAAACACAGAGTCTATCCCGGCCTGCCCCGGGCCTCTTTCCACCCTCCTGCAGACCTGTAAGAGTCAGCCTGGGCCCCAGCCTGCTCTCTCCTTCCTGGTGGAATTCCCCAGAAACAAAGTAACCATTCTGAGGTTACCCATGGCAGAGTGGGCAGGACATTCTCAAATAATTTCTTCCTAACCACTAAAGGCTAGCACCTCCCAGCCTGTTGAGTTGGACAGGCAATCTGTCTTCATTTCTGAATGTCCCCTCAGAAGAACAAATCTGTTACACTCTGGCCAACACATTTCCAAGGAAGTGAAATAATGCGATCTGACTAAAATGTCAAATTCTAATATTGAACAAGAAACGGAGTAGACGCAGCGAGAGAAGGAACATCCAGGAAACCCTTCTGGCAATTCAGCCCAAAAGCTGCCCTCCGTGCACTTCCACGGAAATGACAGATACCCACACCCGCCCTGCGTCTGTGATTCCCCTCAGAAAAGATCACCCAGCCCAGAAAAGAGCCTGCTCAGAGCCAGCATGGAACGCTCCCCCCCTCCACCGGCCTTCAAACTGCTGAGGTGAACATTTCAGAAGGGAAATAGAGCAGAGCCAGATTTCCCAGCCATGTGAAAACTGAGAGGGAGAAGCTTCCAGCGCCCCAGGATCCTAACCCCAGCGGATGTCTGGCTCCTCAGGCCAGGCCGCCAGGGCCCCTCTCACCTCAGCACCAGAGAAGATTTCCTCAGAGTGCAGGATGGTCCCCAAATGAGCTCCCCTCCCTCCCCAGCAAGCTCCAGAAAGTTCTTGCTGTCTGGGGAGTGGACCTGATCTCCAACCAGTCCTGAGGCATCTGAGGGATCCCCCCACCAGGCCGGGGCCAGGCTGGGGAGGCGTCTACCGTCCTGTGCTTTCAAATGAGAAAGATAATAATGGAAATAGCTAATATTTGTAAAGAACTGACTAAGCCTCAGTCACTGACGTAAGCACTTTACATGCGTTTTAAAACTGTAATTTGCATGACGTGGGTCCTATTGTCCCCATTTGACAAGCGAGGCAACAGGCCCTTTTCTCCTTTATAAAAACCAAACCCTTCCCAGGTAAACAGTGGGATGGACATGGCCTCTGGAGCTCAGGATGCCTCCTACTATTATTCAATACACCCTGATTAAATACATTTCTTCTTGGAACGGATCTGCTATGGAATCAGGGCACTAAGGGACGAAGAGATCAGCTTCCTAGAGCAGCAAGGGCCAGATTCCGGAGGCGACGTCATGGAATCCATGGCGCTCAGACATAGGCCAGCAGCTGAGGTGGATTCTGCTTGGCCCCTTCTATCTTCCTTTTCTCCACAGGCCCATGGGCTGTAGGGGTCAGGGTCCCGCCCCATTCCCTCCCGTCCCACCCTCTCCCCTTCCTGCCCAGCTACATCTCGGAGAGTGCTGTGGCCGGGGCTGTCTCAGTCTCCAAGGGGATGGGTGATTTATGTCCTTTTATTCAGCAAGCAGCTTTGTACAGAACGGACGAGACATGCTGAATGTCACCAGGCGGGGGCAGGGACGCTGTGCAGAATCCCAATGAAGCCTTTTCGGCCTGGGCAAAATGGCACTGGTGACTTTGTTATTGTGTGTGTTCTCTGGTGGGCGTAAGGAAGAGGCAGCAGATGCCCAGAGGTGGCAGGAGAGCTGGCTTGAGTGGCAGGGAACCCCCCCCACACCGAACCCCAGCATCTGGCTCCCCTGTGAGTGCCTGCCCCCTTCCTGCCTCCCATCTCCCACTGACACCCTACAGGAGACAAGCCAGGCAGGCAGCAACTTGGACTTGGGTGAAGAGGGTCCCTTCGGTGCTGTTTCCGTGCAGAGGCTGGGTGGGCCGGCGAATAAAGCACAAGGGTCCAAGCACCCACTGGGGCGGAGGGGGCTCAGCTCTGCACTCCACTCTCCTGACACCCCTAGGCCTGCGGGAGGTTCCCTGTCTCCCTTTCCACCCTCCTCTGCTCATCTCTCCCACTGACACCAGGGTCTGTGAGTTCCCCTGAGGCCCTGGCCACGCCTGCTCCTCTCTGCCCCCATCCTGTACTCGCAGGGATGCCCAGCGCAGCCTCATTCCCAGCCCGGAGCAGGCACTGCTGTTTGTGGCAAGAACCATGAGCTCCTGGCTCTGGAGCCCACGGACTGCTCTGGGATGCCCCGGTGGCCTGACAAAGCATGGCCTTGACCTTTGGGGCGAATGATTCTGCAACCATCCCAGTGTGTGATGATGACACCGAGGAATACGTAAGATCTCAGAGTCACAGGAGTTGAAGGGACCTTGGAGATCCGCACAGCCCGACCCTCTCGCTCGCTTTCCAGGTAAGGAAACCGAGGCCCAGAGGAGGCCTCCCAGCACGAGAGGAGCAGAGCCAGGGTTCAGAGCGGGCCCGGTCAGGAGCAGCTCTCTCTTGCCACCACACTGCTCCCTCATCCCTAGCCTGCTCCCCACCTCAGCTGCCAGCCCGGTCCCAGGCTCCCAGCGGCGCCCCTCCCCACCGGGGCTGCCTGTCTCCAGCCCACACACTCGGTCTCCCAGGGAGGATGGCAATTAGTTAGCATTGTGCTGCCGGGCGCCCGCACCACCAGGGCTGCCGGAAAACTGCGTGTTCCCAGTGCGCCAGGTCACCGTGGACCTAGCAGGTCAGAATTTCAGGACCAGGCCACATGGCGACTGGGGATGGCAGAGGAGACCGGGGAGGTCCGGGCTGGGAGTGAAGCAGGAAGCCCCCCACCCCCCAGCAGAGCGACAAAGCAGGGTCCCCCAGGGGCGCGGGGAGCCAGGAGAATGAAGCGTTGAGGAGAGCACACGCCCACTCACCCTCCCACGGAAACAGGGCGGTGGGGTGGGGGGAGTGGAACGGGGACAAAAGCAAATGAAAAGGCCAGAGAGATGAGCTAGATGGAGGGAAAGCCTGTGCGGAAGGAGACAGAGAAAACTTGATCTTTCTCCTCTTTCTATCATTTCCTCAGGGCATCCCTTCAGGGCACCCTACCCAGCAGGGCTGATGCTGAGGAGAAAGGGGGGTGGCGAGGGAGAGGGAGAAGAAAGGAGGAGGGAGGAAGCACACTTATCCGTTCATTTTCCTCTGCAAGACCCTCAGAGCATCTTAAGCACTAGTGGGGGAGGGTCTGATTGTTCAAATAGGGGGGGACTGAGTTCCATCAACTAAGGGGTGAAATCCTGGGATTTCAAGGTCCCTCAGATGTGTCCAAGCCCCTGCTCTTCGGACTGTACTCTGTTAGACTGAGTGGATTCAGGAATGTGACAGGGATTCCAGAGGACAACGGGACGACCCCTCATAATCCAGCCCCCTCCAGTCCACGGGCAGGGAACCACAGGCCCCCAGGGTAGGGACTTGTCCAAAGACACAGCACCAAGACTACTGCGTTAACAGAAGCCAGGTCTCCAAGCTCCAGGCACAGTGACCGTCTTGCCAGTCAGGCTGCTCCCAAACCCTCGGGCAGGAGCCCCCTGTCCCTCCTACAGCAGCCCCTTGCTGCTCCAAGAGCAAGACGAAAGGGAGAGATTGTTTCAGAACCCCAGAGAAACACATCAGCTGACTTCCCAGGGAGAAAGCAGGAGAGAGGTGGGGCGGCTTCCAACAGCACGGTGACCTTTGAGAAGGGGGTCTGGAGCAGCCTTCATAGGGCCTCACCCTCTCTCTCTGCCAGGGGCAAAGTGGCTTCGAGGCCCCAAGGATGCCACCCCAGACCCGGCGGCTCTCACCTGCCCACGCCTCCGCGTGAACAGAGCCAAGAGCACTAGCGAAGCCAAGCCCCCATCCTGCCCACATCTGTTGATCTTGGTGGTAAACGTATGTTTATGGAATCACTGCATTTTCTTGCTCTAAAACCCTCCATCTTTTTTTAAAACCCTTTTCCTGACTTGTGTTTGCCTCCACCAATATGAAACTGAGCCCACACGGGGAGCAAGCCAGCCAGTGGGGGCTCAGGGGCTGGACAGACAGCAGCAAGGTGGTGGGCTGAGGATCTGTTCACCAGGCAGAGATAGCCCCCGTGTAGACCCAGTCCTCCTCTCTGGCACCAGAGGGTAGCAGGGAGGGAGGCCTTTTCGTCTCCTTCGACCATTTCTATACCCCTGGTACCTTCAGTGGGACCCAGCCCGGAGCCCGCTCAGTAAATGTAGGACCCCAGGAGGGGGAAACAGAGGCTGGTCAAGATACAGCGACGGGCCCAGACTCCAGGGGTCCTGTTCCCTCCCCTGTGTCCTGTGGGACCCTGGGCCACGCGTGGCGATAGGGGCACTCACTCCAGCACATCTCGGTTGAACTGCTTCTTGCTGTTGCCTAGGAACTCCCCGATCATCTGCCGGCTGAGGCCCTTGCGCTGGAGCAGGAAGTGGGCCACTCCGATGGGGGTGTCGGGGATGAAGCCTCGTGAGATCAGGAACTGGATGCCTTTGTCTGGGTTTCTGGGGGTGGGAGTGGAGGTGGGAAGAAGAAGTAGAGAGTGAGCCAAGGCTATCCACGACTTCTTTCCTCCCTTTCTTCCAGCCCAGGGAAGCCACAGAAGTGCCTGGAAGTTTCTGGGAAGAATTCCACGGAAAAGCCAGTATTCCTTCCGCTGCAGACGGGCTCCCTATCCCAGGGGCTTCGCCTAGGAACCTCGTCTTCCTGAACACCTCCACCCCCCACCCCAATACACACACAAGGAGTGAAGATAGCACAGGGAGAGAAGGAGTTAGAGAGGTCTGGCCAGATGAAGAGAATTCCAGAGCAAGTGGAGAGGTTTCTTTTTGTCTTCCCTGAAAGGCCCGGAGGCTTGCCACGAAGGCCCTTCCTCCCTGTCTGTGTTCTGTCCTCTGTATGCAGTACTCGCCCCAGAAGCAGGGCTCTGGGGAGCAGAGGGGAGCTCTCCTTCCGCACTGGCCACAGGGACACAAGAATCCTGCCCTCCCTCATTCACTTTCTCAGGCTCGAGCCTCTATGTGTGCATGTGGGTGCTGTGTTTTTAGGCAAATGTGCTCACAGTATGGCCTGCAAATCCATGCTGTTCCCTGAACTGTATCTGACTGGTTCAGGAAAAGCTAAGTACAGAAACAGAGGGCAAGCGTTTAGAACATTTTATAGCACTCTGACATTTTTGGGATAACCAAGCATGTGATTGCTTTTCTAGCAACTCATTTTTATTGCATTTCACAAAAGTATCAGCCACCACTTAGTGGGTAAAAACCCAGACTGGTCCTTTACTACAGAGAGTTCGAGAACCACTGTCTTGAGGGATCCCAGGGTCTGCGTGAGTGTGAGCGCACAACTCACCTTACTTGTGTGAGCCTGCTTCTTTTCCATAAAATGGCATGATAAGGCCGTCTCTAGATATTGTTAGGAAGTTTGCAGATGTTTTATATAGGGTGAGCCGGGAATAGTAGCTGTTCCTCCCTGGAATAGAAGTTTCTGGAGACCAGGGGATGTGTCCTACTCATCTCCATGGTCAACGTGCCCGGGGTTCAATAACTAACAGTTGAGTGAATACGTGAACAGACACGTGGCTGGGAGAGATGTTCAATTTCCTGGCTCGGGGCTCTGAAGGAAGGGGTGAATGGAGGGTGGAGATGGGATTTCCACGGGAGGGCTGCGTGTATACTGCTGGCCCCCGCTCTCTACATTCTAGTTGCAAAGACAGTTCTGGCTGGGGCTCTGGCTGGGGACTTTGAACCAAAACCCTTGTTCATTTTTCTGCTTTCCTTCTCCTGTTCTCTTCTGTGCCACCTCTGCGTCCTTATTGCCTTTTATCCCCGTCCTTCTCCTGCCTTTTACCTGGATTCCTTATGCTAGGTCTCTCCTTTCTCACCCATCCAGGCCCTCCCTTGCCTTTCCTCGTTTTCCTCCTTGCTCTCTCCTTGACATCATCCCCCTGAGACGATGCTGTTTCCCTGGCTCCGGGTCTGCCTGAAGGATTTCGGCTCAATCCTCATACGACCTGGACTATTACTTAATACTGCATTTTCTTTTCTATTCCCTCGCTTTCCAAGCCCTAGTAAGCAGGAATAGTACTGAAAGCATGGGCTTGATGTGTTGTTTTGTCCCTAATCCTGAACATAAATTTGTTAACCATTAAAAAGAAAACATGCGGGCGCCTGGGTGGCTCAGTGGGTTAAGCCGCTGCCTTCGGCTCAGGTCATGATCTCGGAGTCCTGGGATCCAGTCCCGCATCGGGCTCTCTGCTCAGCAGGGAGCCTGCTTCCTCCTGTCTCTCTGCCTGCCTCTCTGCCTGCTTGTGATCTCTCTCTGTCAAATAAATAAGTAAAATCTTAAAAAAGAAAAAAAGAAAAAGAAAACATGCATCCCTACCCAGCACCTCGGGGAGCAGGTAGGGCACAAATGTCACCAGGCAGGGTGCTGGGATGATGCGGGAAATCAACCCATACCCTGTTCACCTGTCCTTGTAGCCCCTGCCCCTTACCCGCGGACCAAGAGCTTCCCGGGTCGCCCCAGAGCTCCCCAGTCGGTGCTCACTCACATGTTGAAAAGGTTGAGGCCGATGCGGTAGAGCCGTTTGCGCAGGGTGTCGGTGGAGAGCGTGGGCGACTTGCAGCTGGCGGGGTTCTCGCAGTGGTAGCGTGGCAGGCTCAGGATCATGGCCTGCAGGGCCTCCTTGGAGGCTGAGGCCGACGCTTCCGAGCCAGACTTGGCCGACTTGGTGGACGTGCTGCTGCTGCTCAGCGGCTCCGAGTTGTCGCCGGCCTCGGCCTCAGTCCCTTTCCCCACCTCCCCGGTCCCCTCCTCCGCTGCCTCTGCCTCCGCTGCCACTGCGGCCCCCTCCGCCACTGCCTCCACTGCAGCCCCAGGCGGGTGGGTGCTCGGGGCCCCGCTGGCTCCGGCCTCTGAGCCCGTGTTTTCGGCGGGCGCGTCCCCCTGAGCCGCGGTTGTGGCCGCCGAGGCCTCCTGCCCCGGGGCCTCTCCGTGCTCGGCTTTGCCCGCCGCGGGCTCCGCCGGGGTCTGGGCGGTCTGCGTGCCCAGACAGTTGGCCACCGACAGAGCCGTGGCGGAGGAGACAGAGATGTTCTGGTTGGCGATCTGCACGGTGACGTCCCGGAAAGCCATCATGAGGGTGCTGCCGTGGCCCTGGGGCAGGCCGGCGGCCTCGGCGGTCTCTTCCCCAGGCGCGGGCGCGGGGCGGGCACTGTCGAGCTCCCGCATCTCGGCCTCTAGGCCTGGCGGCCCCGCGCCCGCGTGCAGGGCCTGGTGGAGCTGGTAGGCGCCGCTCTCCTGCAGGGAGCACATGGTCTTGAGGCTCCAGGTGCTGAGCGCGTCGTCGATGGACTTGGCCAGGGACTGCACCTGCTCGGTGAAGGAGTCCTCCAGCTCGGTGAGCGTGCCCGCGAAGGTGGGCGGCAGGGAGGGCGAGCGCACCAGCGGTAGCCCCATGAGGCCGTAGCCTTCCATGAGCGCCTTCTCGGCCGCCAGGCTCTCAGCCGTGGGCGCGCGGACTTTGCGCAGGGAGATCCGTCGCGGCAGGCGGCTCTCCAGGAGCGAGTTGCGGATCTTCTCGAAGTTCTTGCTGAGCTGGTACTGGCGGAAGGCGGTTTGGATGGTGCAAGCGGCGCGCCGGGACACGAGGTGGCCCCCGTACTTGTGTTCTAGCATTTCAATCTGCGGCAAGAACAGAGAAGAGGAAGAGTGCGGTGAGGCCTGGGGTGGGGGCGGGGGGTCGTGCGGGGCGGGGACTAAAGGGCCGAAGTCTGAAACTCCAGCATGTCACGGCCTGGGATACCAGATCCTCGTCAAGACTCCTAGATGTGTAGGGTGTAGGACTGGCTTCCCAGTGGTTGGCGATTTTCGGGGTGGGGGGGCAGGCAGAGGTCAGGGCGTTGCATTTGGGGATCAGATAGCTGCTGTTGCAGTGTTTGTTTTAAAACGTTCATATCAGAGATCTGTATGGAAGTCCTTATGGGTGAAATACACGGGATCTTGAGTTTGTATTAAAATACTCCATCAAAAAAACTGGAACCGTTAGAGGAAACAATATTAACAAAAATGGTTGGAACTGGGGGGGTGGTTATCTGAAAATTTACTACACTATTCTTTCTACTTGTGTGCACATTTAAAACAATAACAAATTAAAAATTAAACAGGAATGCTTTAAAAAATGCTGCTCCTCCCGTTCACCTTTCTTCCTCATCACTGCATTGCGGAAATTTCTGACCCTGGGATCATCATAAGGGGATGATTGGGGATTGATCAACGTGTTCCTGATAACCAGCCCAAGGGCTGGCATGTAGTAGATGCTCAATAAATGTGAATTTAATAGATGGAGGACAGAGGAGTAGGTGGACGGATATTTCAAGAATGGGAGTCCCTCCAGGCTACCATGCTCCATAATTTGGGCCACCTCTGTTCCCAACAACAGGAGCTGTACAATCAGGGCGGGGCTGGGTGGGGCTGGTGGGCACGTGTTACCTCATGTGGGCAGTGTGAACCCAGGAAAACTTGTGACAAGGGACCCGTGTGTCTTCTAGGCCCTTACTCGCCTCCTTCCAGCTCTGTCCTCCTGCTGTGGCTGTTTCTCCCCATCACGTGGCAATGCTCTCACTCTTTCTCCCTTATCGAAACCTCTTAGGAAAGAACCAGAGAGACTTTCCCCCTGTGGCCAATAACCTTTAGCCATATTGGCTCACCAGCTGCTGGGTTCCCTTCCTGTGGGTGCCCCCTTGCCCCCGGACCAACAGAGGCACACTTCTAGCCCAGGAAATCTGACAGGCACAACCCCAACCCCCAGGGATGATCCTGGGTAAAATGGCATGACCTCAATCCTGTCTTTGGTTCTTCCGTCTCGCCATTCAGGGCCCTTCCCCATCCCCAGACCTAGTGGCCTTATGCTTTCTATCTTCCTCAGTCTGGCTGTCCACTCTGAAGATAGGGGGAAACTGAATCTCACTAAGATTTGAGTGGCCAGTAGGTATCCTAAGTTCAGCTGCTTGAGATTCCAAGGCTGAGGCCCTTAGTCACAGCTGCCTGCTGTTCTCTGCCACATGGTAGTTTGGCCCTTTGAGGCCAGCAGGAGAGTGACTCTGATGCTTCACCTTCTTTTAAAGGGTTCACCTAATTCAGTCAAGCCGCCCGGGATGATTTTCCTTTGATTCACTTAAGGTCAACTGAGTGGTAACCTAATTGCAGGAGGGATACCCTATTATGCCCTCTAGTCCCACGGCACTTCCCATGGAAGGGAATTATACAGATGTGAGCACCAGGGGGGCGGGAATCTCGGGCTGTCTGAGTTCTGCCTCCCGGAACGTTCGGACAGTTGCCGACAGGGTTTCATCATATACCCAGGATCTCCAGAGAAAGAGAAACTCCCAATATCTCAGAGGCATTTTGTTGTTGCTTTCACAGAAATCATGTCAGAGGGGAGAGATCACTGTGGCTCAGCTCAGTGTCGCCGCAGAACTCTGGCAGGTTCCCTGAGGTCTGGAATGGCCAATAGGCCTTAAGGAGGAAGGAGAGCCCTCCAAGGTGCAAACTGAGGGGAGGTGACCACTTAATTGCCTCCTTCTGTCAATTTCTGTCTAGGGGACCAGGAGAAACAGACACCAGGCAGAAATTCTTACTTCTTTCCAACCTGGCCTACTCACGCTTTGAGAGAAACCCTAGGCCCAAGAGCATTCTCTTTAGGTTATGAGATGCTATTGGCAACAGAAGGAAGGTATGAAATCCCATTGCCTGAAATGCTTCCAGAATGGGAAAGATGTCCATTCCCCTAACACGATATCATCCTACCTGGAGAAGGCTGAGCTAAGCCTAGGTGACTTCTACCAGCCAGTGTCCTAGTGTCACCCAAGCAGAAAAGAAAACCAGATTTTGAATATCTTGAATCTATTCCCGTCAAGTTCTCCACTAGACTGTAAGCCCCACGAATGCAGAGACTCTGCCATGTTCACTCCTTTATCCCCAGTGCTTAGAGAGTGCCCAGCACACAGTAGGACTTCAGTGGATATTTATTGAATACATTAAAGAATTAATTGCAAAGTTATCTTTGTAACTCTCAAAAACCCCCTAACCCAACCCATAAATTTCTTCTCCTGGAACTGATGTATTTCACTTGCATTTCCGAACTCTACTGTGTCACTGGCTCCTTTCCCCCTGCCTACAGACCCTCCCAGATCTCCCCAGGCTAAAACATAACTCCTCTTGACTTCACTGCTCTGGGGCACTGGGCTAGTCTCTTTTTTTCTGTTTGCCACCAGACCTCTTGGAAGACTAGTCTATACCCTCTCTCTCCTTCCATGAACAAGTACCGAACAGCCAACCCAACCCTGTATGTGCTGACTCCCCAGGGTCTACCTCCTGTTCCCACCAGTCTTCTAAAGTGACTCTCAGGAAGGTCACCAGAGACCTTTAATCATGAAACCTGATGGTCCATCCTCCACTCTCCTCCTCCCCCTTTTCCACAGTTCTTGGTATTTTTATCACCTCGAGACTCTGTCCTCAGCTCTCACGACCCAGTCTACCTTGGTCTGCCTGCTCCCATAGCCCTTTCATTCTATATTCTGACCGCGAAACCCCTATGAATGTCAGTTACAAGTCCCACGTGGGCCATCTTCCACTCTGCAGACATATTTGAGCCCTTCAGGACATTCCGTGACTGCCATGTTGGACGTCGTCAGAGCAGCCTCTGGTAACTGATAATTAGGCACTAATTAAGAGGGAAGCTGTCTCAGGCAGAGCCTTTGTGGCAACATCTACAGGCTAATGTCTTCTCTCCTCTTATGTGAGACCCTTGTTTCCTATCATAACTTCACTCTACTTTAATGGACTGATGAACAAGCCTTAGGAGAGACACTCAGGCCCAGATCTGCTTCTTCCCTGCTGGTTGACCTTGAGCTAGTTTCCTAACATCTCTGATTCTCTGCTTTCTTATCTGTTAAATGAAACTAATCCTGCTTACCCTGTACCTTGTTATGAGAGTTGAATGGTTTCGTATAGCGCTTGGCACATAATAGGTATACAGTAAGTGGTAACTATTTGAGGACAATGATGATGATGGGAATGACTCTCAAATTTCCATTCCTAGGCTTGATCCTAGACTTGCATTTCCAACAACCCACGGATCCCCCTGTACACCTATACAAAGCCACTGTCTTCCCCCACCTCCCTAAACCAGCTCTCGATGACTTCTTTTTTCACATACAGAGCCTTGGCTGTTACATTCTCCAGGCTGGGAAACTTGCATTTGACCATGGGTTCTCCTTCACCCCGGTCTCTGCGTTTGTCAGCCTCAAAGCCTTTATTCCACGCACCCGCACCCCAATACCTTTGGCATCAACCTGACCCGACTGTTGCCATGTGAGGCTGTCTTTGGCTCCCCACTTGGACCCTTTGGCTCCCACTTGGAGCCTCCCCACTGCTTCCCTGCTTCTTGATCACACCTACCATCCGCCCTACATTACCCTGATCAAGGGTCTTGAAGAGCCCATGTGAACACAGGCTTTGCACTGCTTGAGAGCATCACCCAAAATAAGTATAAGTGTTTCCTGCTGGCCTTCTGACCCTGAGCAATCTGGCCTCAGCCTCCCTCCCATCTTCTACTCCTATGCCAAGCCTGTGTATACACTGGCTGGACTCCTGGGCTTCCCCCAGCCCACGCTAGGCTTTCCTGCCCTGAGCATTTGCTCAACTTTGTCACTCAGTCTGCAATATTCTTCCCTTTCTTCGAGACCTGCCTCCAGTGTGCTTCCTCTGTGAAGCCTTCTCAGTCCCCCAACCTGACAGGGAGCCCAGTGTGCTTCCTCTGTGAAGCCTTCTCAGTCCCCCAACCTGACAGGGAGCTCCCCATTTCAGGTGCCCATGGAGAACGTTGTTTCTTACTTCTCTCTGACACTCAGTTCTCTCCACTCATCTTTGGGGTATTTATTTAACCCACCCTTCTCTCCACCTCACCACCCCAACTCGAACAGAGCAGAAGTTATTCGAGCCCTCTGATCCATGCCCAGCACCCAGCACGGAGCCTGGCAAGGAGCAACTGCTCACTCTGGTGTTTGAATTCAATTGTTGGATCTTCTCCATTTGTTCCAGCGCATTTAACACAACCATCTCCCATTTATTCCAGCCTTGTGCCTGCTGCAACCCCAGCCTGCACTGTCCCCCACTGTTTCTTTCCCGTCCTTTGTAGCCCACCCTCTGTAGCCCCACAAACTGTACCTTACAGACAGGATAGTATTACGTCTCTACATTCCTAGGGCCCAGCATCGAGCCAGAGCCATGGCTGGGGCTTAATAAATGTTTACAGACAGGAACTAAACTGAACTCTCTCCTGTATCCCAGGGAAAATAAAAATCTAGGCTCTCTTCCAGATCTGGGCTTGGAGTCAGATGCTGCATGCTCCCCTTTCCCTCCACTATCTCGCCCCCAACCAGGGCTTGGGAACTTGACAGTGTCCCAGATCAGCTCTGTCTACCCAACCAGGTCCTCCCAAGTGCCCTAACGCTTTTCTTTTCTTAACCGGGGCCAGATTAGAGAGCTAAGAGAGATGGACACGGGGGTAGGGGGAAGTGAGGGGTGGGCCCAGGGAGGGAAGGTCTCTGGGCCCACTGGCCTAAGAGCAGTTCAGCTCACTTCTCTCTAAACCCCATGAATCATGGGTAATTGTAGCCTCGCCTCCTCCCAAGAGAGCAATCTCTCAGCTTCTGCCGGGAGAAGCGGTGGAGGGGGGCTCGGGGGGCTCTGTCTGTCTAATGAGCCTCTCAGTGTTAATTAGAACATGCTCCCTCTTTTCAGGTTGCTGCCGCAGCCAGGCCCAAGGAGGGCTGCAGAGAGAGGGCCGCCAAGTCAGGCTGGGGGAGGAAGAGCAGCTAGCTGGGGGGTGGCAGTGCTGGGGAAGGAGGGAACCAGCCCGGGGTGGGGGGTGGCTTTCACATGTGAGAGAGGATTTCCTCTGATCCAAGATTTCCCAGCTGAGAATGTTTAAGCATTACGTGGAATGAGCCTGCAGAACTTGGCAAGGGAAGGCTTCCAGGAGGCTTAGGAGCAGACAGTCAGGGCGGGAGGGGGGAGGAGCTCAGAGATGCTAATTGCGGCCCCCAGGGGAAGCTGGCCTGCGCCTGGCACCTGGCGGGATGTGACCCCTGTGTCTTCCCTGTGTGCCCACCTCCCTGTCCGCTGTCCAAAACACCGAAAGTGCTCGACACAACAGGGCACTGAGGCCTGCCTAGGAGTAAGGATGCTCTTGGAAACCCTCTCCCGGCCCCATCCAGCTAGGGTTGGGGGCTACTAATAACTCTGCTCCTCCTCGGTCACAGAGACTGCCTCAGGGAGAGCTGCTGCTGTGGGGAGCCTGCTTTGAACCCCAGGTTAGGCTCCTCACTGTCGCCAGTGCTCCCACAGCATGCTGTCCACCGCTTCCTTGGAACCTACCCCTTTGCTGCTCTTGTGAAAGACTTGGGATAAAATCAAGGACTGTGAGCCCCAGTCTTGGCTGGACCACGGACACACACGTAGGGACATGTCCTTGGGTGAGTTACTTGTTACGGCTAAACCTCAGTCCCCTCATTCCTCAAATGGGGGTAGCAGTCGTCCCTAGCTCACCGAGATAGCCAGCAGATCTGGGGAGATAATGCATAAGAAATGCTTAGCACCTCGTCTGGCCCAGATTAGGGCTGTTAGTGCTACTTAGTACCCGCTACATGTCAGCGCCCACCACTGGAGTGAGCTCCCTGAGGCCTGGAACTGCGTCTTTTGCAGCGCGGTGGCCCAGGCCTTGCACATAGCAGCTGTGCGATAGTGCTCCCTGAATTGGATGCAGGTGGACAGAAGGACTACCCTTGACCGACATTGCCTTCACCGTCATCTGTAGGCTGGCCCCTGATGCTGTCCAGGGCCATGGTGGGATTCTCATCTTCAGAGGAGGAACGAGCCTTAGATATTCCAGAATAACCTCTTGTTTCTTCCATGAGGAAACTGAGACCAGAGAGTTGGAAACATAATCAACCACCTCTCCCCTTGAGAGGGTGATCACCTCCCGGATGAGGCTGGACCCCAAGGCTCAGGTAGGGGAGATCGCTTGTAGAAAGGACTGCTGTCCAAAAAAGAAAACATGGGGCACCTGGGTGGCTCAGTGGGTTAAAGCCTCTGCCTTCGGCTCAGGTCATGATCCCAGGGTCCTGGGATCGAGCCCCCATTGGGCTCTCTGCTCAGCAGGGAGCCTGCTTCCTCCTCTCTCTCTCTGCCTGCCTCTCTGCCTACTTGTGATCTTTGTCTGTCAAATAAATAAATAAAAAATCTTAAAAAAAAAAAAAAAAAAGAAAACATGACTTCCACCCAGGACCTGACGTGGGGTCAAGGCCTGGCTGCTACGGACCACCGCCACATGGTCCCCTGGCTTGGATGGCAAGAGACCCATGCCATTTGGACATCCCACGCGGGCTCCAACAGGGTCCTCCTCAGCAGAGGCACACAGCAGGATCCGAACTCCCTCGAGAGCATGGATGAATGTGGAACTCACTCGGCTGCCCTATGCATCCTCCCCACACCACTTTCCTAAAGGACCCCCCGAAAGGACCTGCATGTTCTTTGTCCCCGGAGGTTGTAACCCCAAGGACCACTGTGAGATAAAGCAACAGAGCTGAGGGCGGAGGGAACAGAGGACAGGAGAAGCCAGACTGGAGGACCTCCCCACTGTGTGAGTATGGGGAGAGGCCCTGGGGGCTGGGAGGCAGGGATGCCAGAGGGCGGACTCATTCTTTCTTTCGTTCATTCATTCGTTCGTTCTTTCACTCATGTGTTCCTCCAGTGTGAAGCATGTCTTAGGCACCAGGGACTGTGCGGGGTGCCGGAAGCAAAGGTGGGCAAGAGCCTCGTATCATCTAACGCACAGCTCTGAGGAGTGCTCACTCCCCACAGAGACTACAAAGGTGTTCTGTGCACAGTCTGCTCGACTCCGTGACAGCCCTGAGAATGGCACAGTCCCTGCCTTTATGGGTGGGACAGCTCTCAGGTGGCACAGAGTCATCGGTGGGGCACTCCGTGAAGGCACACAGCCAGGCTCAGGGATACTGAGCTGAGATGCAGAGTATGAGCAGAGATCTCCCCAGTGACGTGTGCTGGAGGGACAAGTGGGGAATACTCCCAGCAAAGGATATAAAATCTGTCAAGGCCCGGAGGCAAACGACAGCACAGAGGTCTGGAGCAAGGCAAGTGGGAATGGCTGGAACCCCACTTGGGAGCCGGGCAGGAGATGGGGTTGTGTCTGGTGGTAGGAGACCTTGGAGAAGTCTTTGTCCTGCACATGGAGAGGAGCCATGCAAGGCTTTCAGACAGATACCGTGATCAGATGTGCTCTCCAAGAGGGCTCAGTGGCAGTGTGGAGATCAGTTTGGAGGAAGCACAGCTCCAAGTAGGGGAACGTGCGCCCCCCCCAGGGGCTCAGGCAGGAGATGATGGTGGCCTGCCCTGGGGTGGGGGTGGTGGGGTTGGCAGGGGAGGGTGGGAATTGGGGAAATAGTTAAGATGTAGCAGCAGTGGAGGTTGGGTTGGAGGACAGAGAAACCACAGAAACTGCCTAGGATTCTGGACTGGCCGATGGAGCAAGACTAGCAGTTGGTGGGCTAGGGAGATAATGACTGTCCAAGATCCTTCCAGTCCAAGTGCTACAGTATTTGTGCCACTGGTGGGACTGACAGAATCAGAATACCACATCCTAGATCTCGAAGAAACCCAAAGCAGGGTCAGGTCCTGGCCCCAGGTCTCATGCCCCTCTCCCTCTTCAGCTCACTTTGTATTTTCCCCTTTTCATCCCTGAGCGTCTTCTTCATGCCAGGCCCTGTGTCAGGCACTGGGGATATAATGATGAATAATAAGTCATGCGTCCTGCCTTCAAGGAGTGGTCAAGTCAACAGGGAATGAGGATATAGGGCTGAAGGGCTATGACTGGGAAGGGCTGGGTGCGGGAGGGTCACAGAGAAGGGACATCCAACACAGGCTTGGGAGGGCAGGGAAAGCTGCCAGGAGGAGGAAGGAGAACCACAATTCTGTCTCAAAGTAAAATAAAGAGTAATTGAGGCCAAGTGCCAAGTGAGGAGGGGAGAATGAATGTTAGCTGTAGAGACAGAGGGAACAGCACCTACAAAGCCCTAAAGAGATAGGAGGCAATGGAGGCCCAGAGAAGTTAAGCAGCTTACCGGAGGTCACACAGTTCATTTGCAGAAGAGACAGAAGTTGAGTTCAGTCTCTTATGAATGTGTGCCGCATTTTTAATCACTTTTCTCTAGCCCCTCACTTTTTGCCCTCTTCCTACCTCCCTCCAGTCTATGCTTGACCCAGACAGATACTCAATCCAGGGGAGTGGGCTGTTGCCCGAGGCTGGGTTCGCTCAGCACAAAGGCTCCTGTCACACCCTCTGCCAACCGTCCCGCACCTTTCCCACCCCACTCCTGTTGGCCTGACATGCAGAACCGTCTATCAGAATGATGTCCACTATAAAAAGGTCCATGATACTGATCAGAGCAACTCTCCATATGCCATCGTCACTCAGAATTAAACTAATTCTCCCGCCCAAGTTGAAGCACAGGTTTCCCTCAGTTTTATTGGCCCGATACTCCTTAAAATGAACTACACTCTCTTTGGGGGCCAGTAGGGACCATTTTCTTCTTGTTACCTCACTCTCGTGTTGCTTTTCACACCATAGTTATCCAAATATTATTCATTCAATGAGCTCTTACTATGTCCAAGACACTCTGCTAGGTGCTGGGGGAATGGTATGAAGATGGATGAGAGATGGTCTCTGTCCTCAAGGAGCACAGTCATGTGGAACCGAGAAGACATCTTCTCTGGGCCAACTGACCACCCACATCATACTGTAGTGTTCCAGATGGACCGTCTGCCAACCCCTGCCTGGGCATTCCCAGTAACACAAACTCACTACCTCACAAGCAAGGCCTTCTATATTTTTAACAGCTCTAATTGTTAATTGAGCTAAAAGCTTCCTTTCCTGTAGCTTTCTTACATTAGTATCACTATTTTTGCCTGGAATGATAGAAAATATATCTAATCCCTTTTTCACATGCCAGCTCTTCCATATTTAAAACTTGTTTTCGTGTCTACAATTTCTCCATATGAATCTAGTCAATCCTCTTTTCCTTCTTAGGAGAACCTTAGAATCCTCGGCATTCTTACTTGCTTCTTAAACACAGCCCCAAGAATCAAGGACGGGCTACAGACGGGCCCTGACCAGGAACCAGTGTGGGGCTCTAGCTAGCAGCTTCCTTATCCAGGGGTCTTTATCTACTCTTCTGTGCAGGCTGCTGGTCTCACTTTGGCACCTGCTTTCCTAGTTATTGACTCCTTTTTTTGAGCTTACAATCAATGGAAGCCCTAAGGTCTCTCTCCCAGGACCAAGCCTGCCCATCTTGTACGAATGCTGTGGGCTTTTCAAAGCTAAGAGAACTTTAGATGTTTTTCCCTATTTCATTTAGACTTTTTCATTTAAATCTTTATGTCTGGATAAGATTTTTACAAAATCTTGGATTCTGTCACCGAGGTATTTGCTGTCCCCTTTCAGCTTTGTGTCATCAGAAATTAGTGCCTTGTCAAAACCAGTTGAACAGAACAGGACCAAGGACAGCACACCGCTCACCTCCCCCAGGAATTGGCCTTGATGGAAAAACCAACTTTGTTTTTTAAGAATTCTGTTTGAAAAGAACCAACTTGACTATATTGTCATCTACTCTGCTTCCTGTCTTGCCCACATATCGATCATGGGGGATTTTTTAAATACTTTGCCGACAGCCAGATGTTCCACCTACAGCTGACCTTGATGCGGAAGGAAATAAGTGAGGTTGGTATGGCCTGACTCAGTCTTAGTGATCTTCCTACTAGCTTTCCTTCCCAAGACTGACTTTGCCCATTGAGTTAAAGGATGTTTCTTTAGAACCTACACACTGTAGAGCTAGAAGGGACCTTGGAGATGATTCAAGGTCTAATGCCCAATTTTGCTGATGAAGAAACCAGTGCCCAGAGTGCATAACTGGCATTCCCAAAGTCACAGAGTTAACTAGAGCAAGACCAAGGATTGGATCCTATGTCTCTGGCTCCAAGTTCAATGCTCTTTCTTAATAATATCTAGTCATGGGGCACCTGGGTGGCTCGGTGGGTTAAGCCTCTGCCTTCGGCTCAGGTCATGATCTCAGGGTCCTGGGATCGAGTCCTGCATTGGGCTCTCTGCTCAGCAGGGAGCCTGCTTCCCCCTCTCTCTGCCTGCCTCTCTGCCTACTTGTGATCTCTCTCTCTGCCAAATAAATAAATAAAATCTTTAAAAAAAAACCCCAATATCTAGTCATGATGTTTTTCTCTAAGCATATGCACATAAGTACACACACACACACACACACACACACACACACACACAGGATTTGTTCTCCAGTAGGGGAGCTTTGGTTAATCTAGGGAATCCTCAATCTCCTTGGAGGAGACCATTCTCTTGGCACCTCATTTTAACCTGTGTGTGCCTACACATGGGGCTTGTCCTTTGCATGGACACGTAAGCGAGGCTCTCTCTTCTTCCCCAGAGAACAGTGGGCCACCTGTCTCAAGGTCTGGGGGTGGGGCAATTGAAGCTTCTGGCTCACCGCGAGAGGAACAGAGCCCTGAACACAGTACTGAGGGGACTGGCATTGCAAAGGTGTGGCCCCTGCCATGGAGAGGCTGATTCCTGACAAACTGGGCTCCAGGGAAGGGCCGAAGACAGCTCCATCTGGGAGAAGTCATGGGAAAAGAAGTGTGCCTACAGCAGAGGTGGGCCCAAGTGGGGAGATCTCTGGTACCCTGGATAGCCCCCGAAGGCAGGGCCCCATCACCACCCTTCCCGCCCCCCTCGGAGGCCCTGGGTACCTGTTTATTCTTTAGGTCAAGGGAGAGCTCGTAATCGGAGGCGTTAGGGGCGTGGGAGCAGAGCGCCGTCGCCAGGGCAGGCTGCTGCCGGCCGGGGGAGGCCACGCGGTGGGAGCCAGCCCTCGGGGAGGCACCCCCCGCCCCCGGCCGCTCCTCCTCCTGCTGCAGCTCCTGGGCTTGAGCCTTCGGGGCATGGGCACTGGGTCTGCCGGCTGCCACCGCCGCCGCTGCCACCACGGAGTCCTCCATGCCCCCACCGGCCTGGGTGCAGGAGCCATCACTGTGAACAAAAGGCAACGGTGCTCGGTTGGGGGAGAGCGGGACAGGGTGCATGTGGGTGCGGGGGTGAGGAGAGAGACTGGGCGCTCCGGCCTGGCCTTTGGGGCACTGATGGGCCTTTCTGGCGTGGGGACTCATGGGGGTGCCTCCTGCCATCGCCTCTAGGGAGGGGCTGCCTTGGCAGGGGAGAGCTGCAGGCAAGGAGAGAGAACCTACATTTGAGAAGGGTAGCCCAGGAAGAGGGAAGAAGCAGCGGTGCTTAGAAACAGTATGGCACAGTAGGGAAGAGCAGACCCCCTGGGCTGGGATCTGGACTCTGACTTATCAGCTGTGCGAACCTCAATAGGCTATTCAACCTCATTGTACCTGTTCCCCCATCTATAAAATGGGCACAATAATAGTACCTATCTCATAGGGATGTTGGAAGGTTTGAGTTAGTTAAAGTTCTTAGAACAGTGCCTGACTCATGGTCCCTCGTATATATCAGTGTTAAGGATTATCATTATCAGTCATCTAGCTCCCAGACCAGTGACTTAAGCAGCTGGAAAGAAGCTGGTTTACACTGAACCTGCTCCATTTTTACACTGTCCCAGCAGCTATTGGGGAAGGAATGATCCTTACAGGCATGATCTGGGCATGAAGCCCCTCCGGGCTGGGTGGACGGACGTCAGCTCTTTGGAGCTGGGGCTATGAAGAGGAGGGTGTTTGCCCTGCAGGGTCTGGGGCAGCAACTGTATTTGGCTCCTGGCCCCTCCTTCCTTCCCATGGAAATACCAGCAGGCTGGGCCGTAGCTGCTGTCCACCTCCCTGCTCGAAGCAGGCTAGAGCCCCCACACCCAGCCCATCCTGGAGAACTAGCGCCCTCAGATCATCCCCCTCCCTGACCAGTCTGCAGGTCCTGCCCCTCCCTCAAGACCAAGTGCGAAGCCCCCTGTCCATGAAGCCTTTCCAGGTGACTCTAGCTGTAACCGCTTCCTCTGTAAGCACACTAGGAGCTATGCTTAGCGAGTCCCTTCCTGGTCCACAGGAGGAGAAGCATTATGGCTACAGCATGGGTTCAAATTCAAGCTCTACCACCATCCGGCCTCAGTTCAGTTGCTTTTCCTCTGGGTCCCTCTCTGGTTTTCTCCTCTGTCTAGTGGAGCTACGCTTGCCTACTCTATGAGGTTATGGTGAGGGGGAAAGGAGTCAGTATGTGTAAGCTGTTTAGCACACTGCCTGGCACAGAGTCATTGCTCAGTAAGTATTAATTCTTATTTCCCCTGTCCATCCTGCCCTAGAGGCCAGGGCCTGTAGTCTGGTTTATCTCTGCTCCCCACTCAGTGCTGAAGTGGGGAGTGCTCAGTTCACGCCTGATGATGACTGACCTGCAGGGAGGGCAAGGGCCATAGAGATGGCCCCTACAGCGGACAGAGATAGAAGATCAGGACTGGAAGGGACCCTGAGGCCCTCTAGTCCAGCCCTCCAATCTCCCTTTTTTACAGATGAGAAGCAGGGGCTCAAGAGGTGGGGTGACCCTGGTCGGAGAGCCAGGCGACCTTAGGGCTTTCTTCTTCTAAGGCTTTGCCTCCACGTAAGGTGCCAGAGAAGAGACCTCTTCCTGTTGCTTCCACCCAACTTTGGAGTCCCTGGTACTAGAATAACCACAGGTGGGTGAAAAATCCTGTCGCTCCATCTCCATCGCTCTCCTCCCAGCACTCCTCGGCCTCATCGCCTCCATAAAGGAGAACTCTTTGGCTGGCCCTAGCCACAAGGAGCCTCAAATCCGCTAAGGAAACCGTCCTTGTGCAATTTTCTTTGCTCCATCATTTCTTGTATGGCCATTAATCAAGGTGCATAGCTGAATGAGCTCCAGAAGTCTGATAAGTCTTTTTCACCGGTATCACCAAGAAATTCTTTTTAAGAACTGACTTCAACTCCTGTGGTTGGACTTCCCTATTCTTTCCGCAGGGCACACAGAAATAGCCCTTCCCTTTCCTATCACAACCGGCCTCCAGGGGGCACCGTTCAGTCTCATCCGTCTCTCCTACAGACTGTCCTTGGTCCTCATGCCCAAGCCTCTTCACCCGAAAAGGTTTTCCAGACTGTTTAGAGAACTGGTAGCTACTAGGGGCTACAAACGCCTTTAAAAGGAGCCCTTCACTTTCTTTTATTGTTGGAGTGAATAAACCTTGAGAAGAGGTTCTGGGGAGTTGAGGCCCCCAAGTAGCAGTACTCAGCAGATGGTAATGGAGGCAGGTGGATAAACGCCCAGGTTCCTCCTCCCTTGAGGAATAACCCAAGGCACATTCCACACCATCTCCCGGAGATGCCCAGCAGTCAAAGCAGTGATGAACATGTATTGGCTTCCTTCTCTTCATCCCCCACTCCTACATTGGCGCTTCTTGGAGTCACCTGTCCCAAATAAACTACTTGTGTTAAACCAAAACAAATGCTTAAAAATAGCCTTTTTTATGGTCTACCCCTCGGGGTATAGACGGACTCCACGGCCTTCTCCTGAACTCATTCATAGGACCTGGGAATTAGGAGACCCCTTACTGTCATCTCCAGCACATACACATGCATGCATTTGTATACACACATGTGAACACACACACACACTCACACACACTTACACACACACTGACGCATACACAATGCTTCTAACTAGTTCTGTGGCCTTGGGTAATTTGTTCTTCCTTCTGGGTCAGTTTCCTTACTTGTCATTTGATGGGAGCTTACTTATCCCTAAGCTTAGAATTCTGGGAGCTTGGATTCCAGTGCCAAGGCCAGTCTGCCAAGGCCCACCAGCCCCAAGGTTCCAGGCTCTCTGGCTGGTAGAACCAACTCTGCCTTTGTCCACTTCCATGCAAAGGGACTGAGAGACTGTGGCCCTCCCGAGTATATGATGAAAGGTATTAGAAAGGGGATCTTGTCCTTGCCTTCCCTCCTTAGACTTCTTCACAGACTTGTGTGGTACAAGGTGGCTATTGGAGACCCAGAGCTGCTGTCATCAATATGGCAAAGTTTAAGGTCATATAGTGGAGGGTAAAGAACATGGGCTTTGGTGTCAGGAAGACATGGGTTAGAATCCTGGTTCTGCTACTTATTAAGTGACCTTGGGCAAGTTACCTAACCTCTTGGTGGCTCTATTTCCCCAAAATGGGCATCTAAATAATTCCTTGCAAGGCTTCTGTGAGGAATAAATATAACTTACAAAGAACTTAGTGCAGTGTCTGGCACAGAGTAGTCCTTGATAAGTGGTGACAGCTGCGGTGACTGGGTTCTGAGCTGGAGACCTACAGCATGGAGTCCCAAAGGAGTCCCCAGAAGAATAGCATGGAGAATTCCTGCGGAAGGGGTTCTCAACATTTAGCCTACCTCAATCTTCACAAAACCGAAACAGTAGGGTTTTTCCGTCAGATCTCATTGTCTTTCCCAGACCTCCAGGCCAGCTTTCACAAACTTTAGGGAGAGAGGTGAAGGCAAACTGGCTTCCTGAGGCTTCCTCCTACATGTGGTCTCCACCCACGGGAGCAACAAAAGAGCCCCGGTCTTCTGGGGGGGTGGTCACCAAATCATGGGATCTGTGACCTCTGAGGAATCCATACATATTTACCACCTATAGGCAGACCCCCTGGCGGTACCGGCCACAACACGGGGCACGCCTTAGGCAGATATTTGTCCAATGCTCCTTGTGTAAATTTGTCTTTTAGCTACTTTGTCAGGGAGCAGTAGAAGCCTGAGTACTTAAAACCTCTACGTGATGGCTGAGCATCAGAAGACTGTTCCCAGCCTCAGTCTCCCCGTTTGTACCCCGTCTGTAAACATGGTCTAAAGAAAGAGGTTGGAATATTCATCCTGGCTGCCATCGCTTGGAAGGACTGTCGATTTCACGTAGAGACCATCTACTTCAATCCTAGTCCCATACGGAACTAGAAGCCCATTGTTCCAGTGCCCAGAACATCACTCTGCTCAAGATACAGGCTGTGATCCTTAAGTGTCCAGAGTTGGCTGGACTGACCTTACATCAAGAAACTATTGTCCCTAGTGGGTCAGATTTCAGGCAGCCTGGCACTTGGACAGGAATTACGTGAATGGGATTCACTCTGCGACCTGCATAGCTTCCTGTAAAGAGAAGGGCAGGGGAGAAGGAAGAGGGATCCCAGTGATCTTAGCTCTCTTGGGCTCACTATTCAGCTGTGGAAGCAGATTCCTTGAATGGCAGCCCACTAGCCTAGAGAAACTTAGGGTCACTGATGACATAAAGGAGACACTAGTCTCAAAAACCTGTCCTGGGTTGGGATGCCCATTTAAGAAGGTAAAAGAATGTGGGTGGCACCAGAACAAGGGGTCCAGTGAAGGCTTTGGTTGAGGCCACATGACATTAGGCCAATACACACACAGGGACCAGGCCATCCCCAGGGCTTATTCCACCCATGAGAACACAGGATGTGAGCATGACAAACGAAAGTCTTTGGGAAGTAGGGGGAATAAGTAGTTGCTCAGAGGAATACTACATGTGCCCAGCACCAGAGCGACCTGTGTGTAGGAACTGAGCTTCACATCAGAGAGGGTCGCTTATGTCGGAAGCTGACTTGTGCTCAGAGAGATGATACGGGCTTGGGGAGCATGGTGTATATATATGACTCCCTTGGGGTTCCAGTGACCACTCCCTCCTGTCTATCGTCCCTGCTTTCAGAATTGACTTCCTAAAATGTAGATACTTTCATATCAGTCCTTGGCTCCAAAAGCATCAGTGACTTCCCAGTACTCCTGAGATAAAGTCCACTGGCGTGGACTCGGGAGCACTGGTGATCTCACCCCAACCTCCCCTTCCAGCCACATTTCCACCAAGTGACCCACCCACACCGGGCACACTGACACTCTCCCCAAATCTCCCATGCGCTCTCGGACCACCGTGCCTCTCCCGTGACCTCCTTCTGCCTTGCAATGCTTGTCCTATTTACGCTCCTGTGCTCCCGCCCCTCCTTTCTCTGCCTCATCAGCTCTTTCAGGACTCACTCGTTGCCCCTGGAAAGAGTCGGTTCCACCTCCAATGTGCTCTAATAACTCTTGGCACTTGCCTCTATTTCATCAATGACCACTTTGTGTTCTAATTGTTCGTGGATGTGTCTCTCTCCACTAGACGACGCCACCTGCACCTTTTATCACAGTGGGCTGGCTCCTGAGACGTGTTTAATAAATGTTAAATGAAAAGATAGATGGCTGGATGGGTGGATGGATGGGCATCGTTTAGTCTCTCCTACTTGCCCAAGGGCAGAGGTACTGACCCTCCTTCAGGAAATGACTTGTTGCCCAGCTCTGGCAGTGCTGCTGGGGGCTGGCCTCTGCCCTCAGCCCCAGCAGTCCCATCAGAGATGGTCTCAGCTGCAGGGAGCTCCTTGGCCCAAAGTCACGTCATTCCTGGGGCTGTCCAAATCCAGCGACTGACTGAAGCAGGGAATATGAAGGTTTGGCCATGTTTACCCAATATGGGGCAAGTTTGATAGGTTGTTCTTATTCCAGAGCCCCCCTGGGATCGGCTGAGGCACCTGTTGGCCCTCCATCACTTGGACTTCTCCCTTCACCCCATGCTGGGCTCCTGCCTTCCCTTCCCTAGGTGGTGATCCCAAGCGCATCCTCTAGGAGACATTTAGGGCTCTCAACTCTGACTCTGCTTCCCGGAGAACCCAATCAAGGACAGATAACCGGCTTCTCTTTATTCTTCCTTTTGCTCTCAACAGCCAGAATTATCTGGGTCCAGCCTGCCAACCACCCTGTGGAACCTTTGCTGGTTCCCAGCACCTTTGAAAAAACTGTCTTTCCAGAGAATTCATGCATGCCAAATTTTACCTCCACACTCAGAGGCTTTATAGACCCCGTAGGCTCAGGCTGAAAACACCATTCTGGAGAGAAGTTCATGGCTTATCTTCCCTATGCAGAGGACTAGGTCAAGGGCTATAGGCAGCCCCAGCCACCAGGCTATACCACCCACCCCTGAGCTTTCAGACCCTGCTTATTACTATCCTAACATGGATGACATCTTCCCTCACAGGCAGGACAGTGGGCATGGAGTGAGGCCCCTGGTCCTCCCGTTCACTATTTGGCTGACTCGGGCGAGATGCCTAACTCTTCGGCACCACAGTTGGCTCCAGAGAGTGAGAAGGAGAAAGTGAGCTCGTAGATGGGTATGCTGGCCATGACGGGAGCTATGGCCTTTCCATGAGGACAGAGTGTGAAGGAGGGCAAGGGACCCTGGTGTTTGTGCTCACGTAGCCCCTGCCAAGGAGCTGACTCAGGTCAGCGAGTGTCCCCCCTGGTGACCAGGGGGGAGGCCATGTTGCCCACTGCTAGATGCTGGAGAGACAGGAGGAACTGGAGTGCTGCATGAGGGCTGGGAGAGGGCACCTCGGCCCACGCTGCCCTACCAGAGGCTGGCTTGGGTGGGGGCCCTTGGCAAGAAGGTGCGGTAAGGAACAGGGAGGGCCCTGGAAGCCTAGCTCCCAAGGGGTTTGTTGGTGTTGAGGGTTGAGGGGCTGCTGGGGGAGGCTGTTTTCCCCTCTGTGCAATGGCTGGAACAGTAATTTCTAGACGTCGTGCTCAGAGGGTGTGGAAGGCTGAAGGACTCCTCAGGCAGAAAGAAACCCCAGAAGGCCTGACTGATTGCACTACATTAGCCCAAACTCTGCCAGGCTTTCTTCAAGCACTTCTGGAACAAAGAAACTAGGCATTTGGCCGACAAAAGCTAACAACACTCCTCACATCTGAAGATTTCTCAGCCTCTACTAAAACATTCCTTTTTCCTCCTGTGTTTGAATCAATAAGGTGGTGAGGAAGGGTCAGAATAAAGGCGCCGAGCAAGGGAAGCCGAGGGTCCTCTGCATCCCAGCTGCCCCTGGGGAAAGCTGGGGTGAGCAGAGGGCCAGTGCTGCAAACGAAGTCACTCTGTGCTGATTCTAAGGGCAATCTAGAGCATGCTGCTCGGGGTGCTGGCAAGAGTACGAGGCTGGGAGTCAAGGTCCAGTCTTGCCTCTGCTCACGCCCCCTTCCCTCTCTGTGGGCCCCAGACCCTCACTGCACCATCCCTGCTCAGTGACTGGGCTCTGGCTCCCCCGCCCTCAACACCCACGGACACAGCAGAAGCCTCCCCTTGCTTCTGTGATGTCATCAACTCCATGCCCGAACCTGCCCCAGCCCATGGCTCCTTGACCTCCATTATCCAAGCTGGAGGCCAGGTCTCAGAATAGAAAGCCCCGGAGCGAGGCAGCTGTGTCTTTCTGGGCCCATTCCCTTGCAGAAGCTGCCCCTGACTTCATTGGCTGTGACAGATGCTTCTCCCTCCCCTCTCCCAAGGGCCTTGAGAGAGTAAGTTATTCTCTCTCCCGTTGGCTCCTCGGAGACACCAAGCTTTGATCTTACAGCTGTTCCCAAAAGGTGTTGGCTGGTTCAGTTTGCCGGTGGGGGTTTCCCGTCCAAGAAACCACAGTCCTTCCAATTTCGCACCTGCCCCATATCCAGGCCCCTCTTTGCTCTCCCTTCTCTCCAGGCTGGTCACAGGTGCAGCTCCGACAGACCGGTCCCTAGACGTCTACTGTGGAAACCTCCCCTGCTCAGCCCACCCCACAACCGAACGTCAGCACCTGGGCACGTCAGAGTCCGTAGGACTCCAGGGAAGGCTCATCTAGAAGTTTCCGCAGTACACCTCCCTCACAAGCTCTCAAGCCGGCCACACTGACTAATGCTATCTTATTGCCACTGGAATCCTAATAGTCTTGAGCATTTTATTTTCTCACAGATAGATGTAGATCTGGTAGCAACATCCAGCTCTAAGGACATCCTCCCCGCTTCCTGTCCCAGCACACAACTTCACAAACGCACGTTTCTCTTAGCCCAAGCACAGAGAACTCGCAGTGGCCCCAAACGCACTTGGGATCTCCTCACCTTTCCTCATGTGCTTGTGTTAGTAAGAGAACAGGGTTCCCACGTCTGGCAGCCCCATGGCACCCGGCCCTGCAGTGAAGCTCTCACTGCCTCTAGAACCGTCTCTAAACACGTGGCCTGAAGTCATTGCAAAGCTGGTGCAGACAACACTGGAGATTTGCAGCCTCGTAAAACTCGGGGTCTTATTTAATTGTTTCTATTTTTTATGAGCCACTTTATAGATGCAGATAGGAGTAACCTACATGTAAAGTCTAAAGAAAATTTTCCCTTGTACCCAGCTCGAGAAATGGCACAGGAGAAGCCTTCGTACCCCGTGTATTTCTGCTTCTCTCCTCAAAGGAATCTTTGTCCTGAATTTGTGTTTATCGCTCGCTAGCTTTTCCTCAGGGGCAGATTCCTTCCCTGTCTTTACGTAAGCAGTGGTGGCTGCTTGGCAGGGAACCGTGTCTGCAGAGCGAGCTCAAGGGGGAGGCTCAGGAACATTCAAGATCCTGCAGACTCCAAGCAGGTCAGGAAGCCTCTCCAGGGGGTGATGCCCACAGCTCCATGCTGGCAGGACAGAAACAATGGCAGGGATCTGGCCACAATCCCAGGGATCTGGGAGCTGGGCAATACCCATTATCTCAGCAAGGAAGACTTTCAGGAAAGAGAACGGACTTGTTCTTTAAGGAACCCCACTGTCCCCTCCGGCCCTTGTGGTCTGGAGGTGTCATCATCTCCAAATGGGCCATGCTGACTGTCGGGAGCCACACAGATGATGCTGGGAGAGGCGTCCTCAAGAAAGGCAACAGCCCACCAGCCGGCCGGGAGCCAGGCCTGGGGTGCACGTGCCTTCGGGGTCCCTGAGAGGAGGGAGCACAGGAGGCCGCAGGCAGGGTTGGCCCGTGTGTCATCTGGGGTTGCAGCGCAGCAGGTCTAAGTGTGGACTGGATTTGAATGTTGACTCTGCCTTGGCTTGCTGTGTGGCCTTGGGCAAGTTGCTTCACTTCCCTGGGCCCCACTTTCTTCTCTTTGAGAGAATTGAGGTAGGAATGTGTATGCAGTGCTCAGCTTTGTCCTTTCTTAGGACTTCCCACAAGCTATTTTTGTTCAAATAAGAAAATAGAAAGGAAAGCATCTTTCAGTTTCCTTATAATATTACAGAAGAATATGAAAAAGTAGGAAGGATGTGACTTCGGAATAAAGAACCGTCCTTGAACTTGAACTATCCTTCCTTTATGTTCTTGCGCCAGAGTTCTTGAAATGGAGAAGTATTGTTCTTTTCTGTATGGTATAATTTCTGAAGCTCAGAGTTAGAGATGATGCCAAGAGCAGCTCACCAGAGGTATAGGGGCTGGGAGGCAGCCGAACATGGTAAGTAAGAGATTAGAAACCAGACAGACTGCCCGTGGTTTAAAATGCAGCCACTCACTTGCTGCGTGATATTGGCCGGCACCTTGATGTCTCCAAGCCCATTTCCTCAGGTGTGAGGTGGGGGACCTACCCCATGACTCTGCGGCGAGAGTTACTAGAACAATGTCCACAAAGCCTAGGGCACCTACTGCTGCTCCGTCCGTGCAGGTTTCCTTCCCTAATCTGGGCGTGTCCTGCTTCCCCAGTTTCTGGCTCAAGAGTGATTACTCCCTGGAGAGCAAAGTTCTCATCCAGTTCCTCTTGGGTCCGGCAGAGAGCCCTGTGATGGTGACCTACACACACCGTGTGTGAGCACAGTGCATGCCAGAGGCTGGGCAAGAGACCATGCCTGCCTCTTCTGTAACCTCATGGCTGTAAAGTCCCTTTATTCTATCCTCCTCCTGTCCCACCCAGATCAGCCCTGCCTCACCCCAGCAGAGCGGATGTTTCTTTGGTCTTGAGCCATTTCCAGGGAAAGAAACTTCCTGGCTTCTCACAGGCTCAATTCTGCCACGTGCCAGGGGAAGGGTCTCTGGTGGCCAACAGGTGCATATGGTAGTCAGGCGTGTGCTTTGCCAAACACAGGAGTCTTAGGACACGATAAATGGAAATGGCCACATGGCCAGCAGTGGAGGACACTGCTCTGGGCATCCATCAAGCTGCTAAGGAACGTGATTATTTCCCTATTTCCCTAGAGTCACCTTCCTTATCTTTTGCCTTCCTACTTAAATTTCTTCATGTCTAACTTCAACCTTTCTTGCTTCAAGTGTACAGTCGCAGAATGGTCATGTGATTTCCCACATGCCTGTGGGTTTCACACGTCATCTCCAAAAGTGTTTAAGATGAAAGGACTATGCAGGGCACGCTGGCTTTGGGAGGAAGCCTTGGAGATCCCAGCATGGGGGACCACTCACCCCTCCGGGCAGAGCAGGGGTCAGTGCCAGGCTAGAAACCTTTCCCCGAAAGGGTTCAATTGTTTCCTCCTCTTTGGAGAGCAGTCAAACTGTCAGCTGGCAAAGAATTTTCTGATAAAATGCCTCTGCTTTTAATCTCATCTTAGCCTGCACTGTGACAGCCTGGTGGTGGGTTAAATCATTTCTCTCCTGCCCTGATGTCTAGAAAGTCTCCTCCCCGGGCCCGTTGGCCCTATTGGATTGGCATTCATGGGGGTCTCTAGCTTCTTTGATCTTTCGCCCAAATTGGTCTCTTAATTCCAGAGTCCTCTCTCTCTCTCTCACAGATATTGGGCTCTTTCTAGCCAACACTCCATATGTCCCAAGCTAGGCTTGACTAGAAAGACCTGAAAAACCACCTCCTTCCCATGCCCGTCACCTGCCATCCAGAGAAGGGATTAGACCCTCTCTCTGAGGAGCATGCCTCAATGTCCTGGATAGTGTGTCCCCTCCTACTTGCCATCTCAGGGGCTCTACCATTAGGCCCTCATCCCCCAAAGTAGTCAGCCCATTCCCTCTAAATTTTTCCTGATCATCTGAGTTTCTAAGTCTCTTCTCTGGGACTCCTGAATCTTGATAGATTTCTCCCTCTCTACTCTTGAAAAATCCAGCTTTAAAATAGTTAGCATTTGGGCTGCCTGGGTGGCTCAGTTGGTTAAGCAACTGCCTTCGGCTCAGGTCAAGATCCCGGAGTCCTGGGATCAAGTCCCACATCGGGATCCTGGCTCCATGGGGAGTCTGCTTCTCCCTCTGAGCTTCTCCCCTCTCATTATCTCTCTCACACACTCTCTCTCAAATAAATAAATAAAATCTTTTAAAAAAATAATTAAAATAGTTAGCATTTATTGAGGGCTTCCTATGTGCCAAGAACATTTCCATGTAGCATCTCATTTAATTCCCTCAACCTCGAAAGACGCAAGTGCTCTTGTTACCCCATTTCACAGGTAAGTAATAATAATGGAGGATTAGAAAGTTGGAAGCAGATTAACCGAGGTCACAGAGTTTGTAAGTAGCCAGGTCAGGATGTGAACCTGGATTTGTGTCTGTGCTCTCACCTGCTCCACATTCTAGAACTTCTTTAAAATTTTCCTGAATTCATCTTTGAGCCCAGGGTACTACCTCCCCACTTCTCTCTTTCTTTCCAATGTAGAAGGGAATCCATGAAAGTGCTCATCCCTCTGCCCTTGGAAAAGAAAAGGGACTCTCGTATCTTTAAGTTCCTTATTCGTCGGTTATTATGTGTACTACCTGTTCACCGATACTATTTCTCATTATGAATTCATAAATTCACACTACTCTATCAGTCTCTTATAAATTTGTATCTGGTGAGTCTGTCCCCCTGAAATCCGGGGACCTCAGGGTAGACTAATTGCTCCTCCAAACCTGCCAACTCACAGCCTCGATTAGAACCCGGAACCACATCGAGATGCTGCCAGTTTGCGTGGGTGGTGGCACCTGGCATGTGGCCGAGGCAGCACGTCCCAACGGTGACAAGCAGGACACAGGGCTTTATGTCACTGCTCGTCACAGGCCCTCTCTGTATACGGGCTTGTCTTGATCTCTGTCAGTTTCTACCTTCCTACCGACACTTCTCATTTCTTGCTTATGCTCGCACTAGTTTGGATGTGGCTGTTCCCATCTGCTCCTTGGGGTCTGCTGTCTCCCCACCCCTCCACCTTACACTTTGTAAATGCTCCCAGGGGCTCCGTGTGTAAGCCTATGCTGTCCCCGGCCAGGACAGAGTGTCTTCTTATAAAATCATGGCTGCAGGGGCCTTGGGGATTAGATGGTTCACCCCTTCATGTGGTAGCTAAGGAAACTGAGGCACAGAGACGTCTGGGGGTGGAAAGCACCAGCTTTTCAGGAAGCCCGAGTTCTAGACCCTGTTCTGCACTTAAGCAGTTGACAGACCTTGGACTCTGGTCCCCTGTCTCCTATCTCTGTGATAGAGCTGTAGAGCCCCCACAGCCTGGGGTTCAAAAGCAACAGCCCCTTTCTTTGTGCTGCTGTTGGCGCGTCTCCCCGATGGAGACAGCAGCATATGCCGGTCCTCCTTCACAGACAGCTGTCTTTCCTGTTTTTTCGTTTTGGGGTTTTTTTTTTTTTTCCATCATCACAAAAGAAATCTCCAAAAATCTCTTTTCTCAAGCCATTCCAAGGCCTCTGTCAAAGGCATTAAAGTCATGAAGAATGTCTGATCTGATTAAATCACTCTTGCTGCAGAGGAAGATAATTTCCTCTCTTCCGGTGTGAGGAGACAGACTTAAAACCCTTTCTGTCATATATCAGAAACGCTTATTGAAATTATAAATTATTTTTATGGTCATGTTATTGGTTGAAAGATAAATGAATAAGGAATGATGACTTTTCAGAGGTGAAACAAAACCAAACAAAAAAGTGTAAGAGATGGTGAGGTTAGAAAAATCTCTAGGACTGCAAAGAGAGGTTATTCTTTCTGGGAGTGGAAAAGGAATACCCAGAAGACTCAAACGAGAAGTTTCTGGTAATCGAAAAAAAAGAATCTTTTTCCCCCAATTGGATAAAACTCTGCCTTAATGAGCACCAACTGAGCAGAGATAGTCAGACATGCCTTGTGGTAGCTTTCATTTTGTTGTTCTGGGAGAATTATCTTTAGTTATGTTTATTTCTTTAAAATAATAAAGCCTAAATCTTTTCTCCCCCCATAAAAATCCTCTCTCCGCCACTTCTCTCCTCAGCTCGGTTGCTCTGGTGTGTCTACCTCCTGCTGCCTGGAGGGTGCAAACAGCCTTGTTTGGAGGGTAGCAAGGAAAGGCCAGCTTTCTCGGTCCCTGAACCACAAACCAGGGTCTCTGCGAGGAGCCCCCTCGAAGCAGCCCCCTGGGGAAGTGGGAGTCAGATGGTCACTCCGCCATCACGCTTTTACTTCCCATGCTGAAAACACCTCCCTTCTTGTGTTCTCCGACTCTGGTAGCAGAAGCCCTCATAGATGCTTGGTTCAAATCCTGGTTTCGCCCTTCACCGGGTATGTGGCCCTTGGACAAGTCACTCATCATCTCCAATCCTCACTTTGTCTGTAAACCTGGGACTAATCACAGTTTGAGAACTTTCAGCAGGAATTAAGTAAGATCCTATCTGCCTAGCACATAGCGAGTGCTCTATCCCTCACAGCCACTATTCTCTTTCTTTCCCTCTCTCACGGGTAAGGGACACAAAACAGAGCGAGGAGGATTTCTCTAAACATCTCTAATCACACTGCTGACAGCAAGTTGTCTGTCTTAACTCACAGCTCTTTGGAAGTGGACCCAAGCCCGGCCTCACTCACACTCCACAGCCCCAGCGCAGGCCTGTGGACGGGCAATTTTCCCAAGCACCTCTGCTGACAACTAGGTCTCCTGGAGAGACTGGTCTTAGAGAGTGACCGGGAGGAACAGTACATAAGGAAATCAGCCTGGACAAATTCTTGACTCCAAACATGAGTTTCACATCGCAGCTGAGGAAAAAAAGCCTCCCTAATACTCTCTGGAATTAGGGGGAGCGGGTGGGGGAGGACATCCCCTACCAAGCTATCAAAGCATCTTGACATTTATTTTGTCTTTTGTGCCTCTGGCGGGGAAGATGATGGCGGGACAAAAAGCACAGACCGGTGAAGAGACTGGCCGTGTGGTTTGTCAGGGGACAGATTTCTCTAGCTCCAGGACTGAATTTTTCGGCCATCTTCCTTGTGCTTATCCTCAGGTATAAAGCCCGCCCAAGGTGGATTCTGCTAGAACGCCACAGAAATCCTTGGGAGACTGGAGAACTAGGGTAACCTGCTCAAACAGCCCAAATAAGAAGGAGCAGCCCCTTGGGGCGCCTGGGTGGCTCAGTGGGTTAAGCCGCTGCCTTCGGCTCAGGTCATGATCTCAGGGTCCTGGGATCAAGTCCCGCATTGGGTTCTCTGCTCGGCAGAGATCCTGCTTCCCTCTCTCTCTCTCTCTGCCTGCCTCTCCATCTACTTGTGATCTCTCTCTGTCAAATAAATAAATAAAATCTTTAAAAAATAAAATAAAATAAAATAAAAATTAAAAAAAAAAAAAAGAAGAAGGAGCAGCCCCTCCCAACACCCCCCTCCCTCGCTGCTAGGCACTTCCCACCAGGTTTGCTGCGTCCCGGGCCAGACTGAGGTCCTCAGTCACCAGGAATCCCACCTGAATCCCACAGTTGGCAGCTGCTCCGTTCTAGGGCACCATGGGAAGTGTCACAGCATGGCATTAGGTCGCAAGATCCTGACCCTTGCCAAGGCCTTTGGGAACTAACCACTGGACGCCCAAGGAGACCAGATCATTTCCCCCTTGGCCTTGTCTGCTGTCCCACTCCCTTCCTAGTGCGCTGAGGCAGAAACCCCAGAGACCCCAGAGACCCCCATCTCCCCCCACCCCCGGGCCTGTGAGGGAGGCCGAGTCTTCTCGGTGCTTCTCCAGGGAAGAGGGACGCAGTTCTGCAGCCCCAGAATGAGCCCCACCCCCTCCACTGCGGGTGGGGCAGGTTCCCGAGTAGCCTCAGAGCCTGGGAGGTGACTGATGGAGCCAGCACGTGACGCTGAGGCTCCCTAGCCCGGCTGTTTGAAGACTGAACTGTATTGATCGGGAATTTAATTGCTCCATAATCTCTGAGTAAACACTGGCTGGTCCATTGATCGTGCCCCAGGCCGGCTGGGGAGAGCCAAGAGGGAGAGGCCGGACAGAGACACCAGCAATGCTAACGAAGGGTTCTCCCTGACAGCATCCTCCAAGGGAAGTCCCTTCCTCAAGGGTGGCAAGGAGCACGGCCTCCAGCAGAGCCCACGGCCAAGGGCACACACTAGCTGGCCTGGGTGGTAGGTGCAGACTGGGGCCCCCAGAACAGGGTGGGGGCATGGGACGCCTGCTCCAGGGCTGGAGCGCTCCTGGGACACGGTATACTAAGTGGGAAGTGCAGCCTACAACAGTTTTTTCTCTTTTCTTTTCTTTTTAATGAGGGAAAATATAAAATCCCATGCCTAGAAACATAAAATCCTGGGAGGTTGTTCCCTAATATGTTGACAGTGGTTAATTCCATATAACGGGATTCAATTATTTTCTTCTTTACATTTCTGTATTTTCCACATTTCCAACAACTAGCAAGTATAACTTATAATCAGAGAAAATAGAGGTTATTTAAGATCAAAAGAAATGCCTGGAAGGATTTCTTCTGTGCTCTTTTAAAAAAAGAAAAGAAAAGAAAAAAATTCTAGCAGCAGCTCAATGGAGAGACGTTGCATTTTGGCGGTAGACCTGAGCTCCACCTCCACCTCCAGAACTGACTGGCGTGGTCCCTCTGTCAAGACACGGGACTTCTCTCCATCCCAGATTCCCTATCGACAAAGGGGAGTAATAGCTATCTCCCAGAACTGGGATGAAATATTGAGAGGCCTTAGTGCAGCATCCCCGGTACATTCCATGAATCGTACTTTCAAGAAATATTAGTGTCTCTTCCGTCCTGGAGTAAGGGGTACGCGAGGAGGAAGGACTGAACACCAGGGGTAAGTCAGTTGAGACTGCCGGGGGCCCCCTTCAGATCTGGGGGTTGTTCCGTTTCCACCCTAGGGGTCCCCTTCCTGAGCCCCCACGCCCACCCCAATGAGCCTCCTCTCATGACCCTATTAGAGACCAATCTTCCTCAACTTGGCCCCATTGCCACCCAGAGAGACAAATGGCCTGCCTTCCTGCGGGATGCTGGGAGGTGGCTGGCCAGCCCAGGGTCATTGTTCCGAGTGTCACTGAGAGCCTGAGAGGGAGGAGAGCCACGGGATGGAAAGTAGGGCTGCAATTACTAGCCTATTCAGTTCCCTAGAATAAAGCCCTTGTCATTAGCGAGCAGCAGGAGGAGGTAGGGAAGAGATAAAAGAGCCTGGCAGGCACTTGCTGCCCCTGGCTGGCTGCTCGGGGCTGCACCACCCCTACCTCTCACCTGAGCCTCACTACCCAGCAAGCAGAGGCCGTTTGCCTCTGAGTTTGCGAGCCTCGGCACCTTTCTCTGGTGGCCCAGCCTCAGAGGCCTCTCCAGCGCCACCACTGCACCCTTGCGCCCCAGTCCCTTAGGCCCAGCCCTTGGCCTCCTTTCTTAGGGACCCCCAGCTTCCAGGCTTGCTGCACTTTGGGTCTCCCCACTTCTTGGAGCATCACTCCTTGGAAGGCTCCAGGTCCCAAGAGTTTCTCCTGACCCCGCCCCCCAAAGGCTGCTCTGTAGGTGTCTGGGCAGGCTGTCCCAGCAGCACCCCTTCTCCCAGGGCTGGGGCTTGGCAGCCTCTTCTGGAGGTGGGAGGATTGCTCCTGGCCGGTCTCTCCGCGGGGCTGAGGGCTTGCCTCCGGCGGTGGCGGCCGCTCTCCACAGGTCTGACCAGTTGGGCTGTGGGTGACCAGCTGCCAAGCAGCCCCCAGGGGATGAGTCCAGGGGCTTAAGGAAGGCATTCCTGTTCAGTCCCACAGCTTGTGTTCTGCAGGGAAGATGACAGACATCCCAAACTTGGCAATTTGAGGAGGGAGTCAGCTGTGAGGTCACACACCAAGGACGGCAGTGACCCTGACACCTGAGTGACTGGTGTAGCTTTCTTACTGGGGTCTCCTGTAGAGGCCAACGGACTTATCCCCAGAGAACTCCAAGGAGGCTGATTGGGCTGGAGCCTGGCTTGTCTTGGAGCCCTGTATCCCAGCCCAGGATCTCCCAGGGTGGCCCGAGGGCTTTGTGACTCACTGACCCTGCGTTCGTCCTCAGCCCAGTCTCTGACCTTGGCACATTCTCATAGAGAAATTCATAGGGAGGTCTGGGCTATGCTCTGGAGGTGGGGCACCTGGGTAAAGGAAAGGGATATGGTGCTGTGAAGGAGTCATGGGTAGGGCTGGGATCAGGGATGTCAGGGATCTCATGGAAGAAAACTATCTTGGGATGGGATTCCCCCAGAACACCAAGAACAGACAGACTTGACTGACATATACACTGTTGGACTGTCAGAAAACTTCCAGTAGGCCTCCTCCCAGAAAAGCCAAGAAACTGAGGTCACAAACACAGACAGACTGACAGACAGACAGACAGAAATATACTCTAGGAAGCTACAAACCAAACAGACGAGACAATTTGAAATGACTGGGAACAGAGGCAGACAGCAGCTGAAGGTCTGGACCCGCTGGAGGCAGGTCTCCCCGGCCCACACAGAGGGGAAGGCTGCGGTGGGCAGTGCTCTCAGACCCTCCACCATCAAATGTTCTCCCACCCTCCTTCCCAGAGCATCCCACCCCAACTTCGGCGCCTGTCTCTCCAAGGGGAAACAAGGAAAATAGATTTCCTATCCTCCCGCCCCAAAGCCTGGGGAAAAAAGCCCATTCCCTTGGTGCCCCAGCCCCCATAAGGGGGGAACATCCCTCCCCTGCCCACACATGCTCCCCACCCCTCTCTCCCACATGTCACAACAGCTCCTCCCTCCCCTTCCCACCAGAATCCAAGGCCTCAGGGTGGCCCCAGCAGGCAGAGGAGTGTGGGCACAGGAAGGAATGGGAAGGATAAGAGTGAGAGGGGGAGCATGGAAAATGCTGGGGAGGATTTCTGTTGCTGGCGCCCCCCCACCCCAAGACTGAGCTTGCAGACACCCGGCGATCTGTTTTCACCGATGCCTGGTGCTTGGGTGGTGGTAATTAAACGTTCCTGAATTGAGCTGGATTGATGGAGTGGGAGGCAGAGTAGACAGCTTCCCTCTCTTCTCCCTGCCCTACGAAGGAGGACATGTTGAAGATTCTGCTGTGTGTCTGAACGGTGAGAACTCATGGGGAGGGGACAGGGTTCTCCATCTCCATCCTTGCAGACCACCCCGATGCCACTCCACTCTCTGTCCTCATTCTTTTCCTCCTCCCCCCACCCCCTGTCTCATTCTCCTATTTCTTTCTCCTTCAAGTCAGTTTCCAGGGGAGCCATCATCCATTTGGGGCATTACAGTGCCCCACTAGATGGGGAGTTCCTCCATCCTGCCGGGGTAGGCTTTGCAAACGTGATGACAATGATGGACAGACACTTAGATGAATGGGGATGGACTCCCCGGTAAAACGAAAAACTTATAGTACATTTAAAGGCCTTCCTAGGCCTTCCTTGTGCTTCTGTCCCCAGCACAGAACTTGGCCCCCCAGGCCACCCAGGGTGCCGGCACAGGGCTTGGTCCTTCCCTTTCCCTTCCATCCTCCAGTCTGGTCAGCCTCGGGGAGCAACCATGCCTCCCTCAGCCTGGGATGGAGGAATCCTGAAGGTGTGCCACTGGCTTTGGCTTCAGTCCTCCAGTTTCCTTCTTAGAGTCCTACCTCCTCCCTGACCCTGATTTCCCAGTAGTAACACCTTTCAGGGGTGGTCCATATGTCCATAGCTTCCATTCTGATTACTATGGAGTTACTTTCCGAGGAACAAAGGAGGAAAGAAAGATCATGGAATCACTGAGTCTTAAACCTGGAAATGCTAGCAGTAGGAGTCACGTGCCCTCAGGGCAAGTCTGGGCACTGGGACTTCCTGGCTGTGTGATTGCGGACAAGGCCCTTGAGTGCCCCGAACCTGCCTCTGCTCTCACATGAGGCAGGGATAAGAAAACCTGCCTGGTCTAACCTTGCAGAGCAGCTGAGAGACTCCATGAAACACTATGTCAACGTTCCTTCCCAGACAGATCACCCTCTTGATTCTACAGATGGGGAAACTGAGGCCCAGGGGAGCTAAGCGACTTGCTCAAACGATTCCCAACAATAGAAGACTGTAAATGGGGCAAATCCTGGCCAGAATCCAAGTGTGATGACTGCCAGTGAAGTCAGAAACAAGTAAAGAAGAGAGAAATGTGCAGAACTGAGACAGAAAACTCAGTGGAAAGAGAACAAAGCTTTAACGAGGGACCTAGAGCGCAAGGATCAAGACAAGCGAGCCAGAGGAGAGGAATCTGGTGTTGGGGAGGAAGAGGAGAGCTGGGGGGACAGGTGGACATGGAAGAAAGCAAACGAGAGCATGAGGAGGACGGACGACCAAACAGCAGGCAGGTGGACAGAGGGACGGTGAGTTCAGCTGCTCAGTGGCTCTCCTCCCCCTCCCCTCCCTGAGGAAGTGACTGGCATGGAACAAAAGTATTTCCCTACACTTACATTTCAGGAAAGCCTTGAGCTTAAGAAACCCAAAGAAAGAATCAAGGTGTCAGTCCTGAGACGTAATATATCCACATCAAACAGCCGGGAGCTGATGTGTGGGGAGGAGGGGTCAGAGTGTGGTAAGCTGGCCACGCGGAGAGCTGCCTTATGGGGCTCGGGCACCCACATTTCCACATCAGCGTCACAGGCAGAGCACTTGGGGACTCCCCGCCCTTCTGCCGGGGTAGACTTTGCAAACGTGATGACAATGATGGACAGACACTTAGATGAATGGGGATGGACTCCCCGGTAAAACGAAAAACTTATAGTACATTTAAAAGCTAAATAGCTTTTTTGACCACTATGACTATTTCACACTAAAGGCTGCTATGTTGTTGACAATATTGGAAAGACCCCAAATATATGCTGTAACACCCCTATTTTCTGTCTTATTAGATTGGCATGCTGTGCCTGTGCCAATCAAAAAAAATATGTATATATATTTAGTTATATTACCCTAAGATGTCATCAGTGACTATTAAATGACCTGAGGGTTCCCTAGTAAAAAAAAAAAAAAAAAAAAAAAAAAAAAAAAAATTAGTTAATTTTTTAAAAATAATAAAAGAGGGACCATGACTAACCCACAACTAGGTGAAGAAAGCCCGGGACAGCGACACGGACCCTAGACCCAACACTCCCCTTTCCTTTCCAGGTCAATGGCTATCTCAGTGAAGTGTTGAAATCCTGAGAATTAAACTTAGTCATCTTGGCTCTTTTATGCAAGGACAAAGAAAGGAAAGCATCTACTTTGCTCTGATAGAAAGGATAGGTGCTACCATTGGTTGAGCCCCTCCTGAGTGCCAGACGACCTATATGATGTTTTATGTATGTATTTTATACTCTGCATAAACTCTGGAAGTTTAAAGAGATGCCATTTTATGTAGGCCGTTTGAGGGAAGGAGTCTAAGTTTGGAGTTTGAACCAATAGGGTATAATGACCTCAAGAGTTGGGAATGGCTCATCTGGGGTCCAAAAGAAGGAAAGAGAAACGGAAGCAGGAGGCAGGAGGTAAAAACAGACAAACAAGAACACAGGACTCAGAGGAAGAGGCGCTGTGTGGCGTGCTTTGCTCAGAGGGGAAGGGCAGTGGGGGTGGGGAAGGGAGGACAGCCACCGCGTCATTCCCACCTTTGGGAGGCCAAGTCGGAGCAGGCGGGCTTCTGTTCAGCATCGGCGGCGGGACAGCAGAACTGGTGTAGCACAGTCTCATTCCTGAGGACAGAGCAGAGGGACAAGGTCAGAGGTGGCCTCGACAGGCGGGGCCCAGCCAGCACCAAGACATCCCTGCCCTGAGAACCCTTGCCACTGCGTGCAGCCCAGGGTCTCCCAACTGCTACCTCTTCCTCCTTCTGAGCCCCCCACCGGGCGGTAGGTTCCTCTGCATAGGATTTTCCATTAATTCCGCACTATCTTTTATCATTATAGTTCTTTAAACCCTGTTCCCCGCTTCGGTCCAGCAAAGCGGAACTAGGTCTATTCATCTATGATGCCCAGAACTGAACGTGTTTAAGCTGATCATACGCAAAGATACAAAGCACTCTTCACGGAGAGTTCAGTGCTGCTGGCTGAAAATCCAAGGCCCGGTGCTTGATGAGGGATTTGTTTGATGCAAATGAAAATGAAAAAGCCAACCGAGAGGCAGAGATAAAGGTTCTAGCGTCAACTCTACAGCTAGCCAGCTGTGGGATACCTCTTTCACCTTTCCCAGGTCTCAGTTTATTTGCTAATGAAATAAGGAAGTTAAGCTACAGAAGTGGTCTTCAACCCAGGCTGCTGATTAGAATCACTAGGAGACTTTTCCAAGCATCAACGCCTGCCCTCCCCGCCCCCCCCCCCGCAGCCCCCCTACCAAGGGACTGATTCTCTTGTTCTGGCCCTGGTTAGGGGCTCCAGGACTTTTTATAAGCTCCCAGGTGATTTAATGGTAGCCAGAATCGAGAGCCACTAGACTTGATTTCCAAGTTGTCTTCCATCATCAAAACTCCGTGATTCTAATACTTACTTTGAGCCACCTTGGGATTTAATATTGAAATTACTTTTGGATAAAGTTATGTTGACATGTTGTTTCACGATCATGGAGTCAGAGAATGCCAGACCTGGAAGGGCCCCCAAAGATGACCTGAAAGAGGTGTTTAAACTCCTTTTAGCCTCAGAACACTTTGCCCAAACCCAATCTTTCCTGGGATCCCATTTTGGTTTTTGTGGTTTTTTTTTTTTTTTAAGATTTTACTTATGTATTTGACGGAGACAATGAGAGAGGGAACACGAACAGGGGGAGTGGGAGAGGGAGGGAGAAGCAGGCCTTCTGCCGAGCAGGGAGCCTGATGAGGGGTTCAATCCCAGGACTCTAGGATCATGACCTGAGCCGAAGGCAGACGCTTAGCTTAACGACTGAGCCACCCAGGCACCCCTGGGATCCCATTTCGTAAAGCAACCAAAGCAGAATAGCTCAATAGGGGCAGGAAGTGAGAGATCTGTGCCACCCCCTCACAGCTCTGTCTTGCTAGCCCCAATGTTGGTAGCCACCTTCCAGGTGTCTCTTGGGGGCTCCACGATTACAACAGCATAGATTAGAAACTGCTGAGTCTGGCTCTTCTCATGGGAGAAAATAACATTGGAGCTTACCTTAATTTGGCAAAAGTAATTCCAGAAAGATTTCAAGTTTCAGTGGGAAAAAAAAAAACAAAAAAAAACAGGAAAAAAAAAAAAAACAAGGGCAAATTTATAAGGAAACTTAGACAGTTTATGTGTTTGGGAGACTTTTAAAACAAAACAGGAAATTGAAAAGTCATTAAGAAGAAGAAATATACCTGACTACATAAAATGAAAGCATCTTGCGTGGGAAAAGATAATCTAGTAAGTCAAACGACAAATGATCGAGTGGGAACATATATTTGCAGTACGTATGGCAGAAGGCAGGTGCGTCTCTTACACCGAGATCCCACAAATTCATAATGTAAAGACAGACCCAGTAGAAAAAATGGGCAAAGGATATGAATTCTGGTTGAGAGAAGAGGAACTCCGAAGAGCCAACAAATGGAAAGACGCTCTACCTTGCTAATAAACAGGAAAGTACAAATGGAAGCAACACAGAGATGCCATTTCCCATCCATCAGACTGGCAGACATTAGAAAGACAGTAGCTACAGTGGCTGGTGAGAACACAGGCAGAGAAGTGCCCTAGTCCACTGCCTGTGTGTGAATCACTCATTGTGAATGTTTACAGCTGCTTTTTGGAAATTGAAAGGAACACAGGTCTTCTGACCTGGCGATCCCACCTCTGGAATTTTATACCAGAGAAATGCAAGGAACCAGTTCATAAAGGTATTTGTACAAAATATAGCAGCATTGTTTTTAGTGGGGGAAACAGAGCAGCTGGGAATAACCCAAGTCCCCATCAGTCAGGGACTGGTTGAAGATACTGGGACAGTTTCATCCATCCCATGGAGTTATGTGTTCTATCTCTACATGGAATTATGCGTGATATCTCTTGGCTGGGGTTGATTTCCACAACATGTGGCTAAACGAGAAAAGCAAGCTGCAGAGAAATGTGTATCATTTTGTAAAACAATGACTCCTCTCCCCCAAATGCATATTCTATACAGTGTACTGTATTTCTGTATGAGTGCATGTATAACTAAGTGGTTCATGTTGGCTACCTCAGCAAGACAAAGGAGATAAAAAAAGGGAAAGGAAAACATATGCTTGGTGTAATGTTAGCTGAAAATGTTCACTATAAATTCCTACTTATGGTATTACTGTAAATACTTTAAAATTGAATATGTATGTGAACAAGGACTAGAAAGTGTCAGGAGCCAACAGAAATATTAATGTCATTTCAGGATGGATCATGGAAAATTTTCATCTTGGATTTTTGTTAATTTAATAAATTATTGATTATGATTACATATAATCAATAGATTATAAACTAATAATTAATGCATCTAATATAGTTTCATAAAAGGACAGTAAGGAAAATATTGAATCTGAACCCTCATTTCACACATAAGAAAACTGGACCCCGAATGGAGAAGTAATTGGTCTATAGTAGTTCCCTGACCAAAGTCCCAACTCAGTCTTGAGCTCCTCTCACCTCCCCTACTCCAGCTCTGGAGTTCCTGGGGGCAAATCAGAGCCTTTAGAGAATTTTCTGGATCCCAAATGTCACATGATAGCCTCTAGGACTGCCCAGCCTGAGGAGAAGGGGAAGGGGGAAGGAGGAGACAGGGCAGGAACCAGAAAGGCTCAGAGCCCCAACCATGGGGAGGCAGGTAGACCCAGGTATGCAGGTAGCAGAGAACCTACCTCCCAGTTCCTTCCACCAGATGTACCTGTGCCCCAGGGTAGGTTCAGAATTCCAGAAAAGACCCCGAGATCATAGGCAAAGAGGCAGAGCTTGTTCACCATCCATGGCACTGGCATATCAGCCTCACTTGGATACAACCATAAGCCAGGTGCCTGGGGGCTCTGTCCTGACCCTGCCTCCACTTCTTAGAGGCACCCTCCCAGAGCTGGGAGCTGCTTCTCTGGCCAGGCACTTGGGCAGACTCCAGATAGTCCTCCCAGTTCCCCAGATTCAGCTGTGTTGGCACATGTAATGGGTGATGTAATCCTGGATGTCTCCAAGTCCTTCCGTACCTTGGGCTTGGACTGGCAGTGCTATTGGGGCTTGCATTCTCCTTTGGGGTTCCTACTGATGAGGTCCCTCAAGGCAGTCCAGCTGAGAGGGGAAGCTTGCCTTCAGCCTTTTTTCTATTTCTCCTCTATCCACCTCCTCCCCCATGGGTCTCCTCAATCTGGGCCAAGTGTTTCCCCAATAGAACCTCCCTTCTTGCCTTCTCTTAGGGTTTAGTTCGTGCTGAGTTTTAAGTCCTGCTCTACCCACCTCTGACCAGCCTGGCCTCCTCCCTTGCCCAAGGTCAGAGTCCAAGTCCCCACGGTCTTAGTGTAAGTTGGCTGAACTTTGATTTTACACTCCCAGATTTCCTTCCCTCTACCCCAAAGGAGAACCCAAAAAAGGAATCCAAAGAATTCATTCCCATTAAAAATAAAGTTGGGGGTACGATAAGAAGAGCACTTCACCTCTTTGGCATCTTTCCCCCAAAACTATAACTCTAATCTACCCACGGTAGATTGGAAAACACCAGACACCCCCAAATTGAGGACCTTCTACCAAATATCTGACCAGTACTCCTCAAAACTGTCAAGGTCCTAAAAACCAAAAAGAAACAGAAACTGTCACAGACCAGAGAAAACTAAGAATACAGAACAAATTGTCCCATGGTACTCTGGCTGGGATCCTAGAGCAGAAAGAGGTCAGTAGTAGAAAAACTAATAGAATACAAATAAGACTAGAGGTTAGCAGATAGATAGATGATAGATAGATAGATAGATAGATAGATAGATAGATAGATAGATACAGGTAGATGATAAATTTGGGGTAGCAGAATACTAAAAATTATATTTTAGTACTTCATAATATTTACTATGTGGCACAGACTGTTTGAACACTTTGCATGTATTAACTTTTTAATTCTCACAAAACACCATGGAGCAAAACTTCCTCATCACTCTACAGATGAGGAAACTGAGGCATAGGGAGTTTGTGGACCACTGATGACATGTCATGCATTCAACATACGCCTTAACCTTTAAGACACTTTTATAGTGTGTGTCATCATCCTCTCTTTTATAAATGAGAAAACCAAGACTCAGAGCAGGTAAAAGACTTGCTCATGGTCACACAGCTAGTTAGTAGGAGAGCCTACACTCCAAGCAGGCAAGTTTCAAGGATCATATCCAATTCTCTATTTCATGAGGTTTTTGGCCAATGGTCATTCATGGGTCCAACCACTAAACCCTGGACTGGGATTCCCCAGTGTCTGGTACACTGTTGGTGCTCAATGTGTGAAAGTACAGAGAAGCATCACAGCAGGCCCTGCCTCAGGGAGCCCACCAGCTAAGAGAACTCCAAACTGGCAAACAATAAGTTCCTGTTTGATTGAAGCCAGGCGAGGAAGACATAATGAGAATGTGGGCAGAGGGATCATTGCCAAGTTTGTTCCTCCCTGCCCAAGTCCAAGACTTGTCCTGACACTGCCCTTGAGCTATTTCTCAAATCCTTAGCCCACAGGTCATAGCCCTTTGTCCCTCTCTGCTTCCTTCTTGCCCAGCTTTCCCTGGGAGCACTGCCACCACAGCAGATGGACCATGGGGCACCAGAGGCTGCGAAGGGGGGTGGGAGCCAGGGAGGAACAAGGCAGTGTCCCTGGGGTGGGACCATCTCAAGGCTGTTGCCAGCATGTCCCATCATAGCTTGTCCAGGTGTGAGGTGGGGCCGTGGGCACACCTGGCCTCTGTCCACAGAACCCGGAATAAGGCTTTCTTCCCAAAGAACACCTGACATAAGGCCTTGGCACACTCCACTCCGGGTAAGGTTTCAGGGTCTATGCCAGGGTCATAGACCCCACAGATGGGCCACAGCCCTTGTGTAAGTTCATCCTAGTCCCTTGCCTCTTGAAGCCTCGGCTTTCTCACCAGTAAAGCTAGGACAGTAGCAATACCTGAACCTGTGGTGCTTTTAGGAAAGCAAACACAACATCGAATGTCAGCTCATGTAGGTCCTCAGAACCTGTGTCTTGAAGGCTCCACACTGGACAAGCTCCGCTCCCTGTACCTGAGTCATCATCCCAGGGCAACATTTCTGCATCCCCATTCCATCGTGGTGGAAACTGGGACCTAGTGTAGAGTGAGACGGGGGCCCAGCAGGTTGAGCAAATCCCTAGGAGGCTGGATGATTCAAGCACCTAAAACCTGACTTCGTCTGTCTCCCATTGCTACTGGAGAAGTAAAGAAAGGAGAAAGGCCTGCACTCATAGGCCTGAGCGCAGTTGCTACACTTTGGGGTGAGGGGGTCCCTTCAAGTTGCATTAAGAATGTGAGCCAGGCCTTGGAATCAAACAGTCCCCAGCCCACTCGGGAGCATGAGCCTGAGAGGGACTTTCTCAGAGCCACCACATCACGCAAATCCAGAGGCACACTTCTTATTGGAGCCTGTGGGGCCTGCTGCCCAGGGCTGTGGCCCTAAGAGTTCTGGAGCTGGAGGGACCCAAGGAATAGCAACAGAAAAGGAACACGACCCAGCCTCAGTATATGGTTCTTGGAATTCCAAATGAGGGAAGCCAGTTGTATCCAGGCCAAACATTTATTTCTTGTATTTTTAATTCCATGGCCATGACTTTAGGCAGAATTCAGTCCTTCCTGGCTTTAGCAATCCAAAAGTGCCCCAAGCTGATGAGTATCAGTGGGGTAGCTGGACCATGGGGTGGTCCAGACCCAGAACGAGAATTTTGATGTCTTGTCTTATCCCTGGTCATGCCATGAGCCTGGGATGGGAAGGAGCTTGGAGGACTCAGGAATGAGAGGTACAGAGTAGGAACAGCTGGCTTAAGGAACTTCAGGACATCATCCAAGCAAGACAGGGGTTCAAGGGTCTTCATAGAAGGCAACATGGACCTGAAGGAAGAGGGGAGCCTCAGGTTTGGCCAGAAAAGTTCCCTGTTCTTGGAAGAACTAGGAAGGAAGCTGGGGATAGAGTGGCGGTGCTATCAGGGGAGAACAGGGGCCAAGCGGCCAGGGCACTGGGAGGGGTAGGAAATGGCAAATGCTGGCAGGAGCTAATTAAAGCTTTAGCCAGGGCCAGGCCCTCAAAGTTCTGGGAGATTGTGCGCCTATAACTTCCCACATCTATATTCAGTTTGAGTCTCAGGATTCCACTGCTTGGCCATAAAAATAGTCAAGTGGCTTGGAAGAACTGATGGTGTGTATAGCACCACAGTAAGTGAGTCTGGCAGAGGGATGAAGAAGGGGGACTCCCAGCAGGAGACTCAAAAAGGCAAAACCAGGATCTCAAAGGGGCAACTTTGAATGAGGAATCCCCTTCTCTTCTTCCAAGGTGAAGACAGCAGATTGAACCACCAGTCCTTGAAACAACCAGGAACCTCTCTAAAGGACCTGCCTTGAGCTCCAGGAAAAGAGAGAAATCATAAAATCATTTCCTGTCACCTCCTTGACCCCCACCCATCCTGGGACCACCATCACCAGGGCTGGCAGAGCCTGAAGACCAGCCTCCTTTTTTTTTTTTTCCTCTCACCTCCTCCAGGAAGACTTCTCTATCTAAACATGATGAATAGGAGGAAAATGTCACTCTTTATTTTTAGAGGTCACTCCTTTTCCTGGGGGGGTGGGAGAATAGCCAAAACAACTTTGAAAAACAAGAACAAGTTGTAGGTCTTACACTATGTGCTTTCAAGACTTTAAATAAAGCTACTAAAATTAGGACAATTTGGTGTTGGCAGAAGGACAGACATACGGATGGATTGAACCAAATAAAAAGCTAGAAGTAGACTCAAACATGTGTTAATTCTTATAAATTAACTGATGGTAAAATTACCAAGGTAGGGGTGCCTGAGTGGCTCAGTGGGTTAAAGCCTCTGCCTTCGGCTCAGGTCATGATCTCAGGGTCCTGGGATTGAGCCCCGCATCGGGGTCTCTGCTCGGCAGGAAGCCTGTTTCCCCTCTCTGTCTCAGCCTGCCTCTCTCTGACTACTTGTGATCTCTGTCTGTCAAATAAATAAATAAATTTTTTTTAAAGTACCAAGGTAATTCAATGAGGAATGATAGATTTTTTAATAGATGGTGCTGAAACAATGGAAAATCCATATGCAAAAATAAAATGGACCTCATGCCCTGCACCATATTTATATAAAAATTAATACAAAATGGAACATATACCCAAATTAGCAGATACAATTATAAAACTTCTCAAAGAAAACATAGGAGAAAATGTATGACTTAGAGAATGCAGAGATTTCCCAGCTAGGACCACTAAAAGCACAGACCATAGAAAAAAATTAATAAATTAGGCTTCATCAAAATAAATATTCTCGGGGCGCCTGGGTGGCTCAGTGGGTTAAGCCGCTGCCTTCGGCTCAGGTCATGATCTCAGGGTCCTGGGATCGAGCCCCGCATTGGGCTCTCTGCTCAGCAGGGAGCCTGCTTCCTCCTCTCTCTCTACCTGCCTCTCTGCCTGCTTGTGATCTCTGTCAAATAAATAAATAAAATCTTTTAAAAAAATAATAAATAAATAAATAAATAAATATTCTCTTTGAAAGACACTGTTTTAAAAAAATGAATAATCCTTATAGCTTAATAATAAAAAGACAAACAACTTTATAGAAAATATACAAAAGATTGGCAACAGATACTTCACAAAAGAAAATATATCAATGATATAATTAGTTATTAAGGAAATACACGTTAAAACCACAATGAAATGCCAGTACACACCCACTAGAATTAGCAACAGTTAAAAGTCTGACAATATCGGGCACCTGGGTGGCTCAGTGGGTTAAGCCACTGCCTTCGGCTCAGGTCATGATCTCGGGGTCCTGGGATCGAGTCCCACATCGGGCTCTCTGCTCAGCAGGAAGCCTGCTTCCCTCTCTCTCTCTCTCCCTGCCTCTCCATCTACTTGTGATCTCTCTCTGTCAAATAAATAAATAAAATCTTTAAAAAAAAAAAAAAGTCTGACAATATCAAGTGTTGAAAAGGGTGTGGAGCACCTGAAACTCTTATACACACTTTTCCACTTGTGGCAGAAATGTAAAATGGTACAACACTTTGTAAAGCAATCTGGCAGTTTCTTACAAAGTGAAACATACACTTACCACATGCCCCTGTAATTGCATTCCTAGTTATTTACCCAAGATAAGACAAAACATAAATTGGCAAAAAACGATTCAGAGCTACAAATGTTCACAGCAGGAAAAAAACAGCCACCAACAACAGGGAATTCTACCCATATACATTCGTAAATTAATCTTTGACAAGGGTGCCAAGAATGCACAATGGGGAAAGGATATTCTTTTCAACAAATGGTGTTGAGAAAAGGGGATACCCACATGCAAAATAATGAATTTAGACCTATAGCTTACAGTACACAAAAGCAACTCAAAATGGATGATAGACTTAACCTAAGACCTGAAACTATAAAACTCCTAAAATTAAAAAAAAAAAACAAAAACACAGGGGAAAAGCTTCATGATGTTGGTCTTGGCAATGATTTCATGGATATGACACCAAAATCTCAGTCAATGAAAATAAAAATAGACAAGTGGGACTACATTAAACCAAAAAGCACCTACATAGCTAAGGAAACAACAGAGTGAAAAGGCAATGTACTAAATGGGAGAAATTATTTGCAAACCATAACATCAGATAAGCAATTAATTTCCAAAATATATTTTTAAAAAATTCCTACAACTCAAGAACGCTAATAACCTTGATTAAAAATGAGCTAAAGACTTGAATAAAACACTCCTCCAAAGAAGACATATAAAGGGCCAACAGGTATATGAAAAGATGCTCCATGCCGCCTATCATCAGGGAAATACAAAACAAAACCACAATGAGATATCACCTCACACCCGTTATGATGGCTATTGTCAAAGCATATGTGTTTATGTGTGTGACAAGTGTTGAGGAGGATGCAGGGAAATTGGAATCTTCATACACTGTTAGTGGGAATGCAAAATGTTGCTATGGAAAATGGTATGGAAGTTTCTCAGAAAATTAAAAATAGAACTACCATATGATCCAGAAATCCCGCTTCTGGTTATTCATCCAAAAGAATGAAATCGGGATCTTGAAGAGATATTAGCACTCCAATATTCAGTGTGACACTAGTAACAGAAGCCAAGATTCATGAATGATATAAATGTCCATCAATCAATAAACAGAGAAATTGTGGTATATATATTCAATGAAATACTATTCAGACTTTTAAAAGAAGGAAATCCTGTGATACATGACCACATTGATGAACTTGAAGACATCACATTAAATAAAATAATAAAATAGTAAGTAAAATGGAAGGACAAATACTGCACGATCCCACTTATATAAGGTATCTAAAATAGTCAAACTCATAAATTCAGAGAGTAGAATGGTGGTTACCGGGGGTTGGGGGAACAGGGGGGAATGGAAATTGCTAATCAGTGGGCACAAAGTTTTGATTCTGCATGATTCTGCATGAATAAGTTTTAGAGATCTTCTGTACAACTTTGTGCCTATAGTTAACAAGCCTATATTGTACACTTAAAAACTGAAAAGAGTGGGGGCACCTGGGTGGCTCAGTGGGTTAAGCCTCTGCCTTTGGCTCAGCTCTTGATCTCAGGGTCCTGGGATCCAGCCCCACATGGGGCTCTCTGCTCAGTGGGGAGCCTGCTCCCCCCTACCCCCACTCTGCCTGCTTCTCTGCCTACTTGTGATCTCTCTTTCTCTGTCAAATAAAGAAATAAAATATCTAAAAACAAAACTGAAGATCTCATGGTAATGGTTCTTACCACAGTATAATAAAATACAACAAATAAAGTTAAATACCACATTTTGGTTTGAATATTCATTTCTTGAGTTGCATGACTACAATGAGTGGTTCCCACTCTGCGAGAATCTGCACCCTGACCAGAGGAGTAGGAGTGGGACAGAGCCGGCTCACAGTTAATACAAGGAAGGTCCGAGTACGTGTTTGCCAAGCATCGTCTATAAGTTGAGTAAATGATATATCCACACACAAATGGTCCATGTGTTCTAAATGTATATAGAGACAGTTATTATCAATAAAATAAAGATGCATGCAAAAAAAAAAAACAAACTGGTAGCAACCTAAATGTCCACAAACTGGTAAATGGATAAACAAATTGTGGTATATCTATACAATGGAGTACTATGCAGGAATAAAAAGGAACAAGCTTACTCATACATGTGCCAACATTCATGAAATTCAAAAGAGCATCATACTAAATGAAAGAGGCTAGACACAAAAGTCGACACGCTGTGTGATTCCATTTGTATGCCTTTCTAGAAAAGGCAAAAACTATAGTGACATTAGATCAGTCTCAGTGATATGGGAGGCGAGAGTTTAAACTGAAAAAGGGAACAAAGGGTCCTCTGGGGTGATGGAAATGTTCTATAGCTTGATTGATGTCATGGTTACAGAACTGTAGACATTTGTCTAAACTCATATGCTTAAGATAGGTGAATTTCATTTATGTGATTGTACCTTAACATGGCTGATTTTTTAAGACCAAAATCTTTTTCTCACCCTTCTCATATCTTGATACTTCATCAAGAAGCTTTAGAAGAATATCTTTTCTAACTTCCCTGCTCTCATTGGCCCCAGATCACCTAATTATTAACCCCCCTCCAAGCAGCAGATAAAAATAACGGATTGTTCCTTCCCTTCAACCACTAGATTGGATTTTCAGAGACCAGATGGCTCATGACTGAGCCAAAGGAGTCCAGGGGGCCAGAAACTAGGACAATGAGAAAACTGGGAGTGGGGATGGTTGAATGGGGGAAATTTTGGAGCTGGGCCTGGGGCCGAGAGCCCCTGAGAAGTGCTGGAGATGGAGACCCAGCTCACCATTCACTACTGTCAGCCCTCAGGAATGTCAAGTCATGGTAAAGGAGCTTCTCATTCCTGCCTGTTTATGTCACTGAATTATAGGGATTCAACAAGATTTTGAATGGGAAACTGCCTTGGGAGAAACATAATAAACCCTGCACAGATGCAAAATCTTATAATGACTATTATTGGTATTATTAGACCTTGTCCCCGGGGCACTCAGCAACCACAGCGCTATTGCAAGAAGGGACCAACCAGGATGTCATTTCAACGGCCTCCTCCCCAGGCCCCCATCCCTTCCTCTCGGCGTGGGGGCAGTGGAGGAAGGGGTAGATTTTCTTTGCTCACTCTTGCAATCTGCCACTGCAGTCTTCCATGGGAAGCTCTGGAAAGATCTTAATAAGGCAAATGCTTACAGATGTTCCAGCAGCCCGGGGCAGAGAAAGGAAGTGGCTTGTACCTACTTATATGCAGATTTGGCAAGTTTTCCACTCCATTCAAACTAGAAACAGTGGACCCCACCTCCTTTCACGCTTACTTCTAAAGACAACAGGACACTCTCTTCCTAACGGAAAGGGTCATCTCTCCTCCTTGCTCCCCTCCACAGAGCGCAGAAGGTCACAACCCTCCCTAACTGCGTGCTTGTTCATTTACTTTTTGAGCGCTGATTGTCTGCCAGGAACTCGATGTGTAATAATCATAAAACAATAGACCGGAGAGAGAGATATTGTTATTCCCATTTTACAGACAGGTAGAGAAATTTGGTCACACAGTCAGAGTCACACTGCTAGGAAGAGGTTGAGGTAGGATGTGAACCCAGGGCTGGTCCCCAGCCTCCAAGTTATTTTATTGCCACGGAAGAGGCATAGTAACAGTCCCTTGTTGGCGAGCTGGGAGAATTCAATGAGAAAATATACCAGAGGAATTTAGACCACAGACCACAGTGGTATATAATAAATGGTGGTATAAAATAAAATAAATCCCCGAATGAGCTGTGGTATATCCCAATCAAATGGCAAACTCTGTGTCCTGTGTGTCTCTGTAGCCCCACGCACACGGGTACACACGCACACAGGCACGGGGCCTGTTCGTTGTTTGCTAACCTGAGGACAGAGTCTGCCTGGGCTGGTACCTTCCTTTTCCCATTGTTATTCTGTGATACAATTCAGTGTTATCAACTATAGTCACCATGTTTTCCCTTCGACCCACAGGCCTTCATCTTGGAGCCCAAAGCGCATGCCCTTTGGCCAAACCTTCCCTGTTTTCCCCCAGCCCCCAACCCCCAGCTTCTCTGAGTATGACTTTGCATGCGTGTGTGTGTGTGTGTGTGTGTGTGTGTGTTTGTGTGTGTGGTTTAAGGGATATCATGCAGTATTTGTCTTTCTCTGCCTGGCTTCCTTCACTCAGCATCAAGTTCTATCATAAATGGCAGGGTTCCCTCCTTCCTCACGGCTGAATAATATTCCCGTGGATACATATACCACACTTTCTTCATTCATTCTTTTGTGGGGGGACACTTAGGTCGTTTCCAGGTCTTCAGCCACTACAAACAGTGTTGCAGTGAGTGTGGGCATGCGGAAATTTCTTTCCGATTCTGTTTTCATTTCCTTCAAATAAATACCCAGGAGTGGGATTGCTGGATCCTATGGTAGTTCTATCTCTAACATTAAAAAAAAAAAAAAAGACTTTATGTATTTATTTGATAGAGAGAGAGAAAGCACACAGAGGTGGCGGGGGCGGGGTTGGTGGGGACAGAGGGAGAGCAGACTACCCTCGGAGCAGGGAGTCCCCACGAGGGACTCAGTCCCAGGACCCTGGGATCATGACCAGAGCCCAAATCAAGAGTCAGATGCTTAGCTGCCTGAGCCACCTGGGTGCCCTTGCTCATTTTCAACCAGACGCTTGTTTTTTTGTTACTGAGTTGTATGAATTCCTTATATGTTTTGGATATTAAGCCCTCACCAGACATATGATTGGCAAGTATTTTCTACCATTCTGTAGGCTGCCTTTTCACTCTGTTGACGGCTTCCTTTGCTGAGCAGAAGCTTTTTTGTCTGCTGCGATCCCACTTGTTTATTTTTGCTTGTGTTGCCTAGTGCCTTCCTTATCGCATCTACTGTGGTGGGCACACAGTGCGGCTGTCTGTTCCTTCCATTTCAGCACTTCACAGTTTATACAGCATTTTCTGACATATTGTTTGACCTCGGTACTGCCTTGTGGGTTAGGTGTAGTTACGCGCTGAGGTCACACAGCTGGTAAGGGTGTGGAACCAGCCTTGACCCGAGGTCCTCTGGTCCCGGGAGCATACCGGTGTGGAGCAGTGAGGTTGCCACATGATCTAGGGAGGAATTCCATCCAGGACCCTTAAACCACAGGAGGCAGCGTGGTTCCATGGACAGGGAACAGGCTTGAGGTTTGGGAAGGTGTGCATGCCTTTCCACTGAGTTGCCTGGGGGGTCTCGGACAGATTATCTGACCTTCTGCAGCCTCGGAGTTCTCAGCTCTGAGCGGGGAGGGTCATAAAGGAAACCACCCCATAGAGTTATTGCAAAGATCCAACAAAATAACCCATGTTGGGGTGTCTGGGGGGTTCAGTCTGTTAAGCATCTGCCTTCTGCTCAGGTCATGATCCCAGGGTCCTGGGATCGAGTCCTGAGTCGGGCTCCTTGCCCAGCAGGGAGCCTGCTCCTCCCTCTGCCTGCTGCTCCCCCTGCTCATGTTCTCTCTCTCTCTATCTCTCTGACAAATAAATAAATAAATAAAATCTTTAGGAAAAAAAATAAAACCATGTCATGCTGGTGTGATGCTTAGCACATAGCAGGGGCGAAATCAATGTCACACCACACAGGGTTTTCGGGGCAGGCTAAGTCCAGAGTCCAAAGCTGGTTTTGCCACTTTCTAGTTAACAACTTGGCCTGCCTGAGCCTCAGTTTCCTCACCAGTAAAATAGGATCCTAATGGCATCTACCTCAAGGATTATGGTGAGGACTCAATGAACCAATATATCTAAGGTGTCGGGAGCTGTGCCTGACTCGGTCGAGCACCCCTGCTGCTCGCAGACCCAGAGGGCCCCTCCCCGGCCCTGGGTTTGCATGCTCCAAAGACTTGTGGTAATGTTGTAGGGGAACGGCACAGCCCCTATCCATCTCTGATTTATACCGTTAGAAAACAGGAGGGAAACCTCATCCCGATTCTCCAGATTCTGCCCGCCCTCTAGAGCCCAGCACTGAGGCGTGACCCTGCCAAGCCTTCCCCTGCTGTTCTTATACCTGACCTCCAGCCCTGCTGGCCTCAGCCCCTGCCCCTGCCTAGGCTGGACCCGCTTGCCTCTGGATTCCCACACCAGCCTCCGTCAGTTCTCCTCCACGCTGTATCCCCGATGTTTGCAGACAGGCTGCGTCTCCCTACACTAGAGTGATCTCTTCGGGACAGAGCAGCACCAGTCACCAGTTTGCCTCTACCTCCGGGACAGAAGGCAGCCTGGCTCGTGGCGTATAGTAGATACCATTTGTTGACACGATGCACTAATTAAGTCCCTATGACTGAGGGCGGTGGAGAGAAATGGGGAATTAAGCCCGCATGTTTTTGAAAACACGTGCATTCATGGAAACAAAAGCCTAAGTACATGCCTCAGAGAACTGTCCACCACCATTACTGTCTATGCAGGAGTACTGAGCCCTTTCCAGACATTGCCTCATCTTATTTTATTTTTTTTTTAAATTCTATTTATTTATTTATTTGACAGAGAGAGACAGCGAGCACAAGTAAGGGAGCAGAGGCAAAGGGAGAGACAGAGGGAGAGGGAGAAGCAGACTCTCCACTGAACAGGGAGTCCGACGCAGGACTTCATTCCAGGACCCCGAGATCATGACTTGAGCTGAAGCCAGACGCTTAACTGAGCCTCCCAGGCGTGCCTCACTTAAATCTTCATTTTACAGATGAAAAGGCTCAGAGAGACAAGATATTTGCTTAATGTCACACAGTCTCAGCATCAACCTGGTAACTTTGGGGAAGCTTAACTCAGACTAGGAAACTCGGTCTGTAACTTGAGTGCACCACAAAGCCCCAGTCTCCTCCTCCATTCACACTCCCCGCCCCGGCCCAGTCCTGGAGCCCTCAGGACGTCCTCTCAGTCTCCCAGCTTCCTGCTGCCCTCTCTCCTTCCTGCCCAGCAGGGTGGCCCAGCCCGAGAGCCCACAGCCATTCAGTGGCCAATCTTGAAGCCTACTTGTTTGAGGTCCAGCTGCCTTTGCGAGGAGCCAGGAGAGCTCCGGTGCCAGGCGGGGTGGCTCAGAGGGAATTACAGAGCCGGGCGCTCAGCTGCATCGTGCCAGCTTGCCTTACGAGAGATCTCTATTACCTAGAAGACAGGTGCCTGGCTACTGGGCAAAGCCAGCCGGAGAGGATGGGATCAGGGCCATCCAGCCCATGCCTGCCACAGAGAAACACGCCTACACGGTGGTACTCCCCCACCCTTAGTCAATGGTGGGCAAGCACTGTTTTTCCAGGAATGGTGAAGGCAGATCCTGGTCGATAATAATGACTGCATTCGTCAGTGTTTCTGATTTACAAAACATTTTTTAATGTCCCATGAATGGTCTCAGTGGATAACGGTAGTAAAAGTCATAATGTTATATATTATAATTATAATAATAATTAATGTTATATTGATGCCATATACCTGATGAGGAAATTAAGGCTAAGGGAGGTTTCATGACCTCCTGCAAACCCACAGCTAAGACTAGCTCCATGCCATGCCCCTCAACCCCACGGCAGGTATGTGCAAGAGAGGTGGCCTCTGGGCTGTGAATGGAAGAGCCTTGATCTTGCCCTCCATGGCACAGTCAGACTCAGAGTTACACGGCAACACTCAGACAACCTCAGCCAGTCTCCAATCACACACTTCAACTATCTCCTAGCCAGCCGCTCTGTTCATATGCACCAACCCAAGTCACATACCAACAGCAGGAACCACGGCTACACACTAATACTCAATGTGTTTGTAGACACTGGTTTGGGAGAGCAAAGATTCATACATGTAACTATACACACATGCCCCTCACTGCACACACACCTAAGTGCACACACTCCTTAACACGCATACCTCATTCCATGAACATATCCAGGGCCCTCATGAAAATGCATGGGTCCTAACTGCACCCCAAGTCACCCACTTAGTAGAAACTCCCCAAACCTATGCACACGCAAATACATGAATGCACACGCACTCCCCCTTGGATATCCAGACATGCATATACACATGTATCTACAGCCCTCCACATGCAGCCATGTACGCGCACACACACACACACACACACACACATAGAATCGAGACGAAGGATGTTGTACCCCCTTAACCTCCAACCCCATCTCCTCCACTCCCTTGCCTTCTGGCCACACTTTCCTTCTTATATTATTTGAACGCACCCATTTCTTCCAGCCCCATCTCCTCCACTCCCTTGCCTTCTGGCCACACTTTCCTTCTTATATTATTTGAACGCACCCATTTCTTCCAGCCCCAGGGCCTTTGCACAGGATATTTTCCCTTCACATCTTCATGTGGCTCTGTCCCTAGCTTTATTTAATCTCTCTGCTTAAATGTCACCTCCTAGGTGAGGTCTTGCCTACCAAAACCACCTTCCCCCCGTCATCCCCTTATTTTCCCTCTGAGCCCTTATGAATTTATATGCACGTATAGTCTTGTTTAATATCTGTCTTCTTTTGAATGTGAGCTCCACAATGGTAGAGTCTTTGGCCGTGAATCCCCAGCACCTACAGCAGAGCCTGACATACAGTAGGTGCTCAATAACTACCGGCTAATGAACATACAGATAGGACTCGAGCCCTTGAGGAACCTAAATAAATTTTCCATCCTTAAATAACAATAAGGTACTGAGCTCCCCTCTCTCCACTTCCTTGTTCCTGTACAGCATAGCTCATTATATTTTAATTTTTCCCAGCCCCCAGCTAGTCTAATTATTCACAGCACTCATGTGAGTATTTGTGTATGCATGTTGATAAATGAGTGAGCTTGGGCCAATCTATGCTAATGGTTCTTAGGCAGGGAGCAGCATTCTGAGCCCTTCATTTAAATACCCTCGGCCGCCCTCCTTCCACTAACACCCAAGTGAATGACAGTCTCCAAGGCTAAGTCCACAGCAAGTGCATTCTGAAAAACTTCTCTTGGCCGCCCGATGCATGTTACCACATCGTCTGGGGGAAGGCAGTGGAGAGTGGAGGTGAAGACACCGACTGTCACAATCACCCTGCTAGGGCTTGAATGTGGGCACCACCTCGAGTCACCTAACCTCCTCATGCCCCACCCCCCAGCTGTAGCGGGTTTCAGAACACGTATCAAAATAAGCTTATAAATCACTTAACACAGTCCTTGCCAGTGCAAGCTCATGATAAAATATTTGCTTCATTAAGTTATTGTGACTTTTCTCTAGGCAGTGATGCCACCTTCCTCAGTTTCCCTACAGGGCTTTCTGTGGCAGTCTGCAAGTGGAGTTGCCCGTCATGCTGATGGAAACACATGTGCTGTTCCTCCCATCTTCCAGAACAATCTTCTGTCTTGAACTCAGGGACCCCTCCAGTTATCAACCCGCTCCTTTACTCTTCCTTATAGGAAAATTCATCAAAGACTTTTCTGCCCTCATTGTCTGCAGTTCCTCTCCTTCTGTCGTCCTTTACACTTATTAGGGAAATTTCAAACATGCATTTTACTAATCTCCTGCCCCAATATTTTTTGCTGGGGTATTTTAAAACATAACCCATTTTAGATCATTTTAGCTCGAATGTATCTCTAACAGGTAAGAACTTTAAAAAGATATAATAACGGGATCATTATTACTCCTAACTGAATTAACAATAATTGGTACTCAAATTTCCCTGATTGCCTTAAAAAATGTCTTTTTACAATTTGTTGGTCTGAATTAGGACCTACTCAAGGTCCACACAACACATTTGGTTGGTTTGTCTCTTTTCCCTTCTCTCCTAACCCCACACTAATCAGGCTTCTGCCCTGATTGTGTTATCAGAGCTAGGTCATTGATTACCTCCATGTTGCTAAGGCTGATGGGCAGTTCTCCCAGTCCTCACTCTACTCCAGGGCTTATCTCTATGTCCCCGCCCTCCTGGTTGAAACCCCTCTTTGCTAGGACACCACATGCTTCTCCAGCTTTTCTCTTGACACCGGTGTGCTCTAAGTCTCCACTCCTGGTCCTCTTCAGTCTTCTCGCTCCTTGGTGGTGACATCCAGTAAGGCTTTCAAAGCCTCCCCAAATGTATATCTCCAGTCCATTCCAAATGCCTGCCAATCATCTCAACCTTGAGTGTCCAACAGGCATTCCATAAGAGGCATTTCAAACTTACCAGGTCTGAAACTCCTCCTGAATCTCCACCCACCCAGACCTCCCCATCTCCCCCTTCCAGTAACTTTCTCCCAAACTCTTGAACTCACGTCCAATCCCCCTTTCTCTTACATGCCACACTAATCCTTGGTCTGACCACTCATAGCCACCTTCACTGTTACCACCCCAGGTCCTTGCCTGGACTTTACAACAATGTCCTGCCTTCTCTCCTTGCTTCTAGCTTTCTTCCTCTTCAGGCTGTTCTAAACAGAAACTCAACCCAGCGGCCAAGGTTCCTTTTAACCCAATTTTTCTTTTTCTTTTTTTTAAAGATTTTATTTATTTATGTGAGAAAGAGCGCGTGAGTAGGGAGAGGGGCAGAGGGAGAAGCAGACTCCCCACTGAGCAGGGAGCCTGGACCCTGGGATCACGACCTGAACCGAAGGCAGACACTTAACCAAATGAGCCATCTAGGCACCCCTTAGCCCGGTTTGTCTTAAGGTCAAAATCAAACTCATCACAATGGACGTCAAGACCTTATCAGCGTGTCTCAACAAAGAACACTGGTATTTTGGGTAAGAACATTCTTCACTGCAGGAGCTGTCCTGTGCTCTATTGGATGTTTGGCATAGCCTTTGCCCCTAAATGCTGGGGGAGCAACACCTCCCCCTCAACCTAGCCAGCCATTGTGGCAACTAGCATATCCCCACACTTTCCAAACACAGCCCGGTGGATCCTATTTGTAGCATCTCTTACAAGATTTGCTGCACCCCTGCACTCTCCCACTTTGCAACCCTCCACCAACATTTCTGGTTTTGCCTCAGACTATTCTCCCTGGGTTCCCTCTGTTTCTGTCTTACTTCAACAACCAGGCTGTTCCCTCAGTCCCTCAAGGGGGCTTTGCCTATGCCAGCCTCACTCCCCTACTCAGATTTCTCAGACACCACCCCCGCCCCAGGCTCCGGGTCTTTGCCCAGGTGTTACCTTCTCAGTGAGAACTTCCCAGGACTCCCTGTTTGAAACTGTGATTCCCCTTTACTCCCAGGTCCCCTTCTCTGATTTATTTTTCTCCATGACACTCACCCCATCAGATGTAACCAATGTTCTCTTTCTTAATCTTGCTGATTTTTTTTTTCTGTCAGCTTCCTGACGAAAGTTGTGGATTTTTTCCGTTCACTACTGTACCCCAGTGCCTGGAACAGTAGGAACGGGCTCATGGTAGACGTCCGAGTATTTGTTAGGTGGAAGAATAGACATATCGTGACTATATACTTACATAGAGAAGAAAATAAGCGCTTTTAAACCAAGGAATAAAGAATTGACTTCATTCTTAGTCAGGACTGGATTAGGCTCAGCCTGAGGTGGGAAGTAGGGGGAGAGGTAATGGGAAACTCAGTTTCCTCCTCAGATCAGTTCAGGGAGACTTCCTGAAAGAGGTGGTGTTTTCGGACTTGTGGGAAGGAGACTATATACCTTGGCAGCTCCCCCAACCTTGATGCCTATAGGCAACAAAGGGAGCCAAGCTAAAAGAGTGGCAAAGACTCTTCAGGGAAGAAGGCACGCTTCCTGAGTCTTCTTTCTACGGCAACTGATCTGTGTCTGGAGGAGGCTGCAGGAGCACACCTCAGCAGCTGGAGGACCAAGTTCAAATGGAACTCCTAGGTCATGTCTGCCTACCCACCCACCCCTCAGAGAAACACCTCCGGAATGATTACACGGGTGGGCTACCCAGAGCTTGCCTTCCAAACTCTCAGTAGACAAGAAGGAACCTAGATTCACAGCCAGTGGGATACTTCACAGCTATTAAAAAGAATGAGGCAGCTTTCTTTATACTGCATATGGAAGGATCATCAAGACAGATTATTGGGGGGAAAAAGCAAGGTGCAGAACAGCATATCGTTTACTGCCATTTGTGTAAAAGAAAATACACACACATAAACAAATATATACGTGTGTGTGTGTGTGTGTGTATTTGCTTGAAGGTACATAGAATAACCCTGGGAGGATGCATGAGAATTCGTTAACTTTTCGGGGGGGGGGGTTCCTGGGGGTGACAATGGGCATAAGTGGGTTGGAGGGATTGTCAACGAGAAGTCTTTCTGTTCTGAGGCCTCTGGAAGACACAGTGGGGATAAGGAAGAGAGCCCTCTACCTTTGAAAAGCACTTTCTGGCCTCAAAGGTCCCCAAAGAACAGCAACTAATATATCTTCTTGAGTCCTCACTGCCCGCAGGCAGCCTTGCCCGGTGCTTTTTTGGCCTGACCTCCTCATTTCCCAGCAGTCCTACGAGGTTAGGAGTATGCGTATCCCCATTTCAGATAAGAAAACCAAGACTGTCACTGCTGAGTATGGCAGCGAGCACATGACCGAGTGAGGATTCAAACCCAGTGCCACTTTCTGAACGATTATGCCTCATCATAGGTTTCGCCAGAATTCTAAGACTATGAGATTCTATAAAATACAATATAAACCATGGGAAGGCTGAGATACAGCTGGGATTCTCCTGCCCACGTGTCTGGGTACGAGGGAGGCTTGTACCCAGGCGAGGTGGATGCTGTGTAGAAGGTGGACCTAGGTGACACCAGCCTGATCCCCGAAGTCGCCCATGCCTTCTTCTCCCCTTCTTCCCCCAGGTGGATGCAAGCCCACCAGCCTGGGTTGGGGCCTACGGAGGGCTGGGAAAGGATCCGCACCCTCGGGGAAGGGGGCGTGGAGCGATCCTGGCCTGGGGCTGCGGGCAGGCAGCAGCGCCGCGGGCGGCGGCAGAAGCAGCAGCGGCCGGGTGGTGACGCAGCACGGAGGCCCCGACCTTCCCCCTTGGCTCGCGGAAAGGCGCGGGCGGCAGCGGCGCCGGGGGGCTCTCCCAGACGCCGTGGGCGGGCAGCGGTGCGCACGCCGGGAGCAGTCGGAGGGGGCCGTGGGGCTGGGGCTGGGACGGACCGCGGGGAACCGCCGCATTCGAGATACGGGTCGAAGCGAGAAGGGAGAGGGGCGGGGCGGCCCAGCCAAGGCCCGCAGTGCGAGCCCGGAGGGGGCCCGGGAAGGCAGGCGGAGGGGGCGGGGGCGCGGCGGGCGCGGCCGAGCCCGAGCGCACAGGTGCCAAGGCTGCGCCTCCGGAACGGGTGACTCAGCAGCACCGCGCCGGGCGGGGGCGGGCCGGGGGCGCGGGGCGCGTGCGCGCGGGAGGCGGGGCGGGGGGGGCAGGCGCGGCTTCCCCCGGTCGGGGTGCCCGCCCCCGCGGGGGAGCGTGGAGCTCGGCGCTGGGCGGGCGCGGCGCGGGGGCCGGAGGTTCCATCGTGCTGTGAGCAGCTCGCCAAGTCGCCCACGCAGCCGAAAGCCCGGCTGCGCGCACCCTCCCTGCGGAGAAGCCCCCGGGGAAGCGGCCGGGTGAGGAAGGGCTTTCCCCAGGCTTTCCGAGGGAGGGGTTCCTGGTTCCCGACTTCTCCCTTCCAGCTTGCTCCCAGTTTTCACGCAAAGTCCGGAGGGAACCCGGTGGAAATTCCTGGCGCGCTTTAAAGCTGGAAACCCCTACAGAATTCACCTCGTCCCTCTCCCACCTGCAGGGTAGGGCCACCCTACATTGCAGGGGTCTCTCTCTCTCTCTCTCTCTTTTTTTTTTTTTTGAAAAGGAGCGTGAATTCAGCGTCTCCCTTTGTCCCCCATCCTGACCTTCCTTCCTAAGGCTCTTACCATTCGTAAGTCACTTTGTACGTCTAAGCTAGGTTCTTGATGCTGCCGCAACCTCTCAACAACTCTGCCTCTCCTTGACTTAGTGAGTCTAGGGGAGACAGTCCAAGAGTAGGGCAAAGAGTGATTGTCCCCCCCCTTGATCAGGGGGGAGATCAAGGCCCAGAGAAGGAGAGGGGTTTGCACCAAGCTTACATTTGGGGTCTGTGAGGATGGCACAGCCATCAGGACTGAGGGGCCTGGCTTCTGGGTCAGGGTCCTGCCTACTTCTGGAATTCCCTTCAGCCTTCCATGACTGGCTCATAGGAGGGAAATAGCCCCAAGAATGTCAAAGATGCCAACCTAGCCAATTTGGAAGCATCTGGGCCATCTCTGTAAAGACCAGACTATGCCAGGAAACACTAAAACTAGACACAAGCAAGAGCTTCCCAACCGCTTTGTAGAGTTTTTGTCGCTGTTGCCGTTTTAAAATAATCATTGTGTTGAATTCATGTGTTGAATGAAAATTGTGGTGCATTGGAATCATTTATCAAGGAAGAGATTGTGGAATTCCCTTGCTTCTCTGCCTGGGGTGGGAGTGCATTCCTCATAGCAGGGAGACAGCTGGTAGGATCTGACAGCTCCAGAGCCCAGAGAGGTCATGTGGTGCCACTCCCTGGCCAGAGCTAGGACAACTCCGGTCCAGGGAAAACCACAGCGCAGCTTTCCATGCATTACCCTGCTGCTGGGTGTCTGAGCTTCCAAACACAATACCTTAATAGAGAGTCTCCAATCCCTGGCCCCTGCTCTTGCCCACCCTTCAGGCAACCTTCTTCCCAGGAGCTGGCAGCTTTCAGAAACCTGGTCCCCTTCACACCTGCAACGGGGTGAGGGTGGGAGCATGTAGACTCCCCCCATTACAGAGGGGAATACCCAGAAGGAACTGGCTAGCCAAGAGTGACGAAACAATTCATGCAGAGAAGGAGAGAGTACCCAGAGTCCTGACTGTAACCAGACCAGGGAGTCATGGGGAAGCAGGAGGAAGACCTACGCTGAATTTTGCCATGAGGTCCACACATCTTTTTATGGTGTGTGCTGTGATCCCTCTCCCCCACCCCTAGTAACATTCACCCCTGCGCAGCCATAACCATGAACACATCTGCTGCTTATACACAACTGCTCACCCTCTCTTCGGGGTCCTGACATTTCCCTGAACAGAGCTGACACTGCCCGGTCAAGAAATAGGAGTAAGAGGCCTGGAGCCTGAGGCTGGTTCCTGTTTCATCCCCCAGGCCAGAATCCAGCTCTCTCTTTTCTCTTTCCACCTGGAGACATGGCCACATCTTGGGCTTCCTTTCCCTCCCATCATCATAGACCAATTGCCTATTCCTGGTTCAAGCTTCTGGCAAGGCCATGGGCCTGGGGCAGGGTCACTGAGATGAAACACTCAAAGGGCTTTCTCATGCTTAATTCTTAACATGGTTTCCCACACGGAGGACTGGACTGGTCTGGGGTTAGAGGCTGGCAGCAGAGGGAGAGGAGGCCTTTGCAGGCTCATGGAGAGGATTGGGGTGGTAGAAACCCTGATGTGGCCATCACTCCCCAGCTGGCCTTAAGAGCTGAGCCTCTCATCCAGCTTCTCTCTTGTGCTCAGCTGCAGACTCTGGGCTTTTGGGCCTAACTAAGCACAACCTCCACCCCCAGCAGAGATTCCCTCCGGCGGAGACATTCTTCAGCCTGGACACCTTATGCTTACCTCCCTCCACCCAAAGATTGCTGAGCCTGCCTGGGACCTACATATTAGGAGATTGTTTCTTCAAGCAGTATTTATCAAGCTCCTACCAGATGTTGAGTTAGCCCCTCATCCCCCATTCTCTCCAGGCCCAGGTAACCCCAACCTCTACCACCTGTTAATGCTCTCACCCACCTCTTCCCAACCTCACCACAGACCCCAATAGAATCGTGTGAAATTTTGCCATCTAGAGAATTATTCTAAGACCCTAGGAAGGATCGAAAGAGATTACCCAGTATCAGGATGCTCCTTAAATTCCTGCTGAATGATTTTTACCCATGAAGCTCATTGGGCAAGTATCCCTTCTACAGCCAAGATAATCACTTTTCCGAGGCAAGCCAATGTGGGAGTGCCCTGGGTCCCCCCGCCACTCTGCTTGCCAGGTCCAGGCCAGGCAATTCCAAATCCCTGCAAAATATGGCAGACATAAAAATCATTTAGGCTTTCAACAACCTCCCCTGTGAGCCTTTCCACTCCTTCTGAGCCTCCTGCTCTGTCTCTTAGTCAACCACTGCGTCCATGGCACCCCCCTCCCTTATCAAATCCTTTCTCAGACACTGCTCACATCAGAACTCTTTCATGCTGAAGTGTAAAGGCTGATAGAGCTAAATGTGTTGTTTTTCTCCTGTCCTAGGAGAATTTGCATTTTAACAAGGGGGATAACCTTGAAGTATTGAAAGGAATCTCTAATTGTGGAATTGCTGGCAGAGGTGAGCTATTCTGAAAGGCAGAGACCTCTCTGGGACCCTGAGTTCACATAACTAGCTGTAGGTCTGGCCCCGTACACCCACGGAACAGTCCTGACCAGTCCTGACGGGGGCCCGTCACTGGATAATGTCAAGAGCACCAGGGGAAGAATTCTAGGTCTCTTTCCACCACTAACTCATCTGGAAACACCAGTCACTTCTCTCTCCAGCCATAGTTGCCTTACGTGCCACAGTAAGTTTGGAGCCACGGCCCTTTTCGTACCTTTCCAGCTCTGACCTTTGCTTGACCTCCCAGCGGGGCTGGAGGACCTTGGCCCAGCTCCGAAAGCTCTCCCACCCCTGCAGCTGTGGCCTGGAGGGAAGGGCCCAGTGCCGGCGCGGAGCGTGGGGAGGCGCTCGGACAGGCGTGCATGGCCTCAGTCCATAGTCGCCTGCCTGCCTGCTGGGGACAAAAGGTACCACTCAGCACATACACCGGGCCTGCAGAGTTACATAACCCTCCCAGATGGGATATTCCAAGGAGCCACCGCAGAGCAGCCCGTGCCTCTGCTGTGCCCAGGGCCACCCGTGCCACCTTTGCCTGTGGTGTCCGCATAGCCACAGCTGCCCTGGGAGGGAATGTCAGAAGCCCATTGTCTTTTCTGTTTTTGGTTTTTTGCTTTTTGTTTTTTCCCAGACGGCATTTCATCTAAGGAAGTCTTAGGAGAAGAAACTCTTTTATCTAGCCTTGACCCGAGAAAGTAGAATCCTCCCGTAACCTCCCTGCCTTCCCCCTCAACCCACCACCCCAAGTCCCACAACACATCAGGCTGTCCTTTCCTCAGGCAAAACCTGCTGGGCTTTGTTTTTTGTTTTTGTTTTTGTTTTCAACTTTTGGACCTCAGGAAGAGCTGCAAAGAACAGGGCTGCCCTTTCAAAATTCCCAGGATGGAAAAATTTGGACAAATGGATGTAGGTTTCATTCCAGGGAAGTGGGACACATTCTCCTGGCCCAGACTCCATTCCCCTCACCTCTTACTTTTATCCTCGACAAGTTCATATACTAGAGGAGACTGTGACTTCCCCATTTGGAAAACGGGCAAGATCATTCTTAATCACCACGGGGCATTGGTGATCCCTTTGATGTCCTTAGGAGAAATGCAAATCATCTTAAAATGCAACAGAAGACATTTCAGTTGAGCTTAAGGAGGCATTTCTCAACAATAAAGTTGTGAGACCCCATCACAGATCACTAAGGGATGGTGGATTTGTCCTGCTTGGCTGCATTTGAAGGTAAGCTCTACAAACGAAATAGCTTGGGTGCACACTCTCCAAAGAGAAAGGGGCAGATGAGAAAAGGGCACATGTAGGAAGCTGGCTTCGAAGCAGGAAAGGGATCTTGAACTTGGTTTCAGGTCTTTCATTGTGGTCTGACTGGGGATGAGCCCTGGGCCTGGGTTGTTTATCTGTAGAAATGCTACAATGTCTTGAGCACTTATTAGGTTTCCAGAACAATATTTTAAAAATGATACCATTTAATTTTTAAGCTTTACAGCAACCCTTCCAAGTATATGTTACTTTTCATTTTATAAATGAAAAAACCAGAGGCTTAAAGAAGGTAAATAATGACTATAAGTTCTCACAGCTGGTAGGGGATAGAGCAGGACTCACACCCAGAGATGTCTGACTCCAAAGCCCATGTTCTTAACTACCTGGATCTTGAAAATTCTGTGATTCTTTAGTTCCTTAAGTTCCCTTCAGCCTGAAAAGTCTAAAAATTTCTCCTTCATGCTGCTCCTCACCCTTTTTGTTTGTTAATGCCCTCACTCCTTGAAATGGAGATGACCGCTACTTTCCTCCCCAAAACAAGAAACCCTTTGCAGCCTGGGTGAGAACCTGCCCTGTGTGCTTTTCCAGAAGCAGAGGAAGAAGGTGCTGGAGTAGCCCAAGCCTTGGAAATCCTGCCAGATGGCCTTGCATTTGGGGGTCTGCCAGGTGCAATGAGAGTGTTCCCGGGACCTCTTACTAAGAACCCCCATACCAAGCTGCTGCTTAGCTAATGTCCAGGGCCACTGAGAGTATGTTTGGGCCCTAGTGAGAAGTGTTGAGGCTCCCCAGCAAGGTCAGTCTGTCTAAAAATCTTTACCTGGGATTTAAATTCAGGATCCAATTCTCTTTCCAGACCACAGGTCCAGCTGTTGGTTCCAGCTCTCCCCTCTTCTTCAGGATCATTCTCACTTTTGTTGGCTCTCCCCCTACATCTGACCCCATCTGCCTTGTCTCGTAAGTGATCTTTGAAACTCGGGACACACAGATATCTGCTCCATCAGCAGAGCCAACTACTGCTCCTCTTGTTGGGTTTCAGGCCAACAGGAGAATGTTCCAGGATGCTCTCATGGGGCCCTTGTGGTGTTCGCTATGTGGGCTCGGGAAGGGCTTTGGAGTAAGGAAGGAGAACTCGAATGGAGCAAGGCACCGGGAGCTGGTGAGGAGGACAGAGAACAGTGGGTTTTCCCAGAGGCAGGGGTGACTCGTTTCTCTTGAGCTATGTTCTTTTTGGATGAAAGGGAGGAAGGTCTGGGCTCTTGGGCAAGCAGGGAACAGAAAATCTTTACAAGTGCCCACTTTGTACCAGCTTCTAGGGTGAGCAAAAAGATGCATACTCCCTCCGCTCGGTGAACCTTCCTTCTGGCCCCATTTTCCAGCTTACCAGCTGGAAGTCCTCTCCTTGCTGGGGGTAGAGGAGAAAAGGAGGGCGGGCAGTTTGGTGAGCACTGGCCTTCATGTTGCTTCCTCAGCAAGCAGGCCTTCCAGCCACAGGTAGACAAGGACTCTGAGTGTTAAGGCTCTTCTTACTCTGCTGATAGGGTTTAGCCTGGTGGGAAGTGATTAGGGTTGGGGGTACTGTACTGTCCGAGGATGGAACGATATGCATATGCAGTACAGGTCTCTCCATGAGTTGAATCTCTGGGTCTCCATCCTCCTTCCAGCTGCCCTTGGCCCTTACTCTTCCTGACATAAACCCTTGACTCCAACCAAGAAAACCTTCTCTCTGGGCTCTCAGTATGCTCCCCCTTGTCACCCTGTTCTCTTCTGATAGACGGAGCAGCAATCTGCTTACACTTGCTTGGATGTTTCTAGATATATGTTTCAGGTGTGTTGACAGGGACTGCTTGCTTCTTTCCTGTTTTTCCACTGACAGACAGACCTTCACACTCTCTTAGTAGCTCTCAGAATGGGCTACACAGGAGCCACCATCTCTAGGCGGACGACCCTGACTCAGTGGGGACAGAGACACCTGCTCCAATCAGCATTTTAGACAACAGGCTAAAAAGCACATCTAATGATTGTCTGTCCTTCAGCCTCCAGTCATTATGACACCGTGGAGCTCAAGTGACCCAAGATTTGTTTTATGCTTAAAAGGTGAGAGCAGAGAAAAGGAGACTTCACTGAGCTGCTGAAGTGGAACCAAAGGAGAGATGGAAGGAAGAAAATATGGGAGAGAAAAAGAATTTGAGGGGAGAGAAGAAAGGGGGAAGAGAGAAGGAAGAACAAAGAGAAGGGGGAAGGTAGGGAGGAAGAGAAAGTAAGAAGAGGAAGATGAGGGACGAAGGAAGAGAGGAGAGGACAGGAGCTACTGAGCCTTTCAGACTTCCTGACTACTTGGAGGTGGGGGGTTTGGAGTAGTAGCTGAATTTGAATTATAATTCAAGAATCTTATCCAGCCTCCGGTAATCCCCTGCCTCGGGCTGGAGAACATGGGCTGTAAATGCATGGCTGGCTGGGTGGGCATACGTGTTCAGACAGAGAAGCTGTGGTCCCAGGGAAGCCAGTAGCCTCTGGTAGGGTCATGTGCTTCCACGGCATGAAGTAGGCTTTGCCAGATCAGGCTGAGGCTCTGACTCCAGCCAGGAAAGGGATAATCAATTCTGTAGATGCTGTGAGCCTTGATTGAAAAAATAAAGAGGAGGAAGCTAGATAGCTGCTTTCATTAAGAGGCAAAAGCAGTGGGGGCTGGAGCTTAGCAAGAGCCAGGAAGCACGCAGAGAAAGAACGTTAACCCCTCCAGCGTCTTCCTTCCGTGATATCTTTGCACTCACCCACTCCTTCATCGTCACTTCCTTGGCCTGACCTCTAAGACCACCACCTTCCTATCGCCCTCAGCTGAAGAAGGGAGAGAGGCCAGGCTGCATAATAATGCAGATCTGATGACAATTAAATGATGCATTATTTCCCGGGCCCAGGTTCCCCGGGTCTCTTGCCTCTCCTGGATTTGGGCAGGAAGAGGAGCTCTGGGTACGAGACAAACTGTGTGGGAAGATAATGCGTCTAACACAGTGCCTCTCCCCATGTAACCCTCATCCAACCCTCAGCAACCTCCCCCGGGCCGCATCTCTACTATAATGAGGCCAGAGAAGGGCAAGTAAAAAATGAGAAAGGATTTCAGTAAAATTATGATCGGAAGACCTCATCTGCCATGTCTTCTTCTTACTTCAGCGTGCCCAGTAGAGAACTGATTCAGCAGGGAGCTCCCCAGAAGAAACACCAAGGAAAGGGCTGCTGCCTCTATTCTTCCTCTCCTCACCTCACCCTACCCATAAAGATCTCTGCCTGCTGGTTACATCCAGCCCTGCACTGCTGAGAGGTATGGGTAGAGGAGAATAGCCATACAAAATGGGGGTCAAGGGTAGAATCCAGATGGGGCCAAATGTAATCGGCAACAGTGAGACATTACTGAGGTTCTGTGGGGGAAACTTGGGTTGAAGTTCAGCGAAACAGTGAGGAGGAACGAGTGGCACAAAAGGCATTCAGCGAGCCAAGATGTCCATGATTTCACATCCAAGGGGAGAGAGTGTTGCAGAGGGGAGGTAAGATGCTCTCTCTGTCTCTTGGTGTCCAGGCTCGGGGAGCAAGGGGAAACACTGGAGGAGCTGGAGGAAGGAGGGGGCTACTTGGGGTATTAACCTCTTAGTGCCTGGCACAACTTCCTAGGTGAGAGATTTTTAACAACTTTCACTCTCCTCTACCATTCTAATTATTTCTTATTTTTGTTCTGCTACTATGGGAAGCAAAAACAGGACAAAGGAGAAAGAAAGATGAAGACGCTATGGGCAGGAGAGCTCAGGCTCTTCAAGCTACTTTGGCGGCCACAACAAAGTCCTTTTCCCAGAAAAAATGATCTTTCCTCAACCCTTTTTGCTCATAGTCCCCTGAAAACATGCAGAGAATGTGGGGAAGAGAAAGGAGATACCAAAGGGCATGAGGAGAGGAAGCAGGTGAAGAATCATAATTATCAGGAAGCAACCCCCAGAAAAACAAATGAAATAGGTCTTTCCCCCCTATTTAGGGGAAAGCCACATAACACCTTGTAAGAACATTGTCTTGTTGAATCCTGGGCACTGAGGGAAACCTGACTTTCTGCTTTTTATGCCAGATAAGGAAAGAAAACTGAAATTGAAGGAAGGACATATGGGCCATTGGGGGAGCTGGGGAAGAAGGCTGCATCTTTTGGGGACTTGACTCAATCGCTATAGGTCTGCCAAGTTAGATCATCCTGGGTCTTCACCCCTAGGAGCCCATGGTTCCAGTCAAGTCTACTCTCTATGAGTTAACATATCCTTCCCCAACTTCTCTAACTACATAGATATGAGGAGAAAATGAGTTTTGAAGGAATACGCCAAATCCTCACAAATATCTGCAGACTTGAAACATGCCGAGACTGGATGAGATGAGATTCTTGGCTCTCCTTCCTCCTCCCTCCTCCCCCCACCCACCTCCTGTAACATCACCATTGTCAGTGTCAGGTGCTGACTAGGTACTGATTTCCCCTGAGCCGTTCTTCCATGCAGTTCTCCCATCACCTGTATACTCAGAGGAAGGAAGCTGATATGTCACAGCCTGCCCAATACAGAGGAGAGAACATTCCAGTCCTCTTTCATCTCTTCTTCCCATGTCCCTAGTTCATAGACATTGAAAGTAAAGAAAGAGCTTGAGGTCCTAGAGTCCCTCACTGGGGTCTAATGAGTATATTTCTCTCAGGACCCAACATGAGATTCCTAATATCACCAAATAACCAAGTGGAAGTAAGAATGCAGTCACCAGCCATAACAGAGAGAGATTTAAACATCCAAATGCCAACAACTTCGTTTGCCGACTCTCTCTCTCATCATTGTTCCCCTTCCACAATTGCCAACCATCCTGCACAGAAATCCTCCTTGAGTCAGAGGGAAAGAGCTATAGCCAGATTGAGTCCTCATACTGTAACTGAGTCCTCCATTGGCTTGGTGTGTTGTGTCTTTGCACCCCTTTGGTTCTGTGGGGATTCAGAAGAAAGATGCCCACTCAGGTCAGCAGAGTAAGCTTTCCCAAAGAGCCACTCCTGGCTTTGATCCCACTGCATCAGTGAAAGAGCTAGACTCGTTCCCCTGGGAAATGCTTTCTCCCACCCTTTCTCTATCCCCAGCACCCCTGCCTTCTCACATCATTCCTTCTTTTCAGCCTTATCCCCTGCCTCCTAAATTTTCTCAGACCCCAATTCTACTCTTCCTGGACCCTAGTCCTTTTAAAGCTCTTAACATGCATCTTTGCCAAGCCTCTGTCTCTTTCCATTCAAATAATTTTACTACCCAAACTCCCTTCCAAATTCTTCTTAACTTAAAAAAAAAAAAATTCAGCTGTTCTTTTTTCTTTTTCAGTGTAATCTTCATCACAACTTCCTCCCGATCTTGTCCCCTTTAAAATCTGCCAGTTTCTGATATCCCCAATCACTTAAAAATCCATTTCTTCCCTTCTTTGCCCCTCCGTAAGGGTCTGGATTCTCTTTTGCTCCAACATCCCCTGAAACCTCTCAAACACTGATAACAATCCCTCTTTCCCCCCAAATCTCCTTGACACACTTCTACGTCCAAACATCTTCTCATCTCTTCACTTCAGGTTGTCCTAGTCCTTCAGACTCTTAGGGGATCCCAATTTCCCCCTTATCTCCTCCTTACACCCATTTGCTTCCCTTTCTATCACTACAATCCGCCTCCCTTCTTCCCCACTCACTCGGGTCTCCTGCTCAGGACGCCCTTGCCGAGGGCGGCGGGGGATTTGTGCTGAAGGAGGGTTCCAGCGGCAGTGCAACAACTCGGGGGACGCTCCTTCTCTTTGTCGGCGACGGCCCCAGGCGCCACTGGGTGCTGGTGGGGCGACTGAGGTGCCTGAGCCCTGCTGCTGGGGCCCGGCTGGGGCTGCGCCAGGAGCTGTCCGTGGTGCTGAAGCGGTGGCTGCTCAGGCGCGGGCTGTGGCGCTGCGGGCGAGATCTGTCCGTGGTTCTGGAAAGGTTCCTGGGCCCCGGCGGCGGCAGCGGCGGCAGCGGTGGCCGGGGTGGCAGGCGGCAGGGCTGGCGACGGAGGGATGAGCCCGGGCGGAGGCTGGGCTTGCAGCAGCTGCTGGTGCTCCCACAGGCTGCGGTTCTCGGCGCTTAGCTCGTCCAGCCGCCGCTCCAGCTCGTCGATGCGCTGGCGCTGGGTGTGGATGAGGCTCTGCTGGTTCTGCACGATGGCCGTGAGCTCCTTGAGGTAGAGCACGGCACGCACCGGGTTCTCCAGCAGGCTCTCCATGCCGCCCGCCGCCGCCTGCGCCCTGCCTGCGCCTCGGCGGGCGGCGGGGAGCGCGAGGGCGCGCAGGAGCCGAGCAGCCCCAGCAATCCGCTCGCCTCCCTCTCCAGCGGGCCCAGCCTCCCTCCCCGCCGCTGCCGGCGCCGCGTCACCGCCACACAGACATTCACACACGCACCGAGGGGCGGGACCGCCGCGCCAGGGTCCACCCACCCACCCTCCCACCTCCAGGCTTCGTGAGGAGTCTCGGCTTCCTGAAGGGCTGACAGGGATGGGAGATGAGCGAGGGAGTGGATAGAGGAGCAAGATAAACGAAGGGGACCAGAGATAGATAAATCTGGAGACCAAAAGAAAGCGGGTGAGGTGGACTTAGCAGTACTGGGAGAGTGCCCTGGGATGGGTAGAAGAAGAAAAGCAGATAAGGAAAGAGGAAAAGAAGAGGAAGAGGCCGGGAGAAGGAGGGAGGGAGGGGGAGAGAGAGAGAGAAGGTGGCAAAGGGAAGAGAAATAGATTTGAAACGAGGAAGTTTCAAATATATGAAAGATCGCATTCTTTTTCCTGGGTCCAACCATCCCAGAGGTTATGGGTCATCTTAAAGACCTTCTGAGGAGAGGCCACACTTGCCTCTTTTGTACTCAACAACCTATTCTGCTGGGGAATTCCCTGGGATACAAGGATCACAGAGTTATAAGGGACCCTAGAGAACATCTAGTCCTTCTTTATTCAGCCAAGAGGGAACTTAGAGTGGGAAATCTGTTTATGGTGGGTTTTCTCAGGAAATGAGACCTCAGGACAGTTTCAGCCACTCTAATATGAACATTAACTAAATAAACCAGGTCCTGTGTGTTGGGTCCGCCGCTCTGGGAATGCAGGAGAAGCAATAGAAATTACGCGGGGCCGCCATCTTCCAGCACCCCCCCCCCCCCCCCCCCCCCCCGCTTTCCTAACCCTTGACTCTCCCGCCATAAGGATGTATGCCCAGGTCATGTCTCCACAAGTAACCGGATACCTATGCAAGAAACCGGAACATCAGGACTCCCCCAACCCTCCAATCCCCGAATACCGTACCTTATATGGCTGTGAACCTATTCCCTCTCTTAACCTAGATAAAATACCCACTCGACCCCCTCCCAGCGCGACTTCCCCGACTCCTCTTTCCAGAGTCAGTACCTCACCTGAGGGTGCCCACCTCCTTCCGGTGCGACTTTTCTGGCTCCCCTTCTCCTGAGCCCTGAAACTTCGCTGGAGAACGCCTTTAATAAATCTTGCCTTGTGCCTACCTCGCCTGGTGTGTTTATCTCGCCTGTAAAACCTTACACTGTGTTTCGTGGCTCAGGCTTCCAGAAACTTCTGAAGAGATCGTTCTGTTTTAAAAAAACATTTATGCAGTGCATTCTCCTACAAACACTGGGCTAGGTGGTGGTAAGATCGAGATGACTAGGATGGAATCTTTGGGTTTTTGAAGCTTACAATTAAGTAGGTGAAACAGGTAGTAAATATTTAACTTCGATATATGGTTCTGGTTGTATGTTATAAGATAGAAATATGCCCAGAGTACTACAGGAGCCCAGCAGCTTGGGATCTGGGGAGACCTTTTGGGGAAAGTAACACTTGAAGTGGAAAAGATTTTCCTGGAAAGAGGAACAGCAGGAGCAAAAGATCAGAGATATGAATCAGCATGGACTGAATCATTCATTAATTACTACAACAAATGTACATGTAACACCCACTAATTGTTAAGTAATGTACTAGGAACTAGGCAGGCTATACCCAGCATAGATAGTAAGTTATGATTTCCATAACCAAGGAGATTATAATCTAGTACAGTAGATAAGGCATGCACCTAAATAGCTAAAATGCAAATCAGAATTTCTGTTAGAGCTCTTCAAGCCAAGTTTCATAGGAGTTCAGGAGAGGGAGCAGTTGTTTGACTCTGGTGGTCTGATCAAGAGGAGGTGTTACTCAAGCTAGGCTATGAAGGATGGGAAATTTCACCAGGTAGACAGAACAGGGGAGCAGAAGATGAAGAAGATACGTCAGACAGAAGGACAAGACTAAGGGATGGAAATAGAGAACTTTGGTTTAATCTGACAGAAGAATGACCTTTTCCTCTGGGCTGTGAGTGCTCTTACCATTATCTGTTATTCTCCTGTTCTATTCTCCACATGGTTGTTGTTTCCCCAGGGTAGGCATATCTGTGGATACCATGTGTCCAGCGAGCTGGGTCAGCCAAGTCCATCTGGTGCCAGACTATAATGCCCTTATGGGAAAGGATATGTGCTCTGCAAATACATTGGTTTCTCTGTACCTATAGTGTGTTTTTATTTTGTTTTTCTCCCATTTATTTTCCGAGGAAACTTCCTTCTATAAAGAATGAGTGAAAGAACCTATCTATAGCTGAGCCAACAATTGGGAGAGGATCCTTTGGTAGTGATCAGTATTCCAACTAAAGAATGAAGGTTGGGGGATGGAATGGGGGGATGGGATGAGGGCACACAAAAATTCAAACACTTTTCTTCTGAATTTTCTTTGCTCGCCTAGTCAGTTTGTTTTCCATGAGTTGAGTGCCCATAGAGACAATACTATTTCTACAAATAAAATAGCCTGCAGCCTAATTATCCATAGGACTTGTTTGAAATGCAGGTTTCTGGGACCCAGGTTAGTCCTGCTATGTTGAAATCACTAGGAATGGGGCCCAAGTACTTTCATTTTTTTGGCGCTTTTTTCCCGTTTATTAAAAAAATCAATTGTATTGAGTTATAACTTAAATGTAATAATATGCATCCACTTTGAATGCATGGTTTAAAGAGTTTTGCCAAATACATATACCCATGTGATCCAAATTTCCATCTCTATAGAAAGTAACCTCATGCCCCTTGCAGTCAGTTGCTTTTAGTCTCAGCCTCAGTCCACCATTGATCTACTTTTTGTCAAGATAAATTAGTTTTGCCTCTTCTAGAATTTCTTATAAATGGCAATCATAAAATATATACTCTTTTGTGTATTTTTTTGCTCAGCATAATGCTTTTGAGATTCATCTATTCTATTATGATATCAATAGTGTGTTCTTTTTTATTTCTGAGTAGTCTTGTGTGGTATGGATAAAACCCATAATTTACCCATTCACCTAAATGTGGACATTTTGGTTGTTTCTAGGTATTGGTTATTTTGAATAAAGTTGCTGTGGATGAGCATAACGGACAAGTCTTTGTGTGGACCTATTGCGGGGTGGGGGGGAGGAACTCTGGAATTGGAATTGCTGAGTCATATACTAAATATATATTTAACATAATAAGAAACTCTCAAATTGTTTCCCAAAGTGGTTGTACTATTTTTTATCTTCACCAGCAGTGTATGAGAGGTTCAGGTGTTTTTACATCCTCACTAACACTTGGTATTTTTAGGCTTTTTAAATTTTATCACTCTGAGTGGGTAGTAGTATATTAATATGGCTTTCCCAAATATTTTTCTGTTGACTAACACTGTTGAGCATCTTCTCACGTGCTGTTGGCCATTTACCTGTTTTCTCTGCCCACTCTTTCTATTGAATTGTTCTCTTATCTATTGATTTTAAGAGTTCTCTATATATTCTGGAAAGCAGTGTTGGTCAGATGCATATATTACAAATATTTTCTCTAGTCAGTGGCTTGCCTTTTCACTTTCTTACCATTGTCTTTTGAAGAGCAAAGGTTTTTATTTTGATAAAGAAAAGCTTATTACTTTTTTTCTTTTCCTAGCTCATGCTTCTTGCGTCCTATCTAAAAATTCCTTGCCTATCTCAAAGTCAATAACATGTCCTCCTGTGTTTTCTTCTGGAAGTTTTACCATTTTTGTTTTTATGTTTAGATCTGTGATCTATTTTAGAATAATTTTTGTATTTGGTATGAAGAGTCAAAGTTCATTTTTTTCCTTAAACATTTGACAGAATTCATCACTGAAGCCATTCCAACCTGGAGATTTCTTTGTGAGAAGATATTTAACTACAAATTCAAGTTCTTTAATAGATAGGGCGGTTTCCATCCATTCTATTTCTTTGTGTATCCATTTTGGTAATTTGTGTCTCTGGTAGGCAGAATGATCACCCCAAGATATCTGTTTTAGTCTCTACAACCTGTGAATGTGCTTCCTTACATGGCAAAAGCAACTTTAAATATGTGATCAAGTTAAGGATATATTTTTTTAAGATTTTATTTATTTATCTGAGAGAGAGAGAGTGAGAGAGAGCATGGGAGGGAGGAAGGTCAGAGGGGGAAGCAGACTCCCCATGGAGCTGGGAGCCCGATGCAGGACTCCATCCCAGAACTCCAGGATCATGACCTGAGCTTTAAGGCAGTTGCCCAGCCAAATGAGCCACCCAGGTGCCCTAAGTTAAGGATCTTGAAATAGAAAGAGTACCCTGGATTATCTGGATGGGTCCAATGTAATCATAAGAGCCTTTGTAATGGGGATGTGAGAGTGTCAGAAAGGAGATGTGACAACAGAAGCAGAGGTCAGAATGAAGCAATTGCTATCTGGGAAGCAAAATTCAGAAAATGCAGGTGGCATATAGAAAATAGAAAAAGGAAGGAAACAGATTCTCCTCCAGAGCCTCCAGAAGAAATGCAGTCCCACCAATACCTTGATTTTAGCCAGGTGAAATACATTTTGGACTTCTGGCTTCTGGAACTGTAAGATAATGAATTGTGTTGTTTCAAGTCAGTATGTGTGTCGTAATCTAATAACGCATCCATTTCATCTGAGTTGCCAAACTTTTTGGCATGAGTTGTTTATAATATGTTCCTATTAGCCTTTTAATGTCTGTAGGCTGTGTAGTGATGTCTCCTCTTTCATTACTGATATTGGTAATTTGGGTGTTTTTAAAACTCAGTCTGGCTAAATATTTATCCATTTTTATATTTTCATATAACTAGTTTTTAGTATCATTGATTTTTCTCTATTGTTTGTCCGTTTGCTATTTCATTGATTTGCTCTCTTATCTTTCTTTTTTTCTACCTACTTTTGTTTCCATTTGCTTTTTTAAAACTAGCTTCTTAAGATAGAAGCTTAGACTATTGACCTTGAAACTTACTCCTTGTTTAGTATAAGTAGTTAAAGCTCTGAAGTTCCCACCAAGCACTGTTTTATGTGCATCCCAAATTTTTCATATTTATTCAGTGCAAATTATTTTTAAATTTCTTCTTGTATTTGCAAATCTTTCTATTATTCATTTCTAATTTAATTCCTTTGTGGTCAGAGAACATATCTATATGAGTTCAATCTTGTAAGATTAATTGAAATTTTTGGAACTTTTATAGGGTCTAATTTATGGTCTATTTTGATGAATGTTCTATGTGCAGTTGTCTGATAGCTATTCCAGTTTTCCCATTATTAATACTTGCTTTTGTGGTAGGCAGAACAATGGCTCCCCAAAATGTCCATATACTGTCCCAGTAAACTGATTGTATTACCCTACATGGCAAAAGAGACTTTGCAGATGCCATTAAAATTAAGAACACTAGATTGGGGAGATTGTCCTGGATTTTGTCCTCAGCACACCTGTGCCCATTCTAACCATATGATTCCTTAAAAGCAGAGAACCATTTGTGGTTGTGGTCACAGGGAGGTAGGACTACAAAGGAATGGTCAGGGTAGTGTGATGTGAGGAGGACTAGGCCTGCTTTGCTTGCTTTGAAGATAGAGGAAGGAACCACGAGCCAAGGAATGTGAGTGGTCTCTAGAAGATGGAAAAAGCAAGGTAACTGATTCCCGCCTAGAGTTTTCAGAAAGGAAGGCAGCCTTACTGACACATCGATTTAGCCTAGTGACACCCATGTTAAGTTTCCAACTTACAGAACTGTAAGATAATAAATTTGAATGGTTTAAGCCATTACATTTGTGATCATCCATTATGGCAGCCACAGAAAACCAATACAGCATGTTACATTTTTTCTCATTCTTTTCCTTTTAATCTATGTATGTCTTTAAATTTAAAGTTTTTTTTTCCCTATAGAATACATTTAGTTGGATCTGACTTTTTAAAAATCTAGCTTGAGAGGCAACTGGGTGGTTCGGTTGGTTAACCATCCAACTCTTTTTTTTTTTTTTTTAATATTCAGTTAGTCACTGTATAGTAAGTACATCATTAATTTTTTTTTAAAGATTTTATTTATTTATTTGACAGAGAGAAATCACAAGTAAGCAGAGAGGCAGGCAGAGAGAGAGGAGGAAGCAGGCTCCCTGCTGAGCAGAAAGCCCGATGCGGGGCTCGAACCCAGGACCTGGGATCATGACCTGAGCCGAAGGCAGCGGCTTAACCCACTGAGCCACTCAGGCGCCCCCATTAATTTTTGATGTAGTGTCCAATGATTCATTAGTTACGCATAACACCCAGTGCTCATCACAACATGTGCCCTCCCTAATACTCATCATCCTGCTACCCCCCTCCCCCCACCCCCTCCCTTCTGAGAGCCTCAGTTCTTTTTCCAGGGTCCATAGTCTCTCATGGTTCATCTCCCTCTCTGATTTCTCCCCTTTCAGATTTCCCTCCCTTTCCTATGGTCCTCCATGCTATTGCTTATGTTCCACATATGAGTAGAATTATATGATAATTGTCTTTCTCTGCTTGACCTATTTCACTTAGCATAATCCCCTCCAGTTCCAACCATGTCGAGCATCCGACTCTTGATTTAGGTTCATGTCATGGTCTCAGAGTTGTGAGGGCATGGAGCCTGCTTAAGATCCTCTCTCAACCCCTCCCTCATCCTCCTCCCCCTAAACCAAAAAAGAATCCAGCCTGACATTCTTTTAATTGGAGTGCTTAGATTATTTACATTTAATTTATTTATAAATATGTTTGGATTTAAATCTGCCATCTTGCTGTTTTATTATTTGTTTCATTTGTTTTCTGTTCTTTTTGACCTTTTCCTGCCTTCTTTTTGCTTGAATAGCTTTTTTAGCTTTTCTGGTCCATCTCACCTCCACTAGTGGCTTGTTGACACCACCTGTTCATCTATTTATTTAGCGGTTGCTTTGGGTTTACAGTATTTGTTGTTAAATTCTCATTGTCTATGTCCAAATGTATTTTGTATATAATATAAAAACATTATAGCAGTTTATTTCCATTCCTCCCATCCTCTGTGCTATTATCATCATAGATTTACTTCTATATTTATTGTAAATTTCACAATACGTCATTATCATTTTGCCTTAAAAGTCAATTATCTTTTTTAATTTTTTAAAATTTTATTATATTTTTTATTTTCATACACACATGCACACACACACACACACACCATTTTGGCCACTTGCATTTCTATATAGATCCAGGTTTCCATTTGGTATCATTGTCCTTCCACCTGAAGAATTTTTTTTAACATTTGTTATAGTCAGGTCTGTTGGTAACATATTCTGTCAGGTTTTTTCTTTTTGTCTGACAAAGTATATCTTCTCAATTTTTTTTAAAGATTTTATTTATTTGAGAGAGAGAGAGAGAGAACACAAGCAGGAGGATTGTCAGAAGGAGAAGAAGTACGTTTCCCACAGCCTGATGCAGGGCTTGATCCCAAGACCCCTGAATCATGACCTGAGCCAAAGGCAGATGCTTAACTGACTGAGCCACCCAGGCACCTCCATATTTATCTCCTCAATTGTTAAAAATTTCCTTTTCACGAATATAGAATATTTTACTTTGATTTCTTTTAGGCACTTAAAGATATCATTCCAGTATCTTCTGGCTTGCATTTTCTGGAAAGAACTCTGTGATCAATCTTACCATTATTATAACCCAAAATGAGAAGAAAAATACTCAGTAAAACAAGATATGAAATTAAAGGTGAAGTTAGCAAGGATTTTAAAATAGCTGTCATAAATATGTGTAAGGATTTACAGAAATACAAGAATACAATGGGGAGAGAAATGGGAAATATGAAAAAACTAAATGGAACTTCTAGAGATAAAAATATAATATCCAAAATGAAAGTTTTACACGGTGGGAGTGACAGCATATATACACTGCAGAATTAAAAATCGGTAAGCTTAACGATACAGCAACAGAAACTCTAACCTGATTAATATCAATCCATATGTTCCTGAGCATCAGGATTTTTTTTCCCAGTCTTTTTTCTCTCCATGCTTCAGTTTAGATAGCTTCACTTCTAGAAGTTCCATTTAGTTCCTTTTATATATTTCATTTCTCACCTCATTATGTTTATGTTTTCTTCTAGTTTGGGGTCTTACTTCCCCCCCTTCTTCACATGTCTAGTAATTTTTTCATTTTATACTGGACAGTTTGAGTGCTATCTGTTGAGTGCTGACTTGTTTTGCATTCAACAGTGTGGGACTGTATTTTTGCAGTTAGTTAAGTTACTTGTGGATCCACTGATGCTTTTAAGGTTTGTTTTAAGCTTTTTATAGGGCAAGTCTAGAATAGTTACCACTCTTGTATAATTTATCCTTACTACCATGGCGAGATCATTCTGTCATCTGATTGAACGTCATCAAGATCTTTGCAGTCTGATGGGTCAGAACTCTAATCTTTTCCAGGCTGTGTGAGCCCTGAACTTACTCATCTTAAACCCCCACAGTCATTATTTACTCAGTCATGTAGAATTTCACTCTCTCTCTATATATATGGCTTAGTGTTCAGCAACAGACTCAAGGAGGGTTATCTGCAGATTCCTAGAGCTTCTTTATATAACTCTTTCTTTTCTGATACTCTGTCCTGTAAATCCAACCACCCCAGCCTCCTCCAATCGCTGTGTCCTTAACTCAGAGAGATCATCATGTTCTGCTTTGGCTCCCTCTTCCTGCGCTGGAATCTTGAAGGTTTCTCTAGGTAGTGAGCCAAGGTGATTGTAGAGCTCCCTAGTCTGTTTTCCTTGTCTCAAGAATCATAATCCTGTGCTGATAGTTTTCCAATTCCACAAGTTGGTTTTTATTTTTTTTTTAAGATTTTTAAATTTACTTGACAGAGAGAGAGAGAAAGCACAAGTAGGGGTAGTGGCAGGCAGAGGGAGAGGGAGAAGCAGGCTCCCCGCCAAGAAAGGAGCCTGATGCAGGGCTCAATCCCAGGACGCTGGGATCATGACCTGAGCTGAAGGCAGATGTTTAACCAACTGAGCCACCCAGGCAGCCCTGGAAATTGGTTTTTAAATATATGTTTATAGGGGCGCCTGGGTGGCTCAGTGGGTTGGGCCGCTGCCTTCGGCTCAGGTCATGATCCCGGAGTCCTGGGATCGAGTCCCACATCGGGCTCCCAGCTCCATGGGGAGTCTGCTTCTCCCTCTGACTTCCCCTCTCATGCTCTCTCTCTGTCTCTCAAATAAATAAAAAAAAAAAAAATAAATATATGTTTATATTAGAATATAACAATTTTCTAGTTGTTGATATAGGAGGGCAAGTGCAGTCCCAATTTTGGCTTCTGGCCTTAAAAACTGGCCAGAAGACAAAAAAAAACCTACATTTTTAATAAGCACCCAGGTAATTCTGATATATTCTAAATGTGGAGAACTGGCAGAGGGAAATAAAAGTAATGCCTTACTTTTGTGTGGCATTTTCCAGTTTGCAAGTCCCCTTCATATGCAATATCATTTAATGCTCACATCTAGTCTCTGAAGAAGGAAGGGATGGGATTATGATTCCCTTCCTAGGGTACAAAATTTGAGGCCCGAGAATGTTGTGATTCCATAACACGGTTGGTATATATGACAGCTGGAGCTGGAATTCTACTCTTCAAAACCTAACGCATAGACTCATCTCCCATACATTGTGAGAAGAGAGGAGCCCTGGAAAAAACAAGCCTAAGAGTAAGCTTGGGCTTACCTTTCCCTGAACCATGCCATCTGTTTGCTCCCCAGTGCTCAGGCTGTTCTTCCTCTGCCACTGAGTTCTAGCCTGTCTTCTAGCATTAGGTCCCATCATTTCTCCTAATAAATGTTAGGTCCCAGCCAGACTGGACTATTTAATCCTTCTGAAATCCAACAACACTCCTCTGTCTTTCTTGTACTTTCTACTCCAGCTAAAGTGGCTTTCTCACCCTGAGTCCCTGCATGTCCAAATCCTGTCCCACCAGGGCTCAGTAAAAATGCCACTTATGCAATGAGTATCTCCCATTTGTCCTTCTTTCTTTAGATTCTCAAAGCACCTTATCTATGTGTCTTTCCCTGGCATTCACTACTCTCTTTGTGACATAGTTAACTATATAGGTGTTTTCTCCTCCTATACTGCAGTCTCTGAAGAGGAAGAGTTAGTACCCCTCTGAAACGAATAATACACTATATGTCAATTAATTACATTTAGATAAAATAAAATTTAAAGAAAGTTAGTGTCTTATAAATCTGGGCACCCACCCCACGTCCCTACCTACACTAATCCCAGGGCCTTGGGCGCAATGGATGTGCAAAGAATATATGTTTAATAAAAGAAGTGTGGTGGTGGGGAGAGAGATTAATGAGCAATTATACTTCGTTGTAGGGAAGAATTCAGCCATAGAAAATGGCACTTTACCCCTCTGGGCCTCAGATGTCTCTCTTTTAAAATGACGTGGTGGCACCTTGGTTATACTGTGTGTGTGTGTGTGTGTGTGTGTGTGTACTTTTCTACATGCATCTATGTAATCAACAATAAAATGTTCAAAAACAGATTGTAGAACAAAGCCATTCCTACATTTCCCCCTAACTATGACACATACATCTGTAAAGTCATAATTCTAGGGCAATTTTGTGGAAGCAGAAGGGATATTAACGACGCCTTCGATGGCCAATGGCTCCCTGCAGGAAAAGCAGAAAGGCATTTGGTTTTCTGGTTCAGGGTACGGATTCGGTCGGTACCTCTCTTCTTCCCCTCCTACTTGACAAGAACCGAGGATGCTGCCATTGCTGCCCACGGGCTGCATGACCCTGGTGGGAAATCCTCTCCCATCAGCACAGAAGGTCCACAGACGTCACACCTCACTTTAATTGGATAGTTCTCCAGACAGGCAGGGGACGGTAGGGGGGAATAGTGGCAGTTGCTTCTGCCCAGATGTGACGGCTTCTAAACCACTGGACCAGGCCTTCAGGATCGTTTCATCTAGCTCTCTGCCTCTGGGCAGAACAGCAACAAAGCCCCACAGGCGAACAGAAGTTCTCCTGGCTCACACATATTTCTTATGTATACTGTTGCCAGGACTGGAAATACATCAGGCTATCAGCCTATAGGGAAGTAAAGCAAATACGGCCTCTCCTTTGCCTTATTGTTGCCTTATTGTTGTATGATAATAGTGACGATAATCCTAGCCAGCACTTGTATTTCGCTTAATGCCCTTAAATATCTCTGGGCCTTGGTTTCCTGAACTATAAATTGGAGATAATAACCAAATCCACATCATAGGTTATTTTAAGGATAAATAGGACATGTGAAGTGCAATCACAGGTATTTATTTTACTTGCTTCTCAGTGAGTGGTAAGCAAGATTTTTCAGATGTGGCAAATGAGGCTCAGAGAGGGTGGGTAGTGTTGGGTCCGTTATCAAAGGAACGAGACCAAGACAAAGTGAAAGTTATGCAAAGCCTTATTCTATGCCAAGCATTGGAAGTTAGACTGACCGGCCAGGGCCGCCTCCAAAGAGAGCGACCCCGCTTTGGTCTTACAGGCTAGTTTTATAGGGCACAACAGCAGACCTCTATGTATGTGGGTTTGGCTGATTGGATGTCTCCTACCTGTGTGTTTTAGTAACGGTTACCTGGAACCGATCCTAGTAACTGCTGAAGTGTTTATTAAACAACAAAATGGCCTTGTTTTAGGTATGTGTTTTAGCAACAGTAACTGCTGAGGCATTTATTAAACAACAAAATGTCTACCTAGGCAACATGGAGTCACTATGGCTAAGTAGGCCCAGGCAGGCCCTAGGGGTTTAACAGGTTTTAACGAGGAATCGGCCCCAACAGGTAGCTCTCTTAAAGTTACACAGCCAGCCAAGCCAGAACCAAGACTGAAATCCAAGTCTCCTATACTAAGCCTGTACCCCTTTTTCTTTGCACCACATATTAGGGCATAAAACATAGAGGGAATATTTGGGGGGAGTGTTGACCAGCAATGACTTTGTACTTGTGTGTGTGATTAAATGAAAGAAAGCATGTAAAGCTTCAGACTTAGACTTAGAACAATGTCTGGCACAGAGCACATGTCCAGTAAAAATCAGCTTTATTCCTGAGTGGTTACTGCTGTATTACGTATAAAGTACTTTCACAGATACATGATCTCATTTAGTCCTCACAAAATGCCCTTGAAGTATTTTTATTAATCCCATTTTACAGGAGAGGGAAGAGGGGCACAAAGAAATAATGACTTGCAGGGCACCTGGGTGGCTCGGCTGGTTGAGCATCTGACTCTTGACTTTGGTTTAGGTCGTGAGATCAAATCCCACATCGGGCTCTGTGCTGGGCATGGGATCCTACTAATGATTCTCTTTCTCCTTATACTCCCCCCTAAAAAAAATAGTGACTTGCCCAGGGCTAATAAATATCAGAGCCAGAAATCCCACTGGCACCAGGCTGCTCGGGGGTTTTCAGCCAGAGCTTCCCTGAAATGCAACCTGGGAGGTGACTTTTTTATTTTTCTAAGATTTTATTTATTTATTTGTCAGAGAGAAAGAGCACAGCAGGGGGAGCAGCAGGCAGAGGTAGAAGCAGGCTTCCTGCTTAACAAGGAGCTGGATATGGGACTTGATCCCAGGACCCTGAAATCATGACCTGAGCCAAAGACAGACACTTAACCGACTGAGCCACCCAGGAGCCCAGAGGTGACTTTGTCCACATCTCACATAGCAAAGGTCAGTTGAGGGGATACAGTTCATACTATGGGCCTCAGAAGGAGTCTCTGAGGCCTTCTTGCATTTGGCCTTTGGGCTAGGGAAGCCCTATCCATCCCTATTGCCCACCTGATGGTTTATGTCAGTCCTGCCAGGTCTGAGACATTCTGAAGGCATCTCAAACCTTCTGGCTAGAACAGACCCCCTCAAACCCCCCTCTCCCAAGATACCATTTTCTTGGGACTTCTCTAGATTTAGGAATGGAACAGAGTCATGAAAAGAACGTGAGTTCTAGAAAAGGCAGATGTGGGTTTGAACCATCATTCTGCCCCTTCCTGCCTATGTGAATGAACTTGGGGAAGTTATCTAACGGGTCAGAATCTCTAGGAGATGGGTATTGTGGGTTGTTGTAGAAGCACAATATCTGCCATAGAGTAAATGTTCAACAGTTTTTAACATTTAGGAGGAGTGGTAAAGATTTTCCTGGAGTTGGAAGTCTGGTTTTTACCCTTCTGGTCATGGTACATGGGTGAGTCACTTACTCTCTCTGAGCTTCCCATCCTCATCTGTCAAATAGGTCCATGTTGGTATCCCCTGAGCTCACATCCATGAATGTTCTATATGAGCTGGAAAGTAGTAAACAAATTTGGGGGGCAGTAAACCCAGACCCAAACAGAACTCGCGGGCTGGGCCCCTCTCTCATTGTTCCTCATCTCTAGCCCCAGCAAATGGCCTGTCTTGAATTTGGAGAAGGTCATAGCCTCCATGAAAAGCACACTGAGACAATCCAGAAAAACCTGTAGTGAGAAGAGCATAGGAAGAATTTTCCTCCTTCTTTGACACTCTGCGGGGGAGGGGGGTGGTCATTGACAATACCTGAGAAAGCTTCAAGCTCCAGCCGTCTGTCTAGAACCCTGGCTACTGGTTCTCGTTTGTTCTCTCTCCTCCTGAAAAGCTACCAAGCTAGGGCCAGCATCTCGCCTTCTCTGGACCTCAGGAGTCTGACATTCTGGAGGTATAATCACTGGATCTAGGAGAAAGGACCCCAGACCTCACCTACCCTAGGACACCCTAACACCCAAATGCAGGCATTCCCCCCACCCACATCATTCTTGGTCACCAGGCTCTGCCCAAATTTTCCCACAACAAACAAGTCCCTAACCATCACAAGATGGTTCTCTAATTTTAGGATACCAAAAAGCTAGGAAGGTGTTTCTGATATTGGGCTGTGATCTGCCTTCCTTTCCCTTCTCTCCCATTGGTCTGAGTTCAGCCTTCTGAAGTCTCATTATCCAAGTCAATCCCTAAACCCCCTCCAGCTTTGTTTTCCCTGGAGGAGAGCAAGCGATGAGAGAGAGGGAAGGAGGGGGGAGACCAGATCCAAACTGCCTGAGCTTTCCTACGTAGCGTCTGTCTACGTACAAGCTGTGGGTGTCACATTTGACAGATTGTTTTAAAATATTCTGTTTCTGATTGCTGCCAACTCTTCGTCACCCTCAACCCACAGAAACTGCTCTAAGAATGACCCAGGGAATGGGAAGCAGTCACAGCACCCCACCTCCTGGGGTTTCTCCAGTTTGAATGGTGACATTTGGTAGTTTTTAAATTTTTATTATCTTTTTTATAATTTTTTCAGCAGAATCCTTTTAATCATATGAACTCTTACACAGAACTCAGATGGTGGGATAGATGGATGGTTGGATGGATGGATTGGTGGATGGATTGTTGGATGGATAGGCAGGTTGTTAGATAAAATGGGAAGAGTGTGTTTAAGTAGGTGCATTCTAGAGCCAGGGTTCAAATCCCCGCTCCACCATTTATTAGCTGTGTGACCCTGAGCAAGTCATTTAATTTAGTTCCTCGTTTCCCTATCTGAAAATGGGCAAAATGCATCTTATAGGAATATTGTGATGACTAAATGAATTAATGCACACAAAGCACCTAACACTTGGAGCAGTGAGTCATCTCTGAGTGTCTGCCATTATTATTTTTACTGTTGTCATCCTTATCATTATTATTATTCCCACTGACTGAAGTTGGGGAGACTCTCTCTTCCTCTAGCCAGTGAAATGTTTGAGACATTGGAACTTCTGGGAACACTGCTTGTAGGCCACTTATCTAGTTCATTTTCTCACTCGACAGAGGAGAAAATCCAACCCAGGAAGGAAACCTCACTTGCCTCAGGCCACACAATGGAGTGCGTAGAGCAAAGCCGGATCCTGAGGTGAGGTCTCCTAACTCTTGGCCTTTGCAATCCTCAGAGATCTTTCTGCACATGCCAAACTGTGGAGTGGAGGCCAAGGCCAGAGGCAAGGAACTGGAGCATCCCCCCAGCAGCCTGTGAGTCTGACCTTGGCTGAACTGCTCTACTCCCCATCCCCAGCAGGATGGGTCCCAGAGGCCCTCTGCTAATGAAGTAGCACCTTCAGCTCTCTCTTGCAGCCAGGGAGGAGGCTGAAAGGCGGGGAGGAGGTGGATGAAGGCAGTGAGCTGTGAAGCTTAATTCACACTTAGGCTGTGTCTTAAGAGCGCAGGCTACAATATGGTACAAGCTGTCGGTGCAAAGTGCAGTGATTAATTGACAGGCGAGTCTCATCAGGCTTCCTCTGCCCCCTCACTCCATTCTCTCTTACTCCACTTGAAATATTAGAGGAAGTGTCTCTCCCCAGGACAGGGAATTCTAGGCAGTAGTGTCCCCCCGCCCGAGTCTCCAAGGTGTTAGAAGAGGGAGGGTTTTATTTATTTTATTTTTTTGAAGATTTTTATTCATTTATTTGCCAGAGAGAGAGAGAGAAAACACAAGCAGGAGGAGCAACAGGCAGAGGGAGAAGCAGACTCCCCCTTGAGCAGGGAGCTCCATGCAGGACTCTATCCCAGGACCCTGGGATCATGACCTGAGCTGAAGGCAGACTCTTAACCTACTGAGCCACCCAGGTGTCCCAAAGAGGGAGGTTTTCAGTGTTCATCAAAACCAAGTGAACTGTTTCTTGTATCAACTGACAACCCTTCAATTATGTCCTGTGTATTTATTGGATGCTATGAGTGTTTGCCAGGGCCACCTTCAGGAGTGTGGGACCTGGGCAGCCCCACAGGCTCCCGTGCTTTCGAGAGCCTTGTACTTGATTTAATGCTCTGCTGTCACCATCTTGAAATCATTAATAGTTTTCACTGGAAATGTGTGTTTTCTTTTTTTTTTAAGATTTTATTAATCCATTTGACAGAGAGAAAGAGATCACAAGTAGGCAGAGAGGCAGGCAGAGAGAGAGGGGGGAAGCAGGTTCCCTGCTGAGCAAAGAGCCCGACGCCAGGCTCGATCCCAGGACCCTGAGATCATGACCCGAGCCGAAGGCAGAGGCTCAACCCACTGAGCCACACAGGCGCCCCTGGAAATGTGTGTTTTCTAACTGAAGTCCGGTGAGACAAGGGAGCATGCACACAGAGGAGATATGTGTCATATGAGTATCTGCCAGTCCTAGACACCCACTCCCATGCAGCTTTTTCAATGACCTGGGAGCACAGAATTGTGGCAGACCCCATGCTATGGAGGGAGCACAAGGAGGGTATTTGGTCTATGACTGATGACAGGGACATCCAAAGATCTGAGAGGCCACACTGTCCATCCAAACCAGAACTTACACTGTAAGAAAGAAGGCAGTGACGTCTGAGGACACACAAATGACCACGGGAGCCTATCATATCCTTTCCAACTGTTGTTACATCCTTCTATTAACCAATGCTTGGGCTGAAAATGATGACGCAGAATGATGGGGAGAGACAGAGTGACCTACAGCTCTTTTTCCTTTCAGTCCTGCCAGACTCATCAGTAACCTGAAGGCACAGCATGTGGGTAGAATGTGTGTGTGTCAAGTAGTGAAATAAAAACATTTGAGTTTTGTGCCGCATTTCCATTGAACTGTAAATACAAAATCCATACACGTGTACAAGCTATGAAATGTGAGTTGTATGATTTTAATGATTTCACATATGACTTAAATGCTCACATTTCCATTTAGAATTTACATCATATACTATAAATATAAATGGTGGGCGCCTGGGCGGCTCAGTCGGGTAAGCGTCTGCTTTCAGCTCAGGTCATGATCCCCGGGTCCTGGAATGGAGCTTTGTGTGAAGCTCCCTGCTCAGTGGGGAGTCTGCTCCTCCCTCTCCCTCTGCCCCTTCCCGATGCTTGGGCTCTCTCACCCTCTTTCTCTCCCTCTTTATCTCAAGTAAATAAATAAAATCTTGGGGCGCCTGGGTGGCTCAGTGGGTTAAAGGCTCTGCCTCCGGCTTAGGTCATGATCCCAGGGTTCCGGATCGAGCCCCGCATTGGGCTGTCTGCTCAACGAGGAGCCTGCTTCCCCCTCCCTCTCTCTGCCTGCCTCTCTGCCTCCTGTGATCTCTCTCTCTGTGAAATAAATAAATGAAATCTTTAAAAACACTTTTTAAATAAATAAATAAATAAAATCTTAAAATAAAATTTGCAGGGACGCCTGGGTGACCTCGTTGGTCAAGCGTCTGCCTTTGGCTCAGGTCATGATCCCAGGGTCATGGAATCGAGTCCCACAACGAGGCTCCACAGGGAGCCTGCTTCTCCCTCTCCCTCTACCTGCCTTTCCCCCTGCTTGTACTCTCTCTCTGTCAAATAAATAAACAAAATCTTAAAAAAAATAAAAATAAAAAGAATAAAATTTGCAGCCGTGCAAAAGGCTAGAATAGGCACTTTACCAAACAGATTAACCAGACAGCCAATAAGTAAGTACACAAAACATGGGATATCATCAGTCATTAAAGAAATCCAAAATCAAGGGGCATCTGGATGGCTCAGTGGGTTAAGCCTCTACCTTCAGCTCAGGTCATGATCTCAGGGTCCTGGGATTGAGCCCTGCATCGGGCTCTCTGCTCAGTGGGGAGCCTGCTTCCCCCTCTCTCTCTGCCTGCCTCTCTGCCTACTTGTGATCTCTCTCTGTCAAATAAATAAATAAAATCTTAAAAAAAAAAAGAAATCCATAATGAAGACAACAATGACATACCATTTCACCAGAATGGCTAAAATTTTAAGAGCCCAGCAGAACAAAATGTTGGGCAGGATGTAGAATGACCAGAACTCTGGTATAGTATTGGCAGACAAGTAGAACTGTTCAACCATTCTGGAAAACAACAAGGCCATTTCTTCCAAAGTTAAATGTATACTTACCATACAACCCAGCAATTGAACTCCTCCCTATTTACCCAAAAGAACTAAAACATTTGTCCTCACGAAGACTTGAAAAATAATGTTCACGGCAGTTTCATTCACAACAACCCAAAATGGAACCAACTCCAATGCATATCAGTTGTTGAATGGATGACAAGTGGCACCGCACGCATCCAATGGAATCCTGCTTTTTAACAAAAAGACACAAACTACAGGTGCACATAACAATGTGCATGAACTTCAGAAATATTAAGCTTAGTGAAGGAAGTTAGATGTAACAGGGTGCATAGATATATTTCAACCTAGGTGATGTTCTAGAACAGGCAAAACTAATCTTCAGTGATGGACATCAGATGAGCAGTATGGAGAGCGGAGCGGGGTGGACTGACTTCGAAGGGGTGGGAGGACACGGATTTGGGGGTAGATGAAAGTGTTCTCTGTCTCGATTGTGGTGGTGAGCACTTGACCACACCCATACGTCAAAACTCAGAACTCTGCACTAAAAAATGGGAGAGTTATACTTATGTAAGTTATACTTTAGTAAAAATGTGTTTAAATTGAAGCCGTGAGTATCAACAAGTTTCACTAAGTGAAGAGGATAGAGAGAATCAAAGAGAACCAGGGGGCACTGATCTTACCAATGGCTAAGAGGTGTGGTTATCCCTAACTTACATGTGAGGAAAACGGGCCTCAGAGAAGTGAAATTATTTTCCCAAGATCACATAGCTACTAAGTAGTAAAAACTGAGGCTGGAAGCTAGAACTATGTGGTATTAAGGTACTTGTTCTTTTTGGTCTGTCCCTTCCAGGGGCCTGGCCCCGGGGCTGAGCATAATGAGGAGGCAGAGAGTAGGACCCCAACTCCTATTCTTTGAGGAAGACAGGCAGCAGCCTGAGGTTAGGGCCTGGGCTTGAAAACCATGTGCTGTTCTTTGTGGCGAAGAACAGAGAAGAGTGTGCACTTAGAATGGAGGGGATGGGGATCCCCCTGAGAATGGCCTCCTGCCATATTTTCTCCACCAGTCTTCACTGTACCCAGTGGAAGCCCTCGCAAGATGACAGGCCCGGGTTGGGGGTTCTGCCTGGGCCCACCGGACACCTAGGGAGCCACCATGAGGTCTGTTCCAAGGGAGAAAGAGTCCCCTGCCCTGATTTTCCAGGGAGCTCATCATCACCGCAGACAGCACTTTCCACTTCTCACTTCCAGAAGTATTTGCTGAGGACAACTACATTTAGAGCTCTTCCTGGAGCTCATTGATCAGTCCCAGTCCTGGTGATGGATGAGCTCTCTCTGGACTGTGACCGCAGCTGTGTGATGGCTCACTCTGCCTCTCATCCCACCCCTTCTCCCCACTCCCCTCCCTGCCGCAAGAGGGGCTTCTCGGACCAAGGACACTGTGCCACTACCTTCAGAAGATCTTCAGCTGTTTCCCATTGCCTAGACAGTGCTTTGCAAAATGCAGGCAGTAGTAGATCATGAGATCAGTGTAATGGGTTATTTAAAAATATGAAATCAAATAGAAAAGAAAGTAGAGTGTATCACGTGTGTGAAGGTTAAATATTATCTCTTCAAGTGTCTGATTCAGTTAGGTCTGTCCACACATAGGTATGTAGATGGATGTACTGACCAGAGATGGGACATGGATTTCTTGCTGTGGATCACCGTCAGAAAGGTTTAAAAGGCTAAAAAATCCTGCCATGATGGGACACCAATTATCTTTCTTGCCTCTCGCTGCATGTGTACGTCCCCACATCCTACATCCCCGCCAAAGCAGGGCATTCCTCCAAACACCATCCCTCTTCATGCTTACAAAGCTTGACTCCAATCCTTTCCTCCACCTTTGTCTTTCCCTCACCCCTTTGCCTGTCACGATTCTGTCTGACAGCACACTTCTGAAAAATCTCAACTTTCTTCCTCATCAGAGCTCATCGCATATTCCTTTTTGGTCCCGTAGCACATTTTCCTACACCTCTCTTTAGCATTTTTCATTCTGCTTGAATTAAGGTTAAGACAAATGTCGGTTTCTCCTGTTGCCTTGAGTTTTGAGCGCATATATAATCCATCTTTGTTTTCCTCTGCAACTAACTCTGTGCCTGGCATACTGGAATCGCCAGGGAAATGTTGATTGGATTGAACTGAACCCTCAAAATAAAGAATGAGGTAGGTATTATTATTTCCATTTTGCACATAAGGAAGGTGGGGCTCAGAGAAGTTAGGGGACTTGCCCAAAGTCACACAGCTAGGTTAGGACCGGTTTTCTCACACTGCACTCCCGACCTCTGGCTCTACCTGGTCTCTGGAGTGTGGATCCCAGGGCAGACATCTCAGTCACTGACCTGACCAGAGAGAAATCTGAGCAAAGCACTCCGGAGCCACGCACAGGAATTACTTCAGTCCATGCACACACTCTCCACAGAGTTGGTGGAAACTTCCCGTAGACCACACCCAGCTCTGGGGTTTGGGGAGGGGAGTGCTGGCCCCCAAAGGCTGGGCTGGAGGAGGCTGAGAAAGTCAGGAAGAGGGGCTCTGGAAGGAGCAGGACGGAGGCAGAGGCACTGAGAAACCAGACAGGTGAAGATAAAGAAAAGAGGAAACGAGAGAGCAGGAAGGGCGGAGCAGAGGAGGAAGTCGGGCAGAAGGAGGAAGGAAGGGGAGAGAAGTGCACAGGAAGACCGACAGAGAAAGGCCTGTGGTTTCCCCAGTTTCCTGTGTCTGGCCAGCTCCTCTGTGGCTCAGGGCTTCTTGCCTTTCCGTGTGCCCACCAGGAGCCTCCAGCATCCCGCAAATGGCAGCTCCCTCATCTTCTCTGTCTGGTGGGAAAGTGACCTGCCTTCAGCTCAGTGCGTAACATCAGCTTCTCCACCAGGTGGACAAAGCTTGCCCAGGATATGTGGTACTTCGGTGGCAGAGCTGGATTTGAACCCCCAGCCGCTGTCTCCCACTCCAGTGGGTGACACCTCCTAGAAAAGCTTTCATGGTAAGCCCCTTCTCCAGCTGTGGACTGTGAGTTAGGAGACCTCCTTTCTTGTTCCTAGATCCGGAATAATATGAATGAGTGATCTTGGTCAACTTGACTGACTTCTCTGGACCTGGATGTCCTTGTGTGTCTAATGGACCAGATGAGAAGCAGATCCATCACCGCTGACCACTTACTCCCTTTACATGCCTCAAGTAATTCAATGTATATAGTCGTTGCGATTTTGTAGAACATAGGGGGAGACCCACAGGCGACTCTAACTTGCAGGATCGGATTTTCTATAATAAGGAGTATGTCTGGGAAAAGTATCTTAGAAGTTAGACTCCACAGAAATCTACCAGCCAGAAAATGTCCCCCAGCCTTACAGGCTATTCCTCTTCATTATCCTAGCCATCCCCAACATCTCCGAATCCCCACGGTTCATTTATTTTCTCTGCTGGTATTTAATGAGCACATCCCATGAGCTGGGAAGGCAATGGTAAAAAATAAAACAAGCAAGAATGATGATAAACACATCAGAGAAAAATAAAGAAGAAAGGGAGGTAGGGAGCATCGGGGATAGGTGGAGGTGTGTGCAATTTTTAAAAGGGTCACAAAGGAAGAAGACCTCACGGCAATGGCAAAATTTAGGCAATAATCCGAAGGAGGCAAGGGAGTGAGTCGTGCATTTATGTGCAGGGAGAGGATCCTAGGAAGAGGGAATGGCAAGTGCCAACACCAGGACACAGGTGCTTCCTTGGTGGTTTCTAAGACCAGCAAGGGGCCAGGTGGCTCCAGAGAACCAGGGCAGAGTGGCAGGGGACGAGCAGGTGGGGAGGCTCAGACTGAGGAAGGCTTGGGGGCTGTATCTGCGCTCCATTGCTGGGCCATGAATTACCACAGACTTAGCAGCTTCAGATGACACACACTGTCTCCCATTTTGTGCAGGCTGGAAGTCTGGGCACGCCTTAACTGGATTCCCTGTAAGGTCGTAGTCAAAGTCGAGCCAGAGCTGGGTTCCTGTCTAGGGTTCAGCCGGGGGAGGATCTGCTTCCAAGTTCATGGGGCAGCATTCAGTTGTTTGCAGGCCACTGGATGGAAGGCCTCAGGTGGCTGAATGTCAAGGGGAAGCATCTCTTAGCTGCTTACCACAAGGTCCTCTCCATAATGGCGGCTCACAATATGGCACCCTGCTTCTTCAAAGCCCCCAAGTGAGACAGTGCCCTGGCAAGATGGGTGTGACAATCTTAGGTAATCCAATCATGGATGCATAATCCCAGATAAAGGGTCTCCTTTGCTGAACTTTGTTGATTAGAAGCAAGGCACGGACAGCCCACACCATAGGGAAGGGGATCATGCAATGGTGATTTGCAATGTGAGTACAAAGAGGTGGGAAGTCATGGGGGTCACCTCAGAGTCTGTCCACTCTGCCCTCCATCCCCCCCCTTGACTCATGTCCACTGTACTTGAGAAATAAATTCACCATCAGCCCCGCAAGGTCAAAGTCCAGAAAGTTGCCTGGATCAGATTTAGGTGTTGATGAGCTTCCATTAGGTGTTCCTCTTACTTGATTTGTAAAAACTAAAGATAGGAGTTATCTGCCTCTGTAAACTGACAACAGTGGGATAACAGCTATTGATATTCCTGTTCAAAAGGCAACAGGATGGCATCTGGGTGGCTCAGCTGGTTGAGCGTCTGCCTTCAGCTCAGGTCGTGATCCTGGGGTCCTGAGTTCAAGTCCCACATCGGGCTTCTTGCTCAGTGCGGAGCCTGCTGCTCCCCCTGCTTGTGCTCTGTGTGTCTGTCTCTCTCTGACAAATAAATAAAATCTTTTTCAAAAAGGGTAACATGGAAGGTACAGAGGAATCATTCATCCACAGCCAATTCTGAAATTCAGCCGGGCTAATGTTGGGCGTTCCCTGATTAGGTTTTAAGACCTGAGAATACTTCCACGTCTCTTGGCTCTGCTTTCTGGCCTTCTGTCCTCGGGGTCATCCTTCGTTTTCCATGAAAGATAGCATGTGTTTGCATCTGAGTAGTTTAATCAGCGTTTGTCTTGCCAGCAGAATTTGGAGGCCCCTACAACCCCCTCTCATTTTGTACTCAGTCCCTCGCAATTCAAGCTGGCAGTGCGCTTGCTGAAATAGCTTTCTCAAAAACTTTGTGTGTCGTCTGTGGATTTCAGTGGGGTTTAGTCCATTAGGCAGAAGCCCCAGATCTTTGTGAGATAAGCCCTTCTCTGCCCAGCTCCTGCTGAGATGACCAGGGGATAACTCACACTTCCTCGAGGCCCCATGATCAGATTAAGAGGTCCTGGGAAGTACATCCCTAATCTCTTGAAACAGTCCTTTGTATTCTTACCCTGATCCTTTGATATTCACGATGTTTTAACAAAAGATTTTATCATCACACTCTCTGCTTTTTTTTTTTTTTCTAAACCAGGATTTATCTCTAGTTCATGTGTGTGGGGCCCATTTCTTAATTTTAGCCTCTTTTGCTAGGTAGGGAGGCTGAGAATTTTCAAAATCGTCAAGTCCTGGGGCACATGGGTGGCTCAGTCGTTGAGCGTCTGCCTTCGGCTCAGGCCGTGATCTCAAGGTCCTGGGATCGAGTCCTGCATCCGGCTCCCTGCTCAGTGGGGAGTCTGCTTCTCCCTCTCCCTGTGCTTGCCCTTCATGCTCTCTCTCTTTTAAATAACTACATAAAATCTTTAAAAAGATCGTCAAGTCCTCATGCCTATTTAAGAGTTTTTTAACCATTTCCCTCCTCGACGTATCTCTCGCCTCTGACATTTGATTAGAACCAGCAAGAAGCAACCTGGAGGCATCTCTGTGCTTTCCTTGTTCATCTCAACTATAGGAGCCAACTTGCATGTTCTACTCTCCATGTAACCAACTACAGGAGACAATGTTGCTAAACTTTCTGCCCCTAAGTAACAAGGACCCATTCCTGGGGTCGCTATCAGTGAAATCCTCACTTCCTTTCAGTCCTTGGTGGTAAATCCACATTGCAGCTAACAGTCCAATCCAGGCAATCCAGACTTTCTCGACCACCTCCTCAGAATACCCCCCCAGCTCCGCCCACCACACCATTCCAGACCCACTCCTATATTCCTTGGTATTTGTTACAGGAGTCCCCCATTTCCAGCACCAAAATCTGTATTACCTATTTAATGCTGTGCAATAACTTTACCACAAACTAAGAGGTTTAAAACACCACGCATTTATTATCTCACAGTTCCTGGAGGGCAGAAGTCTGGGTGTGAGGGGACTGGGTCCTCTGTAAGGCTGTGGTACAGATGTACCCAGAGACAGGAAGGAAAGGAGTGCTTTCCGGTGGCTGGGGGGAGGGGAGAATGGGTAATGACCTGGAGTGGGTGTGGAGTTTCTTTCTACTGTGATGAAAATATTTTGGGATTGGGTCATGGTGATGGTTGCCCAACTTCATGAATATACTAAAAACCACTGAATTTTATACTCTGAGAGCAAAAAAATTTTTTAAAGGGCCAATTTTATGGTATGTGAATTATACTGTAATTAAAAACAAAAGCGTTGTCCAGGGCTGGGTTAGCATCTGGGGCCTAACAGGGGAAGGGTCTGCTTCCAGCCTCACAGGGCAGCATTTAGTTCCTGGCTGAGTGGAAGGCCTCCATTCCTGTGGAGGCGGACGGGAGGCCTCTTAGTCCTTGCAGCCCGGCCCTCTCCACAAGGTGCCTTACAACACTACAGCCTGCTCCTCCAAAGGCAGTAAAAGGGCTTGCCCCGGGCGACCCGTTATTATGATTTTGCATCTTTTTTTTTTTTAAAGATTTTATTTATTTATTTGACAGACAGAGATCACAAGTAGGCAGAGAGGCAGGCAGAGAGAGAGGGGCTCTCTGCTCCCTGCTGAGCAGGGAGCCCGATGCGGGGCTTGATCCCAGGACCCTGAGATCATGACCTGAGCCGAAGGCAGAGGCTTTACCCACTGAGCCACCCAGTGCCCCAAATCTTTTTTTTTTTTTAAGATGTTATTTATTTATTAGAGAGAGAGAGACGTGTGCATGAATGGTGGGGAGGGGCAGAGGGAGAGGGAGAAGCAGGCTCCCTGCTGAGCAAGGAGCCAGACACTGGGATCGATCCCAGGATCCCCAGATCATGACCTGAGCCTAAGCAGATGCTTAACTGACTGAGCCACCCAGGCACCCCACAATTTTGCATTCTTATATAATAAGCACATACATGTGGTCACACCTGTCCTGTCACCTTTGCTGTATTCTCTTGGTTAGAAGCAAGTCACAGGTTTGGTCCACACTCAAGGGACAGGAGTCACACATGGGTATGAATACAAAGCAGTGGGGATCCCGGGGGTCACCTTAGAGTCTGTTGCCACATAGGCAATTTTAAGGGACTAGGGCTTTACTCTGAGAGAAGGGTTTTGGACTGAGTCGTCACCTGACCTGACATGTCTTTAAAGGACACCTCTGGCTGCCATGTTGAGAACAGATTGAGGTGTCTACAGTGGAAGCAGGAGACCAGTTAGGAAGCTACTGGAAAAAAAAAATCCAAATGGAAGATGGGCTGGGAAGCCGTCACGGGATTGACACAAACACAGTCCCCTTCTACTTCCTAGGGGTCCCTGGAACTTCCCCAGGGGATGAGGTCAGTCTCCTCCAAGCAGCCTCTAGCCCCTCCCCATCCCCTTCTCTCAGGGCCTGTCCTCTCTCCTTAAGATCTCTTCACCCCAGCACACACTTGTTAGCCTGCTGAAGCGAACAGCAATTGGGCTGTCATTCCATCTGTCAGCAAAATACTTGCTAAGTGTCTTTTTTTCAACTCTGGCATGATGTTAATACTGTGAATACAAGGAGGAAGAAGACATGCCCCTCTGCCTGCACATGAGCAAAGATGGCAGCGCAGGGGTGGGGGCCGGGGGGAGGCAGCAGGGGACACTGAGGGGTACAGATCCAGGGGTAGCTAAGAGACACCTAAGCCTCAGGATATAAACTAACAGACATGGACTGTCCCCCGAAACATATTTTTAACACTGCCAGGTCAAGTCGTCTCTATTCTCTCGTCTCCCCTAACCCCTGCTTCTGCCATCAGGCTAGCTTTGTCTCTGTCCTAGAGAACCTTCTGCCCTGCCTTGTGAATCTCTCTCTTCCACCCCAAGCCAGAGTCAGGTCCCTCTTAGCAGCCTTTATTTACATCTGGAGAGGAGCTGTCCGATAGAAATAGAAGGTGAGCAACATATGTGATTTCTAAGCATCTAGTAGCCACATTTTAAGAAGTTGTTTTTTTTTTTAATGAAATTAATTTTGGGGTGCCTGACCGGCTCAGTCAATGCAACATGTGACTTGATCTTGGGGTTGTGAGTTCAAACCCCACATTGGGCATAGAGATTACTTAAAAAAAAGAAACTGGGGAGAAAAAGAGAAATTAACTGAAACTATATTTACTTAATCCATATGTCCAAAATGTTACCATTTCAGCATGGAATCACATAAAAAATTATAAATAATATTTGAAAAAATTCCCTTTCCATTCTAAACCCCAAAATTTACTGTGTATTTTATGCTTCCACACATTTCAGTTTGGATGCTAAATTTTTATTGGAAATATGTGGTCTGTATTTAGATTTTGCAAAATTTATGTCAAAAAAGTAAATTCAGGGGTGCCTGGGTGGCTCAGTGGGTTAAAGCCTCTGCCTTCGGCTCCTGGGATCGAGCCCAGCGTCAGGCTCTCTGCTCAGCAGGGAGTCTGCTTCCCGCGCGCTCTCTCTCTTTGCCTGCCTCTCTGCCTACTTGTGATCTGTGTCTGTCAAATAAATAAATAAAATCTTAAAAAAAAAAAAAGGTAAATTCATACATCCAAGTTGTCTCACATGTATTTAAGTTTTCCAATAACCGACTCAATTTTAAAATTTCTTTTTAAATGAGTTTAAGTTAACAGTTCAGTTCCTCAGTGGCACACAGGAGTCTCATTTCAAGGGCTCAGTGCCTGCAAATGACTAATGGCTCGAGCCTAGGCCTCTCCAGTCTGGGCCCCAGTTCAACCACTCAGCTTCTGCCTTCTCCAATTGCCCAGATCCTACTGCCCCCGGCACATCCACCCAGACCTTCAAACAACAGCCTCCCTTCCCCCCTGCACCCCCACCCCCAGTCTGCCTGAGCCACCCATGACTCATACCCATCCCTGGTTCCCCTGGCCCACTTTTCACCTGGTCCTTCCATCAGGATTCTCATGTCTATGCATACACATTAGCATGTTAGAGAGCTAATTTGCATACTGATTAAGCAGGTTTACACACTTGCAGGGATCAGGAGGTGTTCTCCCCTGACTGACTGCAGCTCCAGAAAAGTCAGGTCTTGCCTTCTTGTCACCCACTGGAAGAGACAGGATTTCAGTATTGGTTTGGTTTATGAAAAAGGAAAGAAAACAGAGACGCTACCTAACCATGGACAGTAGTGCGGTGCCTATGGGTGTGTGGGGGGGGCAGGGAGCGGAGAGGACGTTTCACATACGGTTCATTGTGTCAGAATGATTTGGTGGTTAAATAAGAACTTTAAGAGATATATCACATTGCGTACTTTAAATTTTTTATAGTTGAAATTCTTTCCCCCAGGCGGGATTTTTTTCGAGCTTCAGATCTCTGTCTGGAATTGGATTGATTTGCATAATCCCACATCTGGGATATAGTCCCACCCCTCAGGACGCCCCTCCTTGCCTCATGGGGCTTGGGACCTCTGCTGGATATTCACCTTCCCCAGTCTTCCCACTTTGGGCAGCCACCCTGCTAGGGCCTCCTCCTCCTTGGGAATGAGCCTGGCTGTGCTGCCACTGAGAGGCTGGGATAATCCTCCCTGAGCTATTTCAAGGATTAGTCCTGCTGCCCTGTGCCCAGCTCCCACACAAGTGGGATTTCAGAGCTATGGACACTGGGCCAGGAAGGGAGGGGCGTAACTCTTGTGATGCAGATCCATGCAGGACAGGGACCCTGGGGGCCAGGTTCCAGGTTCTTAGAGCCTGTCATATGTGGAGTTCAGCGGAATGGACAGTGGCAGCCTGCAGCTCTAAGTATGATCACAGTAAGTCCAAAAGCTGGAGACATGAGAGCCCAAAGTCCTGGGGCCTCAATCTGTGGCTTCACACACACACACACACACACACACACACACAAAACGCGCGCCCGCACATGCGCACACTCACCCCTCCCCATCTCCCCATCACTTTCACGTACCAGCCTCCTTATTACTTTCATAAACTAAGCACTTTTGCCTTCGTGAGTACCTTACTCCATAAAAACATATTAAAAATTAGATTTTATGACTGTTGGCATATAGATGAACATATTCATATGTATTAGAATACCTTCCTGGATCTGCGGTTCATTTTTCTCTTCTGATTTTAATTAAAATATTTTTGGGGTCCCTTGAAAGTATTGTGTTACTGTGCCTAATGTATAAGTGGGCCTTCCCTGTGGCCCCGCTTCCGGTCCCTTTCTCTCTCTTTGCTGGTGAGGGAGGGCTCCATTTTCAGAAGGAGGGGACGGACGGACAGCTTCAGTCCCCCTCTCTGAGCCCAAAATGACCCACTTGAGGACATTACAGCTCTCCTACTGCCCCCAGTTCTGGCCTCTACAGTCGTGGTTGGCAAGAGAGCTACCTCTTGGGCTCAGAGAGGGGCACTGAGGCTCCTTGTCCCCTCCCTCTGAAAAGGGAGCCCTCCCTCTCCTGGGAGAGCCAGGTGCCGCCCCAAGAAGAACGCATTCATGGTTTCATGAAAGGCTTCCTGCCTGGCTGCCACCGATTCCAGGTAAACCTGAACAAATCTGAGGGAACCCAGATTTGGCATTAGAAAGGGGCGGCTTTGGGGTGCCTGGGTGGCTCAGTGGGTTAAAGCCTCTGCCTTCGGCTCAGGTCATGATCCCAGGGTCCTGGGATCGAGCCCCATATCGGGTTCTCTGCTCAGCGGGGAGCCTGCTTCCTCCTCTCGCTCTCTCTGCCTGCCTCTCTGCCTACTTGTGATCTCTATCTATCAAATAAATAAATAAAATCTTTAAAAAAAAAAACTTAAAAAAAAAAATAGAAAGGGGCGGCTTCTTCCAAACCTACTGGCTATGATCCCAAGGTTTCGACACATGCTGGCTCAAGTCCAGACTCCTCACTAGGACGCATGAGACCCTCTTTGAAAGGTAATATAATATAGTGGATGGGAGTGCTCATTAAGAGGTGGATTTGCCTGACCTTGGACAAGTTCTTAAACCTCTCAAAGCCTCATTTTTCTCCAACTCTACATGGGGATGATGGGAATATTTTCCTCACCAGATTCTTGTAAGTATTCAGTATCGTACATGTAATTTTGCTTTGCATACACTAAAGCTCTATACACTTGCTTCGAAATAGGATTGTTATTCAAGGGGTGCCTGGGTGGCTCAGATGGTTGGGTATTTCCTTCGGCTCAGGTCATGATCCTGGGGTCCTGGGATTGAGCCCTGCATTGCGCTCCCTGCTCAGCAGGAGAGTCTGCTTCTTCCTTTCCTTCTGCCCCTCTCCCTGCTTGATCTCTCTCTCTCAAATAAATGTGTTTTTTTGTTTGTTTTTTAATATTTTTTTTTATTTGACAGATATCACAAGTAGGCAGAGAGGCGGGCAGAGAGAGAGGGGAAGCAGGCTCCCAGCTGAGCAGAGAGCCCGATGCGGGGCTTGACCCCAGGACCCTGAGATCATGACCTGAGCCGAAGGCAGAGGCCTTAACCCACTGAGCCACCCAAGCGCCCCTCAAATAAATGTTTTTTAAAAAGAAGAAATAGGGGGCGCCTGGGTCGCTCAGTGGGTTAAGCCGCTGCCTTCGGCTTAGGTCATGATCCCAGGTCCTGGGTTCGAGCCCCACATCGGGCTTTCTGCTCAGCAGGGAGCCTGCTTCCTCCTCTCTCTCTGCCTGCCTCTCTGCCTACTTGTGATTTCTCTCTGTCAAATAAATAAATAAAATCTTTAAAAAAAATTAAAAAATTAAAAAATTTAAAAAATTAAAAAAAAAAAAGAAGAAATAGGGGGCGCCTGGGTGGCTCAGTGGGTTAAAGCCTCTGCCTTTGGCTCAGGTCATGATCTCAGGGTCCTGGGATTGAGCCTTGCATCTGGTTCTCTGCTCGGCAGGGAGTTGGCTCCACCCCCCTGCACCCCCTCGCTGCCGCCTGCCTCTCTGCCTACTTGTGATCTCTGTCTGTCAAATAAATAAATAAAATCTTTAAAAAAAAATAAAAGAAATAGGATTGTTATGTGAGACAAACATAGGTGATCCCTCACCTCATCTCCGCAACTCAGATACCCAACATAATGGAGATTATATATGTAAAGTACCAAATGTATTGCCCAGCATAGAGTAGGAGCTCCAAAAATGGTGCCTAGTATTGTGATCTGGTTCCCACCTACTTCTCAGTCTCATCGAGGACCCTCTCTCTCTCCCTTGAACTTCGGCAACGTCGAACTGCTAACGGTCTTGTCTCCTATTCCCCATTCCACTCCTCAGTGTACATTTCCTCACCTCCTGATCCCTATTGCACGAACCAGCTAGCTCTTGCTTGTGGGAGTATAGACAGACCGTATTTCCCAGCCTCCCCTGCAGTTAGATATGGCCACTGGAACAAGCTCTAGCCAGTAGAACATGCCCAAGAGCCACATACGCCACTTCCAGGCACATTCCTTCAAACCTCCCACAAGGTCTTCATGCTCTTTCCCCTTCCAAGGAGAGCAGCCAACTTGCAAGCCCCATGCTGAAGAAGACAGAGCCACAGGTGGAAAGCACCAATGTCCCTGAGTTAAAACGTGAAGGAGAACCATCCAGCTGATTTGGATGTCCCATTAGTGAGATGTAAACTTCCATCATGCTCAAGCCGTTAGATAATTTTGGCTTGATGTGGCAGCTAGGGTACTCAATTAGTACCCTCTGCTGTCTCATGTTCCTGGAATGCCTGTAACTGCACCCTGCTTCACTGGGGTAACTCCTGCTTTGCCTTTAAACTTCATCTCTGGCATTACATCCTCCAGAAAGTCTTCCCTGAGCAACCCCTCAACTCCTAGACCCAGGCCGAGGTAGCTCTAGCAGACAGTGCACAGTTGACTGCCTTCTGTTCCTTCTCCCTTGTTCCCTAGTAGAATCTCAGTTTTGTTCAGGACAGCAATACACCCAGTTAACAACACCCATTTGTCAAGACTTCCTTGGAGCCAGCAGAGTCATGTGATCCAGTCCTGGCCAATAAAATGGAACAGGAAGTTACTGGATAGAGATTCTTAGTAAAGTTGGTTTTTTGTTGTTGTTGTTTTAATGTAGTCTCCACGCCCAGCCTGCAGCCCAACTGTGGGGCTTAAACTCACAACCCTGAGACTGAGATCTAAGCTGCATCAAGAGTTAGATGCTTAATTGACTGAGCCACCCAAGCACCCCTTCAGGGGAGCTTTTTAAAAAGAGAGTCGGGGGCACCTGAGTGGCTCAGTCATTAAGCGTCTGCCTTCGCCTCAGTTCATGATCCCAGAGTCCTTGGATTGAGCCCCACGTTGGGATACTTGCTCAGTGGGGAGTCTGCTTCTCCCTCTCCCACTCCCCCTGCTTGTGCTCTCTCTCTCTCTTGCTATGTCTCTCTGTCAAATAAAATCTTTTTTTAAAAAGAGAGAGAATTAATTGGGCTCATAACTGCCCTTTACCTTTTTCCTTTATGCTTCCTGCCTTCCCACCTAGAACTCAGACGCAATGCTCAGGAACAGAGCACACATTTTACAACCATAAAGATGACAGCCATATGCTAAGACAGCGATGAAAGATTCCAGCTTCCTCAAGGAACCATGAAGCCTCCGTCCCAGCCCTGTGCTGCCTCCATCGGGTTCTCCTATAACGTGGAAGTAGAAACTCCTAACGCTTAAACCCCGGAGCGAGGTTTCTACTGGGCACAACTGAAAGCCATCCCTACTGAATGCTCTGAGCTCCCATGCCCTATGCTGCCCTCACCGCTTGTATGGAAAAACGGCCATGTTCTGGCAATCATCTGCTTCAGAGTCACTTTCTGGACTTGTTTGAAGGCCTGGGACTGGGAGGATGGGGAAGGAGGCCATTGTGTCTTCCTCAGCCTCCTTCTGACACAGAGAAAAGGCCTGCAGCCTGTGGCATTGGCTCTATGACCTCTGAGGTGATTTCAAGCTCTTGAATTCTCGGATTCCATCCCACGTCCAGTACACGGTCCGAGGAGTCCACCACAGCGTAGGTAAGACTCAGGCTGGGCCCTCCGTCCTGGAAGTCCAGGAAAGCATTAGTGGAATAATCGGGGCTTACACAGCATTTCTTAGACCCCACATTGTTTCTTTTTAAAAAAGCCGAAAGTCATATAAAATGGGCCATTTTAAAGTGAAAAATTCAATGGACTTAGTACCTTCACAAGGCTGTGCAATCACAGCTTCTGTGTAACTCCCAAACCTTTCCATCACCCCAAAATAAAACTTGGTACCCATAGGCAGCCACTTCCCTTCCTCGCCTGCCCCCAGCTCCTGCCAGCCTTCAGTCCCCTGCTATCCCTGTGGTTTCCCTATCCTGGGCATCACGAGTCAATGGAATCCGCACCACAGGCCAGCAAGGGCAGAGTGGGCCTCAGCGTTCCCACAGTAGGATGACATTTAGTTTTTCTTTGCTCTGAGGTCAAGGATTCCCACTGCAGCTTGAGTGACTGAAGTGAAAGGTCTTTGCTATCCAGCTCCTAGGAAATCTTTAAAATTAGGTGTGGGGTGAGTGTCTCGGTGGATTAGGTAAAGAACGATGAAGTGGAGGGTAAACTGAGGGCGCAGTGGGTGGTCTGGGTCGGGGGGGGTTGGCAGCCTAGCAGCACTTTTGTGAGAAAACAGCCAGTTTGGGTATTTGGCGGCAGCATGTGCGTGCATGGGGCACATACAAATTTCCTTTGTGTACAAATCATCCACAAAGCGCTTTGATAGCCTCTCTTTGCAGGTCTCAAAAGGAAGCAGGCCACAAGCACTCTCCAGCCCGATTTATAAATGGGGCAACCCCCATTAGATGACTGGCCCAAAGTTGCACAAAGAATAAGTGGCAGAGCCCCAAGCCTGCATGCCCTCCTTTCTGAATGGCACACTTTCCCTTCTTTGATGTGTTTTGAAAACCTTAAAATACCTTTAAGAATCTGCTCAGTCATTGCTCAGGTTTGCAGGTTATATTGGTCAAAAACAAAATACCGGGGTGCCTGTGTAGCTCAGTTGTTAAGCATCTGCCTTGGGCTCAGGTCATGATCGCAGGGTCCTGGGATCCAGCCCTGCATCAGGCTCCCCACTCAGCGGAAAGCCTGCTTCTCCCTCTCCCTCTGCTGCTCCCCCTCTCACTGTGTCTGTCAGATAAATAAATAAAATCCTTAAAAAAAAAATACCGTAGGCTGAGTGGCTTAAACAGCATACATTCATTTCTCACTGTTCTGGAGGCTGGAAATCCAAAATCAGGGTGCCAGCAGGTTTGGTTCCTGGTGAGAACTCTCTTCCTGGCTTGCAATGGCCATCTCGCTGTGTCCTTTCATGGTGGAGAGAGCTAGAAAGAGCCAGCTCTCTGGTGTCTCTCTCTCTCTCTTTTTTTTAAAAAGATTTTATTTATTCCTTTGACAGAGATCACAAGTAGGCAGAGAGGCAGGCAGAGAGAGAGGAGGAAGCAGGCTTCCCGCTGAGTAGAGAGCCTGATGCAGGGCTCGATCCCAGGACCCTAAGATCATGACCTGAGCCAAAGGCAGATGCTTTAACCCACTGAGCCACCTAGGTACCCCTGTGGTGTCTCTTCTTGTAAGGGCCCTAATCTCATCATGAGGACCCCACCTTCCCAGCCTCTCTGAACCTTAATTACCTCCCAAAGACCTCTCTCCAAATACCATCAAACTGGGGGTTAGTGCTTCCACATATTAATTGGAAGGGGCGGGGACACATTCAGTTTACAATACAGGTGGAAACCCATCTCTTCCTCATCATGGGTAGAGACCATATGCTGCAGCCGGCAAGACACTGTAATGTGCTTACCAAAAAAGACAATTTAACCTAACTCTAGGATGGGGGTGAGCAGCTGGAAAAGAGGACAAAATTCAGAGTCTTAAGAAGAGAGTAAGTTTGCAAGATTTAGCAAGCAAAATATCAAATATCAAACATCTACTTAATTTTGAATGCCAAATAAATGATAAGTTTTAAGGGTAAATATGTCTCATGCTTAGTTTGGGGTATCTGTGTCTATATATTCATTTTTTAATCTGAAATTCAAATTAATGTGGTGTTCTGTATTCTTATCTGGCAACCCTAAAAGACAGGGGCCGAGAACTTTGAGACAAAGAAATGGATTTCAGGAGGGACCACTGCAGGATCTCTGGATGGATGCTTTCTTTATATACCTAAATTTTTGTTTAGTCTGTTAAAATACCATCTGGCTTTATTTTTTATTGTTGTAACCCGTGCATAACACAAATGGACCATCTTAACTGTTTTCAAGCGTACAGTTCAGTGGGATTAAGTACATTCATATTGCTGTACAACCATCACCATTTCTAATCTCCAGAACTTTCTCATCATTCCGAACTGACGTGTCAAAGAAAACTAGAGCTGCACAGTAGCAGTAAGAAGAGATTTTATTTAGGACTTTGCTACAGAGGGGGAAAGAGACCTCGGTACAGAAGCAGGATCCCTTGCAAACACAGCATGGCCGAGGGGGGACTTCGAGCCAAGGTCCCCCCGAGGGGGACGGATGGAAAATCCCTAAGAGGGTAGGTAATTCTTTGCTCGGCCGACCAACAGGATTCTTGCTGAGGGCAGCCGGGGCGAAGGGCCAGCCGCGGGGGATCGTGGGGGATGAGGCGCGCGGTCGAATACGGAGGGTGATCTGACGTTGAGGCCGAGGGATTCCGGCTATAGCGACTTGGCAGAGTTCTCGCTACCGCGAGCCGATGCAGCCCGAAGCCTGGCTGGGCACTGGATTCAGGGGAGCCTGATTCCAAGGCGGTGGGAGAAACCGCAGAGAAAAACCGAAAGTCTGTACGCATGAAACCACCACCCCAGGCGCCGCACACCCACCACTCTACCTTCTGTCCGTCTGTGCGCCCCAGAGGCCGAGCCGGGACCGCCGGGCTTACGCAGGCAGAGGGAGGGCGGAGCCGGGACCGCTCCCGGGTCGGGGTCAGGCGCGGGGGCGGCGCTGAGGGGCGGACGGACGAAGGGGGCGGGCAGCGCGCGGCCGGGTCTGAGCGGAAGGCGGGGAGGTGACGGGGCGTCGGGAAGAGTGAGGGCTCCCGGCGGCCTGGCGCCCCGCAGCACGCGCAAAGGGTGCGGCGGGGGGCGCGGGCGGCCTGTTCTGCGCGGGGGCCCGCCACTGGCTGCGCAGAGCTCCGCCAGCGAGCCGAGCGCCCCAAGAGGCCGAGCGGCGGCGCCAGGACCCGGCGGAGCGCGCGGGGCGGAAGCTCGGCGGCGGGAGCGGCGGGCGGCGGGCAGGTGAGGGGCGGGCGGCGGGCCGGGGGAGGGCGCGAGGGACCCCGAGGCTGCGCGGGGCCGTGCAGGGGCGGGACGCGGCGGGGAGGCGGGGAGGGAGGGGCTCCGGGAGGCAGGGCCGGGCCCGGCCAGGCGGCGAGGCCTGGGATCCGCCACTCCTTGCTCGCGGGAGGCCCGGCGCGGAGCCGGGCCGCGGCCGCCGTCCGCACAGGCCTGCGACCCGGCTGCCATCCCGCCGCGCCGCCCGTCCGGAAGCGGCGCCGAGCCTCTGCCCCGAGTCTGACGGGCCCCTCCCCGCTCGCCAGCACCCCTGGAGCCGCTCTCCCCCGCAGCGTGAGGCCGAGGCCGGGGTGCGGGGAGGGCCCTGCCGGCCCGCGGGACTCGGGGCTCCGGGCTCCAGCTCGCCCTCCCCATCGCGGCCCGCCGGTCCCGTGACCCTCACGGGCCCTTGCACCCTCTGGTCCCTGGGCCCTGCAAGCGGGCTCGACCGAGTCCTCGGACCCCCCTTCAGCAGCTCCCTTCCCTCCCCGGCTCCTCTTAGTTGACCTGTCTCGCTGCTTTCCCGAGCTTGCTTCCTGGGTGCGCCCGGCCTTGCTGTTAACCTGGGCGGCTGAGGGCCCTGGGAGCGGGGGTCCGGGGATGGTTTGTGGGAAGGAGTCCGTGCACTTCTGTGATTAAACAGCACTGAGAGGCGGGTATGGTGTCTGTTACGGTTTTTACCATATTCTGTAAGGTAGTGTCATCAAATAGAAATACGGCGTGAGCCCCACGTTGTAATTTTACAAGTAAGAAGAAACAGGTGGGGGAGCTTGGGTGGTTCAGTTGGTTAAACGTCTGCGCTCACCTCAGGTAATGATCCCAGAGCCCTGGGATCGAGTCCCGCGTGGAGCTCCCTGCTCAGTGGGGAACCTGCTTCTCCCTCTCCCTCTGCTCCTCTACCTGCCTGCTCTCGTTCTCCCGCGCGCTCTCTCAAATAAGTAAAATATTAAAAAAAAAAAAAAGGTGAAATCGATTTAGTAATAGATGTTCTTTAACTCTGTGTATCTAAAATATGGTCATTTCAGCCTGTAATCAATATAAAAATTTTAATGGGATATTCTACATTTTTTTTTCCTACTAAGTCTTTGAGATTTGGTGTACGTTTTGCACTTACACCACCCTCCCCTCCGCAGGCCACGTGCAGCTAGAGATTAGCATATTGGACAGCTTGGGCGTAAGGGCTTCGGAGCAAACTTCTTGGTGGGGTATGCAGTGTTTATCACAATCTAGCTTTTTAATTTTTTCCTGCTAATGGCCCAAGGATAGTTATACCCTTATCACTCAGCACCACTTGCCCTTCCCTACACACCTTTGTTCAAGTCTTTCTACCTGGAATGCTCTCTCCCCAGTGCCTGGCTGGGCCAGGTAGGGAGATGCCATTTCTACTGAGAGCCTTTTGCTGACTCCTCCAACCTCTTCGGGGATGGATGATCACTCCTTCCTCAGGGCTTCTCCCCTAGCCACTAGTATTGTGGCTGAATTAGAGCACTTGTCATGTGGTGTTTATTTGTGAGGCTGTCTCTATGGCTAGCATAGTGCCCTACTCATCTTTGTTGCCATCATGGCTGGCATCTAGTAGCTGATCCGGAGATGTCTGGAGACCGAATGAATAAACAACTAACCAGCTGTACTCAGTCTCTTTGTTCTTTTTCTTTTTTCAAGATTTTATTTGAGAGAGAGCATGTGCATAAATGGGCAGTTTCGGGGAGAGGGAGAAGCAGACCCCCCGCTGAGCAGGGACCCTGATGTGGGGCTTGATCCCACGACCCTGGGGTCATGAGCTGAGCCAAAAGCAGATGCTCAACCAACTGAGCCACCCAGGCACCCCTCAGTCTCTTAATTCTTGAGTGGACCTGCTACTTCCTTGTTGAGATTTGTCCCTGTACGACCCCCTCCTGTGCACACACACACACACAGTTGGGGTAACTTACAAGGAACTATCTCAAAATGTGCACAGAAGTATCTCCACCTTTTACCCTCTCCTGAGCTTACAGATGGGAAAACCGAGGTACAGAATTAAGTTAGAAAGGCCAGCAAGTTTGCATCAATATGAATATAAATGGGGGGGGGGGCTTCTTGAAAGGAGTGCAGTGGTCTCAGAGGGTTAGGTTCCTGGCTTAGGCATCAGCTGGCCCCACTTGGGTCATGTGATAGGAGGGAAGAGAAGTGGGGAAGTGAGGAGTGACTCTTCGGCCCAGATGAGGATGCTGGGCAGCTTCAGGTCTGACTGAGGATGTCACTGCCCAAGAAGAAGTTGAAGAGCAGACCCCGAGGGCTGGTAGGAGGGAACAAGCCCGGGGAGAAGGAAGGGCTGGGGAAGCCAGCAGAGGGAGCAAAGGAGTAAGCTTCAGCTTGGAGAAGATGGTGTGCTGTGTTGGGAAGAACCACTTCTTGGAGAGTGGTGCCATGCTCAAGACTGCAGAATGGGAGATGGGAAGAATCAGAGGTTCAGAGAAGGCAAGCGACTTACCCCAAGCCAAACCATTCTTTAAGCCCCCGTGAGGCCTCCTCAGCCCTCCCTGTTACACTTACCCTGCCCCACCTCCACCTGTATTGCACTCAGGGACCCCAACATGGGACCAGAGAGAAAAGGTCTGTAGCACAGTGCCAGCTCTGATTAATGTCTTCCTCACCGTCTTCTACTGAGGGGCTGTGATTAGGCCTATTTATAGGGGCCCGGAGCCTTAATATTCTGCCTGGTACATCTCTTGCCGATCAAATCAGTGCCGTGTGCAGCATGATTGCTGCTTTAATGGCACCAGGGAGCGGAGTTAATTAAACCCAGCATAAATAGACTCTGCCCTCATCCTGCAATTGGAAGGAGTGTTTTTCCTCCTTGTCCCCCACCCTCCCATACCCCTCCTTCCTCCTGGCCTCCCCTTAGCTGTAGCATGGGGGAGCAGAGCCCAGTCACCAGCCACTGCCTGTCCTGTCTCAGGAACAGGTCTTGAGTTCCTCGGGGCCAGAGTGAAAAGAACCCAGGAGTCTGCATTTCCTGTGCTTTTCCAGACCTGGGTATCATTTGGCAGTTGACACACACATTCTCCGCCCCCCACCCCTCAATCCATCCCTCTGCTCCAACCTCCTTTTCATTCTGCAGCCACGGTTTCTTTCTTCTTCGTCCAGGCTTGGGAGGTAGAAATGACATAATGGATGGAAAGGGTGCCTAGCAGAGCAGTGCACTTCTGACTGCTTCTGTCTGGTCTCTGTTGTCATTACCACTTGCCCTCCCTCATTTATCCAACAAGCATCAATAGAGTACCAGCTCCAGGGAGCTCCTGGCCTCCCACCCGTTGCTCTGTCCCCCACTCCCCACCTCCAGAGGTGGGACCTACAGCAAACAGTTCTGCAGCAAACAGTCGCAGGCAGGGGTGGGTGGGGTGGGGGAGTGCTTGGGTTGGGGGCTGGGCTCCGTCCTCCTGGCACTTGGTCCCTCACACTCTGGTTCCCACCCACAGGCACCATGACTCCCACGAGGACCCAGCACTCGTTGGCAGGGCAGACCTACGCCGTGCCCCTCATCCAGCCGGACCTACGGCGGGAGGAGGCCATCCAGCAGGTAGCCGATGCCCTGCAGTACCTTCAGAAGGTCTCTGGAGACATTTTCAGCAGGTGGGTGCTGCCACTCGCCCACACCTGACTGAGGGCTGGGCAGTCAGCATGTGTTCCTCCTCCGTGAACTTGCTATCAGTAGTTACGGAAAGTGCCTATGTCTGTGCTAACTATGCCCAGGGACCACATTAGCAAGAGGACACGGGCCTTTAAGAGCCATCAGTCCCAGATGATAGATACCCCCTGCCCAGCGACCAAAATAGAGGCAAAAAGCAACCCATCAGAAACGTGTGTTTTCTCACCAGGATTGTGATTGTATGCTTGCCTTTCTCTAAGGGGGGCACTGGAGTTTTAGCACACTGGCCTTTCCCTTCCTGGTATTTGGCACCTGTAGACAGTTTCATGTCCCTGTGCCCAGGAGTGGAATGAGGAGAGGGTAGGAAGTCTATCTCCTGGGAGAGGGTGTTGAGTGGTAGGCCCTCCGAGTGCCTTGGCGTGGTCCAGGGAGCTTAGGGTGCCTCTCAGGAGCCTGGTGCCTGGTCACCCCACTGACGTCCCACCCTGAGCCATACCTGCTGGACCCTAAGGGGTCCCGACGATGTGTGCAACCTGGTTCCTGTCCCAAGGACCTTGTAGTCTAGAATGGGGGAAACACCAAGTTGAGATGGATTGATTCTTCACTGTGTAGCATGAACCGTGTTAGCTTCTAGGGATCTAGAGAAGAGACAGTAAGTAGGTATCAGAACTCCCCAAACCCACTGAAGCAATTAGTACCCAGTCCGTGGAGCAGGATATGGAGTTGCAGGGCTGAACCGACGTTGTCAGTACCTGATGTTTCTTTCATTCCATCCCAGCTTGCTGTTTCGCTGTTGGCCCCATTCCCAGAAAGGCCTTGGCCTCCAGCAGGGCTGATGCTCCTGCACTCCACGTTCAGGTCCAATAGGAAAGAGGGACACTGGCCTGGCTGGGTTCTCCTGTCTATCCCAGAGCCCCTTGCGGACGCAGAGGCTGCGACACACTGATGGGCTTAGACCCTGTTACTCGCATTACTCCCCGGCTTTAGCCCCAGCTGAAGTGCAGGGCCTGAGCCTGTGGGAGCAGCGGGTTCCCCAAAGAAAATGAGGGCCCTTACTTGAGTGAGGAAGGAGTGGATGCTGGAGAGGAAACCTGCATTCCTGCTATGTGGTCAGGGGAGGCCTCCTAAAGGCCATAGGAGGGCTAGGTTGGTTAGGCAGGGGTAGGAATATGGGTGTGCAGGGCCTCTGCTGGGGTCTAGAAATGGGTGTGAATGGCTCAGAGGCCTGAATGGGAGCATGGTGTATCCCAGGCTACCCAGGGGAGGCTGGCCTGAAGGGGCCGTTTTGTACTGGGGGTGCAGACATTGCTACTTGCCCCATACATTCAGCTCCTGCACTGCGGAACAGGGTGTGAAGGGTCTGCTTTCTCTGGGTCCGAGGGCCTTGCTTCCCCCCTCTGATTGCATGCCCTTGGGAGCCGGACTCTTGGGGCCTCTCGCTGCTTTCTGTGCTCTGCAGTGCTGCGGGAGTGTGCCGGGGCCGAAGGAGGGGGATGGACCATGGGGCCAGTGAGCTGTTAGAACGAGTCGGTTAGGGTCCATGGGGGCTTCCCCTAACAGGACAGGGCTTTGTGCTTGATTTGGGCCTTGGAGGGAGGCTCTGGAGCAGAGAAGCGGTGCCACAGAAGGGTTTAGGGACGGCTGAGCAGGCAGCATTCAGAGTGGCCAGGAGGGGAGGGAGGGGCTTCCAGGGACGCACTGAGAACTGTTGGTTGCAGTCAAGGCATGGAAGGGGTGAGGCTACAGTCCCGGGGAGCTCAGGGAGGGCTGGAGAAGAGACATTTCAGAGGAAGTAACCACCGGACATGGTGACAGATTGGGAACAGGATGAAGGAAAGGGAGGGGTCAGAGATAGTGGGGGTGGGGCAGGCCCAGACCCAGCCTTATTCCCCTGCTCCTCCCACCCTCCAGCCTGCCCGCAATCCACACACCCCGTGGCTTTTCCTTTTTCATGGGCTTTTGTCCTGGGGAAGGGACTCCAGCTTGGAATCTTCCCCCTCAAGCTTACTCCACCTGCTTGAAACCTCATGTAAAGAGGCATGTGGGTATCTGTCTCTCCTCCTCACCGCCCCCCTATTTCAGGCCCAGGCCCCTCAGCCCAGGGGCACCTGTGCCCAGTTGCGCAGGTAGGTGAGCTCATGGAAAATTAGCATTCCGAGCTGGCCTTCCTCCTGCTCTGCCGCAGCGGGAGCCGCGAGGAGCCTGAAGAGAATGACAAGTGCCTCTCAGGCTTTCCTGGACCTGCGCCTCCCCCTGTCCGGGCGATCTGCCTTTCCCTCACCTGGGAAAAGCCAGGCCCCAAAATAGCCGCCCAGAGACATCACCTGTCACCTGCTTCGCATGACTTAGATGACGAGGCAGAGGGGGTTGGGGGCTGGAGGGAAGAGGAGCTGGACAGCTTCTGTGTGTGGAAGTTGGGGTGCTATCGCTTGCCTTTCCCGTCAGCCCTGGGGAAGGATTCCTTTTCTCTGCAAAGCTTTTCCCTTTCCTCTCCTTTGTCTTTCCAACCCCTCCTTTCTCCCTTCTTTTCCTTGTTTCCCTCCCTCCCTTTTCTCCCTTCCCATCTTCTCCCCTCTGCCCCCCTTCCTCCCCTCCTCCTGTCCTCTCCTGGCTCTGATTGGCACCTGGTGACTCCCAAGGTTAGGAAGCTCAGTCAGCTGCCTGCATAATTAGCAGATCATTCCTAATCATGCCGGGGGCAGAGGAGGTGACCCAGGAGCTTTTCAGGGTCCGCAATGCCAAGGGATAGGACCTGCAAGAGGAGGACAAGCTGGTGGTCCCTCCTCCCCAGCAGCCTCCGTGGGCAGGTGGGAAGGCGTGAGGGTGTGCTGATTGCAGGGGGCAGGGAGGCTGTGGCTGGAAATCATCTGTGAGTGGGTGGGGGGTCAGCATGGGAGGTGGGGACTGGGAGCCCAAGTGGTGGTCCCTGTGGTGCTCCAGGAGGAGGAGTGGCTTCCTGTCACCCTGCCCCTGCCTTCATGGTGTTCCCTGTGAAGTGCCTGTTTCCTGGGCCTGGACTGTCCTCCCCCATGTCTGCTCAGCACCGCCTCTTCTTGCTTTCCTCTGAGCACCTGGAGCCCCTCATCCCTCCTAACCTCGTGGGTGGTACTAGCACCTGATTCACCAGCTAGCTCGGGAACATGGCACACCGCTGCTCATTCTTCCGTGCTATAGAAGTCACCAGCCCCGTGTCGCAGCTGAAGAAGCCCGAGGCATAGGCCAGTTCATTGAATTGCTCAAGGTCCCACTGCTGCGAAGTAGATGGTAAACGTACCTGCTTCTGTCCCTGGGAGATGTCTGCTCCCCGGTTCATCTCTGTCCTGGGCTCTGAGCAGACTGGCTGAACCAGTTCCATTCCTGACACCCACAGAGACCGCACTGGGGTCTGGGCAAATGTGTTTTGGGGACTTGGCTTTAGTGATAAGCTTGGAAACTGACCTGCCGTGAAGCAGACCACCGAGTGAGGGAGCATAGATTAGGAATGGCAAACAGATCACCCTCTTGCCACTACTCCCCCAAACCCTTGTGGAGGGCACTGCTAATCAGTCGTGGCTTTCCGTCCCAGCCACCTGTGGCCTGCTGGTGCTTCCTGTTGCCACCTTCGGCACTGCCACTGCCCATCGTGAGAGCCCTTTCACCCGTGCTCTGCGCTCTTGGCACCACGGCTCCGACAGTGAGAGGTTGGACAGCCTGGGGGCCGTTACTTAGACTGGTAGGCTCTTGGATGACCCTGGAAATCCTGTCTGCTTTCCCCTGCCCCCCACAGCAGCCTCCCTCAGAGCATTTCTTACGGGTGCTCATCCGCGGGAATCTGATTTGCAGAGCTCTCCTAGAAGGAAAGTTTACTAGAAAGTTCTCCTTGTGCAGAACTGAGAGCTGGTTCCTTGTCACTCCACCCGCTGGTCCTCATGCTGCCTTTGGGGGTAACAGGGTAAGTGCAGTCGCTTTTCCACCTGCTAGCACTTGTGACGGTTTTGACATACGAAGAGAATTACTGTATTGTCTAAGTCACCTCACCTGTTGCCAGAACACTCAGGACATGAGTAGCTCACTCCTCACCATCACCCTCCTTTGGACGTTCTTGAACTTGTCACTTTTCTTTCACCCAGTATTTGTTACATGCCAAACACAGTGCCAGGTGCTAGGGACACAGCAGTGACTAAGACCTATAGTTAGTCTAGAAGGAATTCAGAGTTCTCTTAAATTGTGGTTCTGGTTTAAAGGGGACACAGCTATAGAGAGGTGGGTGCCCAGCACAGATTAGCTCACTAATCTGGGGTCTGTTTCCTCTCTAGTGCCCCCAAGAGAGTGGATGTCCCCTGTTTACTAAAAGAAGGGAGAAGGGACAAGGAGCTGTGTGCACCAAGATCCCGTTTCCTTCTTAAGCTGCTTAACACAGTTTTAGCTCATACTGAGCTCTAGTTAACCAAAACGTCAGGCCTTGCTGCTAACCCTCCATCTTCTGCGTTTGTGCACTGGACTTCTTAGACCTAAATGCTGGACCTCATCCCTTGTCAGTTTCGTCTTGCTGATTACAGTCCATGCTTCTGGACTCTTAAGATTTGTGAGTCTTGATTCCCCATACAGACCATGTTGACCCTCCTCCATTCGCTCCCCCGCAGTTTACTAACCCAGTGTTGCATGAGCTGGACGAGACCCTGTCAGAGAACTTCGTGCAAGGCTGAAATCAGTCCATTGCTCGGCAGTGCGCTTCAGGCGCTGTTCCTCATCTGGCTCTGAGTTTCTCTAAATGTGCTCCAACCCCCCTAGCTCCATCTCGTCCACAGGATTTTGTGAGAAGCCGTCAGAATCCTTGCTGACTCAGGATGCACTGTGTTTAAGGTTTTCCCCTGCTACACCAGTCTAATATTCCTGTCAGAAAAAGAAAGGCTGTGAATTTAGAACAATGCTGGCCCCTGGGAGCTGCCTCTTTCTCTTCAGAGGGCTTACAGACCCTCGATTTAATAATCCATTCTGGAAGTTTGCCAGGGTTTATGGTTAAGCTCTGTGTTCACAACTAAGAGAGATCAGCCCTTCTCTCCTTGGTGGAAGAATGAGAACAAAACGTCCTTTGTCCCTCTCCAGTTCTGCTGTCCCTCCCACTCTCCATGTGGACTTCAGGCCGAGCTGTCATATAACCACTGAGGTGGCTTCCGCACCCGGGCCAGGATGGCTGGGCTGGGAGCTGGAGGAGGTAACTTGCGCACAAGTACCCTTTCTCAGCGGACACAAACCCTTCTTCCTGTCAGAAGAGATGGAGCTCATGCAAGTCTGGTGGTTCTTCGTCCTCTCACTGGAAGGCAGCTCTGCCCTCAGTTCTCTGTCTCCTTCGCTGCCCACTCAGCCCAGTCTGTCAGAGAAGACTAAGCTGCTTTGGGTGCCTGCTTGTACCCCAGCCTCCTGCCTCAGTGAGCCCCTGCACATAAGGGGCCAGGAGTAAGCAGGGAGACTGCAGGGAGCTGAGACTCCTGGGCTGTGAAATTGGCTGATCTGGCAGGTTCTCTGGGGGGCCAGAATCTTCTAGAGTTGGTAGGGTTTGATATAGGAAGATGGGTCCAGGGCCTTGACCTTTAAAGAAATCCTGGTGTTCCCTGACCCCAGAGACCGTGGGGGCCCCCCTGCCATCGCTGTGGCCTCTGCCCTTTCCCAGTAAACTGGCGCTGGCAGTCTTGCCTCTTTCCCACCTGTATGCTCCCTCTGGCCAGGTGGGTGCCGACACGCACCCTCTCTGAATGTGAGGCGTGGAGGTCATGGGCAGGAACTAGAGTTTGTGCAGGTGGGGGAGCAATTGGGAGGAGGATACCCTGGCCCCTGTTCACCCAGTCCACTCCGCAGGGAGAAGAACCTGGCCATGTCTCAGTAACGGGGACAGTGTGAGGCTCCTGTGCATTTACGTTGAGGGCACATGGGTGTTCATCACTCATGGAGCTCTCCAGGTGCCGGTGCTGGGAAGACAGCAGGGAACAAAGCCCAGCCGTCTCCCCGTTGGAGAGCGGATAGGCAATAGATGCATGTCTAGTGGCTCCCTGTGAAAGCGGAGGTTGGAAAGTGACAGGTGCACATTTATAGAGGCGGTGGTCAGGAGGTCTTCAGTGAGGAGTGTGCTCGGTGAAGTAAAGAAGCCAGTCCCGGGGCTGTCGCAGGGATGGCATTTCATTCAGTGCAGAGGCCCCATGGGAACATGTTTGGCCTGTTCAGGGCCCTGGAGTCCTTGGAGCCCGATGTGCCAGGAAGGGTGGGTGGAAGCCTCTGAGCGAGCCCTCTGGCCACACACGGGAACCATGGTGAGGACTTTGTCCACTGGAGCCATTTATTGTGTGTCAGGGCAGTTCCACATGAGTGGGTCTGGGACTTGATTTAGACCCAGCTTTGCCCACCCTCCCTCCTCCTTGGGAGCTCGAGTCTCATCTGGAAATAGGCAATTTTGCACAGGAATCATGACTATTTTCTCTTCTCTCCGCTTGCCCCTGCTTGAGGCTGTAAATTCCTGGAGGCAGGGGCCCTGTCCCTGACAGATGGCAAGTCCAGGTACCACCCTGGGGCGAGGGTGATTACCCATTCGTACCCAGAGCTCCAAGAACTCAGTAGAGTTCATTCAGACGCTTCAGAGTAGAGATCTATGCGGAGGTCACCTGGACAGTTAAAGGTCAGCCATGACAAGCAGGTAACACTGTATTCTAAGGGTCCCTGTGGAAGCCCTTGGCTTTGCGGTTTGCAGATAGAAGCAGGGGTGCAGGAGACTGCAGGGGCTTGGGGAGCAGCCCTCGGCCGCTGAGTTTTGTTTTTTCCCCCCCATGGCAGAATCTCTCAGCGAGTAGAGCTCAGCCGGAGGCAGCTGCAGGCCATTGGGGAGAGGGTCTCCTTGGCCCAGGCCAAGATTGAGAAGATCAAGGGCAGCAAGAAGGCAATCAAGGTAGACCGTGTGACCCCGAGTCCCCGTGGCTGGCAGGCAGTCCCAGCAATCCCATCGCTGTTCTCTCCCTATGCTCCTGAAGCTGCCTAGTCTCTGTTCGCCTTGCCCAGCCACACCTCAACCTTTCCTGCTTAACCCCACCACCACCACCCCCCTCTGGAGCATCACTCTCTGGAGCATCTTGGACTCCCTGTGTCCCCAGGTGTTCTCCAGTGCCAAGTACCCAGCTCCAGAGCGCCTGCAGGAGTACGGGTCCATCTTCACGGGTGCCCAGGACCCTGGCCTGCAGAGACGCCCCCGCCACAGGATCCAGAGCAAGCACCGCCCCTTGGACGAGTGGGCCTTGCAGGTCTGAGGGGCTCACACACTTACAGGGGGTGATCAGAGGTGGTCCTGGGTGTCGGGGAGGAACTGAGGGCTCTATTCCCCGAGAGGACTTGGACTGGGATGGGTGGTCACTTTGGCCCAGTCCTGAAGCCCACCATCCTTGCGCTACTGCCCCTGCCAGGAGAAGCTGAAATACTTCCCTGTGTGTGTGAACACCAAGCCTGAGCCTGAGGATGAGGCCGAGGAGGGGCTCGGGGGCCTTCCCAGCAACATCAGCTCTGTCAGTTCCTTGCTGCTGTTCAACACTACAGAGAACCTGTACGGCACACAGCAGGGCCCTGGGAGGGTGGCTGGGTGGCCTGGCCTGGCTTTGTGGGGCCCCAGGGCGGATGGGGGGACATCAGACTCTGGTGCGGAAGTCTGCAGGCTGGGGAGCCCATAGCCCAGCAGTCTGATTGCCCTTTTGAGGTGTCGACGTCCACAGTGTAGACTAACTGTGGCCTGGATGAAGTAGGAAAGCTGGGTCAGGACCCTGGGCCTTGAGCTGATGATGGGCTGCCCGGTATCCCTTCCACCTCTGTAGGTACAAAAAGTATGTCTTTCTGGACCCCCTGGCTGGTGCTGTAACAAAGACTCACGTGATGTTGGGGGCAGAGACTGAGGAGAAGCTGTTCGATGCCCCTTTGTCCATCAGCAAGAGGGAGCAGCTGGAGCAGCAGGTAGAGCCCATGCTGCCCGCCGGGGGGGGGGGGGGGGGGGGGGGCAAGAAAGCCTGGCAGCGGCCTCTAAATAACTGGTCTGTTGAGCCCCTGCTCCCACCCTGCTGTCCATGGGGATGCACGAGGCCCTGCTGACTGCCCCAGGGTCTAACTGAAGGGCCCAAGCCCCCTTCAGCCCCCACTCGTACCCCCACCTAATCCTGTAGGTTCCAGAGAACTACTTCTATGTGCCGGACCTGGGCCAAGTGCCTGAGATCGACGTGCCATCCTACCTGCCCGACCTGCCAGGCATCGCCGATGACCTCATGTACAGCGCTGACCTGGGCCCCGGCATCGCCCCCTCCGCCCCTGGCACCATTCCAGAGCTGCCCACCTTCCACACAGAGGTGGCCGAGACTTTCAAGCCGGGTGAGTGGAGAGCAGCAGTTGGGCAAGAACCCCCTTACTTGGCCACTTGCATTCCTGGGCACCTCACACTTTCCCACACTTCTCTTTCAGACCCAGAAGATGGGGTGCTAACAGCACCCCCACCACCACCACCGCCACCCCCGCCTCCCCCAGCTCCGGCTGTGCTGGTCAACGCTCCCCCACCCCCGCCCCAGCCCATGGCCTCCCAGGTCCAAGGTGCCAGGGAGGAGGACAGCAGTGGCGGTGTGTCTCTAGGTAAGAGCAGCACTAGGGTATGCGGAGGGTCAGGGTGAGGGGCGTGTGCTCTTTGAGGACACCTCTAATTTCTGGATCCCGGGAGGGTTTCCTGTAGGTTTATCGCACCATAAATTCTAGATCTTCAGAATAGTTCGGTTTTCAAAATCTTGTTCCCCTGGGTTCGTGAAATAGTGGCTTTCAAACTCTGTAGCCCCCCAGAATTCTTCTCTCCAGAGTAGAGGGAGCCTGGATGTGGACAGGTAGAGCCGTTGTCCCCCATTTCCAGTTACACCAGTGGGAAAGGGGCAGCTACTGGAAACAGTAGAAGGCTTCAGCAACAAAGTACTCATATCCGTAAATGTCAGGATTTCAGTTTTAGCAGGACATCTCCCCGCCTATCTCCAGCACCCAAAGGTGGCACAGAAACCCCATGTAGGCTCATGTGTCAAGTTCAGACACTGTCTCCATCAGTAGAGTCCCACAGTCCACCTCTGCAGTGGCCCCTAAACTAGGTGGCATTAGGAGAGGGACCAGAGGTGCCTGGACATAGGACTGGCTGAGCTCAGGCAGATGCAAACAGCATCTAGGCTGCAAACGGTCTCCCAGAGCTCAGACTCCCTCACTGGCTTCCTCTTTCAAAAGGAAAGACCCATAGCCAGGCTCAAGGGGAAGCCCCTGGACCTCCAGAACCTCAGGCTGGGCAAGGCTGTCCTGCAGCATGGCCTGCCTGAGCAGCCCTCTTCCTCACACCCTGCCCCCTCCCCAAGCTGCAGTCCAGGGAGCTCCCAGGGAAGTGGTGGACCCCTCCAGTGGCCGGGCCACTCTGCTGGAGTCCATCCGCCAGGCTGGGGGCATCGGCAAGGCCAAGCTCCGCAGTGTCAAGGAGCGCAAGCTGGAGAAGAAGAAACAGAAGGAGCAGGAGCAAGGTGAGAGGATCCTCAGCCCGCTCGGGTAGGGGGGCTCTCAGGAAAGGGCCACCTTCTCTCGTAGCTGCCACCAGACTCCCAAGAGGTCAGAGGAGCAGCACCCAGCCCACCCGCCCCATGCTTTCCCCAGGCAGTCTGTGGGAAGCCCTGGGCAGCTGTCCCTAACATTCCCACCCTTCCTGCCTAAGCTGTGGGTTCCTTCCTGGTTTTGTAGCCTGCTTAGAACCTTCCTCTCTAAACTCATAGGAGACGAAGCCTCCCCCAGCTCAGATTCTGCCAGGAACTGTCTTAGGACATGGCTGGGGACCTGAGCTGCTGTAGGGACTGCAGACCTGGAGGGTTAGCGCAGTCCTGCTTCTCCAAGCCTCTTGAGGCCGCAGGTTCCGTGCGCTGCATCCTGAGTGCAGCACGAACAGAACATTCAGGCCCTGGGGCGCCTGGGGGGCTCAGATGGTTAAGCCTTCGGCTCAGGTCATGATCCAGGATGCTAGAATCAAGCCCCGCATCAGGCTCTCTGCCCAGTGCAGAGCTTGCTTTTCCCCTCTCCCTCTGCTTGTGCTCTCTGGCTATCACATAAATAAAATTTTAAAAGAAAAGAACACCTGGAGCCAAAGCCGCAGTGCCTTTGGGTCCCGAGCTTGAGTTCTAGCTAGATTTCTGAGATTTGCGCTGTGACTTCAGGCAAACTGCCCAACAACCTCTCTGGGCCAGCTTCCTTGTCCGTACAGTGGGGCCCCTCCTCCTTGCCCATTTTGTCTCACGGGGCAGCTCTGCCAGTTTAATAGTGCCCCGGTGCTGGCTCCAGTGACCGCCTGCAGCTCTGGGACCTGGCAGTGATGCCGTGGCTGGGGGGTGGGGCTGACAGGTATGGAGAGTGAGCAGAAAAGAGGACCAACCCCGGGAAGGTCACCCCAGGGGCAGATTTTGTCCTTGGTCCCCTCATTCTTCTTGACCTGGGACTTCTTCCTGCTACAGTGAGAGCCACAAGCCAAGGTGGGGACCTGATGTCGGATCTCTTTAACAAGCTGGTCATGCGGCGTAAAGGTAGGACACGGAGCCTGGCTGCCTTCCCTAGGCTGCGAATCTCAGGATGTTCTGTATCCTGCACATTCTGCTTTTTTCTTCCTGTTTTTTTAAGTCTCCAGTGGCTGGGTGAACCAGTGTCCCATACTAACCCCCCTCACCCTCCACCTCTGCCCTCCCAGGTATCTCTGGGAAAGGACCCTCGACGGGGGCCAGCGAGGGGCCAGGAGGAGCCTTTGCCCGAATGTCAGACTCCATCCCACCTCTGCCTCCCCCACAGCAGCCACCTGGAGAAGAGGATGAGGACGACTGGGAATCCTAGGGGCTCACTCCTTCCCACCGAGACCCAGATTTAGGTCTCACCCTCACATGGACACGACCAGAATGAGATGCCTGGCCTGTGGGTCTCGGCCCTGCTACCCAGGGAGGAACGGGGACCATGGAGGACTGTCCCAGACCTGCGCCCGTTCCTTCTTCAAGGAGTGAGGTAGCCAGCTTCTGAGGCCAAGTGGCTGGGAGCGGGGAGCCCTTGTGCTCTCCTCCAGCCACAGACTGAAATGAGTACATGCATCAATAAAGCAGTGTCATGCGGGAACTGAGCATAAAGCAAGAGCGCACTTTTACTTAAGGAACCCTGGCTGTCCAGGGGGCGAGCGTCTCCTCCAAGCCGACACCTGTCCTCCCACTCCCCCTGGGCTCAGGCGGCAGGTGGGGGCAAAGCACTGGGTGAGCCAAGGGCCCTTCCTCTGGGTCAGGGACAGCAGAGAGGTGCTGTCAACAGGGCTGGCTGTTGCGGATGGAGGGAAGGGAGATTTTCACACAGGGAAAAATGTCTCTGTGACAGACACGGGGTCTCTAAAAATAGTCCTGCTGGGAGCCTAATGGCCCTTGGCGTAATGACTGAAGTCAGGGGAGGAGGTGTCTTAGAGTTTGCTCAAGTGGCTGAGTGGGAAGGAGGTGCCACTGACGTGGGAGGAGGACATGGAGCCAGGCCAAGGGAGCTAGAAATGCTGTGGGACAGGTTAGGGGCCAGCACTGGTTGGGGAAGAGAGAGACCAGCAGATGGGGGAGTCAGCACATGGCTCTTCCCAGTTCTTAACACCGAGAAAGGTGGTAGGACTGAGGTAGTCAGAGGGCCCTGGGCAGAAGGAGCCCCTATAGACACCAGGGACCTGGGGTTGGATAGAGGGAATGCTCTTGGTTTTGAAAAGAAGGTGAAGGTCTAGAACAACAAATTGTAGCCAGAAAAGGGAAAGGCTAGAGGGCATGTTCTGCCTCACCTGTGAGAGAATGGACACCAAAGGAGGACAGAGATGCCGCAGTGGAAGACTGGCCGCAAAGCAGGGCAGGGAGCTGGACTCTGGACCGTGGTGAATGGGCATTCAATTCCAGGGAGCCAGACTACCCTGGGATGGGTCCCAGGATGGCCAGGACCCACTGTTTCTTCAGCATCGACCTGATGTTCTCTTACTGTCTTTTCTACCTGTGCCTAGTCCTGGCAGCCCACTGATTCCAGAAAGGGGCTGGTCTGGTCTCCAGCTGGGCTTCACCTTTTTAGGCTGAACCCCCACAAAGCAGGCATCAGGCAAACATTTCACGCAAGCAGCTGGAAGGAAGAGGCTGGCATCTGGGCAGTGGTGGGCCATCCATCAGGAAGGGACAGACTTCTCACGATGAAACTGGGGAGACGGAAAAACAGTGAGGCACGAGATCTCAGGGGTGGGGGGGCTCTCAGAGAGAGCGAAAGGCAGGCCTGACCTTCCTCATAGCAGCAAAGGCAGGACCAAAGGTGGCTTTGACCTCTACACGGTCTCGGATCCAGGCTGGCAGCTTTCCCAGGATAGGTGGGCGGGCATACCGCTGATCCAGAAGCACTATGCTGGCAAAATCCTTCTGGTGCCTGATGGCCCTGCCTAGGTGGGGACAGAGGTTGGGCTCTCAGCTAAACCAGCCTCCCCCACAGTGTATTTCTATCATGCTCCCTCCTTCCTGTCACCCCATTCTCCTGCCATGTATCCCAAGAGCCAGGTACAGTCCCAGGCCTACCTATAGATTGGTTGACAGCCTTCATACACAGATTCTCCACCAAAGCCTTCCCTGGTGGTGGCTGACCTGGGCCTCTGGGCTGGGGAGGGCAGAAGACAGCACCTGTCAGCATGTTCTTGCCCACCCCCCACCCCCGGCGCTCAGTGTTCTGAGAAAATGACCGCTCGGCGTGGGAGAAAGAGCAGCGGGCATCACGGGCACAAGGCCAGCAGCAGCTGCGACAGAGGAGATGGCAGAGTGGCTCCAGAGGGTAAAGGGGTGCGTCCACGCCCTGGAGCAGACGGGAGACAGGCACACATCGGGGGGCAGTGGGGAAGGCACAGCACTGCAGCCCCGGTATCGCAGCCCCAGAGGCAACAGCACCTCCTCCCAGCCGTCTCCTCCCAGCCTCGGGACACTGGAGGTACTCACTAGGGTCTGGTCCAGGTAGGCCATCTTCTCCTGCAGCTCTGGTGACCTGATGTTTGGGTAGGGCATGCCTACCATAACCACACACCTAGGGCCGAGGAACATGAGGCCGTGGCGCGGGGGCAGTCAGGCCCCCAGTGTGTTTGCCAAGGGCCAGGCCTCACCCTCCTGTCATCAACTGCTACATCCAGCGCTCTGTCACACCCCTCAAGTTGTGCTTGCTGCCTCTACCTCCCTCCACACCGGGAGCAGGTGTGCTTGGCCGAGAGACCCAGTGCAAGCCACATGAATGGAGTCCCCACAAAACTCTGCTCTGCCTAATTTCCACCTGGAGCTGAAGGGCCAAAGCTACCTCCCCACAGAGCTGAGTGACCTAAGCAGCCAGCCCGGGGTGCAGACTCCCACTGGCATGAGCTTGCAGGCAGGGACCCGGCCATTTGTGGAGTGAAGGGTGATCACAGCAAAGCCCAGAGATGAGAGGCCCACAACTTACCGGCCAAGGTTGTCAGAGAAGTTAATACCTTCACTCATCTTTCCTCCAACCACAGAGAGGAGCAGAGCACCTGTCACCGTGCCTCCCGCCTGGCCACAACACTGCGGGAAATACCAGTCCAGGTTGTAGAGCCAAAGCTTGAGGCCACCCAAAATGCTGCCAGCTGTTTTCTGGACCCAAGGCCTCGGAGTTACACTTCTCACCTTAATGCACCTGGAATACTCCGCCAGCACCTGTTCCACCTGGTTTGCTTTCTTGGGTTCCTGAAATATCTGAAGGAAAACAATGTCTCCCAGGAAAGGGTTTCAGAATGCATGGGCCCCAGGTCTGCTCGTGGCCTTTATGTTTTCCAGACTGGGAACAGGAGGGGCCCCCAGAGTCAAAGGGTTCTAGGGAAATCCTCCAGAGGTGATCAGGGGTTCCAAGTGGGGGGAGTAAGGAGCTAGCAGAAGTCCAGACAGTTCTCTGACATGCATGAGATATCCTAGCAGGAACTCTAGGTGCCACTGTCCTAATAAGTGGGAGTTCTAGCTGAGAGGTCACTCACCTTTTTCCTGACAGCCAGGCGGGCCAGCAGCCCACTCTGATCCCAGTGGGCATAGACCTGGCGTTGGTACTCATAGGAGGGGAAGAAACAGACCACCCCTCCAGGGACCACAGTGCACAGGTTACAGAGAATGCGACCAGTCTCATCCATCTAAGGAAGGCAGACAGACAGCCCTCCCTGGAGTCATTCCTGAGGCCATATCCAAACCGCTTCCTGACTCTGAGACTCAAAACCACATACAGAGATCCAAGTGTGACTGCAGTCATGGGGAGGACCTGTGGCCGGAAGCACCCCCTCCCCCGCCCCCCTCCCCCGCACATCACGATGCTAGTGCACTGGAGCTAAAACCAGCTGGCATGCGCCGAGGCCTCCCGGCTCAACTCCCAATGCCTACGGGCCACTGGGGACAAGTTCCACTACAACAAATCGGACACTGAAAACCCCACGTGTGCCTCTCGAGACAGGCCCCAAGCCCCATGTTCCTGCCCGGCGCGGGGAGCGATAAAACCAAATGGCAAGAGAACCAAAGGAAACAAGCAGATTCTCCTCAGGTTCATCCTAAAGGAATGGCCCAAGGTTCTCAGAAAACATTATTTAATGGTCGAAGCAGTTAGGGGAGGGGGAGCTCAGGCCTCCCAAGGAGCATGCAGATGGGACACTATCCAGCCTGGGCTGCCTCCGTGTGGAAGACCCCAGCACTAATCTCCCTAACACCTGAACACGAAAAGCGCAGGCCAGGGTGCCCAGCACCCCAGAAACCTCTCTCCTGCCCCGGCGAAGGCAGTGGTAAGGTGAGCGGGCTGGTACTAACCATCTGCGGCAGCTCTCTCTTCTGGTATGTGAACTCCAGCTGCTGGCTGGAGGGGCCACTGCAGATGACCAGGGGCAAGATATTGTCTGGAGGGATCACATGACCTGCAGAGACCCCAGGGAGGGGCTGAAAACGAGGGGCTGACGAGTCTGTAAGGCAGAGTCTGGAAAGCGCGCTCCCCATCCCTGTCTCCACGCCAGGAAGAGCAGTTCCCACACCCGCCCACGTGCCTGCTCCCACAGCACAAGTGGGTGGTACTCAGACCTCCCCACAAGGCCACCGTGCGAGAGCAGAGAGACGTGAGCCCACGTGAGAGCTGGCAAGGGACTGAGCTCCCATCTCACAGGCTCCTCAGCCCCTGGGGCCTGATGAGAGCACAGGGTCAAACCGCAACGACAAGGGGCCGGAGAGTGACACGTGGCCCATTCCACCCTGGACAGGGATTCTCACCACAGGAAAACTCCACCACTCGCTCAGCTTCCACCCCAGCACAGGCCAGCAGCTGCTCCCGGAAGTCAGACACCTGCAGACCACAACAGCAGGGCTCTGTGATCCCCGAGAGGGCCGGGGACCACAGGCCTGAGCAGGCAGGGGACCCTGGCAGGGAGGGAGGGAGAGCGCCACACTTTGGGGAAGACGAAAGTCTGACCTGGCACAATATTACATAAGAATAGGGAAAAAGAGGTAAAAGGTAAGGCAGATAATAAATTGGCAAAAATAAATAAATAAATAACGATAACCCAGGATTGGATAGTCTCAGTGAGCCTGTGGGAACAGCACGGGAAATCTGGTGAACTGGGTACAGTGTTCTCACCCCTGCCTAGGCAACCGAGAGCACCTGACAAAATCCACACGTCCAGGTCCCAGCCTCAACTACCGGAGAAGGACCTGTGGGGGGATGGACGGGTGGGACAGACATATGCGTTTGTAATTCTAAAGCACTCCAGGATTTTCACCTACTGAATTGGCAAGAATCCTAAGGCGTGACCCCTCCATGAAGAAACAGGCTGCTGGGAGACAGAACAACTCCAGCTGGAGGGGAACTGGACAGTATTTCGTAAGCTGGATGTATTTTTACTTTTTAGCCTGGCAGTGCCCCCCACCTAGGGGTGCCCCCGAAGGTACAGCTCCGCAAGCCAACACCTGCGCAGGGATACTCCTGCACGTGATCTCTGAGCACACAACTGCCCTTCCGCCCTTCCACCCTTCCCCTTCGGGAGGGCCCAGCGCATGCGCTCACCACACCCTTGCAGTGTAGAGCGCCCGCTGGCAGGCAGGACACACACCTGCAATGGTCACCGAACAGCGTGAGCGCCACAACACTGGCGCCGCAGCCACTGACAGAACAGGGAGAGGAGAGAAGTGAATATATGTATTTGCTTAGTTCTGCAGAGAAATGCAATGAAAGCAGGCGAGGACAGACTGTCGCAAAAGTGACTGCCTCTGGGCACAGAGAGCAGCCTGGAGACGGACGGAAGTGGGACTTTCTGAAGGCACCTTCCAGGCAGTTTCAACTTCTGAACCATATAGGTGTTTACATATTTTAAAAATACATTAAGTCAAAAATAAAAAAATTAAAAAGCAAACGCTAAAACTGAAAACAGACGGCAATAAAAAGGACCTGTTTGTCACAGTCACAACAGAAACACACAAGGAGCCTGACTTCCAGGGACTTCAGATCCTTAGTGAGCATACATCCTTAGTAGGATACACTCTCCGAGCAAAAATAAATGCAAAGAAATTAAATTTCAATCACTAGTTTACTGTTAGAATATCGGTAGTATAGGAAAGTATTTGAGGTCTCCTGTGGGAGAGTGCAAGTAATAAGATAGAACAAACGTAATAAGAAACCAAATGTTCAGCTCAAGAAAAAAGATATACAGTGGAAGGTCAAACAAATTCATGAATTTTCATTTAGAAATACGCATGATTTTTTAAAGCCATCTTCCCCAGTCTGTCTACAGAAGGTCTAAAAGCAATTACAATCCAGGAGCACGACCAACACCCCCGGCACCTGGATGCTGGTTTCCACAGACCAATCCCCAAATAAGGAAGCCAGGTTACTTGGAGAAATGAAGGATTCCAGATCTGGCGCAAAGAAGGTATAAGGTGGCCTGGGACATTCTGCATTCTGTCGTGCCAAAAAGCAAGAAAGCATCCCAAGGCCAATAAGGGCCTCGTCAAGGACCAAGGGCAGCATGTGGGGGCTCTGAGGGGCCGGGCCTGAAACACCTGAGCATCAAAAGCAGCAAGGACTAGAGATGATTTTAATTTGTGAACAAAAATCTGAGTCTATACACAAGAAAGAAAAATGGAAAACTAACAGAGTGGCAGGAGTGGTTCCAGTGGCAGAAGAGAGGGACCAGAGTGTGCGGGCACTGAGGAGCCTTCCACTGGCTCAGTCCCGTGCCACGCATACCTTAGGGACAGAACCGCTGTGCAGAGATGTGGTTCTATGTGCCTCCATGTTGCTTAAAACAGAGAAAACCTGGAAATCACCCGAATACCTAACAAAAGAAGAGTGGTTCTACAAAATATAACATACTCACGTAACAGAGTAGAGCCAGAGCGCGGTGGGATAAATGCACACTACTGACAAGGAACAATGTTTATGACATTCTGTTGCCGGCTGAAAAATCCAAATCGTAGCAACAGCATGTAGAGATGGAGATTTTTGTTTTTAAAACGTATGTATATTTGTAAAAATTACACACAAAGACTACTATAATGATATACACTAAAACAAATCTTTTGGTGGTGGAATTAAAATCTTATTTTTTTTCCCTGCTTTTGCTGGTCTCTGCTTTCTACAATGAAAGCATAATACTTTCGTGTGTGTGTGTGTGTGTGTGTGTGTGTGTGTGTGTGTGTGTGAGAATTTTTAAGAGAGGGAAGGTGGTTATCCCTGGTGGGTCTAAGAAAGGCATGGCATTAAGGCACCACCATCTCGATGGGGGCCTGCGATTCCAGAACAGCTGTCTCTGGGAGAAATGTGCCTGTGGCTCCAGAAGCACCAAATGGGCAGCAGTGCCCTTACACCCTCGCCTACCCCTGGCCCCAGGCTAAAGGCCCAGGCCTGAGACAGTACAGCAATGCCACCTGGTGGGCGCTGCTCAGCCTGCTCAAGCTGACCCCCTTCTGGTTTGGGGGCCCACTGAACAGGAAGAGGCCTGACTGCAGCTGTCCCATCCCAGCACCTGGGGCACAAGAGGCGGGCTCTGGTTCCCTTACCGGCTGCATAGTGCCCCCTGCGATGACCACGGCCCGGCATTCCTTCACCACCTGGGCAAAGTGTACGGCTGGATTCAGGAGCAAGAATTTGAGGCTACTCTGACAAAGACTTCCTGAAAAAAAGACAGACAGCTCTGTGGGGCAGAGGGGCGGGCTGCAAGCCCAACAAAGACTTTCGTGAGTCTGAGGCAGAAGGGAGCTTGGTCATGTCTACGCAGGAACCACAGGGATACCACTTTCCTCTTTGATGAAGTCCCATTTAATCTCCAGGACAACCCTGTGGTAGAGAGCTTGATCACCTACCCTTGTACATTGATCTTCAGAAAGACAATGAAACAAAGCTTGGAGGTGAGGGAATCAAGACTCAACCCACCTAACCACAACCACCAGGCCACATGGCCTCCCTCACAGCCTGGCCCAAGGTGCCCCACTGTCCTAGTGCCTCACACCCCCCTCACCACAGGCCAGCAGACCAGTCACCAGCACCCTGCTTCCTGATCCTCGTCCAGGAGGCGCCACGAGTCTCTCCATGCTCTGGCTTGGCGGCCCATGCCGGCTCCTCCTTGGAATTACCTTGGCGGCTCAGGATGACCCTGCCATCCTGGTTGGCAGTGGTGAGGGCTGCTAGGAAGGATTCAATGTGCATCAGCGGGGAAGCTGGCCGTGGCAGCCTGGCCTCGCCCTCCTCCACAGGGCCCACAGGAGCTGTACAGAGCAGAAGGAAGAGGGTCTGTGACCACAGAGGCAGTGGGAGGGCCCCCTGCGGCAAGCCTAAAGCCATTCTCCGCAAGAGTGAAGTCCAGACATGAGGGATGGACATTCCTGTCCCCCACGTACAGCCCGGTCTCCCGCCTAACTCACTCTCAGCCACTGTGGGCTGCAGGGTCTGCAGGAAGTGCTGGAACCCAGCCAGTCTGGGCTGCTCCCTGGAGGGTGTGAGGACTGTGCCGTACCTTTCTGTGAAGCCGAAGAGCTGGGACGGAGTAAGAGAACACAGGGAGGAATGAGGGTGCAGCAGTGGGAGCCCTGGCTGGAGGGAGGTCCCGCCGCACACCAGACAGCCTGCAACTTGCCCCCTACCCCCACCTGCCATGAAGCCTCTAGCACCCCCACCCCCACCCAGCGAGCTGTGCTACAGGAAGGGAGCAGAGGGGACTCTGAAAGGCAGGGGGCGGCACTGGGGCGCTGCCAGGAAGGGGAAGGCACACCTTTCTGCTGATCATGCTCCTCTCACAGTAGCGCCGCACCTGTGAAAGCAAGCCTACTGCAGATATCTGGCCACCATTCGCTGGAAAAAAGAAACCACCAGCTTCCCAAACCCCAGGGAAGCAGGACTCCCTGCTTGCCCTCCCCTTGCCCCAGGAGCCCACAGCCTCCTTGTTGGCCAAGCGGGTCACCTTCCTCTGAGGTCACGCCTTTCCTGACGCCCCCACACAGCATGGTGGAAGCCTCGTGCAGGCAGTCCCCTCACACATGTGTGCACGACTCCAACCCTCTAGAAAGGTCCCCTGATCTCCTTCAATGTGACAGCACCTAAGCTGAACCTTGAAAGATTAAGTTTTTAAAAACCTACAGGAGCAAAGGCACGAAGGAGGTAAAGCTTGGGTTTGTTCAGGCGTGTCTGGTGCGTACGCTATGTGTAGCCTGGAAAGGAAGACAGCGAGTTGAAGCCTTTGAAGATTTCTAAAAAGGGTGCTATCTTTCAGCGAAGCTCCACTAGACCATAGTGTGGGAAAGAGAGCAGAAGGGAGAGGGAGTGCAAGTAGGGAGAGAGGGAGAAGGCAAGAGGAAAAGAGCCTCTCCTGATGTGGCAGCCATGGGAATGGAAAGGCTCCAGAAGTTCAAGAGCTATTTCTGGCTCTGGGAGCTGGTGACCATTTAGATGCAGGACCCAAAAGGAGAAGAAAGGAGTCAAAAAGGGCTAGATCGCCAGCCTGTCTGATGGGGTCATGGCAGTGACGGGGACCAAAATGGGTAAGTTGGGGGTGTGTGAAGACAAATGGGAAGGCTGGAGGGAAAGCAAAGGGTCTGGAGTCCAGGCAGGGGGGCTAACACGCCAGGTACCATCTGCTCACTTGTGTGTGACCTATGCCTATCCCTCCTGGGGTGACCTCTCCCAGCCTAGGGTCCCTCTGCTTCTGAGCGGTGATGGTACATCCTACCCTGGAGTCACAAAACCTGGTGCGCTGCTGTGAACGCAGTAAGTGCTCTGTATTGTCAGTAACTTAGAATCCCTGAGTCGTGAGTCGAGCAATGGTGGTGGGATCCTGCATAGCAGGCCCGGAGCGAGCTACCACCAGAGGCTGCACGCAAGTCCAAGGCCTGAGGGGGCAGAAGGGAGGCAGTTCGCAGCCACCTCAGCCCAACAGCAGGATCATGCTCCCAAGTTAACCTCCTGCTCGGACTAAAGGCCCAGGGCAGAGACTGTGCCGGAAGAAAGATGGAACAAGGCAAAGGACCTGGGAATTTCTGTTTGTGCTTATTTGGGACAATGAAAGGCACCTTTTCTCCCTAGTCCCTCGGACCCTTCAACCCTGGATTAGAGATTACTTTTTTCTTGCTGATGCAATGCTTTCAGGGATAAGTGATTACAAACACCTATGCTGTAGATCCTCAGACTTCTAGACTGCTTGAGGACATTAGGAATTTACTTTTTATTCCTTCGTCTTCACACAGTGTTCTGCTCACAGATGGTAATAAATATAAGCAAATTGGACACAAAAGGATGAAAATCTCTACCTTGAACAGGTTGATGTTGTCGATCTGGCTCTCAAAGAGGAAATCATTGATGGTCTTCAGCTCTGTCCCTTAGGGGTAAAACAAAGGGCCTTAGAATCCTTCCTTGGAAGATGGGAAGACCGAGGTCCCAGAGGTGAGCTCAGAACCGGCTCAGAGCAGCTCTGGGCCTCTGAAGGCAGTCCTCTTACCTGTCTGTGAAAGGCTCTGTGTGTTGGGATTTTGCTTAATGTTCCCTAAAATAGAGAATTCAAGCTGGTCAGGATGGTGACTCTCTAACCCCCAGCTTGTCACACTGAACACTGTACTCCTTAAATAAGAGCATTCGTAATTGAACAGATTTTTCTGCCATGTATAAGCACCCAAAAAAACCGCTGAGAGGACAGGAGGCTCTAGGTAGCCTCAAAATCTGACCCGTGTTTGCACATGGAGCCCAAAGCCTTGTGGATTTCATTCTTTTCACACCTCCTCCATGGAGGCTGGGACCAAGTGACCACCCTACTTTATGCAGACCCAAGGAGCTACACAGGGGCAAAGTAGAGATGGAAGGGAAGAGCACCAGCGCTGGGCAAAATCCCTCCAGCAAAATGGTCCCCTGGCTTCCTGGAACTCAGCTTGTACGCAAGCCTTCAGATGGACAGCCATGCAACACAAGAAAGGGCAGGTGACACAGAATCGTGAGAGCCACATGGACCTGGAGCCACAAGAGTCCCGCCATTAGGTTCACAAAGCAGAGACAGTTCACACCCCTGCTCTGAGCTCTAGTTTACTCAGCTGTCCACAAGGGTGAGCTCGCCTGTGTTCCGTGCTTTCCTCAAAGGTATGCTCCAAAGTGACTTCACGTGGTCCCATTATACTACGCTGCTATTACTACCTGGGGAGTAGAGTCTGGCAAAATAAAAAAGACTCTGAACAGGGGGAAATAAACTAGGAATCTAAAAAAGGATCTAAGGCTAGACAATTCAACTAAGCTGTAAGAGAGAAGAATCTTCTCCATCAATGGCCAAGATAATTCTTGGGGATGCAGAAAACCCAGGTGTCCTGACTGGCATCCAGGGAATGGACCACACAAGCATAGCAGGCCAGGGGTTAGGGAGGGCACGGTGCTCCTTACCACCCAACACAGTCACAAACTTCTCCAACAGATACAGGATCTGTTTGATGTACATCAAGTTCTTGGCCTTCAGACGCTTCCTGAGGAGACACCAATGGACATCAAGTGTTAGTACTCCACAAGCAACTTCCAAGTGCCTCAAACTGAGGCCTTTCTGTCTAGTGTCTTCCAGAGCAGGCCACAAGCAACAAATACACCCCCAGAAAAGAAGGCTCGCCGTGGCCCAAGGCCTTTGTAGCCACCTGTGGCGTCCCAAGCATTCTAGGCCTATGTGGGATACACACCATCGTGAACAGGAGGGGAACAGTGCGCTGGTCTCCCTGGCGCTGGGCCCAGGCCAGACGTGGAGACCCCAGTGCTTTCTCTGAGACTGAGCAGGATTTTCCCTTCCCCCTCAGGAGGCAGTGTCTTACCCATATCGTTCCATATACTGGAGCAACTGGGAATGGGCCTGGCAGAACTGGAGAGAACAGAGAATGGACGTGAGGGCAGGCCAGGCTCTACCTTAGATTATACCTAGAAAATGCCAGCCACGTCACATGGGAAGCGGTAAAGGAAGTGGGCCTGGGTAGAGACCAAAGGCCTTGAGGCTGCTGGGAGCTGAGAGGTGAAGGAAGGGAGGTTCTGCTGCAGTATCCACTTTAGGTCAGTAAAAAAAGCAAGAGGCTAACTAACTCTTTCAGGTAATGAATCTCCCTGTTAGTTTTTACTATGTTGGGCAAAGATGTATTTTCCACTAAGCAGAGAAGTGGTTCGAGGTAGCCATTACACTCTGGCCTAAGGTCAACCCTGGCATTGGTCAGTAGAAGTGGTGGGAGGCATGTGGGTGGCTCAGTCAGTTAAGTGTTTAACCTCACTCAGGTCACAATCTCAGGGTCCTGGGATTGAGTCTGGCATCAGGCTCCCCGCTCAGCAGGGAGCCTGCTTCTCCCACTCCCTCTGCCCCTCCCACCCCATCCCCACCCCCACTCATGCACACGTGCTAATAAAATTAAAAAAAAGGGGGGAGTGGGAATACCATGTGGGCTTCAGGGTCAGAAACCAGTGGTCAAGTCCCAGCTCCAAACTCCTGAGCTGTGTGACTTTCGGCACACTGCTTAAAGCCCCCTGAATCTCGGAGTTCTCAGTGTTAACTAGGAACACCAGCCCACATGGAGGCAGTGTGAAAATTCATGATACTGCACACGGGCCACGGCACAGAAGAGGTAATCAACAGTGGCCCTCAGAAACCCTGAGCATCCCTCAAAGCAAGGCTAATAATGCCGAACTACGTGAGGACCCCTGCTTCCTTCGCCCTATCATCCTGGCTTACAGAGAACCGGATATTAGCATCTGGGCTGGAGGGACTCAGGATGACTGACCTAGGACAGTGAAGAGCAAGGACACGAGCCACTTCCCCTTAGCTGGGTCCCCATAGTTCTACTATCTGCTGGAAATCCAGTTAGCCCCCGACGAGGCCACTGCCCCGACTCAAGGCACCCTCTCCCAAGCCACCTCCAGACCAATTCCAGGGCTTAGAGAAATGATCCACGTCCCTCCACATCCCTCTGCCCCATGGCAAGGCACTGGCCCAAGACGGGAGAGGCCGACCCACCTGGGAACCGCTGACCTCTGCACTGTGGATGCCCGTGATGGTGTCGATCAGGTTGTGCGCCTCGTCGATGAGCACCACCTGGCCCTGCAGCCGGATGCCCGCAGCCTGGCGGGTGGCCGCGTGCAGCAGCATCTGGTAGGGCAGCACCACGAGCTGGGGGGAGGGGCGGCCGCCTGAGCAGTGTTGGGGGGAGGTTGGGGGTGGGGGGGGTAGTCCTTGCTTTGGCAAATGTTCCCTGCCTACTCTAAGTGCCTGGTGCAAATGGTTTTAGCCAATCTGATTCTGACTGAACCAAGAGTGGGGGTGGGGAGAGGGGGAGCAGAGAGGAGTGTGGAACCCCTGCCCAGCCTTATCCATACCTCTGAAGTACCCGAGGTTCCTCAAAACACAGTGAACACGCCTGGTGTACTAGAAGGTAGCCCTACGCTCTGGTCCCAGGGCTGTGACTTCTTAGCTGCGTGACTTGGGAAAGCCACTTAAACTTTCTGAGCCTTAGTTTCTTCATGGGCAAAATGGACTTAATAAACTCTATCTCAAATGAGGGCCAAGGGCCAGAGGTCGGGGCAACAAAAATAAGAACTCTGTAAATTTTTCGGTGCTACTCGTGAGACCGATTTCCCAGTTAAAAGAATATTGATAAAGTGAAACTCCAGAAAACTGGTAACTTAAGGCCCAGCTTTAATCTGGCACCATTACCCACCTGCTGTGAGAAAACAGGTAAATCACTTAGCCTTTCTGGGCCTGTGTCCTCATGTGTACATATGGATAATACCTGCCTTTGCTTTTTCTGTGGGATACTATAAAGCAAAAATGAGGTGACAGGTGTCTCAAAAAGTCAAGATCATGGAAATCTCAGGGCACCTTATATTTGCACACACGTATCTATGGCACTGATCTTGTGACATAGCAGACAGACCCCAGGAAAGCATGCAACAATGGTGGGGGCTGGGAAGGTTCTAGAATTTCCCTCTGAGCACCCATGCAACACAGTTCAGAGTAGTATACTAACAAGCATTTAACTGCTGTAAAATCATTACTAACATTGTTCCCTGTATCTCTGAAAAGCTACCTAATCTTTTCCTACTTGTATGGAATTCTCCACAAATGAAACTCTATTTCCAAAAGTCACTCGAATTAAACAGTGGCAAGAAGACAGTAAACCATACCAAATAACAATATTTTGGATCTGTCAAATGGGCAGATCCAAATGCCCATCCAAATGGGCAGTGTAAAGATGAGCCTCAACATGGCAAGTCGAAAGAAGACAGCCTTCTCCCACACTGACAGGCAGGTGCCTATGTCAGCACGGTTGGTCTGAAAGGCCGTTTGGAAACACATTTCTGTTCTGCAGCGCCCTGACTGCATCTTCTCAGCTTCCTGCTGCTCTGTGCCCCTGGACTCTGGTTTCTTTAGGACTGCACACCCTTCCCAGTTCTTATCTGCTGTCCCCAGTAAGGCCATCTGTTCCTGCAACCCACAGCCACAGGACACCCCGACTCCCACGCACTGGCACAGAGGGGGTGACAGGTCACCTGGGTGCTGTGTGGTCAGTCCACCTACAGCCAGGGACATCCTCCCGAATTAAGAGGAATGAGGAAATCCCTTGTGGCAGAGGCCACAGTTGGATCCAAGAGTTACTGTCCAACCCTCCAAGGTCTTTACCTGGGCTGCTGGAATGGCAAACCGGCTCCCGTAATAGGGACAGGCCCGAGCCTCCTTCCCCAGTGCCACCAACTGCTCAATGTCCTTCACACCCACCAGGACCTGGTCTCGGAGGAGCTGCAGCTGCTCGTAGCTATAGAAGGGGCATGCGGCCCGGTGCTCCTGCCTTCTCCTCTTGGGCTTCTCTTCCTCAGCTCTGTTCCTCTCTGAGGGGGCAGAGGCACAAGGAATGACACCTGTCCACGGGGCCAGCACTGGGTCTAAAATGTCAAGACCCAATTCCATGACCCTTCCCACTACTATTTGGGCATTTAACTTTGTGTTCTCTAGAAAAAGCCAATAAAATCATCTCAGAGCCAGGGTTCTGGACTAGACACTGACCCAAAAAGCAAAATGCCTTTCCCAAGGAGACGACCTTAAGGAAGGACCCAGCTGCCCATTCCACTGTCACTGCCACTTAAGACACTATCTCCTGCATCCCGGGTCCACTTCCAGCCCACTCCCCACCACTTCTCAGTACTGCCCCAGGCTACACGACCACCCCAGGGTCCGTGCACGGCTCTAGTGCTGGGGGCTACCGTGTTTGCTTCTCTGCATCTCCACGCAGCGGTCACTGATGAGCTGCGCAGAACCCAGGGTTTTCACATCATCATTTATACAAAGGTTCTAGAAGACAGAGGGCAAAGAGAGAGCCACAGCAGTCACGACATGATGTACAGCAACCCTCTGGGGCCTGCCCAGCACCCTGCCAGGAACCAGAAGAGGCCGATCCTCCCACCGCACGGCATGCCCTGGGCCTGGGCCCACCATCCTTCCATGCCTGGAAGAGGAAGATGAAGGCCCAGGAAAGGGAGCAGGACGGCACCCAGGCCAAGACGCAATGCCTCCATGTACCTGCCGAGAGCCGAGGGAGACAAGCCGGGTGTCCTTGCCAAAGGGGCTCCTCTGTACCTCGTGCACAAACTGAGCCAGCTGGGAGTGTGTCCGACTGCAGTAGTAAATCTGCTCCAAGGAGGAGCAGGGGATTTCAGAAACGAGACTACAAGATCTCCATTCTCTGCACATCAAGGAATGCACGGCCCAGTAGGCTGAGGGACTGGGGATAGTGGCCACAAACACACAAACCTAAAGCAACTGGACTCTGTCCCACAGCAGATCTCAGCTAACTTGGGGCCCAGGCAGTCCCCACCTCCCCACCTCAGCTCCAGAGGTTTACAAAAACACCCACAACATGGAGCTCCTCCATCAGTCCTGCTCAGCCATGAATCCGGCCACTTCACGGGGCTTGGTCATTTCAGGACAGGCTGCCTCCCTGAGCTGTGGTTCCCCAGTGGGAAAGAACAGATTCTGGCGAGCGTGTCGGGGGTGGGCTGCCCACACACTCCTCCCAAAAGGCTAGGGGGCCAGGCTTGCAGTAGGACAAGGAAAGCTGAGCTATGCTCTATGCTCCTCCAAGACTAAGAGCGAGAAGAGAAGAGAAATAGGGAGAAAATATCTACTTTTAACAGAGAAAAATCAAAGTCTTACACAAATGACACCAAATGTTTTAAAACATGACAAATGTCTGAACCCTACATACCTCCCAGCGCTCCGTGCCAACGGAAACACAGACAAGAGAAGAGGGAACCAAAGGGCAGGGCGCTCTTGCTCAGGCCTGCCCTCACCCCCTAGCACCTCCAGACAGACACCACCGGTCCATGGGCCTGCCAAGTGAGCACCCCAACACCGAGGTCTGGGTCTGGGGAGCCCCAGAGTCAGGAGACTAGAGGCTCTTTGTTGATGACAGAGCGAGAAGCAGCCAAGGGGGCAGACACAGAGCCCTGGACTCAGGACCAATTCCAGAATACCCAGGACACAATGTCTTACCTTAGTTACATGTTCTTCCTCTGGGTCATCCTCGTCCTCGTCCACTCTGAGAGAGAAAAGAACACAGAAACTCAGAGAACTCAGGCCACCTGAAGACACACTTGAGTGAGCACCTACTGCATGCCCACAACGAGCCCTGGACCTAAGCCAGATTCGGTCCCTGTCATTGGAGGCCAACAGAGCTGAGGCTGAGCTCTGAGCCAGAGACAGACAAGACACATCCCAGCAACAAAGTTCCACCAAAGCAAGTGCCTGCTTGCTTGCCCACTGGGTCAGAGAGATGCACCGAGCTAATACCAGCCTGATCCTCCCCCGCCCCCCGCACTCACGAGGGAAAGGAGAAAGGGGCACAGTATTCCCAAAACCTACATTCACTGTCCGACTCTGTCCATCATCAAAGGCTACTCCATCCTTACTGTCCACACCTCCAGCAAACTAGAGTTCTCGCAGTCCCCGCAGAACTGTGCTCCTCTTCACCCCCTCGCAGCCTCGGACATGCTGTTCTCCCTGCCTGGCAGGCACTCGCCCCTCACTTCCTCTTTTACCTAGCCAACTGTGTCAACCTTGAGATGCCCACATAAACACGGCTGCCGTCCTCCACCTCCCCGAGAGGCTCGGCCAGCCCCTCGCCACACTGCTGTGGCCCCCTGCACCTGTTCTTTGCAACACCCATGTCCTTCAAAAGCACTTATTCTGGGTCTGTCCGCCTCTCTAGACTCATGTCTGCAGGCCAGACTCTGGGGTATCTTGCTTCTGAGAGGGCCAGGGGACTCACCCCAGCCTCGGCACACGGCAGGAACTCCAAGCACATTTCCTGAGGGAAGCCACAACTGACTGAAAAAAGATGCTGTTGCCCAGAACCAGACAAACCTCTTCTCTCCTTGGCACCTCACCCCTCCCAGCAATGAAGGAAGAGCCCACATGCACTGAGGGACTGGGAGGGAGGTCAAGTTTGCATTACAAGGCGGAATGGTTAGCTGACATTATTAGTCTAGGCTCCCCCCCAAACAAAATCTTTTACAGACACACTCCCCCTACAGGGCCATCACTGGGATTCTTCTTGTTCACCTGGGAATTTTTTTTTTTTTTTTAAAGCAGAAATGCTAATTCCCTTGGGCAATTAGAAAAGGATTATTTATAGGGTTGCTTTTCTGGTCAATAAATAATTATTCAGAACCCTTTGTCTGACAGGCCTTGATTTAAATCACATAGCACAAGGTGAGCAAACTCAATAGGATCTAGATAAGAAGCAGGATGTGTGAAGAAAGGAAGAAAGGAAGAAGAGCAGAAATTTTATGTTCAGAACTGGTTGGGGCACCTGGGTGGCTCAGTCAGTTAAATGTCTGCCTTCGGCTTGGGTCATGATTCCAGGGTCTTGGAATTGAGCCCCCACCTCAGGCTCCCTGCTCAGAGGGAGTCTGCTTTTCCCTATCCCTCTGCTGCTCCCCCTGCCTGTGCTCTCACTCTCACTCACTCTGTCAAATAAATAAAAATCTTTTTTTTTTTTTAAGATTTTATTTATTTGACAGAGGGAAACACGGCAAGAGAGGGAACACAAGCAGGGGGAGTCGGAGAGGGAGAAGCAGGCTTCCTGCTGAGCAGGGAGCCCAATACAGAACTCCAACCCAGGACCCTGGGATCATGACCTGAGCCAAAGGCAGACGCTTAATGACTGAGCCACCCAGGTGCCCCAATAAATAAAATCTTAAAAGAAAAAACAATTGGTTGTGTTCTCAGAGAGGCTCCTCCTCCCTCTCCAAATACCAAGGCATGAAGCTGCAGGAGTTAATCCGCAGGATTAATGGCTCAGGCCCAGGCCCTGGGTAGTAGCACTTTGTTACTCTAATATTCACAAACTCCACTCAAGTCCTTTCTCTTGTCCCCCCCCCGGGGGGGGGCGCCCTCCTCTCAAGGAGAAGTACAGGGGCGGGCAAGTCATCTTGGAGGCAGGAGGCAAAGGGTTTGCGGAGCATGTCCTACCTCCCCAAGGTGGGATGCCTAAAGAGGTCTGACCATCTCAGCCCTAGCCAGGGTCAGAAGTTTTGGGTTTTGTTTTTTTTTTTTAAGATTTTATTTATTTGACAGACAGAGATCACAGTAGGCAGAGAGGCAGGCAGAGAGAGATAGAGGAGGAAGCAGGCTCCCCGCTGAGCACAGAGCCCGATGTGGGGCTGATCCCAGGACTCTGGGATCATGACCGGAGTCGAAGGCAGAGGCTTTAACCCACTGAGCCACCCAGGCACCCCAGAAGTTTTGGTTTTAATCCAAGTCCTGAAATCTGTGCTTAAGGGCAAGCCTCTAGCATCAACAAAGAAAAGCCCAGGGCCAGATAATTTCACTGGCCAGACTGATGAGGATTTCGATATTTAAAGAAATGATGCCAACCCTTCTCCAGCTCTTCCAAAACACAGAAGAGAAGGAACACTCCCAAACTCATTTTATGGGGCCAGTATTACCCCAATACCAAAGCCAGATAATGACACTACATAAGATGTACAAGCTACTATATCCCCGATAAAGACAGATGCAAACACTCCCAGCAAAATGTTAGCAAACTGAGTTCAATAGCACACGAAAAGGATCAGGTCCCAGGATCAAGTGGGGCTCCTGCCTGAAAGATAAGAACAGCTCAACATATGCAAATCAGTAAATGTGAAACATCAGTCAACAGAATGATAGACAAAAGTCACATGATCATCTCAGTAACACAGAAAAAACAAATGACAAAATCCAACACCCATTCATGATAAAAACTTTGCCATATGAGGTATAGAAGGAATGTACCTCGACAAAGGCTATCTGTGATGAGCCCACAGCTGACACTGTACTCAGCAATGAAAGCTTTCCCACTAAGACAAGACTAAGACGAAGGTGCTTACTTTTAACTCTTCTCTGCAACACAGTGGAAGTCCTAGCCAGACCCATCAGCCAAGAAAAAGGAAGAAAAAGCATCCAAACTGGGAAGGAAGAAGTAAAACTACCTGTTAGCAAATGACATGATCATACACAGGAAAAGCCTGAAGATCGCGCCAAAAAACTGTTAGGACTAATTAGCAAATTCAGTGAAGTTGCAAGGTACAAAATCAACACACAAAAATCAATTTCATTTCTGCATGCTAACAATAAACTATCTGAGATAGAAATAAAGAAAACAGTCTAGTTTACGATGGCATCAAAGGCAGTAAAATACTCAGGAGGTGAACACTTACACACTCACAGCTACAAGTCTTTGATGAAAGAACATGAAGAAGACACGAACGACAGAATGGCCCATGTTTGCAGGTCAGAAGAATTCATGCTGCCGAAATGTCCACACTACTGAAATCCATTTACAGATTCAGTGCCATCCCATATCGAGAGTCCAGCAGTATTTTTAACAGACATAGGAAAACAAAGATCCTAAAAATCATATGGAACCACAAAAGACCCCAAATAGCCAAAGCAATCTTGACAAAGAAGAACAAAGCTGGAGGCATCACACTTTCTGATTTTCAACAGTATGTTATCAAAGAGTACAGTACTGGCATAAAAACAGTAGAGTAATCAAGGCAGGAAGGTACTGGCATAAAAATGGACACATAAGACTCGTGGAACAGAACCCAGAAATAAACCCATGCATATACAGTAAAGTAGTATTTGACAAGGGAGCCAAGAATACTCAATGAGGAAAAGACCGTCTCTTCAGTATGTGCTGAAGAAACGGAAGAGTCACATGCAAAAGAATGAAACGCGGGGCGCCTGGGTGGCTCAGTGGGTTAAAGCCTCTGCCTTCAGCTCAGGTCATGATCTCAGGGTCCTGGGATCGAGCCCCGCATTGGGCTCTCTGCTCAGCGGGGAGCCTGCTTCCTCCTCTCTCTCTCTCTCTCTGCCTGCCTCTCTGACTACTTGTGATCTCTATCAAATAAATAAAATCTTTAAAAAAAAAAAAATGAAACGCAATCCCTATCCTACACCACTTACAAAAACTAACTCAAAAGGGATTAAAGACTTAAATGTGAGGCCTAAATCTCCTAGAAGAAAACACACGGAAAAAAGCTTTATGACATTGGTCTTCACAGTGATTTCTTTCGCTATGACATCAAAAGTATAAGCAAAGCAAAAATAAACAAGTGGGACTATGTCAAAATAAAAAGCTTTTGCTATGGCAAAAGAAACAATCAACAAAATGGAACAGGAACCAAAAAATGGGAGGAAATATTTGCAAACCACCTATCTGATAATAAGGGGCTTATAACCAAAATATATAAGGAACTCCTAAAACTCAAGAGCAAAAAAGAAATGATCTGACGAAGAACAAGCAGAGGAACTGAACAGACATTTTTTCAAAGTCATACAAAAGGTCAACAGGTCCGTGAAAAGATGCTGATCCCCCAAGGAAATGCAAATCAAAACCACAATGAGTGGGGTGCCTGGGGGGCTCAGTGGGTTAAGCCTCTGCTTTCAGCTCAGGTCATGATCTCAGGGTCCTGGGTTGGAGTTCTGCATCGGCTCCCTGCCCAGCAGGAAGCCTGCTTCCCCCTCTCGATCTGCCTACTTGTGATCTCTCTCTCTCTGTCAAATAAATAAATAAAATCTTAAAAAAAAAAAAAAAACACACAATGAGCTATCAGCTCACACCTGTTAGAATGGCTATGATCAAAAAGATTAAGTATTGGCAAGGGTGCCTGGGTGGCTCAGTCACTAAGCAGCTACCTTCCGCTCAGGTCCTTCCACTCAGGTTGTGAACTCAGGACCCTGGGATGGAGCCCCATGGTGGGCTCCCTGTTCAGCAGGCACAGGGAGCCTGCTTCTCCCTTCCCCCGACCCTGCTTGTGGGGGTGCACAAAAGCGCACGTGTGTACTCTCAAATAAATAAATCTTTAAAAAAGAAAAGAAGAAAAGATAAGCGTTGCCAAGAATATGGAGAAAAGGGAATCCTGTGCCCTGAGGGCAGGAACGTAAATTGCCACTTTGGAAAACAGCACGGATGTTCCCCCCAAATTAAAAATATTAAGTAGCATATGATTAGGCAAGTCCACTTCTAGGTATATACCTGAAGGAAACGAAATCCGTATCTCAAGATCCCTGCACCTCCCTGTTCACAGCAGCAACTAATTAAAACCACCGAAGCACCCCCGGACAGATGAATGCATAAAGAACACGTCGCACACACGGTAAAACAGCCATAAAAAGGCAGGCAATTCTGCCAGCTCTGACAATCCAGATGAACCCTGAGGGCATTGTGGTAAGTGATGTTAAGTCCCAGAAGGACAAATTCTGGGTCATCTCTTGTGCGGAATAAAAAAAAAAAAAAAACACCCAAACTCCTAGAAGTAGAGAATAGATTGCTAGGGGCTCAGGAGTGGGTGAAGGTAGCCAAAGGGTATGATCATTAATAAGTGATTAATAAGTAATAAAATTATTTTAATTAATAAGTTTTATAAGTGACCATGTTAACAACACCATATTGTTTATTTGAGAGATGCCAAAACAGCACATTTTTAAAGAAATATTACGTATGTGAGGTAATGAATTAAGTGACCTCATCACAGTGGTCCCTTTGCAATACAGACACCTATCAAACCCTCATGGTATGCAACTTCAACTCACACAGTGTTCTATCCCGACTGTAGCTCAATAAAGCTGAGGGGGAAAGTAGGAAGTCAGAGCAGCCGGGACTACGAGCGTCCTTGGGTCAAGTCAGATGGTGCACTGCAGCCCAGCTGTGAAGGTTTTCGCCATTACCCGTCAACGGCAGGTTTCAGACACTGGAGTTACGCTCTACACACACTCGGTCACCACAGCGTCAATGACAACGTGGGACACATGGGACCTGCAGTCACCTTTAGAGGAGCAGGAAACCTCCCTTCCAAGCTGGGAGCCCAAGAGGAATGACCTCTAGGGGCACGCATGCCTTGGGGGCAGAGCCCCTGATGTCAAAATGACCTCAATGCCCTTCCTAACGCCCAAACCCGATCAGGTCGCTCCCCCACTTGTAATGGCCCATGCAACATGGAGAAAGACACCCAGGGCCCTCGGTGGAACTCCAAGGCCCCCACAAACTGACAGCTGCCTCTTTTCTACCTCATTTGCTTTTAGCCCCTGGACCTTCTCTGTGTCCCTCAACCCGCCAAACCTGCTCCCCTTTCCAGACCAGGGCACCAGCAGACCTCTGACTAGCCCTGTCCTCCAGGTCTTCCCACGGCTCCTTCTCACCCTTCCTCACCTCCTCGGAGGCCTCTCCTGGCTTCACCCAGAGGAGCAACCCCACACTCTACCCACTGCCCCGGTTTTATTTTCCTCCTGGGCAAATGCACTCATTCCGCGAAGTTACCATCTGTGTGTTTGTCCCACCCCCCAGCTCCAACCACACGCGAGCTCGCCCAGGGTAGGGGGCGCATCCGGCGGACTTGACATCGGGGACCATGCTGCACCTAGAGCTGGCCCACAAAGGGCATCTGTGCAACTGAAGCGTGAATGAAAGAGGAGCCCCGACAAGGGGCAGCTGTCATCTTCAGGGTCTTCTACTCCACCCAGCAGCTTACTGCTCACAAATCAGAAACCCAGACAGAAACCAGACGGTGGAGACAACAGCTTAGGCTAAGGATACGTTGATGGTTTACATCCTAAAGCTCCATGGTGTCGTCTGGGAGCAAGGAGCACATGACTAGAGCCGGCCCCGTTGGCTCCACGGCCCAGCTGCTTTGTCCCCAGCCCTGTGACTTCAGCTAGGCACAGCCCCCACTGGGTGTGACATGGAGACACAAACCTGGTGGGGGCAACGGAGCTCAGACCCACAGAGCCAGCGCCGGCAGACGGAAGGGCACTGTCTCCAGCCTTCTGAGTGCTCCAGAGGAGCCCGGCTGAGAGCAGGGGCAGGGGGCTGGCACGCCATCCCTTCGGACGCCTTGTGAGGGGCAAAGCAACCTGCCTCTTTTTGGGCACAGGAGCCGCCCCCGTGGCAACCCGGGCAGGGGCAGTGGGTGAAGGAAAAGCGTCGTCTCACCCGCGAGCCGCTCCCTTCTCCTCATCACTCTCATACTCGGCGAGGACCAGCTCCTCCTCCCCAGACGCCAGCGGCTCCTGAGGCTCGGCCTCTGCTCCCGCCGCTAGCATCTCCCTGCTGAGGCAGAGGAGACGCTCCATCTCTTCTTCCTCTTGTCTCTGCCGAGGAGCATCGCCAAGCGGGAAAGAGAAACCAATCTCAGGACTGGACCCCTGCCCCCCCCGGACTGAGCGGCCTCTGAGCGGCTACCACGGAGGATGACACACACGCCACTACCACAGGCCTCACTCTCCTCCCAGTGTCTAAGGTATCAATACCTCAGCTCAAGCTGCAGCTACTGGGGGATGAGAACTCAGCTTGTGGGGGTGGGGGGTGTCCGGCCCTGGCCACTCACCCAGGGGAGCAACGGCACCCACGCACTGTCCCCGCCACCCCGGCAGAGGGCGCTCACCACGCGCTTGGCTGCATACTTGAGCTGCGCATTGTGCCGAATCTGCCGCAGGCGCTCCTCTCGCTTCTTCCGCCTGACCTGCTCCTCCTAGAGAGTGAAGCAGCCAGAAAGAAAACCCCTGCTGAAGTCCCCAACCATGCCTTTCTTAAAGAGTCCGGGGCAGGGCGGTTCTCCCTTCCGTGGGCAACACTCCAGGGGGGCAGCAGCATCCCTGACCCTCAGTGTGGGAGGTCCACACACTTTGTCCCAAAGCCACATCCTCTCAATCAAATTCATTCCCTTAATGGAGTCTGCAGCCACAGAACCGCGTTGCCAAGGGCAACGGTGAGGCTCCTTCCCTGGGTGGGTAATGAATGGAACCCTCCACCCCGTCTAGAAAAGGCCTGTTGACATCAGCTTTGAAAAGACAGCACAGGTGCAGCACCACTGACTCAAGGAGGCACTGCAAAGGCAAAGGACATGCTAACCCCCAGAATCAACCCCAAATCACCAGCCAAGCCCTGTTTCCTGGATGGCTCCCAGCTCCTGTCACCCCACAGCTCACCTTCAGGCGGTCCACCAGGTCCCTTTCTTCTTTCTTCTGCACAAACTGAGTCACCCAGTCAGGCTCTCCTGCAGGCCTCGGGGTGTCTGGAGTCTCTTTGCAGGAGGATGAGAGAGACAGGGGCTGCTCCTTCCTGTCACTCAAGGGGACAGTTCCAGTTTCAAGGAGACGTGCCTCTTCCTGATGTTTCCTCTGCTCAAAGTCACGGAGCCAGGAAAGAGCCCCACAAATAAGACTTAAAGATTTTCCCTATAAGAAGAAAAAATGTCTTCAAAAAACAAGAACAAAAACCAAAGCTTTCCAAATAACGTTTCTCATTTTAATAAAGCCTTCAAGCAAGGTCTAACTTTAAATATTAGAAAGCACTCTAAGACCAACCTGAGAAAGGACAGGAAGGGATTTAGCAAAAGGACAGCCAGAAAAGATAAGAAAAATAAAAATAAAAATAAAGTTCCTGGCTTAATTATATAGCTCACTATTCCTAAGATAATTTAATGTGGCTTATCAGGTTACATATAAGTACTGCAAGTTAACATAATTAGAAGCTGAGGAATTAGATAAAGTCCCAAAAAAGAATTAAGGCCAAAAACACATGCCTTGAAATCCTATATACTTGCAACGGGGAGCCCCATTTGGCTCTGTGCTTTAATACAGCCATGTGCAGACAGAACAGGATCAGTCCCATGAGATCCAGTCTTCAAAAAATTTTTAAAGCAAACTAATTGCTCTGGAGAACACAATTCTTAATTTAAAGACTAGAATATCCCCTATGGGTCCTCCCTGTGGGTTGAATTGTGTCCCCCACAAATTCATATGTTAAGTCCTAAATGTATGTCTCAGAACGTGACCTTATTTGGAAATAGGGTCATTGCAGATGCATGTAGTTAAGAAAGAGGAGGGCCCTGATCCACTAAGACTGGTGTCCTTAACACAATGGGGAAATTGGGCCACCGTGGAAAGCCCAGAGGGAAGGCAACGCAGTGAATCACAGGGAAGGCTGGCCTTGGACTTACTGAGGAGGGGGCCGGAACAGTCTGCTCTCAAAGCCCTCCCTGCCAACACCCTGCCTCTGCACTTCTGGCCTCCGGAGCTGTGAGACAGTATGCTTCTGTGGGTTAAGCCCCCAGCCTGTGGAGCTCTGTTAGGGCAGTGAGAGCACTAACTTCGGGGAGGCTGCTGCATGGGCCCCTTCCCTAAAGCTGCTGCTTCTGGGGTCCAAAGGGCAGTTCAGCTCAGGCAAGCATCTGCAGGAGCCAACATGCTCTGGTCAGGCAGTCAACTATCCGAGTCTGCTTAAGCCAAGGGGGTCTCAGAGCATCCAGGGGTCCTGAACCTAATATGGGCTTGAACGAACTGTAGGTAAAATGCACAGTGCGTAGGGTTGGGGATAGAGTGGAGCACAGTAGCTAAGGCTTCAGACTCCAGGCTGCCTGGCCAAACACTGGCTCTTCCACTTACCAGCTCTGTGACCTGAGGCTAACCTCCCTACGCTTGTGTGCTCCACATAGGCAAAAATGGGAAGAGTTAAAGAAATAAGATAAAAAAGGAGGCGATGTATATGTGTGTGTATGTGACAGACAGACAGAGAGAGAGAGAGAGAGAGAGAGAGAGAGATAGTACCTTCCTCAGAACTGCCGTAAGCATTAAGTAAGTTCATACTCATAAAAGCTAATACCTACACCAGGACTAGAACAACACCTGGTACGTAAGTGAGCAATAGGAGCTAGCTTTTTTTTTTTTTTTTTTGCTTTTGTTAAGTAATAAATTATTGTGTCCTTGAATAAGAACCTATTTCATGAAGTTCCCTTGAAAGGAACTTGAAATAAAATCCCATGAAGATTTGATTTATTTATTTGTCAGAGAGAGAACACACACACAGGCAGGGGGAGCAGGAGAGGGAGAAGCAGGCTCCCCGCTGAGCAGACAGCCTGATGCAGGACTCAATTCCAGGACCCCAGGATCATGACCTGAGCCAAAGGCAGGCACTTAACCGACTGAGCCACCCAGGCGTTCCCTATTTCATGAAATTCTTAAAAGGCCCTATGACAGAATGGCACTTCTGAAGAATGAATGGATAACATATCTTTGGAAAAGCCCATATATACCATTTCTCTCAGCTTTTGATGAATACAGAATGGCAAAGCCCTCTAAACAGCCCTCCCCAGCAGCAGCTCGAGAGCACATTCTGTATTGCCAGTAAAATGGGGAACCACTGGCTTTAGCCATCAACAAGCTAGGGTCAGGAGAGCAACCCCCTGTAACAGTGGCCCAGGGTCAGACAGCTGGTCAGAGCCAGCACCCTCCCCTGGAAAGGGAGCTGAGGACCTTCCTAAGGGAATGTCAGAGTTATCTTCCCACAACCACTGCGGGCACACTCTATCACAAAGAGAAAGGAGAACTGAGGCCTGCAATTCTATATCCTCTAGTAAGACAACAAAAATTTAAATTGGAAAACATTAAAAGGATATAGGACCAAATGCTCATGTTAGGAATAAACTTAATAAAGTATCCACAACATACCTAGCTTTGAACAATGTTATTTCATGGGGTACCATCCAAGATATCACAGTTCTAAAGTTTACGCCAAGTACATTCATGCACTCTAAACACCCACACTGTTGCGAGCACTGGGCTTGATACTGAGAAAGAGTTCTCTAGAAAATGCCCAAAGGCACAAACTTAACACACGAACCATGGCCATGGGGCATCACCTTTCCCTGTGAAGCATGGGCTCCATCCAGGTGGAGAGGTCAGCACAATATGGGGGACTGATGAAAAGCTATAAAGGGGACACGGACAAGGGAAGCAGCAGCATCAAGAGCTAAGCGTGGAGCTCAGCCACCGAGGCAGAGGTGAGGCACTGCGTGTAATGGTACGGCACCCCGGTGAGCGGTGGGGCGCCCATGATGGGGAGAAGAGCTTACTACAGGCGTGATTTAGACAGTGTCAGAATGGGACAGTAACTGAAGTCACAAGGACAGGAGGCCCTGGAACCAAGAACATCGACAAGAAAGGGCTGAGCAGAGGAACAGGTTACATGGAACTGGCAGAGCGCTGAGATGGGGACCTGAGCCTCCAGGTTACACAGGACAGAATGAACACATGCTCTTCTGTGTTCTTTTCTGAAACATGCTAAAATTACACCAAAGGAATAAAAGAGGCTTAAAACCCACCGAAACAAAGAAAGCAGAAGAAGGGAAAGTAACAGGTTTCAGGAGAGATGGAAAGCAGACAACCGGAACTGAGAGGAGTAAAGGATGCTAAGCTTGAGTGCCTGCAGAGATTCCCTGATATTTGTGCTCAGAAGCCCCAAAACTGCCAGGGACGTCCCCACCGTGCAGGAGACAGAACGTGTACCCTCTGGAGGGGCTGAGCCAGGAGGGCTCTGGAGATGGCGGGTCACGCGAAGGGTGGGGAAAAGGGCCAGACCCAAATCAGGACACACAGTGAAAGACCATGCACCTGAAGCCACTTCCCCAAGACACCTTCAAGAATACTGGCCATCAGGCTGGGACCAGAAGGCAAGGGTTTAAAGGAGCCTACTCTGGAAAAACTGGATGGCTCGAGCGACATCACACAGACACTAATCACCGGACACCCCAACAGAGAGGCTAGCCCATCAGCCCACAGCCAGCCTCCAGCCAGCCCTGCGGTGGCTTTTTCTTGAACACCAACAGAAGACAGCCGAGGGTCACCAGACATTTGAGGAAAGCCTCTCAGCAAAGCACAGAACCCACACTGGGGGAGGGAGGAGGATGGACGATGAGATGATACAGGGTGGAAAAAACTCAAAAATGCTACTTTAACTGATATCCTCAGAAAGATATTACTATTTCAGGGAGACTAGAACAGGATGCTATTTTTAAGAAGCAGAGAATAAGAACAAGGTCCTAAATATTAAAGACAGAGTAACAGAAATAAACTGAAGAAAAAGACTGGACAACAAAGTCAAAGGAATCTTGAAGAAGCAGAATTCAAAGCAAAACAGAACAAAAACAAACCAATATGCCCAACGAGACAGGCAATTAGAAGACAACATAGTAAAAGGATTAACCAGAAGGTCCAAACTCAAAGAACGGGAGTACCAGGAAGCTTATCAAATGTGTAAAAACATCTCAGAATGGAAAGAGAGAAGCTTCCTGTTGCAAAGTACCCATCAAGAGGCCAACACAAAGAACTGACCGCACTCTTCCAAACCACCACCAAGAAGTTTCGGAATACAAAGGACACTGGATATCCTGAAACTCTGGAGGGCGGGGTGGGTGGACCAGGCCACCAAGGACCGAGGTGCAGGTTGCACTGGACTTCCCAGTAGCAACATTGGAACCCAGAGGGTGGAGGGAGCAACCGGGAGGGAAAAGCACTCTGCCGCTAGAATTATACAGCCAACCAACCAATCGCTATCAAGCAAGTGAAAAGGCACATTGACACATTTTCAGACCAGCATACTCTCAAAATCTTACCCCTCCATGCGACCCTTCAGGAACGTTCTCTTCCAAAACAAAAGTGAACCAAGAAGACATGGAATCCAGAAAACAGAAAATCCAACCCAGAAAAGAATACACACAACAGGGATGAATCCCCAAAATATATACTCAGCCAGTATAAGAAGCCAGTCACCAGACAGGACTTACTGTATGATTCCACTCCCATGAAACTTTACAAAGACAGAATGCGTCTGCAGAGATGGGAGGTGATCACTGGCTGCGGTGAGGGTGTGCGAGGGGAAGAACAGCAGCCAAGGGTACAACAAACCCTGGGCTGATGGAAACGTTTTCCATCTTCACTGCGGTCGTGGTTATATGGGGTTTACATCTGTCAATACTCACTGACTTGGGGATTTAAAAGAGGCATGTTTCATTTTATGTCAATATAAAGTTGATTTTTCTTTTTATCAAGGAGAGAAAGGAAATCCCTAGTATAACAGTTGTGAAGTAGATCTTAGGAGAACATAGAGAAGAAAGTCTCCAGGGTAAAATGGAGTTAGTAACTACTACAGACCGAACTGTGTGTCCCCACAAATTCGTATGTTGAAACCCTAACCCCCATGGGACTGTACTGGAGAAAGGGCCTTCAGGGAAGGGATTACAGTTAAATGAGGTCCTAAGGGCAGAGCCCTGATCTAATAAAACTGATGTCCCAATAGAAGGAGGAGAAACACCAAAGATCTCTCCCCCATGTGAAGACACAGTAGGAAGGGGGACCCCTACAAGAAGGAAGAGTCGCCACCAGAAGCCAGAAGCTGCCCAAACCTTGCACTCGCCAGCCTCCCAAACTGTGAAATAAATTTCTGTCCTCTTAGCGCCCAGTCTGTGGTATTTTGTTATGGCACCTGAGCAGCCTGAGTAAGCTATAATTTTAAGGATGGACTAGCATACGGAGAGGCCCCTGGATGGTGTGAGAAAGTGATGTAGGTATACTAAAAACTAGACAAACTTTAAAAGGCAATTATCAACTCTGGGAAAACAAAAATTATTCCAGAAGAAAACCCATAATCAGAGCATCCTGACTTAGCAGAAGCTAAAATTTTCCATCTAAGCTACATCCAGAGGATGGGGCACAGGAGGGAAAGGAAACGGTTACAGAGCTACATCTTAGCTATCACAAGAGGAAGGCACAATGACTAGAATAAATTGAGAAACAGCACCAAGCTTACAATTCCAGATATGCTATGCAAGTGTATTTCTTAGGAACCAGTTAAAAGAATTCAAAGGACCTGCCCAAAGAACCAAATTTGGTAAATTTAACTTTTTAAATGGCATGCATGCATTATTCTTTATTAGATTTTTCATATGACTTTAAACAAAGGAGAGGGAGATGTTCAACGACACTAACTGTTGCTGAGAGGTCAAGTAAGGACTCAAAACACCCAAATCTACTAATCAGGAAGTCACTGCTGATACTAAAAGCCATCTCAGGGGACTGGTAGGGGAAGAAGGCCTGCTGCACCAGCCTGAGAGCCTCCTGTGGATGGAACTTGCCAAGCTCCACGGGATGACAGGGACATGGAGGACCTCCAGGAGGTTGCAGCCTGGCTGAGGGACCTTCGCATCAACGCTCACTATCACGTAGTACTTTCTAAAGGAGAGGCGGGGGCTGCTCGCTATAGCTCTAATGCTCTTCCCGGCCACCCTCTGATAAATCCCTCTGTCATTCCACTCCTGGAAGGAAAAGCTCACAGGCCTTTGACTGGATCTCCCCAGCACTCGGTAACCTGGTAACCTCGTTCCTGAAGACTAAACCAGTATGTTTAACCTGTGAAAAGCCAAGGTAATCCGTTTCTCAACATCAAAGCACTTGTGTGCCCAGAACAATTTGGAAAGCTTTGGAGCTATAGGTCTTGGTTCCTATAGGCATTCACATTCTCCTTTGTCTTCAGCCTAATTGTTCTCAAACCCTGGGGCTGCATTTAATCTTTAATAGAGGAAGTGACTGTTACTCAGAAAGGTAAACCAAGGGAACAACTTTGCCCAACTTCAAACCATGAAAATTTCTGCCTAGGTTAACAAGCATGCTAGGTGGCTTCTACGGTGTCATAATCAGGGTCTCTCAGAACCCTCCTGATGATTCATACTTACAGTGCCAGTCGGACTCTCAAATATTCCAATCTTGCCAGCCTCCAACACCCGATACAGCTCTGCCATGAAGTCTTTCTGGATGGAATAGGGTGTGAAGGGAAAAGGGAAATGGATGCCACCAACCTCCTGGGTTTTATTAGCCATGGTCCTAAAGGGGGGGGAAAAAAGGCTTGAAATCTAGAGCAGTTCCTAAGAGCAGTCTCTGTACTAGTTACGGAATCTCTCCTCAGGCTGTAGGCTTTTTTGCAAACAGAGACCATGTTCTCCCCATGGTGCATGTCCTCATGAAGCCATACCCAGCTCAGGCAACCCGTCAAGTGACATTTGTCAAGAATGGCTATGCAGAACACAGCCCAGCAGAGTCCCGCAAGAGAAACCACCCTGCCATCTTACCTGGGATTCCTATGCTTCTTGGACACCCTAATGCCTCCAGGAGAGGCGCGGAGACTTCGTCTGGAGGACCTGTGCCCTGGAGGTCAGGGATGTTGCTACCGACTACCCGTGCAGCGCGGTTCTGCACATGTCCACAGCACGGCCGTCGCCTGGCAAAGCTGTCGCACGTACTCCTGCTGCCAAGGTCTGTAAAATTATGACACACAGGCAGAGGGTCACGAGTATGGTTCTTTATGTGGCACAGGTACATGCATACATCCGTACCTCAAAGGAATCTTCAGTTTGCTTCTTCGTTCGTCATGGCCTCCATTTCCAGAATACATCAGAGCTGCCTCCTAAAGCCTTCCCAGCCTCAATAAATAAGCGCTTCCTGTCTGGTTGCAGACTGGGAGAGCTCTGCTGACAGGGACTACGTCCTGGCTAGAATTCCAGAGCTCCCCAACACTGAGACTGATGTGTAAAACAAAGGCAAAAGAAAACTTACTAAATTTCCTTACTACCTACAGCCCACTGACAAGTCCCTGAAACAGGGAGAGTGACTAGGGACTCAACTGCCTCAATGTTAATACTTTGCTAAGGGCAAAAGGTGATCCTAGCCTGACTACCCCACCGCCCCTCCCATGTAAGTCCACTTTAACATATAAAAATTCCTTTGGAGTGTCGCCTGAGTGGCTCAGTCGGTTAAGCCGCTGCCTTTGGCTCACGTCATGATCCCAGGGTCCTGGGATCGAGTCCCACATCGGGCTTCTGGCTTGGCAGGGAGCCTGCTTCTCTCTTCACCTCTGCCTGCCACTCTGCCTGCTTGTGTGCGTGCACGCTCTCTCTCTCTCTCTCTCTCTGACAAATATATCTTTTTTAAAAAATTCCTTTGGAAACTTCTTTATCTCTAAACACCCCGAGATATGTGTTGGCAATCATCCCCCAAGCATATGGCCCACTGATATACATCTAAAGGGGCTCATAACTAAGGTTTTATTAGACAATAATAAATGACCTTTCCCAACAACAGTTAGCCCTCTCAAGATCCTGGAAAACTTGCTTCCAAAATTCCTTAGAGACTTACATTATCCCTAGTCCCCTCCCAGCTTGAAAGTATATAATGCACCACTGCTCATGACCCCATTGCAGCTCTTTCTGCCCACGGATCCTGTCCCCGTGCTTTTCTCTTTCCTTGCCAGGCCAAGGTCTAAGAACTTCTCAGCTCCATGTTTGATCTTTTTTCCCCTCTTCTGAACCAAATTTCTCCAAGATAGCTTCTGCATACCTCTTCTTCCTTTAAATTTTTTTTTTTTTAGATTTTATTTTATTTATTTGACAGAGATCACAAGTAGGCAGAGAGGCAGGCAGAGAGAGGGGGGAAAGCAAGCTCCCTGCTGAGCAAAGAGCCCGATGTGGGGCACGATCCCAGGACCCTGGGATCATGACCCATGCCGAAGGCAGAGGCTTTAACCCACTGAGCCACCCAGGCGCCCCTAGATTTTTTTTTAATCTTTATTTTAAGTAGGCTCCATGCAACATGGGGCTTGAACTCATGACGCTGAGATCAAGAGTCACATGCTCTACCCACTGAGCCAGACAGCTACCCCAACCCTTTCTTCCTTTCATCACCATGTGGAGGACTGACCCTTCCATTCTGGTTCCCACACTCTCTTTAGAAGTCACTGCTCCAAACTATTTGGAAGGCCTATCTCTTCTAAGTACAAGTACTAATCAGTCTGAAATCCACCTACAATCAGCTACATGACTGGCTTCAATAAGACCAGTGACAGTGTCGGTACATTTATGAAGGGAAAGGTAATTGCCATGACACTCTTCTGTTTATAGTTTAGGAGCACCTAACAGGACAGAGGTCAAAGAACTACAAGGGTGACACTTACAAACTAAGACCACTTAATACTGAGAGGGAGGCATATAATTAAAAAAAGAAGAAAAAAAAAAAAACAGGAAGAAAAGAGGAAGGTATCTAACAAATTTTGATCACCTAATATGCGTTAAACACTGCACAGGCCTTTTTACTATTATTACCCTGGTTAACCTGTACAACACTGTAAGGACACAGTTGTCGGGTACTCATGCTTCCAGACACTAAGTAATTCTCAAAGGCAGAGTTAAGAGAAAACCCAGGAATCCACACCAAAGTCCATATGGGTCTCTTTTAGTCACATTCATCTGGAAAGAGATAACCAGCAAAGGCAGAAGGGAGATCTAATAAAAATATACATATTGAGAAATTATGCAAAACCTACAAAAAGCCACTGCAGAGTGGGATTTCTTGCAGACTAGAATTACAAAGTAATCCAGATCCTAAGAGAGCTCCAAGAACTTCTCTAACAAGCAAATACCCACAGATTGCCCCTCTGCCGCTCAGTCACACGCCAGATGGAGCCACTCGCTGACCTCCGCTTACTCATAGCTTCTGCCTACTCTAGACTTGGGCTGGCACAGGGCCTCTTCAGCACCCTCTACCTTTGAGCTTCAGAAGGGGAAATTCTTTTCACTTTTTTTAGTTCCAAAATCCCAAGGGAACAATCTCATCAGCATTGCCTGTCCTTTTAAACTAGATCACTGGTCAGCCTACAGACTGGTGAGGTACCCAGCTTGATCTAATCGTATTTGCTGCTTCCCACCCCCTTCCACCACTGTCTGGGAAATGATAGACGTTTCCTTGCCAGGCCAAGGTCTAAGAACTTCTCAGCTCCATGTTTGATCTTTTTTCCCCTCTTCTGAACCAAATTTCTCCAAGATAGCAAATTTCTCCAAGAGGCTTCTCTGAGAAGCCTCCCCCTCTATTTGGCCACCCAATCTGGGTCAAATACCACTCCCTATCCAAACACACATACACCACCCTGCTTGAAGTCACGCTTTTGTCTCATTACCCTGTATTTAATTTCTTCATAGCTCTTAGCACTAGCTGAACTTCTTTTATTTATAATCCTTTCCTACCAGAATACATGCGGCATAAAAGGAGGAACCCTGTCAGTCTGGTTCTTCCCTGCCCCCCAGCACCAGAATAGGTACTGTGGCACCTAGCAGGCAGTCAAATAAATTCTGATGGAATGAACAGCCAGCTTGACATGGTGGCTGTAAGTAGAGGTTTCTGTTCTTCAGAGGTGTGGGCAGAGGAGGTTCCGCAACTAAAATATCTAGTCCAAGGGCCCGTTCTTTAATGGTTTCAAACTGCTTTCACAGAGCTTCACAGCAACCCTGTGTGATATTTTCATTACTCTATTTTATAGAGGAAAACACAGAGACTCAGATAGGTTGAGACCTGCCCAGTCACTCAGCAAGTGCTTGAACCCAAGACTTGAACCCCCATCTGCCAGACCTCCAAGCCCCTGGGATTCACAGTTCATCCCTCTTCCTCCCACCAGGGCAAGCTGACTAAAAAGAAAGACTTGGTTACTAAACATCAGAATGACAACATGAAACAATACAGAGGAAAAGTAATTATTATTTCACTTCCCTGTGGGTGGTAATTATGGATCTCATTATTCCAGAAGCAGCACAGGCTAAATCACAAGTTAAAGAAGCATTGCATAAATGCTTGAATAATGGATTGACTGAGTGCTATTAAGGACATTTGATGGGACTTTTTCTCACCTCTTCAGGTTGGCTGTGTGGCGGACAACCACGAACCCAGGCACAAATTCTCCCTAGAATTCCCCAAGAGTGCTAAGGCATACGCCAGATACTTATTAAAGCAGATAAAATACATGAAAGTATCTCAGGTATATGTTAGTTCTGAAAGCTCATTTTCTTCAGTTCTCAATCATCACTCATTATTTGTGTATAAACTATTGCTACAGACTGAATTGTGTCCCCCAAAATTCATGTGTCTTCATGTATATACTGTATATATTGTGAGAGCCCCAAGGATGGAGCTGGGAGGGAGACAGAAGGCTCCAGCAAGTGAGAATGAGCAGGTTGTGGGCCAGGTCCTGGAGGACTGCTGTTGTGCTCTGAGTTAGCAGCACAGTATAGACTGTATTTGAAGATAGGGCTTTCAGTAGGAAACTGAGGTGAAACAAAATTAAGAGTGGGGTCCTAATCCTTATAAGGACGGGTGGCCTTAGAAGAAGGGGAAAGAGGACTCTTTCCACACCATGTGAGGATGAGGAAGAAGCGGGCCATCTGCAAGTCAGGAACACAGCTCTCACAAGGAACCAAATACGCCAGCACCTCAGACTTCCCAGACTCTGCAACCGTGAGAAAACTAATCTCTGTTAAGCCCCCAGTCTAAGGTACTTTGTTATGGTAGCCCAAGAGAACTTGAAGCCAGCGACGATTGTGCGGTTATGTTCCTGAAACACTTTAAGTTCACACACCTGGGAGACAACACAGCCCAGAAGAAGAAAAGTTTCTCCACACCTGCTGCCAACTCAGAGCACAACAGCAGCGCTCCAAGACCTGGTCCACAACTTGGGCCACCTTGCTGGAGCCTTCTGTCCCCCTCCCAGCTCCACCCTTGGGGCTCTCACAATATCTAAGAAGAACCTGCTAAATATTAGCATTTATTTCCACATTTAGGGCACCTCCTCCAACATTCTGGTCAATCCATTCATCCCAGTCCTCTAGACTGACCCCCTACTTCACCTCGATTCCCTGACGGGCAGTAAAGCACAGCTTTCAACAGTATGGGAGCTGGGCTCCAGGGGCCAAGTACGGGATCCCAGCTCATGTTAATATCCCTAAGCCTCAGTCTCCTCATCTGTAAAAGAGAAACAGGTAACAACACTCACTTATAGCATTGTAGTGATCACTAAATAAGGCAATTGATGACAAGTGCCTTAGCACAGCCGGGCTAAACTGAAGCCCCCGACGCGCGGTAGCTGTTCTCACGCCCAAGCGCAGCTCCACAGCCACTGCAGGTCCCGCCCTCATTAGTCCGCCCTTTCCCCGCGAACTGGTTCCTAGCCTGCCAATCACACGTTGGTCCCGCCTCTCCGGCTTCAGAACCGAATTTTCCCGCTCGCGGCTCGCCCTGCCCCTCTGCACAACCGCCCGCCGTGTCTGCGCTTCCACTGGCGTCTACCGTCTATCCTCTCACTTCGCCTCATCCTCACGCGGCACCGCGCTCACCTTCTTCGCCGGCGGGACTGCTTCGCTGAAGCCTGGCGGACGACGAGCTCGAGCAGAAGTTCCCGGAATTTCAAATCGCGCCGCACCTCCGTCAGCGTGCGTCGCCACGCCCCCGCGCCAGTGCGCCTGCGCAGTCCGGAACTCGGAAGGGCGGGTAGACTGATTCGCCTTTTGTACTTCGGCGCCTGCACAGCGCATTCAGCCGGAATTTCCCCCCCCCCTCCCCTAGCCGCCGGAAACCGTTGTCATGACAGCACCCTAGAGGCTGGGGTCAGGATTCCGGGCTTTCTCCCTTTGCCCTCCTGCCAGATGCAGGATGTTTTAGTGATCTTCCACTGACTGGCACCAAATGTACTGAGCTCAACGGTTGCTTGACTCGATCAAATTGGCCAATATTGATCAAACACCCAAAGGACGACGTGCTGTAACCAAGAATCAGAAAACCCGTATTCTGGTCCCGGCTCTTGTCAGGCCTTACGAATGAACCTCAAGTTATTTTACCTCTAAAATGGACGGCATCTGCCTTGGTCACCTCGACAGGGTTGTGCATGGTCTTGGATATCCTGAAATCGTGTAGATTAAAGCACTCTAAGAGAGTTTAGGTTATTGTTCCCACCGAGTACCAGGCACTACCCTGAAGAGAAGGAAGCAAGGAAATCTAGTAAAGCACCAGCCCGGCTATCAGGAACTTCTAGGTAGGAAAACAAACATGTCACCTTCACATCTCTGGAATTGGGTTCTCCTTTGTTTAGTCTGGGAGATAAAACTACACCTGATCCCTATCAACTTTCTGAAAGTATGTCCAGTGATACTATCTGGAGATAGCATTAGATCCTATGGGTTAAGGGCTCAGTCCTACAAGACTGCTCCTGCCCCCACTTCAGACACCCAATTACAGGTCTAGGTTGTTACCTATGCCTCTGACCCACTGGGCTATAGATGATGCGAGGTTCCCAGGACCCCACCCTACCCCCAGTCAGATTGATTTGCTGTAGAGAGTCAGGGAAACATTTGCTTACTAGGTCATCAGTTTATTATAAAACCCAGATGAAAAAGATGCATAGGGCAAGGTTATGTGGGAATCTAACATACCTTCTCTAGTAGTACCACTCTCCCAGGACCTGCATGCATTCACTAACAGAAGATCTCTGAACCCATTACTTCTGGGGTTTTACGGAAGTTTCATTATGCAGGCATGATTGATTAAATCATTAGCCATTGGTGATTGAATATTTTTATCTCCAGGCCCTCTCCCTTCCCAGGAGGTCTGGGGGTGGGACTAAAGTTCCAACCTTTTAATCTTTTGGTTGGTTCCCCTGGCAACCAACCTCCATCCTTCTGTTACCTAGGGGCCTTCCAAAAATCACTACATTAACATAACACACCTCCATCTATCTCAGTAAATTCCAAGGATCTTAGGAGTTCTGCGCTAGGAATGGGGACAAATACCAAATACAAATTTATTACCACAATATCACAGAATGATCCTAAGAAATGATAAAGGAGATATTTAATACTAAGTGCTCCTGCGGAATGACATAAGTAATTGGTGTGATTTCCCAGCAGGATCAAGGGATGTTAGGGTTAGTTTGCTGGAATTCGAAGGAAAGGCTTTCAGGAAGAGGAGCGAGTGTTAAAAGCTGCATAAAATCATAAAAGTTAAAAACTGCATAAAAGTGGGAGTTTATAAAAGGTGATTCTGAGGGCGCCTGGGTGACTCAGTGGGTTAAGCCGCTGCCTTCGGCTCAGGTCATGATCTCAGGGTCCTGGAATCGAGTCCCGCATCGGGCTCTCTGCTCAGCAGGGGGCCTGCTTCCCTTCCTCTCTCTCTGCCTGCCTCTCTGCCTACTTGTGATCTCTGTCTGTCAAATTAATAAATAAAATCTTTAAAAAAAAAAAAGTGATTCTGATGTCGGAAAGAACATTCGGGTTCGAAGCCCACGCCAAGAAAGAATTATTGAGACATCTTTGGTGCAAAAAGGTGATTTTATTAAAGCATGGGGACAGGACCTGGGGGCAGAAAGAGCTGCAATGGAGTCATGAGGAGTGGCCCATTATATTCTTTCAAGCTGGGAGGGGGCTAGGGATAATGTAAGTCTCTAAGGAATTTTGGAAAGCGAGGTTTCCAGGACCTTGAGGGGGCTGGCTATTGTTGGGAAAAAGTCATTTACTACTGTCTAACAAAACCTTAGTCATGAGCCCCTTTAGATGCATATCGGTGGGCCATATGCTTGGGGGGTGATGGCCAACATGTATCTTGGGGGGTTTAGAGATAAAGGAAGTTTCCAAAGGAATTTTTGTATGTTAAAGAAGGCTTACAGGATTTGGGGGTGGGGGACGGCTAGGATTGTCTTTTGCCCTTAGCAAAGCGTCAATATGGAGGCAGTTGAGTCCCTAGAGAAATGTCACTCTTCCTGTTTCAAGGACTTGTCAATGGGCCATAGGTAGTAAGGAAATTTAATAATTTTCCTTCTTCGTTTCCCACATCAATTCCCGTGTCAGTTATTTTTGAGTACTTCCGACTACCAGTGACTGTGGTAGTTCGAAGTTAATAAGAAAGTAATGGGGTATTGAGATGTGGCCCACCAAAATCCCAAGAAGGTCTCTGATACCCTGCTTTTAGCTTTAAAGTTGATGTAATATTGCACTCTATTGCATGTTTTAGAAAAAATAATTTTTTTTAGAGTAACTGTCATCTGGTAAACTTGACTCTTAGAGATAATGCTCACTAGGTTTTGGCCCTATTGCTTCAAATCTCCCTCTGTCTCTAGCCACACACACACACACACACACTCCTAGAGTATTGAAGCCTCTGATTTAAGAAGCACCATTGAAGGAATTGGAGAGGATAAGACTCATGAAGGTAAGTCAGGGTCTGGTTGCAGAAGACTTTAAATAGCAAGGTGATACATTTAGACTTCATACTTGTAAAAACAAAACAAAATTCAAACAAGTAAATTTGAAGATCTAATTGGGTTTTTTAAACAATTCACTCATCCCATCTAGGAAGCCCAGAGGAGCCCCACTGATTTAAACAAAAGTAAGGTTTTTAAAGACAAAGAAGGCATTTAAAAGGAAGAAAGGAATTTGTTAGTGAGGAATGAATTGTTTAGGCAAGGTTGACCCCTACCCCCACCTCAAAGGGAGCAGAAGGGATCTATCAGTAAATTTCCTGGTCATTGACCAGCAAATTCCCTGTTGACTGATTGGTTAAAGATTAAATTCTTGGGGGTTCAAACTGCAACTAGATTAGGTATTGATTCATGGTTTATTGATTTAGCCTAAGTGACATTTTGGACCTGTCATTTCCTTTTTAACATACTGTAAGCAATTTGCAAGTCACTGAAATATTTTTGAACGGAGGGACAAAATTGAAAAAGCAATGTCTTGGAAATATTAAGCCGGAAGCAATGTGGAAGTGGTGCCAGCAGACTAGGTCCCGGGACTCAGAGGGGGATCCCACCGGACCAGCCAGGAGGGCCCCTGGCTGCGCACAGGATAGTAATCAAATGTGAGCCCAGGAGGAGGTGAAAGCCAAGTTTATTGGAGACATTAAAAGAGTGCAGGTACAGAGTGTCTGGGAGACTCAGAAAGGAAAGGAGAGAGGGTCTTGTCTATGTTTGGGGTCTGGGGTACGTATTCTCTCAGGCATCCAGGAACCAGTTAAAACAAAGATGAGGGCCCATGTGTTATTCCTTGGAGGCAGGGGATCTTGGTGTCAAGATGTCTAGCGCCCATGGTCTGGAACACACTTAGGATGACTTCTTCCGGTCATGTGCACCTGCTCCTTCCTTAGATGTTAATTACTCTAAAGAAGTCATAAACTCCCTGTCTCCTCCAAAGAAAGACCTACATTATTTGCACTATGAGGCGTAGGTAAAGTAGGGTGCTGGTCCTAGCAAGGATAGAAGCCGGAGAAGAGGCAAAAAGCAGATTTTTTTAATGAAGTCCTTCAGTTTCCCTACCTCAAATGGTGTTTTGGAAGGGACAGAGACCAGAAGCAAGTACACAAGCCAGGTTGTATGAAAGGTCCCCCACTAATGGGTCCGTGATTAAAGGAGCGAGACTGATACAAAGCGAAGGTCAAGCAAAGCTCTATTTCATGCCAAGCATCAAGAATCAAACCATCTGGCCAGGGCTTTGCCTCTTACAAAGAGGGCGACACCCCCGCCCCAGCCTTACCGACTAACTTTCAAAGGGCAAGGGCCATGTGGTTGGGCCTGGCCACACACAGGTGGCCAATGAGATTGTAACACACAGAGAAAGCAGCACAGTCATACTAGGTCACACACGTGATGAGGGAGCAGGAGGCTGGCTGAGGACAAAGCAAAAGCTGGCACCTTGCACCCCTTCTCCATCCGCTCCCCTCGGTAATGTGTGTGACATTCCTGAGGCACCCCTGACTGCTATAAACAAGAAACAAATAGTTTACTTGCAGAGATCACAATCCTGCAAGACAGAGACTCCCTTGGTTTACAAATGTCCTAGAGATCTACAAACAAAGAAGTTACCTTATCAATAGCACAATTTCCAGAGGCAAATAACTCAGTTCCTCAAGCCCTGAGTAAAGTTAAATTTCTTCTAACCCCAAATCTCACTAGCAAAGACGCTTGATAGCAGAAATGTGAATGGCTTGCCAAAAGACAACATTGATCAAGCCGCAAGGCCTCCCGTATCCCGGCACCTTGGAGGCCCTCTTTAGCATATGAAAGTTCCATTGAAACCTCCCTTCCCCTCACCTTCCCCCAACCGCAGGGTACAGAACCTGCCGCCCCTCACAACCTGGGGCAGCTCTTCCTGCCCACGGTCCTGTCCCCGTGCTTTAATAAACCACCATTTTGCACTGAAGATGTCTCAAGAATTCTTTCTTGGTCATCGGCTCCTGACCTCAGCCCACCGAACCTCACCTAGGTTCTAGAACTTCATCACACGGGTGGCCAACTGAATTACAATTTACCCTAGAAGATATTTGAACTTCACCTTGGTCAGAATTGGTGCCCAAAAGGCAGGGCCCATACTCCTTGGTAGCTAAGGAGACAGTATGCACCCCCCCCAACTGATCGGATGTCTCCACCTGGCCTGACCCACCCTTATATCTGGGCTTTGTTACCTGGGACTGGTTTCCCGGGCTTGCTTTTAGGTAAGTCCCTGAGGAGGGGCAGGGTCAGTTGAAGTTTTACTGCATAAACAACAAAATCACTGTTTAACCCAAGATGGAATCCCTCCTGCTAAATAGGCCCTTACATTGTGCAATAAACCTGACCATGCAATAGGGAAACGCACTTCCAAGGGTGGCAGCAATAGAAATGAGAGGATGGAGGCAGTTACTATGAGGCTATAAACCTGCAGGTCACCCTCTATCCTCCCCTCATCTCCACCCCATGGATCATCTATAAGATAGATACCCCTAACATTATACTCTGCGCTTTGTCCTCAGGTAAAATCAAGACTGTTAGACCTATGTGGACCACCTCTGCATTTCTTATTAAATAGCCTCAGAGAGTGTCATTCATTGAATTTTAGCTCAAAGACCTTCTTAACAAACTCCTCCCTAAACTCAAAAAAATCATGGGAGAAAAAAAAAATCATGTACAAATGTGCTTTCTATAAGTCCACAGTGAGAGCCATTGTAGTTTGATGGGGTCCAGGAGCAAACCGTCATGGAGGAATTCTTGAGATGGTTTTGGTGCAAAAAAAGGTGGGTTTTAGGGATGCCTGGGTGGCTCAGTTGGTTAAGCGGCTGCCTTCGGCTCAGGTCATGATCCCAGCGTCCTGGGGTTGAGTCCCACATTGGGCTCCTTGCTCAGCGGGGAGCCTGCTTCTCCCTCTGCCTCTGCCTGTGCTCACTCTCTCTGACAGATAAATAAAATCTTTTTTAAAAAGGTGGGTTTTTTGGGGCGCCTGGGTGGCTCAGTGGGTTAAAGCCTCTGCCTTTGGCTCAGGTCATGATCCCAGAGTCTTGGGATCGAGCCCCACATCGGGCTCTCTGCTCAGCAGGGAGCCTGCTTCCCCCTCTCTCTCTGCCTGCCTCTCTGCCTACTTGTGATCTCTCTCTGTCAAATAAATAAATAAAATCTTTAAAAAAAAAAAAAAAAGGTGGGTTTTTTAAAGCACAGGGACCAGGATGGGTGCAGAGAAAAGGTGCACTGGGGTTATGAGGAGTGATGGATTGTATACTTTTAAATTGGGGGGGGGTAAAGACAAAGGAAGTCTCGAAAAGGATTTTCATTATGTTAAAGAAGACTAATGAAGATTTAGGATCCTGGAGGCCTAGCTATTGTCAAGCTAAGGTAGTTTTCCTCTCTAGCAAGGCATTAACATTAAGAGTTGGGAGTTGCTGGAGGAACGTTAATTTCTGCCTGTCTCAAATATTTGTCAATGGGCGGCAAGTTAGAAGGAAATTTAATTATATCTATATTTCCTTTTGCCTATGTTCTCTGCATCAAGATATGCCCATTATATGTTCCTCTTTGACTCTGCTAATAATCTCAAAACTAAATGTGTGTTGTTTTAGTTTTTCATTGGCCAGTGGGTTTTTTTTTTTTTTTTTAAGATTTATGGATTTAGGGGTGCCTGGGCGGCTCAGTGGGTTAAAGCCTTTGCCTTCGGCTCAGGTCATGATCCTAGGGTCCTGGGATCGAGCCCCAAGGCAGGCTCTCTGCTCGGCGGGGAGCCTGCTTCCTCCTCTCTCTCTGCCTGTCTCTCTGCCTGCTTGTGATCTCTGTCAAATGAATAAATAAAATCTTTAAAAAAAAGATTTATGGATTTATTTGAGAGAGAGAGAGAGAGAGCAAGCTCACGTGCCCACCCATCCAAGTAGGGGGAGGGGCAGAGGGAGACAGAATCTCAAGCAGACTCCCTGCTGAGCACCCAGCCTGATGCAGGCTTGATCTCAGGACTCCTAAAATCATGACCTGAGCTGAAACCAAAAATCAGAGACAACTGACTGAGCCACCCAGCTGCCCCCCATTGGCCAGTGTTTTTTGATACTTATTTTTTTTCCTTATTACTTCTTGATCTTTTTAAGTACACGCTGTAGTAGTCAGACCATCTGGGTTCAGATCCACAGTTAACAATCTCAGTGACTCTGGCAAGCTGTTTAAGGCCTCTGGGCCTCAGTTTTCTCGGTTATATAATGGAGATAATAGCAAGACCAACCTTCCAGGAGTCTTCTGGGATAAATGAAATCATCTTGGTAACATTGAGCTCTTAGTTCCAGGCATCCCATGTTATAAAAGCTCAACAAAGATTAACACTAATATGAATTGGGTTTGGTTTTATTATAAGTTTTTATTTATAAAATATAAAATGCTTTTCTTAGTTTTCTTAGATCCCCTTTAGATAGAGCTGTAACATAAATCTAATAATAAATAAATAAAATCTAATAATAAGTAAAGCTGGGTTCTAGCTGTGAATAAAATTTTGAGATTTAGGCCTTTGGCAATTGCAAGAGCAGAAATGAGATCAAGAGGAATAATGCATTTTGAAGTGGGATAGGAATATTCTACCTTTGAGATATCTGAAGTTATGCAGCTTGATGGGGTACACATGAGTTACATGCCGTGTTACAAGCAGGACCAGGGCCTCTCAAAGGCATCTTTTCCCAGGGTACAACCTGGTCGTCCTATTCATTCATTCAGTGGATACCAACGGAGCATCAGTCCAGAAGCTGAATTCTCTTAGTAAACTCAGAAAGTTCATATCATACAAATGCACGATCACTAAATTTACATCTCTGTCACTGGACTCATTTATAAAGGAGCCACTTCCAGTGAGTGAAAAAAATTCATATCTTCCTATTTGGGAAGCCAGTATGAACTGGAAGATTGCTTGGTAAGCATAGAATCAGAACAAGGAAAACATAGGAATCTGAGTGAAACATCACCACCTAGGCACTAGGAAGCTCCATGAAATGAGGCTGTCATATAAGAGAAAACTTCCAGGGGCACCATGGTGGCTCAATCCATGAAGTCACTGAGTCTTGATTTCAGCTCAGGTCTTGACCTCAGGGTTGCGAGTTCAAGCCCCACGCTGGGCTCCATGTCGGGTGTGGAGGCTACTTACAAAAAAGAGAGAGAGAGGCCCTCCAGAGAGCAGATTGGTCCCATCCCCCCGACTCCATGTGCCTCTCCCTGGAACAGTGCAGGATGCACTCTAGTAATACTTCTCTGAGCCCTGGTGTCTTTGAGTACTAGGTCTGGTATATATCTAGGTATATCACTTTTCCTCACTAAGCCACACTCTAGTGGGCATAGGATACATTCTATTTCCTCATATAATAGGTTGGTCTCAGGGATACCTGGGTGGCTCAGTTGCTAAGCATCTGCTTTCAGCTCAGGCCATGATCCCAGGGTCCTGGGATTGAGCCCCACGTCGGGCTCCTTGCTCAGTGGGGAGCCTGCTTCCCCCTCTGCCTGCCGCTCTCCCTGCATGTGTGCTCACTCACTCTCTCTCTGACAAATAAATAAGTGAAATATTTTTATTTTATTTTTTTTTAAGATTTTTATTTATTTATTTGACAGAGATCACAAGTAGGCAGAGAAGCAGGCGGTGGGGGGGTGGGGGGTGGGAAGCAGGCTCCCCGCTGAGCAGAGAGCCCGATGCGGGGCTTGATCCCAGAACCCTGCAATCATGACCTGAGCTGAAGGCAGAGGCTTTAACCCACTGAGCTACCCAGGCGCCCATAAATGAAATATTTTTAAAAACAAAATAGGTCAATCTCATTTGTCAGACTGAATTTATAGGCTGCCCCCCTCCCCAATGTTTCTGTGAGGTCTTCAGTGGTGTTAGAAAATGGAGGACTAGAGTTCAGGAAAAAGGCAGAGGCTGGGTATATGAATTTGATCACCTCTGGGTAAAAGAATTAAAGCCATGATGAGCAATAAAATTTCTGAAGATGTGAACAATTTTTAAAAAGAGGGAGACATGCAAAAAATGAAGTCAGACCCTTACCTTATACCAAATAAAAAATTAACCTGGGGCACCTGGGTGGCTCAGTCAGTTGAGTTATTGATCTCAGCTCAGGTCTTGATCTCAGGGTCATGAGTTGAAGCCCCACATTGGGCTCCATGGTGGGGATGGAGTCCACTTAAAAAAAAAAAAAAAAAGATTAATCTAAAATGATTTAAATGTAAAAGCTAAAAGCATAAAACTCTTAGAAGAAAACATAGGGGATTTGGATTTGGCAATGATTTCTCGGATAGGATTCCAAAAGCATAAAGGTAACAAAGGTAAAATGGATAAATTGGACTTTAAAACTTCTGTGCATCAAAAGGCACAATCAACAGTGAAAAAACCTCTTAACGAATGGGAGAAAATACCGGCAAATCCTACATCTGATAAAAGGCTAATATTTAGAATATGTAAAGATCTCCTACGACTCAACAGCAGCAACAACAAAACCAGCCCAATTAAAGAATGGGCCAAGTGTCTGAATAGACATTTCTCTGAACAAAGCTATTAGCATGGCCCAAATAGCCAACAAGCCCATGAAAGATGCTCAGCGTCACTCACATCACTCATCACTAGGGAAATGCAGCCAAAACCGCAATGAGATACCACCTTATATCCACTGGGATGGCTACTGTGAGGGCATACAGAAAATAACAAGGGTTAGTTAGGATGTGGAGAAATTGGAACCTTATACACTGCTGGTGGGAAAGAAAATGGTGTAGCTACTACAGAACAGTATGATGGTTTCCGAGACAATTAGATACAGAATTACCATATGATCCAGCAATTCCACTTCTGGGTATCCACCGAAAAGCAGTGAACACAGGGACCTGAATAGGTATTTGTACACACATGTTTGTGGGCACGTTATTCACAATAGCCGAAAGGTAGAAGGGACCCAAGTGTCCATCAACAGATGAATGAATGAACAAAATGTGCTATTTACATACAACGGAATATTTTCCAGCCTTTGAATGAAAGGATATTGTGACATATGTTACAACATGGGTGAACGAGGACATGACAGGGTTATCCAGAGAGACAGGTTCAATACGATGTATAGAGAGAGAGATTTATTTTAAGGAATTGGCTCACATAGTGGAGGTTTGGCAAGGCCAAAATCTGATGAGGTAAGCCAGCAGGCAGGTTGGAGACTCAGGGAAGGGGAGCATTTTAAGTTCAAAGGCTGTGGGCTGGTACAATCTCTTCTTGCTCTGAGGAATCTCCCCTTGTTCTGTTAAAGGACCTTCACCTGATTAAATGCCGCTGACCCGCATTATGGAGCATAATCTGCTCTACTCAGAGTCCACGCATTGCAATGTCAATCACATCTAAAAACCACCTTCATGGTGCACCTAGGTGGCTCAGTCAGTTAAATATCCGACTCTTGGTCTCAGCTCAGCTAATGATCTCAAGGTTGTGAGATCGAACCCCAAGTCAGGCTCTGTGTGGAGTTTGCTTAAGAGTCTTTTCCCCTCCCTCTTCTTCCCCCTCTACTCCTCCCACCTCTTACACACGCTCTCTCTCAACTAAATAAATAAATAAAATCTATTTTTAAAAAATCTTCATGGAAACATCCAGAAAATGTTTGACCAAATATTTGGACACCATGGCCCACTCCAATTGACACGAAAAATTAGCCATCACATTGTGATAAGCAAAATAAGCCAGTCACAAAAAGACAAATACTGTAGGATTCTACTTACATGAGGTACCCAGAGTAGTCAAATTCATAGAGACAGAAAGTAGAATGGAAGTTACTAAGGGCTGAGTTGAATGGGAAATTGGGAACTGTTGTTTAATGGGCAGGGTGTGTCAGTGTTGTGAGAGGAAGGGATTCTGGACATCAGTTGCACAACAAAGTAAACGCAGTTAACACTAAGCTGTATGCTTAAAAATGGTTAATAGAGTTAATCTTACATTATGTATATTTTAACACAATTTTTAAAAAAAAGGAGGATAAAAGCAAGGAATGACCTTCAAGAAATGGCCCCAACCAGGGAAAGGAAGTGAGGAATTGATTAATTAGATCAGCAGAGGGCAAATTAGGGTCGTCATGAGAGCAAAAGAGAAAATGATCAAAAATATTGGATATGACAAGGTCAGGGAGAACAATAACTAGAAAAAAATTTCCCTGGTAACTTAAGGCAGCAGAGTCGGTACAGTAGTTGGAACAAAATCACTTAGCATGGTTTAAGAAGAGCCTAAATGATGAAGAGGTTGGAGGAGCAGAAGTACTGCGTCCATTTCGAGGAGCTGGAGGGGAGAAGGGGAACAATGGAGGGATGCATACTAGAAGGCAGGAGGAGGGGAACTGTGCAAAGGAAGACAGGATGCTGACATTGGACCAAGTGAACATGCAACTTCTCCCCTTGCCATTGACCACTTCTTCAGCTGGGTAGCCTGATTTGGTCAAGGCCCTCCCCAAATACAAGACTAGGGGCCCTACGAAAACCTGGATCCAGAGAGGGCAGCTATCTTCATACAGAATGTACAGCCAGGGAGCAGTGGCAAGAATTAGAGATCATGACAAGGTTGGGGGTATCCTGAGAAGTCCACGTTTGAAGGAAATTGAAATGGAAGTCAGAAAGTCAAAGATGGAGCGTACAGCTAGGCTGAAGGCCAGTGGGGCAAATGTCAATATACAAAGCACTGGAAGTCTCAGTGCTTTGGTTTGGAAGCTAGGTCAGAGTAGTGTTTCTCCTTTAAAGTTTAGCTTTCCTACCAATGCCCACCAACTCCCCCCTTTGTCATCCCAAAGAAATGACACTTCTCTGTTGACTCAGAAGAAGCTGCCTTATACCTACTGTATTAGTTAAGATTTTCCAGAGAAACAGAACCAATAGTGTGTGTGTGTGTGTGTGTATGTGTGTGTGTAGAAAGGGTAAAGGAGAAAGAGATTGATTTTAGGAATTGCCGATTATGGAGGCCAGCAAGTCCAAAATCTGCAGGTTGGACCATCAGGCTGGAGACACAGGGAAGAGCTCATGTTGCAGTTCAAGTCCAAAAGTCATCTGTTGGCAGAATTCCTTCTTGCCCTCAGGAGGTCAGTTTTTTCATTCTATTCAGGTCTTCAACTGATTGAATGAGGCCCACCCACATTATAGAGGGCAATCTGATTTACTTATTTATAATTGCAATGTTAATCTCATCCAAAGGCATCCCCATAGAAACATCCAGAATAAAGTTTAACCAACTATGTGGGCACTGTGGCCCATCCACAATGACACAAAATTAACTGTCATACCCAGGTAATAATGAGAGCCATTTATTAAGCCATGTACCAAGTACATGGCTATCTCATTTCATTCCATAAAGCCTATAAAGTAAGTTCAAACATTCTCATTTTTAAACATGAGGAAAACAGTTTTAGACGGATTTTATATAAAAGTTCATAAAATTTAGAAGCAATGAAAACCATCCTGATCATGGTTAACTTCAAAGTTAACTTTCAAAGTGAACTTCAAAGTCAAATTAATCAGTTTGACCGAAGTGGGAACTAGTTCTTTGGTCTTTCCACACCTTCCCCCCACCACCCGCCAACCTATTGTTTATGTTTTTAAGTAGGCTCCATGCCCAGTGTGGAACCCAGGGTGGGGTCTGAACTCATGACCCTGAGATCAAGACCTGGGCTAAGATCAAGAGTCAGAGGCTTAACCAACTGAGCCACCCACATCCCCCTCTTTCCATATCTTTCAAACTTTTCAGAATTGAGTTCCAATAGCCTAAATGTCAGGGCCTTTGGGGAAAAAAAAAAAAAAAAATTATTGCCCTCAGGGCACCTGAGTGGCTCAGTCCATTGAGCGTCTAACTCTTGATTTCTACTTGGGTCACGTCCCTGGGACATGGGATCAAACCCTGCACAAGGCTCCTTGCTCAGCAGGGAGTCTACTTCAGGATTCTCTCTCCCTTTCCTTCTGCCCCTCCCTCTGCTCCCTCCCTCTCTCTCCCTCTCTTTCTCTCAAATAAATAAATAAATAAATCTTTAAACTTTTTTTTTAATTAGAATGGACTCAAAGTTATCCCACCAAGACGTCATCCAGCACAATCTGAATGCGCTTTCTTCAGTGAGAGATATCAGGCTGGAGTTATTGCCACTCCAATGTTCACACCCACAGCCCGCCTTTTTCTGCTCCAACCTGAAATCTGAATGTAGTGTGTCAGGCCTGGGAATTTCATCCAGTGTGGGGGCGGGGGGGAAGAGATTGGACACTAGGGGTCACGCTGTTCTGCCACCCAATTCTGCCTCCCTCTTATCATTCAAAACTTTACCTGAAGGTTGAAGGATATAGTTCCAGAGCCGTCCCTGTCACTTGAGTTTCTCCCCAGCCCCCCAAAACCAAGATGAACATCATCTTGTCTTAGGATGAGAAAATAAGTTTTATTGACAAATGAATATGCTGGTGGCCAGCAATCCCCAAGGGAGACAAAGGACCAGAAACACACTATGTCTTCTAAGATCAAAAGTGCCTCCTTGGGTGTAATCCCAAAGTAGCCCATCCGGTGGGACTATGGTCAGAGAGCTACTGGGAGGCAAAGTCCTGACATCTGGACGAACAAATGGAAAAGGCTTTAGTCCCAGAGCAGTTGGAGCAATTTAGTTTAGGCGGGCCCGGCCTCTGCAGGTGGATTTCCAGACGTCGGGACCTATGACCATACTGACTATTTCTCTGAATTGCCTATTACGACTGGAATATTTTTCACCCTCCTATTGTACCGCTTGCGCAGTGAATTCAGAGGGCTTTGAAGCCACTTCCAGATTTCCTGATTGTCATCTCTTTCCCGTTTGACACTCTTAAACAGCCGCTTCTTTCTTTTTGGGGTTTTCATGCCAGTGACTTTGAAGATGTTATTACTCAGCTGGCTCATCCTGGAAGTAGAGACAAACCCGGAGTTAACATATTCATCAATTTTTTTCAGAGTTGTATTGACCAAAGACTGCACAGACTCCACAGGATCATTCCTCAGACTTCCAATAGCTGAAACCAGAAAGGAGGTCAACTCAGACTCTTGATCTCCAAGGACGACCTATCCAAACCCCATTATTTTCCACCCCACATAGCAGGATATTTTTATATAACTTCATTTAGAGTAACTTTTGTCACCGTTAAAGTAATACTTGTTCTACTCTAGAAAACCGTTTACATAGAAATCATTCTTCCAAAAGGAATGAGAGAAAAATATCTTAGGCGTCCCCCTGAGACAATACTATTAATATTTTCATACCAATCCCTGCAGTATATATATTTTTAAGTCATCTCTGTGCCCAACATGGGGCTTGAACTCACAGCCCCAAGATCAAGAATCTCATGCTCTACTGACTGAGTCAGCCAGATGTACCTGTAGTAGTTTTTTTTTTTAAATTCCAAATATGGACACTTCTTTTTACAAAAATAAGATTTCCATTTTTAATTCCCATAAAATATTCCTCTATAGAAGGTGCTATCCAGTCACGTGATCCTATCATAATCTCTGTGATGAACCCTCTATTAGTGAATAATGAGGTTGTTTGCAGTTTTTCACTGTTAGAAACCATAACCATTAATTCATTCGACAGCGGTTATGGAGTACTTGCTGGGTACTGGGGTTGCAGTGGTGACCAAGAAAGTTTCCCCACCCTTGAGAACTTGACATTCCAGTGGAGGAAAGACGAAACAAACAAGGAGGGGCGCCTGGGTGGCACGGTGGATTAAAGCCTCTGCCTTTAGCTCAGGTCACGATCTCAGGGTCCTGGGACCGAGGCCCGCATCCGGTTCTCTGCTTGGCGGGGAGCCTGCTTCCCCCTCTCCCTCTGCCTGCCTCTCTGCCTACTTGTGATCTCTCTCTCTGTGTCAAATAAATAACTAAAATCTTTAAGAAAACAAACAAACAAGGAAACACAAATGAAGTACAAAGAAGGACATTTAACAGAGTAATGAGAGTGAACAACCAGGAAGGACCTCCTTAGGCGGGTCCGGGAAGTTTTCTCTCTGAGGAGACATGTGAGCTAAGAGGTAAGAAGCCACGAGAAGAGCATGGGCAGAAGCATTCCCAAAGGTCAGGGAGGGGGTCACCTACTCACAGTGTAGAAAGTAACCAGTGGGCCTATAGCTTCTCGTGAGAGGGGAGGTGTTACGGGCTCAGGGTGGAGAGAGAGTCAGAAGCTGGCTCAATAAGGGCCTTGAGGCCAAGCATAAGAGACCAGACTTTGACCAGAAGAGCAGTGGAAAGCTACTGAAGGGATTTAAGCCCAGGCGTGGCATGATTCAGTGTACACATTTCAAAGAGAATCTGGCTGCTGTGTAGAGAAGTATAGAGAAGCAGGGTGTGTAGGGGTTGTTAAAGCCATCGGATTAGGGAATGGCAGCCAGGGGCTTAGGTTCCGGTGGGAACAGAGGCTGCTAAATTGCTTAGCACCCAAAGGATGAAGAGAACAGGAAGAACCTTGGCTCAAAAGGGCCTTCAAGCCCATCAAAGTCTACAGCTCCGTGCTGATCTCTTTTATACTGACAACAGGAGAAAGAACCTGGCTTTGGCTATGCGGTGAATATGGAAATCCCATGAAGAACAATTTCTTGACCACAAGGCTTGTTAGGCACTGGATACAGATACAAATGTAACTAGAATTACCTTCCTTAGGAAAAAGCCCCTCCTGTCTAGGTAAGGTAGGCAGTCTTTCTTGGAGGCTGGGTGGGATGAGGAAGGCAAGGTGAATTCTCTGATACACTGAGGAGCCTAGGGTTTTCATTCTAGAATACTTTTGCTGAAATTCTCTGGTTGCTGGGAATAGGAGTTCCTTACCCTGTAGAGACTTCAGTTGGAAAAAAATGAGGAGAAGGCAGCACAGGTACAAAATGTCAGGGTCAGAAGCCACGGTTAGAGCCCCAAAGGGACAGAGGCTACTACCTAGTCACTAGAGGACTGGAGAGAGCACAGCTACAGTCAATAGCGGCTAACAAATTCATTCTCCCTTGACCAGACTGCCAGGTGCCCTCCCTACCTGCCACTGCCAGCACCTTGCCCCATCTTAGCCCTGAAGCTGGGTCAACTCAACACAAACGTTTGGTGGGACACACGCATTTGTATTCGATACTTTAAACAATGTTTAAGGTCAGCACTGTTATGCCTGTTTTACAGACAAAGAAACTGAAGCACAGAGGCAGTGATGTGCCCAAGTTCACATGGCTCATCGCGGAGAGAGCTAGTATTTCAGACCGGGCTGGCTGACACTGGAGCCCGTGCTCTTCATTACACACTGACTTGGAAGAAAGGACCCTTTAAAGTCATTCACCTCTTTTTCTTCTCAAGATAAAAAGCTGTAACAAAGCATAAAGGAAACAAGAATGTGTCCATCTCCAGGTGTCTGCTGGGCATTTCCTTTGAAGTATGACACCACCATTCCTTCAAAGGCAGTGTATCCAGCTTTTTAGCTTGAAGCAGGTGCCAGGAAATGAAGTGGGCTCCAACCAGAGGGCAAGTGCCTGAGGACAAGCACGTGCAGGACCAGAACGGCCCCAGCAGCAAAGCTGGAGCGTGGGCATTCTGACATACACGCCCGCTCTTTTGCCCAAAAGCACAGGCACCCACCCACAGGGCGATAAAAGCCAACGTTCTCTCCATCTTCTCTCTCTATCAAAGGAAGCAAACTATGTGGGGGAGGGGGCGGGGGGGGGGGGGAGATGGTGAACAACAAATAACTCAAACATCATTTCTATTGGGCACTGGTATGAGTCACGTATCTAGCACCTATCACAGACACCCCAAACCCTTCCTGCCACCGCCCTTAGAGAAGTGATGAGCTCTGTTTCACCAAGTACCCCTATCACCCACAGCAAAATCCTCAATCTTCACCACGGCTGAAAAGCCCAGTAGGATCCTGGCCCCACTGTGATCCTCTGAGTCGTATCCTCCTCTTCCTTTGGTTCACTCCATGCCAATCATATTGACTTCTTGTTCTTCCTTGAACTGCCGAGTGCTCTTGCCTCAGATAATCAGATGGTTAAAGTCCTCACTGCCTCCAGGTCTCTGCTCCCGTGCCCCTTCTCAGAGGAGCACCCCTGCCCTGCCCTCAGACCCCCTGACCCTTGGCCGTGCCTTACTTTCTCCATAGTGCCTGCTCACATATATGTACTTGGTTAGGGCCCCTCCCCTCCCCCGCTGGAAGGGGTTGGGTGGTGGGAACGGACAACATCAGTTTTGTTTGCTGAGGTATCCCAGTACTTAGAAGAGTGCCTGGTATACAGTAGGTTTTCAATAATTAAGAAACTCAGTTAATCGAGAGCAAGGGCAGAATTACCAACTATAACAAACATAGGTGTGGCTGTTCGGCTCTTTGAGGGACCAAAGGGTTTTGAAGGTGAAGCAAAATTTCTCTTCTGATATACACTGGGAACACCAGCTCTTCTTCTGCCACACCACCGATTCCCATTCCCTTTTTCTCAGGATTTTGGTCAAATTAAAGGACAACGGAGTGAGCATGAGTTAGTGCAAAGACCCCTGAAGTGGCAAGTCTAGCTCTGGCTCGCCCAGTAATTCACTTCTGTGACCTTGGACAAATGACTCAACCTCCGAAATGAGGAGGGTTATAGTTCAGGAGGAGGAAATGCTTCTCTGAGGGACCCCTAACTTTAGAGGCAGAAGAGAGTGAATGGACAACTTCAGGGGTCTAGATGAGTTACCTCAAGTCCCATATAATCTACAAATCCTTAGGCTCTCTTTTATCTTAAAAATTCATGCATCTGCCTTGTACTCCAAAACATGTCTATTATTAAAACTTTTTAATGTTTTAATTTAATTTTTATTTTATTTTATTTTTTGAAAGTAGTCTCGCCACCCACTGTGGGGCTGGAACTCACAATCCTGAGATCAAGAGTTCATGCTCTACTGACTGAGCCAGCCAGGTGCTGGCTCAGTTTTAATATTAAAGGAGTTTTAGGGACGCCTGGGTGGCTCAGTTGGTTAAGCAGCTGCCTTCGGCTCAGGTCATGATCCCAGCGTCCTGGGATCGAGTCCCACATCGGGCTCCTTGCTTGGGAGGGAGCCTGCTTCTCCCTCTGCCTCTGCCTGCCATTCTGTCTGCCTGTGCTCGCTCTCTCTCCCTCTCTCTCTCTGATAAATAAATAAAATCTTAAAAAAATATATTAAAGGAGTTTTAATATTTCATGTTTTAATATTAAAAGGAGTATCATTTGGAAATGCATACTAAAATTTTATAGATGAATAATATGAAGTCTGAAGTTTGGTTCGGAATAATCTGGCAGGGAAGGGTGCAGGTAAAGAAATAGAGAAAATAAGGTAACCATTAGCTGATACTTGTTGAATCTGGGGGGTGGGGGGAGGGGTTATTGTACTATTTTCTAGACTTTTATTTTTTTTTATTTATTTATTTTTAAATTTTTTAAAAAAGATTTTATTTATTTATTTGACAGACAGAGACCACAAGCAGGCTGAGAGGCAGGCAGAGAGACAGGAGGAAGCAGGCCCCCCGCTGAGCAGAGCCCGATGCGGGACTCGATCCCAGGACTCCGAGACCATGACCAGAGCCGAAGGCAGCGGCCCAACCCACTGAGCCACCCAGGCGCCCCTATTTTTATTTATTTTTTTTAAAGATTTTATTTCTTTTTTCTTTTTTCTTTCTTTTTTTTTTTTTTTTTTTTTTAGATTTTATTCATTTATTTGTCAGAGAGAGAGAGGGAGAGAGAGCGAGCACAGGCAGACAGAATGGCAGGCAGAGGCAGAGGGAGAAGCAGGCTCCCCGCCGAGCAAGGAGCCCAATGTGGGACTCGATCCCAGGGCGCTGGGATCATGACCTGAGCCGAAGGCAGCTGCTTAACCAACTGAGCCACCCAGGCGTCCCAAGATTTTATTTCTTTATTTGATGGAGAGACACAGCGAGAGAGGGAACACAAGCAGGGGGAGCAGGAGAGGGAGAAGCAGACTTCCCACAGAGCAGAGACTCAAACCCAATCGGGGCTCCAACCCTGACCTGAGCCAAAGACTGCTGCTTAACCAACTGACCCACCCAGGCGCCCGATATTCTAGACTTCTAAAGCATGCTACAAATGAAAAATCTTAAAACTAGCCAGAGAAAAGGGCTAGATTACCTGCAATGGAACAAAAATTAGAATGACAGCAGGCTTTTAGCAACAAAGAAAACCAGAAGACAGTAGTATGGTATCTTCGAAGTGCTCAGATTGTGGTCTAGAATTATGTCACTAGTAGGGGCCCCTGCTGGCTCAGTCAGGGGAACATGCAACTCTTGATCTTGGGGTTGTGGGTTTGAGTCCTACGTTGGGTGTATAGATTACTCTAAAAATATATATAAGATCTTAAAAAATTATGTGACTAATAAAGCTACCTTGCAAGAATGGGCTTAAGAAAAAGTCATTACAAAGGAACAAAAACCAAAAGAGCGTAACAGGAAGATACCCACACTAAAGAGACTTTCAAAAAGTGTACTTCAGGGTGAAAAAAATGAAGGATGGTCAGAGATACAACAAGGAATGGGGAGCATATGACACAGAAGGTAAATCTACATTGTTTGTATAAAGTAACAACAATAATCATAGTATCTAAATTGTGGGTTTAAAAAAGAGCACTAACAAAAGCCTGTAAAGTGAGAGGGGTAGGCATCAGAATTCATGTCAATACTGGAGGGAAAGTTAAAATGTTTCACTTTAAACCCTGTTAAGTTCAAAGTGCATGATGAGGAGTCTACTTTCTGGACAGATACCATATGATTTCACTCCTCTGTGGAATTGAAGAAACAAAACAGATGAACAGAGGGGAAGGGAAGGAAATAAAATAAGATGAAAACAAAGAGGGAAACAAACCAGAAGAGACTCTTAACTCTGGGAAACAAACTGAGGGTTGCTGGAGGGGTGTGGGGTGGGGGATGGGGTAACTGGGCATTAAGAAGGCCCCTGGATGGAATGAGTACCAGGTGCAACTGACGAATCACTAAATTCTACCCCTGAAACTAATAATACACCATGCATTAATTAAATTGAATTTAAATTTTAAAATGTTTTTAAAAGTCTACTTTCTGGCTAACTTGCCTGAAGAAATACTTACACTTATATTCTCGCATACAAAGAGACATACATAAGAATGCTCACGTAGCAGTTTTTGAATAGCAAAAAATTGGAGATAATTTAAATAATGATCTACCAAGACTGCAGCCGATCTGTATGTACTGACATACAGAGTGGGGAAAAAGCAAGTTGCCAAAACCATGTATCTCTATCTATATAACTATCCATATGGTAAATATCACAAATTATATATTACATAACATATATTCTATGTGTACAGCAAAAGAATACAGGACTACAGCAAACAGGGGGAATTGGGGAGAGGAACCAGACTTGGGGGTGAATAGAACTTTAGTCTAAAAACAAAAACTTTATCAATAATGTTTCTACTTTTTTTTTTAAGATTTTATTTATTTATTTGACAGAGAGAGATCACAAGTAGACAGAGAGGCAGGCAGAGAGAGGGAGGGGAGCAGGCTCCCTGCTGAGCAGAGAGCCCGATGCGGGGCTCGATCCCAGGACCCTGAGATCATGACCTGAGCAGCAGCTTAACCCACTGAGCCACCCAGGCGCCCCTGTTTCTACTTTTTTTGCAAACAGACTATATTCATGTATTTCTTCTATAAATATAAACAAATTTAAAAATATTTTACAGCAATAAAAGAGAACACAAAACTGCAAGTTCTTCAGGGGACAGGGTGTTTCTCCCTTGAATACCATTGTAGGTAGCAGCTGACAACACATGATAAATGTTGAGTGACTAGAACATTTTTATAAGCTGTGTTTTTCTCTAACTAGCATGATAATAGATAACTCATTTTCTTCCTCTGACTTAGCCCCATTTTCTACTTTTTAAAATTTAGTCTTTCAAGATTTTATTTTATTTATTTTTTTAAAAGATTATTTACTTATTTATTTGACAGGCAGAGATCACAAGTAGGCAGAAATGCAGGCAAAGAGAGGGGTGGAGGGAAGCAGGCTCCCCGCGGAGCAGAGAGCCCATTGTGGGGCTCAATCCCAGGATCCTGAGATCACGACCTGAGCCAAAGGCAGAGGCTTAACCCACTGAGCCACTCAGGCACCCTTCAAGATTTTGTTTTTTAAAGTGATCTCTATACCCAACATGGGGCTTGAACTCAAAACCCTAAGATCAAGAGTCACACGTTCCTCCAAATGAGCAAGGAAGGTGCCCAATTTTTTACTTTTATATATAACATTTATAATAGTAAAAATATACTTTATTTGAAGTAACAAAATATGTCCTTAAGGAATTCTTTCCCCCGCTTTCTGTCTTGCCCTATTGCTTCATGTCACCCAGATCTCAGGGACAAGGCTCAGACTCACCAGTCTGTATGATCTCCACATCATCATCATCTATTTGAGTCATGTTTAGCTTCTTAGTTGTTAATCCTAAAGATAGGACAAACGCAAAGTCACTCCAGAATTCCTGGATCTTTGGGCCACCCTTACCTCTTGGTCCCAAACACGGAAGCTTGTAAACCAGTTCTAGCAAAAAATGTTTCTATGAGATGCCTTGTAGCCTACATGTCAGTGTTCTAGTTGAACAACCCTCAGAGCAGCGGTGACCCAGAAAACTGTTGTTGGCAGGTGACAAGTAGGGCATGAACTCAGGACGTCAAACTCCATGGGGTTCTCACACCAATAGAAAAATGGACAAAAGGCATGAGGCAATTAATTTGCAAAAATAAAATATGCATTGCCAATAAACGTAGGAAAAAAATATTTCACCTCACTTCTGACAAAAAAAAAAATAATTAATCTGAACAACTCTTTTCGCCTATCAAATTGGTAATGATTTTTAAACTATCACCCAGAGTTGGCAAATATCCACAAAATGGATACTTGCGTATAGTATTGGTAACAATGGAAAATGATTCACTTTTTTTTAAAAAGATTTATTATATTTATTTCGAAAGAGAGAGCATAAGGGAGAGAGGCAGAGGGAGATGGAGAGAGATAGGCAAGCAGATTCTGTACTGAGCATGGAGCCTGACATGGGGCTCGATCTCACAACCCTGAGATCAGATCTGAGCCGAAACCAAGAGTTGGATCCTCAACTAACTTTGCCACCCACAGGTCCCATGACTCAAACTTTTTAGACGGCAGCTGAAGCACCAAAATCCTTAAAATTTTACATATCCTTTGGTCCCAGCAATTCTAGTTAAGAAATTTATCTTAAAATAATCATGATGGCAGGTAGAGATTTTGTCCCTGTTTATAATAACAAAAGATGAGGTAGCCTACTTTAAAAAAAAATGACACAGTCTCAATATTAAAAAAATAAGCACAGATTAAATAATTCCATAAATCCACCCATAGTGGAATTAATATTACGCAGTGGTGAAAAGCAATGCTGAAGGGCACGTAAGAGCATGTATTTGTGACCTAGCAAAGGAAAACGACAGTATACCAAACTTCATGTTTTTAAAATGGCTATGTGTGTCTGAGTGTATGTGTGTGTAGAAATTCTAGAATGTTAACAGTGGTTAAATCCAAATGCTTAGAATTTCTGGCATTATTTAATTTCTTCTTTTTTTTGCCAACCTGAATCTTTTACATCAATGTCTAACATCAACACATCAACACATACTGTACTACTACCCTAGTTTAAAACAAAAATATTTTTGTTTTAAGATTTAAAAATTTTTGTTTTGTTTTAAAATGCACAGGGTTCCCCTGGAAGCAATAGTTTTTCCCCTTTCAAGTGAGTACGGTTCCCTTCTGAATGCTGCAAAGTGCAGACAGCTGGAGGGGGGGACTTTCCCAGAGTGGGGCAAAGGCACATAGCCTTCTCTTCCTCTCCTGGCCTTTCTAACAGGGACTCTGAGCCTGGCCCCAGGACAACCTAATTACATCAGAGCTAAGGAAGGAGGTGACCCGGTTCATGGTACCATGTTTCTGGCTCAGTCCTTGCAGAAGGTCAAGAAGGGCTCCCCTGTTGAAGAGGGAGGGGTTGCCAGGAGGAAGCATCTTACCTATGAAGCTGATGGCAGCTGCTCTTAGGAAGGACTGAGGGCTCTTCAGGAAGTCGAAGCTCTGGGACAGTAAGTCCCCCACCAGCTGGGTTTTGCTTGTGCTCACCTGTGAGGCCAAAGAGGGGGTGGTGCTGACCAGGAGCTGGGGGTGGGGAGCCCTGGGAACGCTCCTAACCCTCTCACCCTGTCCACAGGCACCACCGTTCTGTCTTCAGCCAGTGGAAGGTGCTCGAACCTATAGCCTCAGACACCCACACCCCAGCAACAAGGCAGACTTAGCAGGAAGGTCACAGAGAGAATTTTGCTCCTTCATACCAACATGGTAAGGGAAGAAACAACAGATGTGGAAACAGGAGACCCAGGATTGAATCTTGGCCCTGACACTGGCTTCAGTTTTCTGAAATAAAACCTGTCCAACCTCTTTCACATAATTGTAAGGCTCCCGTGGGATAATGGATATAGAACTGCTTTGTGAACTCTAAAGTGCTCTACCTGTGGAAGGTAATAAGCATCAAAATCCATAGGATTAAAATTATTAATGGTGGTTCCTAACCTACTTGCTTAGCCCTTAAATATTTACTTTTCCACCAGGATTCCTGATCCTGCCCTATCCTCAGCATCATAGGAGCCACAGACCCTTAATGCCATGACCGACGTAAAGCCCCAGTGACTCCTGCCGCCATCTTTTCCTACTAGCTGTAACCAGAAAACCTCTGTTCCATTGCATTCTGCTCTCCTCCCTTGACCTTCCTCACCACTGAAGGCAGAGACTGGGCTACTGCTAAGAGAATTGGATATGAAGAATGAAGGACTGGCCTGACCCATGTGCATTCCGAGTTTGCTGATGATAAAGAATGAGAATCAAGGAACAGAAAGAATGTATCTTCTGTCAGCCCTCCCCTATTTAGCCTCTCAGCCTGCCTTTGAGCCCCTAACATGAGTACGGTGGGACTGGCTTCTCACAGACACTCACCAGGTACTTGCACGTCTCTTCCAACACCTGGATGTGATCGCTGAGGGTGGCGTGCTTGAATATGTGGGTCAGTGATGACCAGCCGATCACAGTGGTCCACTCCGTCAGGGCCCCTCCGCAGGCCTACAGGATGGAGGGGACGGAATTCCCGAAGCCTCCTTCCTATGGCTCTACAGAGCCAGGCCACGAGGCTAAGGTGAAGACCATGAAGCTAGCCCCCAAGGGCTTGGGTGAGGGTTTGAACCTGGGATCAGGTGAGACACAGGACCTTGGGCATGACATGGGATATAAACAGCTTCAGGGAGGAGAACTGTATCAGGATACCGTGAGGGGGAAAGTGCTCAGAGCTAGCCTGGAGGACGACACCAAAGAGGTGGGTGTATAATGTACAGCCAAGGCTGGGCTCATGAAAAGAGCCCGAGGCAATGCTCTACCAGAAAGAGAAATGAATCAGGCTGATTTGCAGACCGAGGTTATCAATACCTTGACTACCTCAGGGTTGTTATCCTGAAAGCTAAGCAGCAGCGGGACTAGGAAACTGTAGATCTCTCTTCGGGTGGAGAGTCCAGGCTTGAATTTGTAAATGTGACGCAACATGTAGCCCAGGGCAGAGGTGGCGGAGATCTTCACCTGGTCCCTCTCCTGCCATACAGAGTGACATGGAGCTAAGGTGGCTGTGGTTTCCCTCTAGCCCCCCCTGGCCTGGTTTCCATACTCCCACATCGCACTCCCACGTCCAAAGTACACGGGTGGTGTCGTGTTACGTAATGGAAAGGGATCGTGGTTTGTGTATCTTGTTAGAGCCACAGAACTAACAAGTCCCTCTGTTAAGGACCAGAGTTGGGAAACCAAGACCGTAGTTTCAGCTCTGCCCTGGACTGTATCTACAGCTTATAATTTAATCTGTTCCTAGGGATTTAGCTTTAAAATATATGTATTTTAAAAATACATATAGTTGGGCGCCTGGGTGGCTCAGTGGGTTAAGCCGCTGCCTTCGGCTCAGGTCATGATCTCAGGGTCCTGGGATCGAGGCCCGCATCGGGCTCTCTGCTCAGCAGGGAGCCTGCTTCCCCCTCTCTCTCTCTCTGCCTGCCTCTCCGTCTACTTGTGATCTCTCTCTGTCAAATAAATAAATAAAATCTTTAAAAAAAATACATATAGTTATCCTATAGTTATGCTATGAATAAACGTGCTTAATCTATATTGGTTTGTATTAATTATCAATGATCATGAACAGCTAAACTAGACACTTTCAAGAGTATATTATACAGGGGCACCTGGGTGGCTCAGGTGATAACAGCTGCCTTTGGGTCTGGTCACAATCCCAGCGCCCTGGGATCAAGCCCCGCATCAGACTCCCTGCTCAGCAGGAAGCCTGCTTCTCCCTCTCCCACTCCGCCTGCTTGTGTTTCCTCTCTCTGTCTCTCTCTCTTTGTCAAATAAATAAATAAAATCTTTAAAAAACCAGAGTGTATTATATACTAATTGAACAAACGTTTACTGAGTAGCTGTCATGAGCTAGGCATAGTGTCAAATAACAGAGACATGGTGGGACAAACAGTTGCTGAACTTGTAGGATTTGGAAAGCGGACATTTTAACAAATTGGAGGCACACATTTTTTGCCCAGTGAACATAACAGCCAAACATAGAGATGATTCAAAGTTAGTACATTAACTAAGAAGTATCAAAAGGCAGATCAGCTCAAGATCAACGATTATCACTTCAGTTATCCCTCCCTGCTCCAAATCCCTGAAAGAAATAGTAGAGATACAGTTTTTTTGTTTTTTAAATCTGTTATGGATCTGAAATAGTAGAAGGGATCCCCCTACAGAGAACTAGAATATCCCTGAAAGACAAACAGCAGACGGGATTGGAATTAAAGTTGAAACCACAGCCTGAAGTGTGCGCAAGAACAGACTGCTGGAGGAGGCGGGTGTGTTCTGGGAACGTTCCAAGCCTAACAGCTGTGAAGCCCGGGAGCAGAAGGGGATGCTGGGCAACCGACAGGGTGGTCACTCGGAGTGCCATAGTTCAGGCATACACTCTCCTTCCACCTTCTCTGTGCACTCACCCTCCCAGGGTCCTCCTCACTGAATAGCAACCAGGAGAGGAAGGTATCCCCCCAACACAGGAGGGAGCATGCTCTCTAGACCAGAGAGATGGGATGGTGCCCTGGGTGTCTGGCAATACCCAGGAAGGGCAGGGAGCCCTATAGTCAAAATATTGGCTACTGGCACGTCCAACTGTCCACATAGCTCTGGCCGCTTCCCCACAGTTACTGGTCAGACTGCAGTAATAGGCATTACTTTCACAGAGGGCTGGCCAAGAGTCAGTAGTACAAAATTTCCAGAACTCTGCCAAGACTCACCAAACGTTTAGGAAAATCAACACCACGAGAGAAAAGAAACATCCAAGGGAGCAATTAGTAATATAATCCAAACAAGACTTTAGAGAAAGTATAATTGAATCCTCAGGAAGATTATGTAAAAAAAAGTTACCGAGTCAGAAAGTTGAAAATAGAGCTACCCTACGACCCAGCAATCGCACTACTGGGTATTTACCCTAAAGATACAAGTGTAATGATCCAAATGGGCACCTGCACCCAAATGTTTATAGCAGCAATGTCCACAGTAGCCAGACTGTGGAAAGAACCTAGATGCCCATCAACAGATGAATGGATAAAGAAGGTGTGGTATATAAATATATATATATTGTGTGTGTGTGTGTATAGTGTGTATATATAGTGTATATATATAATATATTATATAAATATTATATATTTATATATTATTTATTTATATATTATATATATTATATATAATATATATATTTTATATATTGTGTGTGTATACACACACACACAATGGAATACTATGCAGCCATCAAAACCCCCGGAAATCTTGCCATTTGCAATGACGTGGATGGAACTAGAGGGTATTATGCTGAGCGAAATAAGTCAATCAGAGAAAGATAATTATCATATAATCTCTCTGATAGGAGGAATTTGAGAGGCAGGGAAGAGGGTCGTGGGAGGTAGGGAGGGAAAAAATGAAACAAGAAGTGACCGGGGAGGGAGAGAAACCATAAGAGACTCTTAATCTCACAAAACAAACTGAGGGTTGCTGGGAGGGAGGGGCGTGGAGAGGGTGGTGGGGTTATGGACATTGGGGAGGTTATGTGCTATGGTGAGTGCTGTGAAGTGTGTAAACCTGATTGTTCACAGACTTGTACCCCTGGGGCAAATAATAAATTATACACTAATAAAATTAATTAATTAATTAATTAAAAAGAAGTTACCAAGGACACTTTTTAAAATGCTTGAAAATCTAAACTTTGAAATTATAGATAAATAAGTAAACATATAAATACAGGTAGAGGTAAGGCACTGTCCCTATAGAATAATGTAATAGCTATTCAGATATCACACCATCAACCAGAAGAAAAAAAAGAGAACCTCTGTCATTTAAAAAAAACAAACAAAAACCCACAAACAAGCAACAGCAAAAAAACCCCTAAATATTCAATAGGTGAGTTGAGTAGCAGAATAACCACAGCTAAAGTAAGAGGAGAATCAGCCCAGAAATTGTTTCAAGGTAGACAAAGAAATGGGAAATAGAAAATAAAAATTAAGAAATACAGAGACTAAATCTAAAGGCATTCCAAAGAATAGAACAGAAAGAAGAGAGAAAAGAGGATACACTAAGAAAATAGTAGAAGAAAATTTTACAAATGATAAAACTACTAAGATTTGCTTAAGTAAGTTCCTATGAGTAGGTGAGTGGTAAAGCAGAACCAGGAACCCAGAAGACTAACGTCTTCTTTTCATTCAGCCAGGTTAGCATTGTGTAGATGACATTTTACTATTTCTTGATTAGACCATAAATTGACTTTCCATTCTAGCAATATGGAAGGAAAGATAACCTGACAACTTTCCCACTATAAATAACTTTGAATGCTAGATAAAATATACAAAATCCTTTTTTAACTCATAGTCGAGCTTTAAGAAAGTAAGATCCCCAGAGGCCAAAGATGAAGAGGTTGCTGATCCTCAGCTACTGTGGAGGCAGGCAGATGCCACTGGTCTCAGTAACCCGGGATCACACTGATCTCCCCTGCTTGTCTTACAAGGCAACTAGAAGCTGAGAAGCAAGCACCATGGACAGACAGACAGCTCCAAGAGAAGTCTTCCACTTAATGGTCAAAGAGCCGGCAAGGGGAATTAAATGCTCAAAGAAAGTGAGGAAAGGGGCCTCTGGGTGTCTCAGTTGGCTAAGCGTCTGCATTCAGCTCAGGTCATGATCCCAGGGTCCTGGGATGGAGCCCACATTAGGCTCCCTCCTCAGCGGGGAGCCTGATTCTCCTTCTGCCCCTCCCCCAACTTGTGCACACACTCATAAGCTCACTCTCTCTCAAATAAAGTCTTTAAAAAGAAAGTAGAGAAATACCTCATTTCTTTTTTCTTCCATCTATTCTCTCATATCACAGTTCCAAAAGAAGACCCTGGGGAGTCTACAGAAGCCAAAACTCTTACTCTCCATTTCAAGGAGCTGAGGTCCCAAGAGGATGGACAAACCCCATTGCTTTATTTCCTCTGCCCTCATGCCACTTAGCCCAGTTGTGGGCACAGTCACAGAAGTGCCTGACATTGCAGAGTAACTGAAGCACCAGCTTTTTTGCAAGACAACTGGAAAAAGGGAACCCCAAAGAACAGTAAAACCAGGGAAGCAACGGAGAGGGAGAAGCCAGGGAAGGTGACCTTCTAAAGTTGTTTATGAATTCCTGTGCTCACTCCATGCATATCTGACCCGAAACCACATACCACTGACTTTGAAAACTGAACTACAGGAGAGACAATGGTTCAGATCTCAGGCTGGCCAGTGGGTGGCTCAAACTCAGAATGGCAAAGGCTAAGAATTCAAGACTGACATTGAAATCACAGTTCACACACAGAGAAGGCTAGTCAGGACTTGCAGCCTGAAGTTAAACAGGTCAATTGTTACTAATGCAATTAATATCAAATTCTTCATAGGATTTAGGTGACACCCAGAGTCATATACCTAATACTCATAGTGTCCATGATACAATCCAAAATTACTCAGCATGCAAAGACCAAAAGCAGTTACTGTACAAAATACTCCAAAAAAGCAACAAGGGGCTCTCTTGAAATACAGAAATAAAAATTTTCAGCAAAGAAAGAGAATATATCAAAAAGAAACTTGAGAACTAAGAAATACAAGACTGGGTACATTCATTGGCAAAACAGATGTCACAGGAAAGAATCAGTGAACTTGAAGACAGAGCAATAAAAAGTATCCAGTCTGAACAAAAAAAGAAAAAGTGATGGAAAATGCAAAAAACCTTGGGACCTATGGGTCAATAACAAAAAGCCTAAACCCCTGTGCCATCAGATTTCTAAAAGGAGAAGAAAAAGTATAGTGCTGAAAAAAACTTGGAAGAAATAATGGCTGAAAACCTTCCAAGTTTGGTGAAAAACATAAACAGAGATATCAAGAAACTCAGAGAACCCCAACCAGGGTAAACCCAAAGTAGTCCACGCCAGCACCTACTAAACTACTTAAAGCTAAAGACACTTGCGAGGCAAAATAAAGACATTTCCAGACAAAGACTGAGAGTGTTTCCTATTAACAGACCCTTGAGAAAGAAAATACAAGAGAAGGAAAAAATGTATCCATAAGGGAAGAGAGAGTTGGGAGAAGAAAAGGATGGCAAAGACGTTTGTCCATGTTTATAAATCAAAATAAGTATTGACTGTATAAGACAATAATGATGATGCTGGTAATGACAAAAAGCCCAAATCTGGGGATTTTAAAAGACTGTGGAAATGGGGCGCCTGGGTGGCTCAGTGGGTTAAAGCCTCTGCCTTTGGTTCAGGTCATGATCCCAGGGTCCTGGGATCGAGCCCCACATCGGCTTCTCTACTCACCAGAGAGCCTGCTCTCTGCCTACTTGTGATCTCTGTCAAATAAATAAATGAATGAATAAATAAATAAATAAATAAATAAACTTAAAAAAAAAAAAGACTGTGGAACTAAAATCCTAGACAATGTTAATCTATGATATGGGAGGGTATCATTAGAGTTAAATCATTCTTTTTAAAAAAGAATCAGGGGCGCCTGGGTGGCTCAGTGGGTTAAGACTCTGCCTTCAGCTCGGGTCATGATCTCAGGGTCCTGGGATCAAGCCCCGCATCTGGCTCTCTGCTTGGTAGGGAACCTGTTTCCCCCTCTCTCTCTGCCTGCCTCTCTGCCCACTTGTGACTTATCTCTCTCTCTCTCTGTGAAATAAATAAATAAATTAAAATAATAATAATAATAAATTTTTTAAAAAGAATCATTTATTTATTTTAAAGAGCTAGAGAGAGCATGTGAAATGGGGGGAAGAGTCAGGGGAGAGAGAGAATCTCAAGCAGACACCCACTGAGCAGAGAGCCTGACACAGGGCATGATCCCACAGTGCTGAAATCATGACGGGAGCTGAAGCCAAGAGCTGGACACTCAGAGGATGAAGCCACCCAGGCACCCCAGAGTTAAATCATTCTAAGGTCCTTTAATTGTTTGGGTGGAGGATAAAGATATTATCTTCAGGCTTTGTTAAGTATACATGGTGAACTTTAAAACATGTAAAAATGGATGAATCAGGTGTTGCTTGGGCAGCTCAGTCAGGTAAGCATCTGACTCTTGGTTTCGGCTCAGGTCATGATCTCAGGGCCGTGAGATCAACTCTGGCATCCGGCTCCACTCTCAGAGGGGTGTCTGCTTGAGATTCTCTCTCTCTCCTTCCGACCCCGCCCACCTCAAATAAATATATAAAATCTTTTCAAAAAAAGAAAATAACTAGATGAATCAGACATTGACCCTGCCATCATGGAATGTCCAGGCTCACAGAAGATATGAGACCCATACAAAACTAATTCAAATCCAAAATTCGAAAACAAAAGATGCCAGAATAGGGGCATTGAAAGCATGCATGTCTGCTGTCAAGTCTATTTTGGCTCTAAAATTCTACCATCTGAAGGGAGGCCAAGACACAAGGTGGTATTGCTCTGGGCAGTTCAGATTCCTGAACCCTTGGGTCCTTTCCACAAGGCTGCTAGCCTTCTGGGGTTCCTGTGTTGTCTGGAAAGAGGGTAGAGCTGTGAGTTGTCTCCCCACTCTTTGCTCCAGAACCAGTTTCATAGCAGTGTGTCATTTTTTTTTCCTCCAGTGGTTCCTGGTGGGAGAATAGGTAGATGAGTGTGTCTGGGTCTGTTATAGGGAATGCATCGGGGACAATCTTATGCACGGCTTCAAGTAGCCAAGTCTCCTTCTGGCTGCCCTTCCATGACTTCAGCCTTCCACCACAGCCCCACAGCCCTGCCCCATTGCCCTCAGCTCAGTTTCCAGGACTCCTCTTCAGCCCCAGCCCATATGTTCCCAAATGATCCTAAGGATTTAGGCCCATACATCATTGATGAGTGGACGAAGTTGCTTGGAGATGCTGCAAAAAACCACTTTTGTGTCCTCTCCCTTCCCATGACAGATGATGTTCCGTAGGCTCTTGACTGCCTGCACTGTTACCCGTGCTTCATTCTTCAGCAAGTCTCGCAAGAATGGAACCTGGCCCTTCAGCGATTCTGACTGTTTGGAAGAAGGCAGAGATCACTCACCACCTGGGGATCGTGCAACCCTCTGGGAACAGGGTTTTGGGAAAACACATGGGTGTCGAAGAGAAACAGACATGGGCAATCTGGGGGCTGGATGTGTCCAGGAAGTAGAAGGCCGGTGCTCACGGGGTTTGGGAGGCCCGATAACCAGTCTATGTAAGTCTACAGACCAGATGTTGTGCTGTCCTAGGATGAGAGGTTGGGGAACATGCTAAGCCCAAGGTCACTAAGAGACCCCAGGGAGGTAAATTAAGCACTTCAAGGACTCAAACTTGACTCCCATTTGGTCCTCCCCACTCTTACTTGTCCTGGGTGCAGTGCCAGGTTACTGATTCCACGAAGCCCGACTTCTTTCATAATGAGGTTGGGGTCTTTGACCCACTTGATCAGATTGCTCAGAAAGTCTTGTCCCAGAGTCTGAGCCACTGACCGGTGCCAGAGGAGCTGTGGGTATGAGGAGACAACCGCTACGGATGGCGAAAGGTTCATGATACCCAGTACCCACCTCAGCCCTCCCTTGGTCCCCCACTCAGGTAAGGAGTATGTCCGGTTGAGAGCAATGGCAGATCTGTACAAATGGGCTGGAGACTAAGATAAGGAGGGAGGATAATGCTGGTAAGGTTTGAATCTTGAGTCAGATGCTAGGATCCACGGATCATTCTGGAGGCTGAGCTACTGGCCCCCTCTGCAGGCTTTCTTGCTTCCTTTAACCAGGCACCTGAAGTGCCAGAGAAGGAAACCTCACTTTAAATGGCTCAGTCTTATTCTGTCCTCTTTTGGGGACTACTTATTTAACATTTCTGTTAAGTACTCCTCAGCCCAGGAAATGAATGGCCCAGGCTGTGGGCCTTTCCCCGGGCTTCACCTGTGCATAGAAAGTCCTGGCCAGGATCTTTTGATGGTAGCTGGAGCTATAGAGGTAGTTTCTGACAAGGTTGAGGACCCGGTGCAGGACGGCAGGCTCACAGGTCTTCACAATGCCGCTGGGGTGGGACACAGAAAACAGTTGCTGAGGGGCAAGGAGGTAGCAAGGGACCAGTGTGCATGAATAGGGAAGAAGTGAGGGCTGAGGAATCAGGAGACCAGAGGGCTGGGAGCTGGGGAAGGGACAGCTGAAGGCTGGGACTTGGGAACTTGGGGTCAGGGGACTAGAGTGGTGCCAGGGTCACTGGGGAAATAGCCTCACCTTGTCAGGTCCATGATCCCTATGTAGTAAAACCTGGGGCAGGACAGAAGGTCCCAGCAGTGATGCTGATTTGCATAGGTCACCACTCCATCATATGCAGCGGCCAAGAACACCAACTTCACGACCTCCAGGGCACAACTGAAGGTCACAACCATTGGTGAAGAAAAGAAAAGGACAAAAGGGTGGACAAGGCATTATGTCCTCATTTGTATCCTGTGCTGGGAAGTCAGGAGATAGTTTCCTGTTCTGGTTGCTGTGTTTTGTTCTCCTGCTGACAAAAATCCATGGTTCTTGTGAAACCCATCTCTGACTGCCCATCCACTCCTTCAGCTTTGGCCCTCATCCAACCACAGAGTCCTACAAAAAAAACTATAGAGAGATCTTAGTGCTTTGGTTTTCCACTTCTGCTCTCCAAGGGCACAGAATGGGTTTAGGATATAGATTTACCTCCACACCCATCTCATCAGAAATTCTCTGCTTATTGGGTCTATTTGTTTTCATTTAACATAAGATTCCATTTGAGTAGAATGTCCTGAGGTTTAATTTAAAAAAAAAAAGTGTGACAACCACACATTTAAGAGTCAACCCCCATTTTCGAGATGAGAAAATGGAATCCCGCTCGTTGACTTGTGCAAGACAGCAGAACTAGTGACAAAGCCAAGCCAGCGGTCAATGAGATTCGAGTGGTCATAACCACATGGAGAGAATGACCTAGATGTGGGCTTGCCCTGCCGCCCACCATCTAGTTGACTCTTCCTGTGCAGTTACAAACAGGGACATGAAATGTCGAGTGAGTCAGCTGAAGTGTGCATACAACAAGAGAAATGAGAAGCTTGAAAATATGTGAGAATATTCTAGCACATGGGTTGCCCAGGGCCTTCTGGAACTGGCTAGTCCCAGCCATCCATCACGAGGGGGTTAGGCTTACCTCGTGGGGTCAAAGGGCTTGCTCTTGCTGCCTGGGCCCCCCTCCTTGCTATACACCACCATCTTCTGGGGGACATTTTGCTCAATCACCCAGCAGAGATGACATAATATAGCCATCAAGAGCCGGGGGTAGAGCTCCTGGACGGCCTCCTGGCACAGGGACCCTGATAGCATCTCACACAGGGCACATGTCACCTGGGAGACAGCAAAGGAAGACATAAGATGGTACCATGGCCCCATACACTGAGTCCCATGCTGCCCTCCCCATCACTGCCCAAATGGCACAGTCACTCTGACTCAGGCTCGTAAGAAGCCCTCTAAGACTAAAAGCCCACCACTCTTCCTTAGGGAAATGAGATTGCACACAGGCAGCCTGCTTTCTCTTCACTCCCCCGACATCAAAAAGAGAATGGGAAGCAACTTGAACTTTTTAGCAGAAATGATGTGGGGACTACTTTGTCTACTCTGGGCAACCAAACCTCTTTTGCTTCCAACCCTCGTGCTACCCCCCAGGCCCTGGAAAAAGGAGTGCCAGCCCCAGAATCAGGAGACAGAGAAAACTGCTTAGCTCTAAACATCAGTTTCCTTTTCCAAAAATGGGATCAATCCTCTTTCTCTCTACATCACTCAGTTCTTAGATATACAGGTGGAAAAAGGAAGTAAAGTGCAAATCGAAAGTATAGCATTTCCTTAAAGGTTTATCTATTTATTTTAGAGACAGAGAGAAAGCATGAGCAGGAGGAGGGCCAGAGGGAGAGGAAGAGAGAGAATCTCAAGCAGATTCCCCGCAGGGCACGCAGCCCAACAGGGGGCTGGATCCCACAGCCCTGAAACCAGGACCTGAGCTGAAATCAAGAGTCAGATGCTCAACCGACTGAGCCACCCAGGTGCCCCTTGAATGTACAGTATTAGTGAATGCTCCTCTCTAAGACCTGCTCCCACCCTGCGGCCCTTGACCTTCAGCTCTGCCCTTAAGTCCCAGAACAGTAAGTCTTTGGGTCCCCCCTTCCCTCATGCTGACCGCCACAGGCTGGAAGGCCATCTCCTCAGTCTCCTCTCTGGAGTGGAGTTTTTCCAGGATGCCGATGAGCAGCTGCAGGACACTGATCGTGGTCTCTCGCCGGGTGCCAAATGCCTTCCATAGGGCCAGACTGGTTCTGTAGGACCCGGGGACAGCTATGTCATGGGCCCTGGTGACCAAGCTCCTAAGGGCTAGTCTGGTCTCGAGCCCATGAAGGGCTGGTTCTCAGGGTCTAGACTTGGCCAGAGAACACAGAGATGAAGTTCGATTGGTGTGAGAGGGAAAGCATCCCTGTGCAGTGATTTTTGTGTGGAGCTCGGGCTAAGGGAGGGGAGGGTTTGCTGGGCTGGAGAATGTGTTCCCAAGCCCTGGGAGAGGTACCTATCCCAAGGCAGGGACTTGCTGAGAAGCAAGGGCACGACACTGTGGGTGTTGTTGCCGGCCAGCAAGCACACTCCCCGCACGACCTCCTCCTTTGTACTGGGCTCCAGCTGGGAGTTGAGCCGTTCCAGAATCCCCTCCACGATTTCCTCAATCTAAAGGGAGGAGCCACAGGAGTCTCAGTGAGCCTTCCCGCCTCCTTCCTATCTACCAACTCCCAGACTCAAGGGCGTCCTTGCAATCCTGCCAGTGATACTCTTCTTAAGGCTGAGTTCTAGGGTGCCAGAGGCCAGACCAGCAGGGGTCACAAAAAGAACTCCAGAAGCTCACGGAGGCCTGCTATGATGAAGGCCTGCCCACAGCCCAGAGTTCAGAGAGTCGCTCCAAACTTACTTGGGAGACACAGGAGACTCCAGGAAGGAAGGCAAAAACCCTGGGGACACTTCAGGACTTTGTCTCCCCACTGAGATCAACTTTCAACCCATGAAACTGCAGGGGCAGTTAGCACTGGAGGTGGGTGTACCACAGGACTCTGACTTGGCCCTCAGATTCCTGATATACGGGTCTCCAGGAAGTCCATTTTATTCTACTACTTCAAGGACACACCTCCATTTCTGGTACCTAGACCAGGAAAGTCATATAAATGAGTGAAGGCAATGGGTGTCAGGAGATTCAGAGAGAGGAAAGCCTGGAGAGCCCATGCCACATATAAGAGGGACCTTGGCTGCCCATAGAGTTGCCCTATGTGGCCTCATTTTAAAAAATTTTTTCAGTGGAGTGGGAAATGTGGATTTCTATATGTTATTTTTTTTTTTAAGATTTTATTTTTATTTATTTGACAGACAGAGATCACAAGTAGGCAGTGAGGCAGGCAGAGAGAGAGAGAGGAGGAAGCAGGCTCCCCACTAAGCAGAGAGCCCGATGTGGGGCTCGATCCCAGGACCCTGGGATCATGACCTGAGCCGAAGGCAGAGGCTTTAACCCACTGAGCCACCCAGGGGCTCCTCTATATGTTATTCTGAAAGAAATTTTACTCAACGCTCAGTCATTCCATGAGCTTGCTGGTTTGTAATCCTCAGCCTTACCCTTCCCAGAAATTGAAGCCCCCTGACACCCCTAGGCAATCAGGGTGAATCCCCCCACAACATTTTCTTGTGCTCTGGCCACTAGGCCTCCCGGCTGCTCATACCCCCACATGTGGTGGTAGTTAACTGATGAGCCAGCCCACCAGATCAAAGGCAGAGCGTTCCAAGTACTCAGGAGTGCAGCTGTCAGAGCTCACGGAACTCCAGAGAAAATCTAGCCCAACCCTATGTTTCCTTTTTTTTTTTTTTTTTAAAGATTTTATTTGTTTATTTGAGAGAGAAAGAGAGAGTACAAGCAAGGGTAGCAGCAGAGGCAGAAGGAGAGCAGACTCCCTGCTGAGCAGCAAGCCTGACATGGGGCTCCATCCCAGAATTCCGGAACCATGACTTGAGCCAAAGGCAGACACTTAGCCGACTGAGCCACCCAGGCGCCCCCCAAGCCTATATTTTAAAAGTGAGTTAATCAAGGCCTCCAGAGGAGAGGGACTGCCCAGGACTCTTCGGCTGGTTAGGGACAGAACCAGGGGAGAGCCCAGAAGGGTATGCTGGCCAGAGCTCCCACCACAGCCCCACGCTACCTTAATCATGTCTCGGCCCCGCTCTTTCATGACCGCGCTCATCAGCTGGGCCGCTGCCAGAGACACCTTGGCCTTGCCGTCAGTCAGGCCCTCCATGGCCGTCAACACCAGGGTGGTGAGCTGCATCTGCGTGAAGTACTCTGCAAAGGCCTGCAACAGGGTGGCGTCAGGCTGCCTGCCTGGGGGCCTCCAGCCGGAGATAGCCCATCCCACCTTCCTGTTAGGGCAGGTGGAGAGAGCCTCTCCTGGGAACCTGGAGTGCTTTGTCCTAGGCCTGTGCTGTCTGCCTAGCACCTAGAAGACCCTTTCCCTGGGAACAGAGTCTTTGGGGTTGGGAGGGAGAGAACACTGACCTCAGCGGCTCTGAGGGGCTCACAGGTCAGAGGCCCCAGGGGCAGAGTGCTAGGAGAGAAGGGCTGAGACCAGGATCCTGGGTGATGGGATCTTTGAGGCAGGGACTGAATCTACACATCACTGGCAAAGCATCATTAGCATGAAGCAGATGCTTCTGGGGGAGAACGGGTAAGGAAGGTGCATTAGGACCCAGGATGCTTAGGGGGAAGGTGGTGGGAGCATGCGGGGAAAACATCCCCCAAGGCAAGAGTTCACAGGCCGCAAAAAGAATAGAAAGGAAGATGGGATGGAAAGGAACACCCCCCCAACTACCCCCCCCCCCCCCCCCCGCAGCCTCAGGGTCTAGAACCTGATGTAGGTGAGAGGCCGAGGCTCTTCCCACTTTGTCTCCGGCACTGCCCCCTCACCTTGGCAATCTCGAAGGTGTTGTTATAGAACACGTTGGCGCTGTAGACTTCACTCTTGCCCTCTTCTTCCCACAAGCCCTGTTTTTTCCTTCCCGTCTCTGAAACAAAGACACCCAACCCCACCCCTCAGACACTCAGAAGGTGTCTCAGGTTGCCCGCTTTCCCATCTGCCCAACCCAAACCACCCACTGAACTGAGTCAGCTTGGCATAATGTGTGGCCCGTGGGGAAGGGAGTAGAGAAACGAGCAGTAAGATCATAAGGAACAGTGAGAGCCAATGTCAAAGGAGCCCCCGTGTTGCCTGCCTCAGAGCAGAGACAGAGTGGGGTCAGGGTATAGGGCTCAGCCAGAGGAGGACAAACTAATTCAAAAGAACTGTTTGCTTAGTAGCTATTTTGTCCCAGGAGGGTATATATCGGGGTCTAGAGGCAGGTTCCTCGTTGGAAGGAAGATGCTCAGGGAACTGCTTAGCTCTCACTCTTCTAGGACAGCATGTGAGAGAATGACCGAACGGAGGTGGGAGGCCAGAGCAGAAGTGAAAAGAGGAGATTCTCCCTACGCTTTTGCAGCAGGAGGATACAGTAGAGGTTGTAGACAGCCTGTGCAGACAGGAAGCAGATGTTGTCCACTGGGTCCTGGCAGCGTATGGCCAGCAGCCTTACCAAACGCCCCAGCCGAGTGAACTCGATGTCCACCTGGGGAGGAGAGCTGGAAGTCACAGGTTACCCCAGCCACTCTCTTAGGCTGAGTCAAAGCAAGAAGAGAGGAAGAGGGGATGCATGAGAGATAGGAGAGGTGAGACTAGGTGAGATTAATGGAAATGGACTTAGGTGTGTGGGTCATAGTTTTGGAATGACCTTACACTGTCCCTCTTCTTTGCCTCTTGACACGGCACTTGTTCTTGGAGCCTAGCTCAAATGTCCCCTCCTCTAGGAAGATTTCCTTTCACTTGTACTTCATTTGTGTTGTGATCTTTTATTCCTACTGTATTTGGAGTTTTTACAATCATTATCGCCTTCTATTTAAGTTTGTTCTATGCATGCTTCTCTCCCCAGTTGGACAGTAAAGCTCCATGATACATAGATGTCTCGGTCATCTATGCATCCACTGTAACACCTGGCATGGTGCCCGGCACAAGGCAAGTATTCGGTAACTGCTTGTTGAGACGAATGGAATCAAACTGAACCCAGTGGAATGGAATCGAATTGGTGATTAGGGAAAAGACCGAGGGAGAAAAGAGAGACGACAGGATGCACAAAAGAAAATAGAGGATGGGGCCAAAGAAATGGAGGGTAGGATGAGTAACTGAGGCTAGGTAATATGTGATGAAGTTTGTGGTAAGGGTAGGAATGAGCGCCTAGACTCCAGGGCAGGCTCACACTTACTCCAACGTTATTCGTTTTTACAGTGAAGCCAAGAATACGGGCAGCACACCACATGGCCCGTTCCCTCTCATTGTCCTTTTGGGAATTCAGCCATGTGTCCAGAACCTAAAGGAAGAGGAGAATGAAATGAGGGGTGAGGGGTCTGTTCAGCTATGTTCCAGAGGGTAGAAATGTAACCTGAACTTCTGCAAAGGATCAGGACAACACTTCTGAGAATAGGATTTCTTTTGCTTATAGGCTGGTTATATATGGCTTTGACACCAGAAGCTTCATTCTTCTAGCCCCAAATTTTGCCTTATCTAGGTGCTAGAAACATCTTCAATTAGTATCTCCTTTCAAATTAAGGCAGTGGCTCTGAAATTATATTGACTGTAATTCATTTTAATGGGTCAACATACCCCAATGCCCCCCCTACTAATGTTTTCCCATTCTTCAGTAGAAAGGGAACTTGGTAATAACAAATTACAAAAATAACAAATAACAAAAATAACAAAAAAGAATCACTGTATTCACAGATTTCTGGCTGAATTATGTATAAATATATTTAAGAAATATAATTATGGATGATTCCTATTTGGAACACAATCTATAAGTGTCTCACCATTGGTAAATTATGGGCCCTAAATACCACTGATCCCAAGATGCACTAATATGTCCATCTACAGCAATCCATCTGGCAATGATGGGTCTAACCAAACAGCAATTTATAATTGAAAAAGAAGAAGAGTAGCAGATGAAAAATCTACAACAAATGGAAGAGAAGAGTAATGCTGCATTGATAAGAAAACACATTCTTCCTGAAGATATAAGAAATTCTAGTGGGAAGGCCGCAAGTCTTCCTCATAGCCAAACTCTGACGAAATGTCCCAGCGCCAAGATTGTGGTCTCTAAACGCCATTTTTCTCTAAGAGCAATCATTGTTCCTTGGAGTAACAGTTCGTTCCAGGACTGGGACAGGAAATATACAAGATATTATACTGGAGAGCAAGTCTATGGAAGACTATGGAAGTCATGTTAAAGGGATTCAGGAGCCAACCTAAAGAGGCTCTCATTAATCAAAGATGGGATCATTAAGAATAATAGTTGTAATTGATCAAAATATATGAAGCATTTCAAAATTCATTTTAAATTCAAAAGATACTAGAGAAACAACCCTTGGTAGTCATCCTTGGAGAATATTAGGAATTACTTCATTACTTGGACAAATGATAAAGAAAAATGATCCAGCATTTATCTTGTCTTTCTTATATAAGCTATACCTCAAACTAACCAAATAACTTATAAAGGCAATTTCTCTTTGTAGAAGAATTCCCGATAAAAATGAGTAAGGAGTGAAAGAATTACAATGTCATCATTTTGCAAAAATAAGTAGAGGTATGTTCATTCAACAGAATACTACATAGAAATAAAAAATGATCTGATGCGCATGTAACAACATGGGTGAGTCTCACAGATAAAATATTAAAGGGAAATAATATAGACACCAAAAAGTACATATTATAAAATTCTATGCATGTGAAGTTTAAGAACAAGCTAAATTAATCTATGTGATAGAAGTCAGAATACTGGTTATCAGTGGTTATTCAGTGGAAGAGGAACCTTTTGAGGTATTGGAAATGTCCTATATCCTGATCTGATATTTATACATATGTAAAAATGTATCTAAGTATACACACAAGATTTGTACACTTTACTGTAGCAAGTGATATCTCAATAACAAGGTCTTTCTTTAAAACGAATATCCCCAATTTTCAGCCACTAATCAATTAATGAATCAAAGCAGTGATCACCAAAAGTAATGAACAGTAATGATGTGATACTTTATGTGGAAAACCCAAAAGACCCCCTCTCTCTCTGCATCCTCTCTGCCTACTTCTGATCTGTCAAATAAATTAGTAAAATCTTTGGGGTGCCTGGGTGGCTCAGTGGGTTAAAGCATCTGCCTTCGGCTCAGGTCATGATCCCGGGGTCCTGGAATGGAGCCCCACATCAGGCTCTCTGCTCAGCAGGGAGCCTGCTTCCTCCTCTCTCTCTCTCTCTCTCTCTGCCTGCCTGACTACTTGTGATCTCTGTCTGTCAAATAAATAAATAAAATCTTTAAAAAAAAAAAACAAAAGACTCGGTCCCCAAACTATTAAAATTCATACAGGAATTCAGTAAAGTGGCAGGATATAAAATCAATGCACAGAAATTAGCTGCATTTCTATACAACACCATCAAGACAGAAAAAAGAGAAATTAAGAAGTCGATGCCATTTACAATTGCACCCCAAACCATAAGATACCTAGGAATAAATCTAACCAAAGAGGAAAAGGATCTGTACTCAGAAAACTACAGAATACTCATGAAAGAAATTGAGGAAGACACAAAGAAATGGAAAAACATTCCATGTTCATGGATTGGAAGAACAAATATTGTTAAAATGTCTATGCTACCTAGAGCAATTTACACATTCAATGAAATCCTTATCAAAATGCCATCAACTTTTTTCACAGGAATGGAACAAATAATCTTAAAATTTATATGGAACCAGAAAAGACCCCGAATAGCCAAAGGAATGTTGAAAAAGAAAACCAAAGCTGGTGGCATCACAATCCTGGACTTCAAGATCTATTAGAAAGCTGTTATCATCAAGACAGTATGGTACTGCTTCAAAAACAGACAAATAGATCAATGGAACATAACAGAAAGCCCAGAAATGGACCCTCAAATCTATGGTCAACTCATCTTCAACAAAGCATGAAAGAATATCCAATGGAGAAAAGACAGTCTCTTAAACAAATGGTGTTGGGAAAATTGGATAGCCATGTGCAGAAGAATGAAACTGGACCTTTTCCTTATACCATATACAAAAATAGACTCAACGTGGATGAAAGACCTAAATGTGAGACAGGAATCCATCAAAATCCTTCAGGAGAACATAGGCAGCAACCTCTTTGACCTCAGCTGCAGCAACTTCTTCCTAGACACATCACCAAAAGCAAGGGAGGCAAGGGCAAAAGTGAACTATTGTGACTTCATCAGTATAAAAAAAAAAAAGAAAGGATGAATACCCAAGTTTTGTAGCAACATGGACAGGACTGGAAGAGATTATGCTGAGTGAAATAAGTCAAGCAGAGAGAGTCAATTATCATATGGTTTCACTTATTTGTGGAGCATAACAAATAGCATGGAGGACAAGGGGAGATGGAGAGGAGAAGGGAGTTGAGGGAAATTGGAAGGGGAGGTGAACCATGAGAGACTATGGACTCTGAAAAACGATCTGAGAATTTTGAAGGGGTGGGGGGTGGGAGGTTGGGGGCACCAGGTGGTGGGTATTGTAGAGGGCACGGATTGCATGGAGCACTGGGTGTGGTGCAAAAATAATGAATATTGTTATGCTGAAAAAAAAAAATTAAAAAAAAAAAAAAAAAGCTTTTGCACAGCAAAAGAAAACAGTCGAAAAAACCAAAAGATAACCAATAGAATGGGAGAAGATACTTGCAAATGACATATCAGATAAAGGGCTAGTGTCCAAAATCTATAAAGAACTTAGCAAACTCAATGCCCAAAAAACAAATAATCCAATCAATAAATGGGCAGAGGGGGGTGCCTCGGTGGCTCAGTGGGTTAAAACCTCTGCCTTTAGCTCAGGTCATGATCTTAGAGTCCTGGGATCGAGCCCCGCATCAGCCTCTCTGCTCGGCAGGGAGCCTGCTTCCCCCTCCCTCTCTGCCTGTCTTTCTGCCTACTTGTGATCTCTGTCAAATAAATAAATAAAATCTTTTTAAAAAGAAAATTAATATTAATTATAAATATTAAAAAAAAAAAGAAATGGGCAGAGACATGAATAGACATTTCTGCAAGGAAGACATCCAAATGACCAACAGACACATGAAAAAGTGCTCAACACCACTCAGCATCAGGGAAATACAAATCAGGACTACAATGAGATACCACATCAAACCAGCCAGAATGGCTAAAATGAACAAGTCAGGAAACGACAGATGTTGCGAGGATGAGGAGAAAGGGGAACCCTCCTACACTATTGGTGGGAATGCAAGCTGGTGCAGCCACTCTGGAAAACAGTTCCTCAAAAAGTTGAAAATAGAGCTATCCTATGACCCAGCAATTGCACTACTGAATATTTACCCAAAGATACAAATGCAGTAATCTGAAGGGGTACCTGCACCCGAATGTTTATAGCAATAATGTTCACAATAGCCAAACTATGGAAAGAGCCCAGATGTTTATTGACAGATGAACGGATGAAGAAGATGTGGTATATATATATGTGGTATATATATATATTATATATATATAATATATATATTAATGTATATATATTATGTATATTATATATATTATATATATAATATATATATTTATATATATATATATATATAAATATTATGCAGCCATCAAATGGAAATCTTGCCATTTGCAAAGATGTGGATGGAAGTAGAGGGTATTATGCTAAGCAAAATAAGTCAATCAGAGAAAGACAATTATCTTATGATCTCACTGATATGTGGAATTTGAGAAACAAGGCAGAGGATCATAGGGGAAGAGAGGAAAAAAATTGAATCAAGATGAAACCAGAGAGGGAGACAAACCATAAGAGACTTTTAATCTCAGCAAACAAACTGAAGGTTACTGGAGGGGAGGGGGATGGGAGGGATGGGGTGACTGGGTGATGGACATTGGAGAGGGTATGTGCTATGGTGAGTGCTGTGAATTGTATAAGACTGATGAAACACAGACCTGTATCCCTGAAACAAATAATACATTACATGTTAATTCTTTTTTAAAAATCTGGGGTGCCTGGGTGGCTCAGTGTGTTAAGGCCTCTGCCTTTGGCTCAGGTCGTGATCTCAGAGTCCTGGGATCGAGCCCCACATTGGGCTCTCTGCTTAGTGGAGAGCCTGCTACCTCCTCTCTCTCTGCCTGCCTCTCTGCCTACTGTGGTCTCTGTCTGTCAAACAAATAAATAAAATCTTAAAAAGAAATAAAATTAAAAAAATAAAAAATCTGAACACCACCAGAAGACAACTAGACATTATGTGCCTCTTAAAAGAAGAAAAGACTACTTCTGAAGTAATCTTTTTTTTTTTTAAAGATTTTATTTATTTATTTGAGAGAGAGAGAAAGTATGAGAAGGGGGAGGGTCAGAGGGAGAAGCAGACTCCCTGCCAAGCAGGGAGCCCGATGTGGGACTTGATCCCAGGACTCCAGGATCATGACCTGAGCCGAAGGCAGTCGCCCAACCAACTGAGCCACCCAGGCACCCACTTCTGAAGTAATCTTGCCAAAAATTCATCAGATTCGTGATCTAGGTCTGATAATCAGAATCAGAATCTAACATATCCTAGATCTAGCAATTTATAGGAAAGATTTGGACAGAGGAATTTGTTATGTGGCCCCTAAAGAATGTAATCAGCACAATCCAGAATGTGGAAAATTCAGAGAACAAATGTCTAGGTTTCTTCAACAAATAAATTTCAAGGAAATAATGATAGAAGGACAATCTATAGATTAAGAGAATTAAGAGAAAAACCAATCAACTGGAATGTTTGAATATTTAATGACATTAAGAAATGAAATTACTTTCTTTCTTCAATGTTTTATAGTTTTCAGAGTACAAGTCTTTTTACTTCATTGGTTGATTCCTAGTTATTTTATCATTTTTTGGTGCAATTGTAAATGAGGTTGTTTTCTTAATTTCTCTTCCTGCTACTTCATTATTAGTATATAATAATGCAACAGATTTCTGTATATTAGTTTTACATCCTAAAACTTTACTGAATTCATTTATCTGTTCTGTAGGTGTTTTTTTTTTTTTTAATGAAATCTTCCGGGATTTCTATATATAGTATTTTGTCATCTGCAAATAGTGAAAGCTTTACTTCTTCCTTACCAATTTGGATGTCTTTTATTTATTTTTCTTGTCTGATTGCTGTGGCTAGGACGTCCAATAATATGTTGAATAAATGTGGTGAAAGTGGATATCCTTGTCTTGTATCTCACAGATACAATCAGATAACACTGACTTCAGTGTAAATAACCCTGAAAATGACCCAAAGGCTGGCAGAACTACTCCACAACTACCTGTAATGAACAGCCAGATCAAAGAGCGTAAGAACGGGAGACATATGGTGGGGAGCTAAACAGACCTGGGGGACTGTCTACTGGAGGAAGGGATTCCTGGACAGAGAAGGGAAAGGAATAGACTATCACACCAGGAAGCCCACACAGAGAAGGCAAATCGCATAACATTTGGGTTTGAAAACCAGAGGGGCCAAATTTCCTCAGTTCTTACAACCAGCAGACCTAAGACCTGGAATTTTAAGCATCAGCAGGACTTACCTGTGGGAGAGCTAGAAGGGTGCTCTTAAAGGGCCAGCACAACAAACAGTCCTGCAGAGATGGAGCTAGAAGCAGCAGTTTGAAAAATGCCTGGGGCACTGGGGAGGGAGCGTTTACTAATCTCAGAGTGTGTCCTAGAGGGACAGAGATTGTTGGGAAATTTCTCCAGGAACAAAGGAGTAGACAGGTGCCATTTCTCTCCCCTGCCTCCCCCCACCCCCAATAAACACACAGCTGTCTGAAAACCAGTGAGGCACCACTACCTACCTCACTTGCTAAAGTCACACATTCTGCCCCCTCCCCACTGGGTCTGCAGATCCATTCTCTCCAGCCAGGCCTGCCCCAGTCCCAGTGCTGTGGGTCCCCTCCCCAAGAGGACCAGTTCACAAAATCTGTGAACACTGCACTTTCTGCCCTGAGCATATTTCAGACCCGCCTCCTCCAATGTACTCTTGGCCTGACCCCATCCAGAGTAGTGACACAAGCTTGGCAGTGTACAAGCAGCTAGCACTACTCCAAAGTGACTTCAACCCTGGGAAGAGGGAAAGATCAGTACACACACCAGTCAAACTGTTGCCCCAGCTGTGGGTGGCAGGCGGGCAGCTGGTGGGACCACAGGCCCTCCCCATCCATGAAAACTTCTTAGGGACAACACAGGGAATGTACTTTGAAGTTTGGTGCTATTGCATGTCTGAAAAATGCCTGGTCTGATTCAGTTCAAGCCCAAGGTGGCACCAGACTGGTGTACTAACCACACAGGGGCCAAACCCCACCCACAACAGGCAAATACCCATCTGCCATTGCAGAGGACTGGATTGAAGGCAAAAGCAACTCAGCCACGACAGACAGGTACACATATCACACATAGGTACACACATCACACATAGGTATCTCCTATGTGTGATGTGTGCCAAATATTTATCACCAGACTCTGGTGAACAGGGGACTACAGGGCACTGCAGAACACTACAGGACCTTTTATTCATAAGGCCATTACTTTCAAGAGTAGGGGACATAGCTGACTTTCCTAACTCACAGAAACAGACATAGCAAGTTACACAAAAGGAGGGGACAGAGAAATATGTCCCAAATGAAAGAACAGGAAACAATCACAGCAACAGACCAAAGTGAAATGGTGATAAGTAATATGTCTGATAGAGAATTTAAAGTAATGCTCATGGAGCGCCTGCTTGGGTGTTTCAGTCATTGGGCGTCAGCCTTTGGCTCAGGTCATGATCCTAGGGTCCTGGGATTGAGCCCCGCATCAGGCTCCCTGCTCAGTGGGAGGCCTGCTTCTCCCTCTCCCACTCCCTCTGCTTGTGTTCCTTCTCTCACTGTTTCTTTCTCTATCACAAAACAAATAAAATCTTTCAAAAAATGATACTAATAAAAATAATGTTCCTAAAGACAGACTTGACACAAGAGTGGAGGACATCAGTGAGACTCTTAACAAAGAAATTAAAAGAATGAATTAGAGATGAATAATACAATAGATGAAATTAAAAATACACTAGATGGAATTAATAGCAGACTAGAGGAAGCAGAAGAACAAATCATTGACCTGGAGGACAGACTATTGAAAAGCAATCAAGATAACCAGGTGAAAGAAAAAAAAAATTATACAAAATGAAAGTAGACTATAGTGTCACTACAGTGACAATACCCAGTATAACATTTGCATTATAGTGATCTCAGAAGAAGAGAGAGAAAAGGGGGCAGAAAATTCGTCTGAATAAATAATAACTGAAAACTTACCAATTTGAGGAAGGAAACAGAAATCCAGATCTAGGAGGCACAACATCAAAATCAATCCAAGGAGGTCCACACCAAGAAACATAGTAATTAAATGGCAAAAGTAGTGATAAAGAGAGAATTTTAAACACAACAATAGAAAAGTTATATACAAGGGAAATCCATTAAGGCTCTCAGCAGACTTTTTAGCTGAAACATTGCAGGCCAGAAGAGAGTGAGTGGCACGATAGACTCAAAAATGCTGAAAGGAAAAAATCTGCAGCCAATAAGAATACTCTATTTAGCAATGCTACCATCCAGATTAGAAGGAGAGAGAGTTTCCCAGACAAATAAGTATTAAAGGAATCCATGGCCCCTGAACCAGTTCTATGAGTAATGTTAAAGGAAACTCTTTGAGTAGAAAGGTTTTTTCATAAGTAAGAGCAAGAAAAGTAGGATACACAAAAGCAGTAAAAATAAGTATATATGGGGGTGCCTGGGTGGCTTAGTAGGTTAAAGCCGCTGCCTTTGCCTCAGGTCACGATCTCAGGGTCCTGGGATCAAGTCCCGCATCGGGCTGTCTGCTCGGCAGGGAGACTGCTTCCTCCTCTCTCTCTCTGCCTGCCTCTCTGCCTACTTGTGATCTTTGTCTGTCAAATAAACAAGTAAAATCTTAAAAAAAAAGTATATATGAAAAAAAGTATATCTGTAAAACTCAGTCAGGGTCTCATAAAGTAAAAGGATGGGGGAGTTCAAACTTAAGCGACCATCAACTTAATATAGACTGTTATATGCAGAAGATTTTATATACAAACCTAATGGTAAACACAAATCAAAAACCAATAGTAGACATGCAAAAATAAGGAGAGAAGAATACAAGTATATCATGAAAGAAGCCCAACTTATTATGAGAGAAGAAAGCAAAAGAAGAAAGGAACAGAGAAGAACTACAAAAACAACCATTAAAAAGTGATAAAAATACAGTAAGTACGTAACAATCAATAATTACTTTGTATGTAAATGGACTAAATGTTCCAATCAAAGACATAGGGTGATAAAATAGTTAAAAAATAAGACCCACCGATAGGCTGTCCACAAGAGATTCATTTCAGACCTAAAGACACATGCAGATTGTAAATGAAGAGATGGAGAAACATTTATCATGCAAATGGATGTGAGAAGAAAGCCAGACTAGCAATACTTACATTGTACAAAATGGACTTTAAAACAAAGACTATAACAAGAGGCCAAGAAGGACCCTTTATAATCATAAAGAGGACAATCCAACAAGAGGATATAACAATTGTAAACATTTATGCACCCAACATGAGAGCACATACATAAAACAATAACAAATATAAAGGAAGTAATCACTAAAGATACAATAATAGTAGGGAACTTTAATACCCCACTTACATCAATGAACAGATCATCCAAACCCAAAATCAACAAGGAAACAATGGCTTTGAATGACATATTGGACCAGATGGATTTAACAGATCTATTCAGAACATTCCATCCTAATACAGCACAATATGCACTCTTTTCAAGTGCACAAGGAACATTCCCTAGAATAGATAACATTAGGCCACGGAACAAGAATCAACAAATTAAAAAAGACTGAAATTGTACCATGCATCTTTAATTATTTTCTTAAAGATTTTATTTATTTATCTGAAAAAGAAAGAGAGAGATGGTGCACAAGCAGTGGCAGGGCCAGAGGGAAAAGGAGAAGTGGGCTCTCTGCTGAGCAGGGAGCCTGACATGGGGCTTGTTTCCAGAATCCTGGGATAAGGCAGATGCCCAACTGACTGAGCCACCCAGGCATACCCCATGTAACTTTTCTGACCACAATGCTGTGAAACTAGAAATCAGCTACAAGAAAAAATCTAGAAAGAACACAAATACATGGAGGTTAAATAACACGCTACTGGGGCACCTAGCTGACTCAGTCGGTTAAGCATCTGCCTTCTGCTCAGGTCATGATCCCAGGGTCCTGGGATTGAGCCCCACCTTGGGCTCGCTGCTCAGCAGGGAACCTGTTTCTTCCTTTCCGCCTTGCTTGTGTGCTTGCTCACTCTCTCTCTCTCAAATAAATAAATAAAATCTTAAAAAAAAATAACATGCTACTATGTATGACCCAATGAAAGGGTCAACCAACAAATCAAAGAAGAAATCAGAAAATACAGGGGAACAAATGAAAATGAAAACACAATGGTCCAAAATCTTTGGGATGCAGCAAAAGCTATTTTAAGAGGGAAATTTATAGCAATATAGCAATACAGCAAAAAAATATAGCAAATTTATAGCAATACAGCAAAATTTATACCTCAAGAAGCAAGAAAAATCTAAAATAAACAACCTAAACTCATACCTAAAGAAGTTTGAAAAAGAAGAACAAAAAAACCCCAAACCAGTAGAGGGAAGGAAATAATAAAGACTAGAGCAGAAATAAATGAAATAGAAATAAGAGATAGTAGAACAGATCAATTAAACCAGGTGCCAGCTTTTGACAAGATTAACAAAATTGATAAACCTTTAACCAGACTCATCAAAAAAATTTTTTTAAAGTGAGAGGACTCAAATAAATAAAATCAGAAATGAAAAAGGAGAAATACCAACCAATACCACAGAAATATAAAGGATTGTAAAAGAATATTATGAAAAATTATATGCCAAAAAATTGGGACAACCTAGGAGAAAAGGGTAAATTCCTAGAAATATATAACCTCCCAAAACTGAATCAGGAAGAAATAGAAAATTTGGACAGACTGAATACCAGCAATGATATTGAATCTGTAAAAATAAAAATAAAAACAAAAACAAAAACAAAAAAATTCCCAACAAATGAAAGTCCATGACCAAATGGCTTCACAGGTGAATCCTACCAAACATTTAAAGAAACTATTTTAAAAAATAGAAGAGGGGGGCGCCTGGGTGGCTCAGTGGGTTAGGCCTCTGCTTTCAGCTCAGGTCATGGTCCCAGGGTCCTGGGATTGAGCCCCGCATTGGGCTCCTTGCTCAGCAGAGAGCCTGCTTGCCTTCCTCTCTCTCTGCCTGCTGCTCTGCCTACTTGTGATCTCTCTCTCTCTCTGTGTCAAGTGAGTAAATAAAATCTTAAAAAAAAAAAATAGAAGAGGAAGGAAAACTTCCAAATTGATTCCCTGAGGTCAGCATTACCCTGATACCAAAACCAGGAAGGACATTACAAATACAGAGAATTACAGGCCAAAGTCCCTGAACATAGATGTAAAGATCCTCAACAAATATTAGCAAATGGAATCCAACAATACCTTAAAAAAATCATTCACCATGATCAAGTGTGATTTATTTTGGTGATGCAGAGTGGTTCAATATTTGCAAATTAATCAATGTGATACATCACATCAATAAGAAGAAGGATAAAAACCATATGATCATTTCAACAGATGCAGACAAAGCATCTGACAAAGTACAACATCTATTCGTGATAAAAACCCTTCACAAAGCAGGTTTAGAGAGAATATACATCAATATAATAAAGACCATATATGAAAAACCCATAGCTAACATCATACTTAATAGTGAAAAACTGAGAGCTTTTCCCCTAAGGTCAGGAATAAGACAAGCATGTTTGCGCTTACCACTTTTATTCAACATACCACTGGAAGTCATAATCACTGCAATCAGATTAGAAAAGAGAATAAAAAGCATCCAAAGAAGTAAGGAAGAAGTAAAGCTTTCACTATTTGCAGATGACATGATACTATATATAGAAAACCCAAAAGACTCTGCCAAAAAAAAAAAAAAATCTACTAGAACTGATAAATCCATTCAGTAAGATTGCAGGATACAAAATCAATGTACAGAAATCTGTTGCATTTCTATACACTAATAATGAAACATCAGAAAGAGAAATTAAGAAAACAACTTAATTTATAATTGTACCAAAAAATAATAAAAAAAAATAGAAATAAATTTAACCAAGGAGGTGAAAGATCTGTACTCTGAAAACTATAAAACACTGATGAAAGAAATTGAAATAACACAAACAAATGGAAAGGTAGTCCATACTCATGGATTGGAAAAACCAATATTGTTAAAATGTCCATACTACCCAAAGCAATCTATAGATTTTATGCAAGTATTTTTCACAGAACTAAAACAAAAGATCCTAAAATTTGTATGGAACCACGAAAGACCATGAATACCCAAAGCAAATTTAAAAAAGAAAAAGATTGAAGTATTATAATACCAGATTTCAAGTTATACTGCAAAGCTTTAGTTATCAAAACAGTATGGTTCAGGCACAAAAATAGACACACAGATCAATAGAACAGAATAGAAAGCCCAAAAATAAGTCCATGATCATATAGTCAATTAATCTTCTACAAAGGAAGCAAGAATACGAATGGGGAAAAGATAGCCTCTTCAACAAATGGTATTGGGAAAACTGGACAGCTACATGCAAAAGAATGAAACTGGACCACTTTCTTACACCACATACAAAAATACACTCAAAATGGATTAAGGACCTAATGTGAGACCTGAAACCATAAAAATTCTAGAAGAGAACACAAGCAGTAATGTCTCTTACATTACCCATCACAATATTTTTCTAGATATATCTCCTGAGGCAAGGGAAGCAAAAGCAGAATTAAAATATCGGAGTGACATCAACAAAACAAAACAAAAAAACAAGCTTCCACACAGCAAAGGAGACAATCAACAAAAGGAAAAGGCAACCTGTGGAATGGGAGAAGATACATGTAAATGACATATTCCATAAAGGATTAGTATCCAAATTTTATAAAGAACCTATACAACTTGACATACACAAAACAAATAATTCAATTAAAAATGGGCAGAAGAGGGGCGCCTGGGTGGCTCAGTCGTTAAGCATCTGCCTTAGGTCATGATGCTCAGGTCATGATCCCAGGGTCCTGGGATCGAACCCCACATCGGAATCTCTGCTTGGTGGGGAGCCTGCTTCTCCCTCTGCCTGCTGCTCCCCCTGCTGTGTTCCCTCTCTGGCTCTCTCTGTCAAATAAATAAATAAAATCTTAAAAAAAAAAAAAAAGGAGAAGACATAAACAGACATTTCTCCAAAGAAAACATGCATATGACCAAAAGAAATATGAAAAGATGCTAAAATCACTCATCATCAGGGAAATGTAAATTAAAACAATAATAAGATATCACCTCACACCTGTCAGAATAACTAAAATAAAAAGATAAGACACAACAAAGTGTTGGTGAGGATGTAGAGCAAAAGGAACCCTCAAGGACATTTGGTGGGAATGCAGACTGGTGCAGTCACTTGGGAAAGAGTATAAAGGTTCCTCAAAAGAATTAAAAATAGAACTACCCTATGATCCAGTATATATACTGGGTATATACCCCCAAAATACAAAAACGCTAGTTGGAAAGGTTATATGCAACCTATATTTATTGCAGCATTATTTATACTAGCCAAATTATGGAAGCAGCACAAGTGTCCACTGATAGATGAATGGATAAAGAAAATGTGAGATACACACACACACAAACACATGCATGCATGCACAGTGAAATATTATTCAGCTATAAAAAAGAATGAAATTTTGCTATTGGCTATTTGCTATTTGTAACAACATGGAAGGATCTAGGGCATAATAACACTAAGAAAAATAAGTCAGCCAAAGACAAATACCACACGATTTCACTCACATGTACAATGGTATGTCTATAAACCAAGGGACACCAGGGGCTGCCAGGAATCACCAGAGGCTAGGAGAGAAGCTCCTTCACAGCTTCCAGTAGGAAGCAACCCTGCTGATACCTTGATTTTGGACTTCCATCCTTTACAGCTGTTAGAGAATAGATTTCTGTTGTTTGAAGCCACTCAGTTGTGATACTTTGTTACGGCAGCCTTAGGAAACCAATATACCAATTTCAAGGGCTGGTTCTCACTGACCTCCAAGGAGTACTGGATCCGAGAAGGCATCTCAAAAATAAGCGTCTCCATTAGCTTTAGAAGGGATTGCAGGGTCTCCCTGTACAAATCCTGAGGGGAGAAGAGAGAACTCAAAGAATTGCTGAGATGTCAGCCCCATCCCTCCTTCTAAACTTAGCTCAGTGCTCTAGCTCTCCCAGGAAGCTTTCCTTGAGAAATTCTGCTCCACAGTTTCCCCTAACATTTAAAGTGCCATTTGTCTCCTATTAACTTGACCCAATTCTTCTGTCGTTTTCAGCAGAGCACAAATGTCTGCCTGTGCAGTTTGTCCTAGTGGACTGGGAGTTCCCAGCCTACCCCAAACATGGGCAAATCCTGTCAAAATACCTTCCCTCTCTAACTATACCTACACTGAGGAAGGCCTCATGGGAATACAACCAGAGGAAACCCACCTCAGCCTTCTCTGTATGTACCATACAGAGAATGGTACATAATATAAATAATATAATATAAATAAATATGAACTGACAAAGAAGGATCACCAGACAGCTGAAGAAGAGGCCCAAACAGACCAACTGACCCTCAAAAAAGCTAAACTAATTCAGTAAATAGAAACTTTTATTTTTAAAGATTCTTACTAATACCCTCAAAAAAATCAAGAGTTTGTGGCATCAATAAAACAAGAACAACCAATCAAGATAAATGAGTAATCAGAGAACATGAAAGAATTCCTAAGAATTAAACATACAAATGCAAATTAGTAAAGTGAATTGCTCTTCCTTCCCTCAAGGAAACACTAGAGGCTCTGTGGGAAATGGATTCAGCTCTCTTGCACCTGGGACTCTCTAAACGTATTTATCCATGCGCCTTTAGTAAAATCATGTCTGAACCTTTCAAACTGGTTTCAATTGTATAACAGTTAAAAATTAGATTTGAGTGTCCACTTCTGGGCCAGAATTTTAAAGTATGACAGCAGTAATCAATGAGTGCTCTCAAGAAAGAAGTACATATCATGAGGAACATTCAGACTATATGACCTGGTAACCTTTTCAGATGATTGCATTTTTATCAAAGAAGGTAGAATAGCCTTATGTGTAACTGCCAAACCTATACTTCTCATCCTCTCTTAAAAAAAAAAAAACAAACTGAATACAAAGAGACAAACGTCAAAGAGTTCATCACCACAGTGTCTTCAGCCTCCTGGGAACTGGATGCCTCCTTCAGCAAAACTTCTGTGGGTGGCAGGCAGAGCACACTCTTACAACATGTTCGGAGAAGATCTGTTCTTTCTTCCACCTCTATGAGGGGACTGAGATTCCTACGATCCAGGAGGAAGTAGCAAAAATGTAATGAAACAGTAATGCCCAGGAATAACAGCTGAGGAAGGTTCAGAGAGGGACAGGTGGCAGTAAGAAGTTACCGAGAAAAAGAAACAAAAGAAGAAAAAGGAAACAGTAAACAAAGTTTATCAATGCCAGGAACAGCCCTGAAAGCAGAAGAAAGCCTGAACCAGAAGCAACAGCAAATGCTTGTGAAGATGAGAGAGGTGGTCTCTGCCAGGAGCTCCAAAATCCCATCTAAAAAAATCTTGTTGAAAGGAGGTGGCAGATATTGTACGGTGGATGTATACTACTGCCTGGAGACCCCTGTGACTAGAAGCAGAAGCAGAAAATGAGGTGGGGACAGACTAGGGAATAAAGGACTGAAACCCACTCAAAGCATGAAGACAGAGTGGCTGGAATACCCATTACCTGAAGTCAGTGATGATATTCATCGCCCTCAGCCTAACGGAGCTGGAGATGGAATTCAATGGCTCCTCCCTGATTAACTCCTGTAATACACCCACCCAACCCCCCACCCCAGAGACCAAGAGGATATGAACATATTTTTCTTGCCTTCTTCCCCCTCCTCTCACCCCACACTGTATTCACAAGAAACTAGAATCTAGAATTTTCAGGGACTTCCAAAAACTCTGAAGGACAGCCCTTCTCTCCTACTCCCAAGCATACCTTCCCCACAGTACTCACACCCACCCTGAGGATAGGAAAGGGAACAATAAAGTAGGAAGCGGACACTGGAAAATCTGGACTTTTCTCCTCCAGGCCGAGCCCAGGAGCACTGCCCATGGTTTCCCTGAGGACCCACCCTCCCTCCTCCATGCATTTCCACCATCATCCTCCTGAGTTGTACTTACCACCATGAAGGTTACAATTTCTAGTTTCTGAACAAACTTGAACTGAAAGGCCACGGGCTGGCTGCTAATGATGTTTGTTAGCTTGCTCAAGGCGCCCAGGTACTCCAGCTTCAGGTTCTTATCCTGAATCAATCGGTATGCTCAGGGGTTTCCAAGGTAGGAATGATCCTGGGTTAAGGGAAAACTACCTACACAAAATCTGGGAGACAAGAAGCTAAGGCTTCCATAGCTTTCTCTAGGCTGAGATCTTGCCTCTTCCCTCTGAGGACCGCTTAGGAAAGCAAAGCCTGTGGCCTCTTTATGGAGGAAGAGTCCAGCCCTCTTACCAACCTCTTTCTGGAGTTCCCACCTCATACTTACTCTTAAGTTAGGACTGACCTAGCTAGCTTTCTTATCACTCAAGTTATTGTCTTTTTACCAAGTAAGTTCTCCTGAAAAATGTCTAGTTGGATGGTAAATGAACAGGAGTTGGGAAAGGCTTCTTCTCCTACCCTAGGGGCACATTTTCTGGACAAATGAAAGAGGTAAGAAAATTCTTTAGGGACTCCTTCTTACCTCCTCTAAAGGAACTGCAATAGCCCCACCCCCCTTGTTCCATCCAAGGCCAGGCATTTTCTTGGAGGGGAAGGGTAAAGAAGGCAGGGAGGGGACACTGGAGAAGTAGAATAAGCAGGAAGTACCTTTTCCACAACGCAGTTGCGGTAGTGTTGGAGCGCCAAAGCCAGGATGTTGTCCAAATGCGTGACGATGCCTCCCTTGCTCTCGAAAATAATCTTGCTGTAGCTTAAGTAGATGATGTTACAGACCAACCCCCATTCTCTTTGCTGATGTTCCTGTAGGAGGAAGGGGGAAACTTGCCTTCTCTTCTTAACCTCCTTGCCTGATGGGGAAACGGAGGTTCAGAGAGGAATGGATTGGCTAGATGGCCCAGAAGGGAAGATGGGGTTGTGGAATGGTGAACATCTGGGAGGAAGGTGGTGCCGCTGGTGATACCAGGGCCTGAAGCATGGGCATAAGGGAGCACAGGAAAGGGAGAAGAAGATGAAACTTCCCCACGGTTGATCAGAGGGAAATACAAGCATTTATAGGTGAGTCACAAGGCCTCAGAGAAGTGAGAAGTCTGGAGTGATGGGGATGCTTCAGAAGGCTCTGTGTGGGAGGCTGGCAGAGTTCCCAGGAATGCCATCACCTTCATTAGTTTGAGGATGAATGATGAGCCCTTGTCCGTGAGGATAGCACTGTACTCTTGAAGTTGGTTCAGGACTATCTTTAGATACTTCATGGACACGATACTCAGTGCCGTAGCAATGCCCTGTAATGGGGATAGCCTCAACCTCGTGCCACAGCTAAGAGTTAGCCAGGCACCCTTTATGCTCTCCCAAACCCAGGGATTTAGAGAGAGGAAGGGAGAGAGAGGGGAAAGAAAAGAAATGGAAGGAAAATTGGTTCCCCTGACTTGAACTACTTAAAATCCAGATGGAGAACCAAACATCCTTGCAAGAAATAATTCAAGAAGCAAATTACAAGAAACAGACTCTTAAATACAGAGAACAAACTGATGACTACCAGAGCGGAGGTCGGTGAGGCAATGGGGGAAATAGGAGATGGGGATTAAAGAGCAGACTTATAATTTTTTAAAAAACCTCCAGAAAATAGATAATTAGATAGATAGATAGACAGACAGATAAAGAGGCACAGGGTATGTCAAAATTAAAGAGTCTGATTTTTTTTATTTTTCGTACTAATTGACAACATCCAGAAAAGCCTTTCCTGAGTATCATGGACCAGAGGAGAACCATGCCCTACAAAATGTTTGTGAACAGTGTATATGTATATGAATTTATCTGTGAATTCAGTAGAGATTTGTTTGGTACTTAATGCATGGGGGTCAGGAAGAAGCAAATTATCACAGATTGTGAAAAATTAGAGTCATAGATTTGCAAAACCTTAGGAGTATCAAATCAAACACTGCAGAATAGAGAAGATTTATATGCACTAGTAATTCAATGAAGGGTTTTGAGGAGGGGAGAGAAGGGAAGAACAAAACCAAGGCATGTTATCGACAGGATTGGATGGATAATCAGAGGAAATGGAAAAGAGAGAAGACATACAGATAATGCCAATATTTCTAACTCAGGAGAACAGGAAACAGCAGTAACTGACCAAAAGAGGCAGGTGGAAAGGGCACCTGTCCAGGGCTGGGGAGAAAGGAAGGAGGGAGTTCCTGCATGTGTCTTGTGAGACATAGTGGAAGGACAACTAAGTGAAAAATACTGTAGGTGGATACTGAGCATCTCCACCTGGCTCCCTACAAGGGGGACCCTGACGTCTCCCCATCAAAATCTGAATGTGTCATCTTCCTCCCCATTATGTCTTCCTTTCCTGATCTCAGTGAAGGATACCACCTCCCAGCTGAGCATGCCAGAAACCGGGGAACTATCCTGAACATCCTCTACCCTCTTAATCGTTACCTGCTGTATCCAATCTGTCCCCAGGTGTTGGCAGAGAGGTCATTTGTACTTCCCTGGTATAGTCCCACTATATCACTGACTATTCTGTAGACATGCTCCCAAAAGTTCTTGTCTTGGAATATTATGTCAAGTAGGAATACCCACTTCCCTCCTCCTAATCTAGACCCAACTAGCCCAAGTCCTCACCCTCCCATACATCAGCTACTATATGTCTCTGTTACCACTCATATTGCCTTTAGTAAGGCTATTCTGTGTAGCCAGCTCTCTTCTTCCTATATAAGTCTGTCTCCTCAGTGATACTGTTCCAACCTTGGGCTTGGAATATAACTGATGATAGTCATGATGGTGATGGGTGCTGTGAGAATCTGGCAGGGAAGGGGCATTGGAGAGGGGATGCTTGAGAGGACGGCCACCAATTCTACCAGTAAGCAACACTTAGAGAGTGCTTGTGTCCCAGGCATTGTTCTCGGAGCTTGTACATTTTTAATACTGAAAACCACCCTATGACACACAGATTCCATAGTATTCCCATACGAAATAGATAATCTAAACCTAATCATGAATAGGAGATAAACAAAAAATGAGCTACATTCTACAAAACAAATGGTCTATACATTTTTAAATGTCAAGATCATGAAAAATAAAAGTTGAGGAGTGGTTCCAGATTAAAAATATTAAAGCTAAATGATAAATTGATTCTAAATTGGATCCCAACCAGAGGGGGGAAAAATGTCTTTCTTTAGCTCTAAAAAAACATGGACAGGACAATTGGCCATTTTCGGATCAGGTCTATAAATTAGATAATAGTACTGTAGCAATGTTAACTTCTTAATTTTGATCACTGTGCTTTGATTATGTAAGAGAATATCATTATATTTAGGTAGTACACCCTGAAAATGGATAAATGTGCATGACTGCAACTTTCTGAAATGATTCAGAAAATAAAATAATAATAGTAAATAACTTGCCCAAGGGCACACAGTGAGAAAGTGGCAGACCTAGGATTCCAACAGGTTGTCTAGCTTGCCAGATCTCAGCTTTTAACTACTTCGTCATCCTGCCTCTTAAAGGAAAAAATGTTTCTTTCCCCTTTGCCAGTTCCTCCACCTCACCTCCCTCTCCCGCATATCTTCATGGACACTTTGTAGAATAGAGGAAAGCATCGTCTTCACCAGTTTCATATTCCTTGAGGTCCGCAAGGTAAATCCAAAGAATTTATACAGAAAAGCCTAGGAAGGGTGAAAGGGCAGGGTCATGCATAGCTTGGAATGAAATTAGGGTAGCTTGGGGAATAGCCATTACCCAAACTGGTTTTGAAACGGTCAGCCAGCATCTTCCCCACTGCCCTATCCTCCACACTGGCCCTCCTGTTCTCTGGGGGTCATCTGGGTAAGACAGTAACCCTAGAGAGCAGGGGCTAAAGCTAGAGATAAGAGAAAGCTGTATTTCTAATTTCTCAGCATCTTAGGGTACAGATCATCCCTTTAGGAACTTTCCCTGATCCATATAATTCCTATTTCCAGCTAGAAAATAAAACGTTCCTTACATCAATGTTTTACCATTTTCAGAGTACAGATCTTTCACCTTCTTGGTGAAGCTTATTTATATGTATTTTACAATCTTTGGTGCAATTGTAAATGAGATTATTTTCTTAATTTCTCTTTCCGATGCTTCATTAAGTGTAAAGAAATGCAACAGATTTATGTATATTATTGTTGTATCCTTCACTGAATTCATTTATCAGTTTCATGGAATTTTTAGGATATTCTGTATATAACATCATGTCATCTGCAAATAGTGGAAGTTCTATTTCTTCCTTGCCAACTTGAATGACTTTTCTTTCTTCTTCTTGTCTGATTGCTATGGCTAGGAATGCCACTACTATGTTGAATAAAAGTGGTGAAAGTGGACCTCCTTATCTTGTTTTTTGATCTTACGGGGAAAGCTCTCAGTTTTTCACCATTGAGTATGATGTTAGCCCTGGGTTTTTCATGTATGGCTTTTCTTATGTTGAAGTATGTTCTCTCTAAACTTACCCAGCTGAGAGTTTTTATCATGAATGGATGTTGTACTTTGTCAAATGCTTTGTCTGCATCTATTGAGATGATCCTATGGTTTTGATTCTTTCTCTTATTAATGTGATCTATCATGTTGATGAATTTGTGAATACTGAACCACCCTCACATCCCTGGAATAAATCCCACTTGTTTATGGCGAATGATTTTGGATTCTGTTTGTTAATATTTTGCCGAGCATCTTTGCATCTATGTTCATCAGAGATCTTGGCCTGTGGTTTTCTTTTTTTATAATGCCTTTATCTGACTTTGATCAGGGTAATGACACTAAAAAATGGAAAGATATTCCATGCTCATGGATTGGAACAATCAATATTGTTAAAATGTCCATATTACCCAAAGTAATCTACAAACTAAGGCAACTCCCATCAAAATACCAACAACATTTTTCACAGAACTAGAATAATCCTAAAATTTGTCTGGAATACAAAAGACAAACAAAAAACCAAAAAAGTAAATAAACAAAAAACCCAAATAGCCAAAGCAGTCTTGAATAAGAAGAACAAGGCTAGAGGTATCACGGTCCCAGATTTCAAACTTTATTACAAAGCTGTAGTAATCAAAACAGTATGGTACTGGCCAAAAACAGACACATAAATCAATGTAACAGAATAGAAAGTCCATAAGCAAACCCATGCTTTTTATGGTGGGTCAATTAATCTATGACAAAGGAGGCAAGAATAGACAATGGGAAAAAGACAGTCTTTTCAACAAATTGTGTTGTGAAATCTGGATAGCCACATGCAAAAAAAATGAAACTAAACCAGTTTCTTACACCATACACGAAACTAAACTCAAAGTGGATTGAAGACATAAATGTCTCCATTTAGAACCATAAATTCTTTTTTTTTTCAAGATTTTTATTTATTTGACAGACAGATCACAAAGTAGTCAGAGAGGCAGGCAGAGAGAGAGAAGAGGCAGCAGGCTCCCCGCTGAGGAGAGAGCCCCATGCGGGGCTCGATCCCAAGACCCTGAGACCATGACCTGAGCTGAAGGCAGAGGCCTTAACCCACTGAGCCACCCAGGGGCCCCTGGAACCATAGATTCTTAAAAGAAAACATAGGCAGTAATTTCTTTGACATCAGCCATAGAAACATTTTTTTTAAGCTATATCTCCTCAGGCAAGGGAAACAAAAGCAAAATTAAACTGTTGGGACTACACCAAAATAAAAAGCTTCTGCACAGTGAAGGAAACCTCCAACAAAACAAAAATATAACCTATTGAATGGGAGAAGATATTTGCAAATGTTATATTTGATACGGAGCTAATATCCAAAATATATTAAAAAAAACTTGTACAACTTGACACCAAAAAAGCAAATAATCCAATTAAAAAATGGTCAAAGGACCTGAATAGACATCTTTCCAAAGGGGACATATAGATGGCTAGTAGACACACAAAAAGATCCCCAACATCATTAATTATCAGGAAAATGCAAATCAAAACCACAATGACATATCATTTTACACCTGTCAAAATGGCTAAAAATCAAAAATGCAAGAAATAACAAGAGTTTGTGGAGATGGAGAGAAAAAGGAAACCTGTGTTCTGTTGGTGGGAATGCAAGCTGGTGCAGCCATTGTGGAAAATAGTACAGATGTTCCTCGAAAAACTAAAGATAGACTAACCACATAGTCCAACAATTTCACTACTGGGTAGTCACCCAAAGAAAATGAACACACTAATTCAAAAAGATATATGCCCCCGATGTTTATTGCAGAATTATTTATTTACAATAGCCAAGAAATGGGACCAACCCAGTCCATTGACAGAGGAATGGATAAAGATGTTTATCATCTTTATAAAGAATATTATCAGCCATGAAAAGAATGAAGTCTTGCTATTTGCAAACACATGGGTCAATCTAGAGGGTATAATGCTAAGTGAAATAGAAAAAGACAAATATGACACGATTTCACTCAGATGTGGAATTTCAGATATGAAACAAACAAACAGAAAAAAAGAGGCCAACAAAAAAAAAGTCTTAAACACAGAGAATAAATTGGTGGTTGCCAGAGAGAAGGTGGGTACGGGGACTTAAGAGTACACTTACTTTTTTTTTTTTTATAATTTTTTAAAAAGATTTTTATTTATTTATTTGGCAGAGAGAGATCACAAGTAGGCAGAGAGGCAGGCAGAGAGAGAGGAAGGGAAACAGGCTCCCTGCTGAGCAGAGAGTCTGATGCGGGGCTCGATCCCAGGACCCCGGGATCACGACCAGAGCCGAAGGCAGAGGCTTAACCCACTGAGCCACCCAGGTGCCCCAAGAGTACACTTACTTTGATGAGTACCAAGAAATGTATAAAATTGTTGAGTTAACATATTGTACATCTAAAACTAATATAACATTGTTGGTTATACTTGAATGAAAAAAATAAGTTAAAAAAACAAACAAATAAATAAATAAATTTTAATAGCAAAGATTCACTTGAAAAAATTAAAAATAAAAAGTTCCGGGCGCCTGGGTGGCTCAGTGGGTTAAGCCTCTGCCTTCAGCTCAGGTCATGATCTCAGGGTTCTGGGATCGAGTCCCGCATGGGGCTCTCTGCTCAGCAGGGAGCCTGCTTCCCTCTCTCTCTCTCTGCCTGCCTCTCTGCCTACTTGTGATCTCTCTCTGTCAAATAAACAAATAAAACTTTAAAAATAAAGAAAGAAAGAAAATCTTTTTAAAAGTTCCTTAAATTTGCATAATTTAAAAATCAAAATAGCATAATCAAAAAAAGTATTTTTATGTAGTCTTTGTGTCTCCCTCTTCTGAATTTTAGCAGCCTTGATTCTTGCTTACTGTGCATTGCCCTGTCTACCTTGTAATATCCATATTTATGTACTCAAACACTTTCCTGCCTCAAGGTTTCCATATTTCCCATTTCCCCTGTCTGGAATCTTCCCTGGGTTGTTCAAAATGCTGTCTCACTCTCATCTTTTTGATCCTGGCTCAGTGAACCTTCCTTGACCTCCTAAATTCCTCTCTAAGCTCACCATCCTGATACTTTCATTCAAGGCTTCTTCACAATCATGAGTCATCTTGTTCATGCATTTGTTTGGTTAATTCTTAACTCGCCCCAACCTCTCATCTCCAGTGATAAATAAAGCTCAGGAGCAGTGTACGTCCTGTTCTTTGCTCTACTCCAGTACTTACAGAGTGCCTGACACAGTAGACAGACAGGGTATACCACATGTTCAAGGAACATGTCACCTCTCCCCCTAGAACCTCCTCTTGACGGGCACTTTTTCTTCCTCTAGCAGACGCTCTTCAAGCCTTATCCAGAGCCGAAGTTTCCTTCCCTTCCCTGGCTGTGGGCACCATTGTGAGCAGTTCCCACCTGCAGTCTTTTTGGGTCCCTTTGCCTGGAGACGCCTGAGAGTTACATCGTTCTCTCTCCCATCCCCGCCCCTTAACAACCATAGAAGCCTGGCACCGGTGACAGAGAGGTGGAGGGGTGGGGAGGTACAAAAGCCACCCCCCTCACTTGTCTCTAAGCAGGATAGACTCTACAGTGTAGCTTCCATCCAGATCTCCCCACGTCCTTTCTTAGCCTCTCCTCTTCTATCCTGCGTCCTTTACCTGACCACAGCTTCTCCTGAGAGCACTTTCTTGCCAAATCACTTGACAAGGACCCTCACCTTAGGCTCTGCTTCTATGAAACCTGACCTGGGGCACCTGGCTCTCTGCTTAGCTGGCAAATGACTGCTTAGCTGGCACACTACTCATCTTCCCAGACTTAATCATTTGTCTGTAGAGTGACAAATCTTCCCAGTTTGCCCAGTACTGAGGCATTTCCTAGTATGCTGGACTTCTTTTTTTTAAGATTTTTTTTATTTATTTGACAGACAGAAATCACAAATAGGCAGAGAGGCCGGGGGGCGGGGGAAGCAGGCTCCCTGCTGAGCAGAGAGCCCAATGCGGAGCTCGATCCCAGGACCCTGAGATCATGATCTGAGCTGAAGGCAGACGCTTTAACCCACTGAGCCACCCAGGCGCCCCAGTATGCTGGACTTTTTTAAAGCTAAAACCAGGACAGTCCTAAGTGAACTGAGATGGTAGACCACCTTTGAGAAAGTTTTTCTGGCCAGCCCCATTGGGCCAAGAAAATAGCTCTCCCCTCTGCTCCCAAGCATACAGCGCACATTCCAATCTCGACAATTACCGCACTTACAATAATCCACTCTCTCCTCTGCTCACTCAAGCGGTGATTTCCTGAAGGTAGAGTCTGTGCCTTTTGTGTGAGTACCCTGTGCCTAGTCCATGCCTGCTGTGCCATAAGCATTTGTACATATTTTTAATAACTTAATTAATAAGGTCAGGATCCCTTCTTGCTTCATTCTTCCATCCACAAAGCTTTGCACATAGCAGGTGCTTCATAAATATTTTTTAATAATTAGAGAGATAATATTCAGTCTTGGAAATAAGGCCTCTTCCCTGGAGATCCCCCAAAGCCCAAATAAAATGTTGCTTGGCGACAGGAAAACAAGATTAAAAATGAAGAAACCTGGATTCAGGTGCCAATTTTACCAATAAATTGCTTAAGGCTCTAAATCCCTCTAGATTAGGTTGCTCCATCTGGGAGTCGGGATAATGAGTCGTCTGGTTACTTGGTCTTTTGAATTTTACAAAGCAACTGCACAGGTGTCTTTGTCTATCCTCACCCACTCTCCTGTGATCGGAAGTCATTTCTGCTACTGCCCAAGTGAGGCTACTGAAATCTCACAAAGGCTAAGACACTTACCCAGACTGTACTACGAGTGCAGGAAAAGCCAGGACGGGAACGAGACCTTCACCAGAACAGATCTTGAGGTCTGTGAGCAAAGGAGCCTCTTCCCTAGTCAGCTCTGCAACCCCAACATCACATATACTCCCTGATCCATAGTATGACCTCAAATATTACTTGAACTAACTTGCTTCAATCTGACCCTTAGGTCAATGACCTTTCCACTGCACCAAAGTACCAGCTCTATTCTTTGACCTCTGAATGACTGGGAGGTTCAGTTAAGACAACAGATGGCAAAGTTCTTGATAAAACCTTAAACACAGGATGCCTGGGTGGCTCAGTTGGTTGGGCAGCTGCCTTCGGCTCAGGTCATGAACCCGGCGTCCTGGGATCGAGTCCCACATCAGGCTCCTTGCTCAGCAGGGAGCCTGCTTCTCCCTCTGCCTCTGCCTGCCATTCTGTCTGCCTGTGCTCACTCTCTCTCTCTCTGACAAATAAAATCTTAAAAAAAAAAACAAAAACCAAACAAAACAACTTAAACACTAAGCAAATGTTAAGACATTGATATTTTTGCTGTTTCTGTGTGACCGCTAGCTCCTGGTACACTCCATCCTTCCATTCCCCGGGGCCCAGAAACATGGGCTGGGTTTTCCCACAAGGCCTGTCCTTCGTGTACATTTCTGTACTCCTTCCCCACCAAACTCCTCCACACCAGCCTCTACCCCCACTTCCCTCCTTGCAACTACCACCAGCTGCCTGATATGCCCACCTGTGCGCGTGCGCACACACACACATATACACACACACACCTTCTCCTCACCATCGCTGAAATAATTTATCCTCTCCAAGACAACCTTGATGAGTTGCTCCAGCCAGCTGTCATCATTGATGGCCACTAACGACTGGCTTGAAAACTGAGTAAGAGGAAGGGAGAAGAGGACCACAGAGAGCAGTGGCTGGGCTTTTCTGCCTCATGGAAGGGGTCACAAAGAAGCAAGAGACAAGGGGGCATGGTCTGTGAATATGAAAAAAGAGCTCAAGAAATGGGGAAGAGCTGAGATACATAGAGGGGTTAGTCAGGGCTGGAGAATAACAATATAGCGACAATGATGGTAATGCCAACTCTATGTGTGAAACCCTTTATAGTTTGCAAGGCTCTCCTTTTCCTGTATTATCCTATTTAATTCTGGGAGATGGAAGTTATTTCCATTTTGCAGATGAAGGAGCTGAGGCCGGCAAAGGCTAAATTACTTGCCCAAGGACACAAAGCTAGGGCCCCATTCCCATACAATCTCTTGACCGTACAATTTTGAGGGTGTGGAAGGTAAGATAAGGTCTAGGATATAGTCAGAGATTCCAATGTAGAGACCAGGAGTCCTCTCAGAACCTCAGAAAGAGGTTCTCTTGAGTAGGGAGGTCCCTTGATCATGTCTCTAGCTCAGGGGGTCTGGGGCCTCTTCTCCTTAAGGATCCTAAAGAGGGGAAAGAAGGCAAGTGTGGAGAATGGTATGTCTCTTAGAGTGCGTGCATACCTGGAGCAGCCTGTCTTCCCACTCCTCCTGATCCAGATTCTTCTTAGTGTGATCTAGGAAAGAAGAGAGTTATAGGGACCTGCCGACCAGAGGGCCCCAGCCAGGGAAAAAGAACCAACATTTGAACACCATTCCAAGGGGTTTTTTTGCCCATCACCTCATTTAATTTTGATCGCGATCCTACAAGATAATTGTTCCCCCTTCTTTACAGAGGCCCCAGGAAATGTATGACTTTTCAAAGGTCAAACATACCCAGCTGGCAAATGTTAGAGCAAGGATACGAACTTGGGTCTCTAGTTCCAAAACCCATACTCTTTCCCAATCCTCTGAGCACAAGAAAGAGTGTTCTGGGAAATCTGGAGGCACAGAACTCTGGGCTGCATATCTGCTCAGTGCAGAACATGGTCCAAACAAGCAGACCTACCCAAATGGCATCTCAGAAAGACAGAGAGACTGGTCCTGGTTCTCCTCACCCCAGGGAAGATCCATCCTGCACCTCGGGACTTCATCTCTTCTGGATTCTGCCACAATCCCCCAGCTCCATTCCTCCCACCTCTCAGTCAACCCCTCACCATCCAGAATCCGCAACATCTGGGGGATCTTCTTCATCCACAGCTGGCCCACATTTGAGTTGATAACAGGGTGCAAGGAGGTGATAGGATGCAGGGCATGTAGTAGCCTTAGAGAGCTTATCCCAAGCTCCCTTTCACTATAGGACTTCAGGGAAAACACCTGAGAAACGAGAGAAGCAAGCAGGAGGCAGAGAAAGAATTGAAGGGAAGAGAAGGAAGAAAATCAGAACAAACCCATAGAATGGTAGAGCTGAGGCTTAGACCCTTCCTATTCTTTTCCACCTGTGAACTCCTACATGTTCTGCATGGTGCTCTCAAAACGTTGCCTCCTCTCTGAATCCTGGAGACCAAGTCTGCCCCTTGCTCTACTAAGATCCCATCGTAACTTATGGGTTCCTCTAGTAGCATCTATCACACTGCATTCTGGGTGGTTATTCCCAGGCTTGTCTTTCCCACTAAGTCTGTGAACACTTCAAGGGAAGTGCTATACCTTGTCTTTCCAAGTGTTCATAATGTCTAGAACATTCTCAAAGCATTCTTGCTGAGAAAATGAGATCCAGAAAGGCATGCAGACTTGCCCAAGATCAGCAGAGAACAGCTCACTATAAGGCCACGTAGGACACAGGTCAGGCCTTCCCCAGCCTCACCCTTTCCTCATCTTCAGGTCTCAGCACTATGGTCCCAATTCTGTCCTCCAAGCTGTTTGATCATCTCTCCCCAAAGCCCCTATGCTCTTTGACCCTACCCCTTATTCCATGCCCAGCTCAATGCCTGGAATAGCTTAGTACTCAACTATTTGTGGAATGAGGAGATGGATGGATGGATGGATGGATGGACAGTATTCATCCTTTATCACTTACCACAAGATGGGTCAGAAGTTTCTGTGGGGAGATGAACTGGGTAGCTAAATTAAAGAGAGAATAAAAGAAGAGCACAGAGTCAGTGTCAGCTTCAGGATGCCCAACCTTCAGCCCCTTCTCCCACCCAACAGCCCACCACCCATTCTTCAGGGCAGGAGAAAAAGCAAAGTGGAGAGCGATTATCAGTGCCATTGCTAAGGGGATTGTGACATTCTGACTTCCCCTAAAAACAGACCATTTTCAGTGTAAAACATACACACACACACACACACACACACACACACACACACCCCTTCTACCTGTCAGAATGGCTACCATCAAAGACAAAAAATAAAAAGTATTGGCAAGAATATGGAGAAAAAGGAACCCTCGTGCACTGTTGCAGGGAAAACAAAATGGTGCAGCCACTGTGGAAAGCAGTAGGGAGTTTCCTCAAAAAACTAAAAATAGAAATCTCATACAATCTAGTAATTCTACACTGGGCACTTACCGAAAGAAAACAAAAACACTAATTTGGAAAGGTACAGGTGCCCTTCTGTTTACTGCAGTCTATTTACTGCAAGAGCCAAGACATGGAAGCAGCCCAAGTGTCCGTCAATAGATGAATGGATCCAGAAGAGGTGGTCTGTACACACAGACAAACACATACAAGGAATATTACTTGGCTATAAAAAGAATATCTTGCCATTTATGACAACTTGGATGGAACTCGAAAATGTTATGCTAGGTAGAAGTTTGACAAAGAAAGACAAATACTGTATGATTTCACTTATGTGCGGAATCTACAAAACTAAACACATGAACAAACAAAAATAGAAACAGAAAGAGAACCATAAATATGGAGAACAGACAGATGGTGGTCAGAGGGGAGGGATGGGCAAGACAGGTGAAGGGGAGTAAGAGGTACAAACTTTCAATTATAAAATAAATGTCATGGGGATGAGAAGTACAGAATAGGGAATGTAATGAATAATCTTGTGATGACACTTATGGTGACAGATAGTGAGCATACAGTAATGTATAGATTGTCAGATCACTAATATTTTTAAAGATTTTTTTAAAAGATTTTATTTATTTATTTATTTGAGGGGGGAGAGTAGAGAGAGAGAAGAAAAGGGAGAGGCAACCTCCTTGTTGAGCCAAGAACCTGACACGGGGCTCGATCCAAGGACCCTGAGATCATGACCTGTGACAAAGGCAGACACTTAACTGAGTGAGCCACCCAGGAGCCCCCATACAGAACACTGTATGTCACTTATACCACAATAAAATGATTTAAATAGAGAGACAGACTAGGGAAGAAAGGCATTGTCCAGCAGAAGCATGGTAAACAGTTACCACTCGTGAGTGTGTCCTATTAGTTTATACCTTGAAAGGATCTCCCACTATCCTGAGAAGTTCTTATCCAGGCACACATTTTCATGCCTTTCATATTTGAAAATCCTAGGTCTACCTTTTAAATGTCTGTTGTTTATACTGATTATAATCAGGACTCTCAACACTGGGAAAGTCATTTGCTACCTCTCCTTCTTTTAAACCCTAACAGAGGATGCTTATTTTCCAAACACACAAACACCCACACACCCCAAGTAATGTGCCGAACAGATAGCCTCACCCTGACTCCGACTCCCCCTGGAACTAGCGGTCAGGGATCGGGTGAGCAAAGAGTGAGGCTCAGAGTCGGGGCAAAGAACTAAGGGTCAGGAATGTCTGTGTACGCATTACTTTGTAATTAACAACAAAGTTTGTGCATCTCTACTCCAGTGTTTCAAGACGAGGAATAGAGGAAAAAGGATCTGTTGAGGTGGGGGGGGGCTCTTGCCTCTCTTCCAGAAGAATCCCCTTTTCATCCATGTGAAGAGCCAAATGGCATCAAGTTGCTGCCCTAACCCTTTGCCTTCCCCCTCCGTCCAGGCCCAGGCTCACAGCTGTGCTCTCCTGGCCCTCCCAGCAGATCTGCACCCTCTCCCCACACCCATGACCCCTCCAGAGTCCCAGTCCCTCTCCCACCCTCCCCTCCCGCCTGTGGCAGCCTGCTTCACAACTGCCCCCTCTCCACGGTCTCCTTGACCTGTGTACTTACGGCAGAGGTGAAAGCTGCTTAGATAGGGAACCTGGCCCAGGGACCGGGCCTTCAGAGCCATGTTTGTGGCTGTCTTACTCAGCAGCACGAAGGCCAAGGTGTTGCTGGGCTGGCATGCCAAGGTGATCAGTTTGGGCAAGGACACCTGGCAGAAGAGGTAGCAAAGGGATTCGATGTCAAGCTCCAAATCAGTCCCAATCATAAGTTCTCTAACCCTATGGCTTTATCCTCCTTTCTTGGAGGGGCATTTGAGACCTGTATACACAGCCCCCTCCATCTCATTCATAATCCCCCTTCCCTCTCCCCCTCTCCTCCTTCCCCCTACATGTTGGTAAAACACAACCAAGGTACTGATGAAAATTACAACAGGAAGGACTTGATTAAATAGAGGGGCTTCTTGAAATGTGGAATTGTGTGACTTGTCATCGCCTTCACAGGGGGGCATTCCGGGGGCAAAAGACTTGCTAGCCGTTGGGAGACAGCTTGCTGGGAGGGAGAGGGGGGTGTTTGGGAGAAGAGTAAATCACAGCTGTCCTTTGCTTCCCATGGCCCCTGACTCAGCTCTGACCCACACAACAACTCATAGAGTCTCCAAGAATCCTTAGAGGCTGCTAAGAGCTGGCAGGGTGGCTAATCGCCCGTGTTTTTTGTTTTTTTTTTTAAATTTTTTTTTTTTAAGATTTTATTTATTTGTCAGAGAGAGAGAGGAGAGCGAGCGAGCACAGGCAGACAGAATGGCAGGCAGAGGCAGAGGGAGAAGCAGGCTCCCCGCCAAGCAAGGAGCCCGATGTGGGACTCGATCCCAGGACACTGGGATCATGACCTGAGCCGAAGGCAGCTGCTTAACCAACTGAGCCACCCAGGCATCCCTCGCCCGTGTTTTTTAATGGGAGAAACTATAGCCGGAGAGCAATTTACTCTAGATTTTATAGCCAGAAACCGGCTGAGCAAGACCCAGGCTCAGGCCTCCAGGTTTACCACCCAGTGACCCTCTGCTCCACTGAGCCACTTCTCAGTGGAGCCCCCAGACACTCGAGTGGGAACAGACAGAGGTGGGGAGGATAGAAGGGACAGTACAGGGGGTTAGGTGGAGTGGGGGGAAGAGGGGAGACAGAGAGAAGGCAATCTGGGGGTCAGGGTATCTGGGCAGCCAGAAGAGGAGGAGATGAAGGAGCCTCTTTGACCCTAGCTGCTTGTACCATCTGTAGGATTTCGGAACACATTAGTTGGATGTCCTCTTCATTCTGGAATAGGAAAAGATTTAAATCTGAAACCAATGCTAGCTGAGTCTTCTGGTTCAAGGCCTCCCCTGCCTCACTGCTCAGAGTTTTAGACACCAAAGCCCCTTCCCACTGTGCCAACGATGCCCTCTTCTTCTTTCCCTTCTGCTCCCAAACCTGCCCTTCTCTTGCTGCCACCCTCTGTCCCCTCCCTGCCCGGCCCCTGCTCACAGAGCAGGCAGACTCGCTGAGCTTGATGACATAGTTGATGATGACATTCCCCTGGGGCATGGCCAAGTAGTTATGCCGGCCCAGCATCTTGATGAAGTTCAGGAGGGCCTTCCGCACCTGGGGGGGGGGGGTAGTTGGGGGAGGGTCACCTATCACGTGACAAGATAGGAAGGCACATCAGTATGACCCTTCATGTTCCAGGTGAGAACACAGAGGACAAGAGCCTGTGACAGGAGTCTTCAAGGGACTCAGATCTCCCAACTGCAAGCCCAGTGTGACTCTTCACTGGTCTCTAGGTGATGACAGACAACCCTACTCGACCCTGAAGTTCTAGCCTATTTCAGTTCTTACCATTCTCCTGAAGAGCGTTAGCACTGAGCTTGCCCACGCCTCACATAAGATAAGTAATGGACAGAAGTGTTGGGTAGGGAGAAATCAGAGTCCAGGAGAAGTCTCATGTTCTGGCCTTCATAGGGAAAGCCAGAAATGAATCCCACAAGTCCTGAGGGCCCAGCCCTCAAGATCCCAGTCTCTCCATCAACCTTCTGAAGATTTAGGACTTGTTTTTTAGGGATGGTGCCATTGTTGTCCACCTGGCCCCAATTCAGAGCTGGGAGCAGTATTCGCTGCCTCCAATCCGGGCAGAGGTTGTTAAAAATATGGTGCCACGGACCCCATCCTAGATATGATGTTTGAGGTCTTCTTTCCCCAAGAAAACTGAATTTTTAGGGGGCAGATTTAGTATGCAGGGTGCCTGGGTGGCTCAGTGGGTTAAAGCCTCTGCCTTCGGCTCAGGTCATGATCCCAGGGTCCTGGGAACGAGCCCCGCATCAGACTCTGCTCCGCGGGGAGCCTGCTTCCTCCTCTCTCTCCCTCTGCCCGCCTCTCTGCCTACTTGTGATCTCTGTCTGTCAAATAAATAAAATCTTTAAAAAAAAATTAGTACTCTTTAGAGCTCTGTGTCCCCACTGACAAGGCTCAGAAAATAGGTAGGAACCACCTGTCCACTTCTCAAATCCTTCTCAGGCTCCGAAGAGCTCACATGTAACCCATGGGCAGAGTCTGAGGCCAGGGCGGGCTTGGTAAGGGGATGCCTTACCTCTCCCGTCCATGAACAGCCTCCCCTCTCCATTTGATACAACTTCAAGGTCTCAAGAAAGCAACTGCCCTCCCGGCCCAAATATTCCGCCTTTCTGCTTACTGGTTTGAGATCGTCCTGAATCATGATGACGACGGAATGCATCACTTCATTCTTCAGTTGCTCTGTCTGGGGCACTAGAGAAAAGACACACACGCAGCTGGGGATCAGTCTCCTTCCGCCTCCTCTGTCGTATTGGGAGGCACAAGACAGACAGACAGGTGGGAGGAATTCCAGGTACTGTCCAGGTCTTCGAGGACCGGACGGAGCGCCCAAAGATTATCTCCACCATCCCTCTGCTTCAAACCAGACTGAAGAGTGACAAAAAATGGGATTTTCATCGAGCTGGCTTTGGAGCCCCAGCTCTTTCCAGTCTCCTACGAATGCCCACGACCCCAGTCAAGCTGTTCCTGCAATCCCCACTGCCCCATACACCACAACCTTTAAAACTATGACAACTGTTCTTCTTTATGTAAATTCCCTCTCCTAACTCACCGTTACAATCTCCTTCCCTGCTCCAGAGCCCATCCCATCTCCCGACTGACCCCTTCTCCATATTCCTTATTGCAAATAACCATGGTCACATTTGAACAACTTTTCACGTATTATCTTGCATTGTTTCACACTCCGAACACAATAGTGAACTCTTTGAGAGCAGGGACTATGTCTTATTTGAGTGTCTGTTTTCAGTGCCTTGCACTCTGCTAGACACAGAGCAAAGGTCTAGCAAACGCTGGATTGGAGTTGAAGCTTGTTCTCCAAGATCATAATCACAGACTAAACCACTACAAAACTCACTGCATATTGGGGAAGTACCTCGCATCCATTTTCTCAACTAACCTTCACTAAAAAACCCTAAAGGCAGGTACTAGCATTACCTTCATTTTCAGGTGAGGAAATAGAGGCACAGACTAAAAGCAATCTGCCCTGGTCTACACAGCTAATAAGAAGTGAAGCCAAGATTTAAACCTACTGAATTTACTTCGAGTTTACATTAAGTTTAAAACTGTGACTTGAACTATCCGTGGGACTGTTTCCCAGACAAAAGAACTCTCACAGGAAAGAAGATCCCCAAGATTAGGCAAATGGCCACTCACCGTCCGGGAACACATCCATGAAAACTTGAAGAGCTGATACTATCTTGGCTGGATCACTGGTTTGCATGGTCTTTTGTATTAAGAATACCACCTGATCATTGTATAACTTGGCTATCAGAAGGGGGCAAATACAAGGGAATCAAGAGTATGTTTAACTAGCGAGTGGTAAATAGAAGTAAATCATGCTTCCAGGAAACCATGATGTCATGAACCAGATAAATTAGGGTCCTTTAGGCTGGAGAAAAGGAAGAGGATAGGCATCTAGCTAGATGCTTTCCTTGAGCTGGGCTCTGTCCCTCCCCTGCCCCACCATGTGCCCTCCCATAGGTCAGCACGCCTCACATGATCATTAGTGTTGTAATGACAAGATCACCTTTCTAAGCTGGGATTCATTGAATGAGAAAGGGAAGCCAGCTTCAGGTGAAGGGAGTGGAGCTACGTCTTTGCCCCTCAAGATTCCTTGAATTTCAAGTAAAGCTCACACGGATTACTTTGCATCTCTTCTAGAAGGATGGAAGCCCCTTAAGGGAACCTAGGTCCCTGCTCTGGTCCAGGGAGACATGAAGGTTACTCTAGTGCCCACCCACACAAATACCTGGGGTTAGGGAACTGCGTTAACTTACATAGGATGTAGAAAGCTTTCAGGGCAAGGATATGGTTCCGTGCAGAGTGAGGATCTGACTCCTTGACTGTTTCACTCAGCTGTGGAGAGACCAAGGCCATCAGACCCAGGAGGACTGAAATTAGGGGCCATGGGTGTGGGTGGAGGAACCAAGGCACCATGGAAAGTGTGGAGCTTAGCCATAAAGGGGAATAGGAAAACAGACCCAGGAATCCACATTCCCAGCCCCAAAGAGAAGACAGTGGCAAGCAAATTAAACATACAGAAGATAATACCTATTTACAAAATGTTCAATTACCTTCTTCTTACTCTAGGCTGCAACACAGAGGCCCTGACATTTCCCACGGACATGATGGGGTGCTTTGAACCTCTTGCCCTTTAGCCAGAGATTAGGGGGAGCAACAAAGTTCTGTGACCTTCAAGGAACACACAGAACGTACCCAATTTATCTCATGGAGAATATTCGAGTCTATGCCCAGAATCCAGACATTTATCTATTCCAGGGAAGCCTGAGATGTGTATGGTTAAGGTTACCATGTGAAAGACACCTGCCTTTATGGAGGTTGTGACCTGGGCTGTGGGAGCCATCGCCTCCAAAGAAGAGAGAAAAAGCAAGCCCAGGATGCTTCTAGCCCCACAGCACTCACCTGATTGAACAGCATGTCTGTAATATTTTCCAGCTGGGATTCCAAGTTTATACCTCCACAGCCACTAAGAGCCAGAGCATCCATAAGTTGGTAAATACACTGTGTGCATAAAGACAGAGTAAGCATAAGTTAGCCCAGACTTGCCACAGCCTCTGCAGAAATCCTCTGTCCTCACATCTTCTCTTCAAGGATGGGCCAAGTCATCATGAATACACACTGCCCTCTTGGATCCTTCCAAAAAAGGCTCAGGGTCTAATTCTTTCATAGCCAAATACAGCCATGACCTGCCCTTCCCCCTGACCCAGTAAACTACACTTACTTCCAAATAATCTCATTACTCCACAGAAAACTTTAGGGAAAGTCAACATTTTGAGTATTGGCTGACTTCAAAGGAGCAGGGTAAATTAATCAGAGCCAAAGCAAGAACTGATTCCACGGTTCAGTGACTTACAAAATTCTGAAAACTGAGTCTAAAAGACTACATTTCTACTCTCTGCCTGGTGGTTTCTTTTTTTTTTTTTAAGATTTTATTTTTATTTTATTTGACAGAGAGAGAGAGATCACAAGTAGGCAGAGAGAGAGGGGAAAGCAGGCTCCCCGCTGAGCAGAGAGTCCGACGTGGGATTCGATCCTAGGACCCTGAGATCATGACCTCAGCTGAAGGCAGAGGCTTAACCCACTGAGCCACCCAGGTGCCCCTACCTGGTGGTTTCTTATTATTTTGTGGGTTCTTATCATCACTGGTATACAAGAGTTCTACAGATAACCTTAGTTTTCACATGTGTAAACATGCCATTTGATTTTCTTAAAACAGGCTTATTAACATCTGATACCAAAAACGATATATATCTAAGGTGTCCAGGGGTGCCTGGGTGGCTCAGTGGGTTAAGCCTCTGCCTTCGGCTCAGGTCATGGTCTCAGGGTCCCGGGATAGAGCCCCACATCAGGCTGTTGGCTCAGCAGGGAGCCCGCTTCCCCCTCCCTGTCTGCCTGCCTCTCTGCCTACTTGTGATCTCTCTCTCTCTCTCTGTCAAATAAATAAATAAAATATTTTTTAAAAATAAAGTGTAAAGTTTTGATAAATGTATACACTCAGGAAACCACCACAATTAACGTAAGGAACATACCCACTACACCTGAAGTTTCCTCTTAGGTCTTTGTAATTTCTCCTTCCTTCCCCTTCCAGCACCTTTCCTTTCCCCAGGCAAACACTGATCTGCTTTCTGTCATTACAGACCTTCACTTCCTTTTTAAGAAACTGCCAAACTGTTTTCCGAGGTGGTTTGCCAGTTTACATTCTGACAGATGTGTAGTGGCATCTCATGGTTATTTTAAAGTCCCTCACGTCTATGCAATGTTGAGCAACTATTCCCATAGTGACTGTCTTGTCATCCTCATATCTTCTTTGGTGAAGCAGCTGTTCAATTTTTTGGTCTGCTTTTAAAATTTTTTTTAAATGGGTTTTGTGTTTTTCATATATTCTGGGTGTGTGTGTGATTTGCAAATATTTTCTTCCAGTCTGAGGCCTGTCTTTTCATTCTAACAGAACAGAAGTTACTCACTTTGATGAAATCCACTTTATTCGTTTTGTTCTTTAATGGATCATGTTTCTGGTTTGTAGCTAAGACATCTTTGCCTACCCCAACTGCACACAAATTTCTCCTGTTCTCATCTAGAACTTTGATAATTTTAGGGTTTACATTTAAGTATGAGCCATTTTTTTAAAAGATTTTATTTATTTATTTATTTATTTGACAGACAGAGATCACAAGCAGGCAGAGAGGCAGGCAGAGAGAGAGGAGGAAGCAGGCTCCCTGCTGAGCAGAGAGCCCGATGCAGGGCTCGATCCCAGAACCCTGAGATCATGACCTGAACCGAAGGCAGAGGTTTAACCCACTGAGCCACCCAGGTGCCCCAAGTATGAGCCATTTTGAGTTAATTTTTATACATGGTATGAGGTATGGATTGAAGTTGATCTTTTTGTGTATAGATATACAAATGTTCTAGCGCCATTTGTTGAAGAGACTATCTTTTCTCCAAAGAATTGCCTTTTCACCTTCGCCAAAAAAAATCACTTGGCAGTAAATATGTAGGTCTATTTCCGGAATCTCTATTCAGTTCCATTTATCCATTCATCTGTCTTAATATCAATACTACAGTCTCCATTGCCGTAGTTTTATAAGTTGTCATTCTTTCTCGAAACTGTTTTTGCTGTATTGGGTCTTTTTCATTTCCATGTGAGTTTTAGAATCAGGTTGTCAATTCCTATTAAATAAAGCCTGCGGGGGGGCCTGGGTAGCTCACTTGGTTGGGTGACTGCCTTCGGCTCAGGTCATGATCCGGGAGTCACAGGATCAAGTCCCACATCGGACTCCTGGCTCAGTGGGGAAGTCTACTTCTCCCTCTGACTCTCCCTCTCTCATTCTTTCTCTCTCAAATAAATAAATAAATAAAACCAGAAAGAAAACAAGCAAGACTGCTAGGTTCTTTTTTTTTTTTTTTTTTTTTTTTTAAAGTAGGCTCCACACCCAGTGTGGAGCGTAATATGGGGACTCTGAACTGACTGACCAACCCAGGCGCCACAAGACTGTTAGGATTTTGGTTAGGCTTGCAATGAATGCGGGGCACCCACCTGGATCAATCAGTGGAACAGGTGAGACTCTTGATCCCAGGGTTGTAAGTACAAGCAAGCATCATGTTGGGTGTAGAGATTTTTTTTTTAAAGATTTTATTTTTATTTTATTTGACAGAGAGAGAGATCACAAGTAGGCAGAGAGGCAGGCAGAGAGAGAGAGGGGGAAGCAGGCTCCCTGCCGAGCAGAGAGTACGACATGAGTTCGACCCTAGGACCCTGAGATCGTGACCTGATCTCAGGGTCCTAGAAAAAAATAGAGACCTGAGATCAGCTCATGATCTCAGGGTTCTGGGATTGTGCCCTGCATCGGACTCTCTGCTCAGCAGGGAGCCTGCTTCCCTCTCTCTCTCCACTGCCTCTCTGCCTGCTTGTGATCTCTGTCTGTCAAATAAATAAATAATATCTTTTAAAAAAAATGGCTCATACCTAAATGTAAACCCTAAAATTATCAAAGTTCTAGATGAAAACAGGAGAAAATGTTTTTTAAAATGTTTTTAAAAATGAGATTTTTAAAAAAGAGGATTGCAATGAATCTAGATCAACTTGGGAAGAACTGATAACTTATTAATATTGAATCTTCGGGCCCCTGAATACTGCACATGTTTCTGTTTACTTAAGTCTTCTTTAATTTCCTTTAGCAATGATTAGTAGTTTCCAGTGTACAGGTATTACCTTTTTTCAGATTTATTCATGAGTATTTCATATTTTATACAAATGATCATGTTGCCTGTGAATAAAGACAACTGTACTTCCTTTCCAATCTGTGCGCTAATAGGGTCAAGTTGTTTGATAGTCCTCAGATCTTCTGTACACTTTCTGATCATCTACTTGTTCTATCAATTGTTGAAAGAGGGATGTTGAAATCTGATTGTAATTACGGGTTTTTCTGTTTCTCCTTGCAGTTCTACTGGGTTTTGCTTTATATAGTTTTAAAGCTCTGTTATAATAACAGACACATAATAACAGGTACATAAACATTTAGAATTGTTAGGTGCTGTTGATAATTGATGCTTTCATCATTATGAAATGACATTTTTTAATACATGATGATATTCTTTGCTCTGCAATCTACTTTATCTGATATTAATACTGCAGAAACAGCTTTTTTCCATAAATGTTAACATGGTACAGCCATAACTTGTTTTATTGCTTCACTTTATTACGCTTTGGAAGGTTTTTTGTTTTTTTTTAAATAAATTTAGGGTTTGTAGCGACCCTATATCGAGCAAGTCTGTCTGCACCATTTTCCCAACAGCATTTGTTGACTTTATGTTTCTGTGTCACATTTTGGTAGTTCTTATAATATTTGAAATTTTTTCACTGTTATTATTTTTGCAATGGTGATATGTGATCACTGATTATAACTCACTAAGGTCTCCAATGATGCTATCTTCTAGCAATAAAGTATTTTTAAAGCACTTATATTGTATTTTAGATAAATGTTATTGCATGCTATACTACAGTGTAGTGTAAATAAAAGTTTTATATGCACTGGGAAACCAAAAAATTCATTTTACTTGCTTTACTGCAATATTCATTTTATTGCAGTAGTCTAGAACCAAACCTGTAATATCTCCAAGATAGGCCTAAATATTTTTATTTATCCTTTTATTCTTAATCTATTTGTATCTTTATCTTTGAAGTGCATTTCCTATAGGAAATATAGGATATAGGTGGGTATTGTTTTTTTAATCCATCTGACGATCTCTGCCTTTAATTGGGGTATTTAGACCACTTATATATAATATGATTATCTATTTATTTACTTACTTATTAATTATGGTTAGACTTAAATCTATCATCTTGCTATGTGTTTCCTACTAGTCCTAATTCTTTGTTCTCCTGTCCCTCTATCTCTGCCTTCAAATTAATTGAATATTTTTTATAATTCCACTTGATATCCTTTTTTGGCCTATTAGCCATAACTCTTTGTTATTTTAGTGGTTGCTATACAGGGTTTGTAGCATACATTTTTTAAAAAGATTTTATTTATTTATTCGTCAGAGAGAGAGAGACAGTGTATACAATCAAAGGGAGCAGCAGGAAGAGAGAAAAGCAGTCTCCCCAATGAGCAAGGAGCCTGATGCACAACTCAATCCCAGGACTCTGGGATCATGACCTGAGCTGAAGGCTGGCCCTCAAAGGACTGACCCACCTAGGTGTCCCTATAGCACACATTTTTAATTTATCCCAGTCAATCTTCAAGTAATATTATACTACTTTACGTACACTAAGTATAGGTATATTAATACTACACTTTGTGCTATTGTCATCATAAATTTTACTTCTACATACAACAAATTCCACACTACATTGTTATGTTTGTTAAAATAGTTACCTTATAAAGAGATTTTTTAAATTAAAAAAAATATATTCACTCACATAATTACCATTTCTAATGGTTTTCTTCATTCTTTTGTATAAATCCATATTTCCATCTGGTATCATTTTCCTTCTGCCTGAAGGACTTTAACATTTCTTATAATATGGGTCTACTGGTGATGAATTCTTTCAGCTTTTTTTAATGTGTGAAAATGTTTTTTTTCTCTTAGTCTGAAAGATATTACCACTAAGCTCAGAATTCTAGGATATAGTGTTTTTCTTTCAGTACCTTGAATTCTACTATGTTTTCACTTGCATTGTTTCCAATTAGAATCTTTATTCCTCTTTGAAACATGTTGTTTTTATTGTTTCATTTTTTGTTTTTACTTTCTGCATTTAAGATTTTCTCTTTTCCACTGGTTTTGAGAAATTTGAATATAATATGGTTTGGTGTGGTTTTATGTTTCTTGTGTTTGGGGTTCACTTAGTGCCTTGGAACTGTGAATTTATCACTTTCTTCAGATTTAGAAAATTCTCAACCACGATTTCTTCAAATATTTTTCTGTCTTTCCCCTTTTTGGTGGAACTCCAACTGAACATAAATTATGCTGCTTGAATTTGTCCATATCTCACTGAAGCTTCCTTCTTCTCCTCCTTCTCCTCCTTTTCTCCCTCCTCCTCCTCCTTCTACTTCTTTTTATCTTTGTGTTTCATTCTGTATAGTTTTTATTGCTATGTCTTCAAGTTAATCAATCTTTTCCAATCTAGCTTTCAAACCTACAGAATACAGTTATAATACCTGTTTTAGTGTCCTTGTCTACCATTTCTGTGTGAGTTCTGGGTCAGTTTTGATTGATTTTTCTCCCTATTATACATCATAATTTCTTGCATCTTTGTGTGTCTGGTGATTTTTTATTTAACGCCACTCATTATGAATTAACCTTATTAAGTGCTGGGTATTTTTGTATTCTTATATTCTTGAATTTCTTCTGGGATGTAGTTACTTGGAAATAGTTTGATTGTGGGGGGAGCGTCTTGCTTTTAAAATGTGTTAGACCAAAAGAGCATTCAGCCTGCTCTTAATTTTGCCCCACCTTCTCAGTGCTCTACCCAATGCCTGTGAGTTATGAAGTTTTCAAGCTGGTTGGTGTGAACAGGTACTATTCCTGGCACCGTGTGAATTCTGGTTACTGTTCTCTCAATTCTTTGTTCTTTTCCTCACCTAAAACAGTTTCCTCATATTCACAGACTGTTTAATATTCTGCTCTGTAAACTCTAGCTGCATTGGTCTCCCTGGATTCTCACCGCCATCTTGTCACCTCAGGAAGTCCACTAGACTCTTCCTGGATTTTCTTTCCCTATGCCACGACCTGGAAACTCTCTTAAGAAAATTAGCTGGGACAATAAGAGGGCTCACCTCATTTTTTTCCTGACTGTCAGGAATCACTGTTCTTTGTTGCCTCCTATCCAATGTCTTAAAAACCATTATTTCATATACTTTGTCTAGCTTTTAGTTATTTCAGGCAAGAGAGTAAATCTGCCCCAGTTACTCCATCTTTACCAGAAGCAGAAATCTCTCCACTGGATTTTGGATATTCAACATTTCCTCCTTTCCTTCCCCTACCTGATGGATTCCCATTAGGGCCAGTTTGCTTAACTAGGTCTGGTTAGTGCTGGTTGATGTCCAACCAAAATTATATTAGAGGCTGATAAATATCTTGATTCTCAATCACCATGCCCTGGAGTGAGAGAGGAGGAAGAAGGAGAAGGGAAAAGGGAGTAGTCAAAACATTTCCACTGTTGGCCAAAATGGAATGGGGTGGAATCGACATGTGAACAATCTGCGGACTAGTAGTTGGGGAAAAAATCTCGTCCTCCAACTGACTAATTGACTACATAGAGCAAACCCTTGTTTCAAATTCACAGACCCTACCCTAGGCAACATGCAGACACATGCCAGGGGGGAGATCAAACAAGAGATTGTGTGGGTGGTCCACTAATCGGCAAAACTCAGAGTAGCTAAGTGAGAAAGTTCATCTCTTTCTATAACAAGGGAAGTGCATTTGAGGTGGTGGTGTAATGGTAGACTGCAAACCGTAGTCCCTGGAAACTCGATGCTAATGAGTGTTGCACTCAAAAAAAAAAAAATTCTCATCTTGGAAATTCACAAATGTACATTAGCATATTTAGCAACCCTGAAAAATAGGCCTCTCAGATGCCTATTCTGAGGTGCATAATTAACCAATATCTCCAGCTGTCATGCTCTAAAATCCATCACTGTGTTAAAACTGAAACCAGATTCCCATAGGTTTCTTGCAGCCAATGACTGAATATGGCAAGTTCACTAAGGCAGGCCTACTCCTTCAAGATGTGGGACTTTTCTGATGGGTGGCTTTGGTTCAGGGACTCCCTGTTGGCCTTACTGAAACTTTTTTAGAACCACACTGTCATCTAAGGCCTTCCTCACTTTTTCCCTCCTTCCCTTCCCTCCCTCCTTTCCCTTCTCCTTGCCAAGGTTCAGACATACATCGCCATCTGAGCACTCTCAGCCTCCTCTGGCTCCCTCCCTGTTTTCCTTCACAGATGTTCCTCCAATAAATCTCCTGCAACTCTAACACCATGTTGGTGTTTGCTTTTTGGAGGACAAGACTAGCCTGTGTATTGAAGGCTCTAAGGAAATTCTACATTTAAGATACTAATTTTAACCCAGTATTTCCCACCCATTTTGCCAAATAACACAGCTTATTTTTGTGAAATACCCATTAAAAGTTGGATGGAACTTGGTTGGAGGAATGCCACTGAACTGGAAGGACTAAAACAACAAACAGAAATTTTTGGTTCCAGTACTCGGTCCTCTGCTCCTAAAAATACTTAACATTAGTATAACAATTCTAAGGTAGGCAGAATTCTGTGATGGCCTCCCAAATTTCAGGCCCCCTTTCCCAGTTATTGAATCAAGCAGTAATCTAGGTGTTGATATGAAGGGATTTTCACAGATGTCATTAAGGTCCCACATTAGTTGACCTTAAAACAGATTATCCAGGTGGGCTTGGTCTCTCTCATGAGCCATTTAGGTCTGAATCTAGAGGTCAGAGACGGAAAGTCAGAGAGATTCAAAGGGCTATTCAACAAATGTGCAGAGTGGAATTCCAACAGAACCTTATTTTACAGAAACAAGCTTCAGGCTGGATTTGGGCTGTGGGCCATGCTTTGCCAACCCTAGCATTAATTACTCAATAAATGTGGAAAGCAAAACCTAATTATCTTCTCACCCCATTCCAATCACCTGGGAAATGTAGAAAGGTGTCACTTTTGCAGATACCAAAGTCATAAACCATCGGGTTAACCGGTTCACTTGGTTCTTGAGTTTGGAGGATGGCATGAGGAAGAAGAGGTGACCAATTATCACCATAGCTTGCTCTGTCACCTGTGCCCAAGGAGACACAACAAACTTGCCTCAGCTCAGGGATGAAGACAAGACAATCCCTTAGGGGCTTTTCCTTATTCATCTTTGTATCCCCAGGGCCTAGCACAGTGCCTGGCTAATAACAGTAATCAGTAAATTTAAGTTGCTTAATTGTGTATTTAACAAATAGGAAGCTGGACAGTGGCATTTTCTGACATACCCTTTTCTGGAGAATGGGAAGCAGAGCCTAAGGAAAGTCACCCTGCTCTTTTGGAAGAGCCACTTAAGTTATCCTTCCACCATTAAATAGACAGACATGGCCCTGCCCCATCTTTGGCTCAAGACTTACTCCTGAAGCCATCCATTCAACCCCACTACCTCCAAATCCCACCTTGTTGTTGGTCTTTAGGGACCAACGATTGAAGAGAAGCCTGAGGGTGAGATAAGCCCTGAAGGACACGGCCTCTTTTGTGATGTCCATTATTTCATCATCTGTAGTGGACAAATCCACATATTTCCGGGCACTGATGACCAATCCTTTGAGCACTGTGAGGAATGCAGGGAGTATGAGCTGCCCATCACCTTTCCCTTCCCATAATGGGAAACAGACACACATGTGGGCACAGTCTTCTTATCTCCAACCCTAAAAGTGTTTCTGGGGTCCTATACTGGGAAACACCAACCCATTCACCACCACCCCAACTATTTTTCCTTTGTGACCACACCTGGAACACCCAGCAGGGGAAGGAAGAGTGGTTGAGGGTATCAACACCCATAGCATCCCTATCAAGCTTGGTCCTTGCCCCAATCCAGGCCAAGAAGTCAGACGCAGAAGAGCAGCTGTTCACACCAGGTCTCCTCTCAGTCATTTCCTGGCCCTCCCCAGCCTTCTTGGATCCCTACTTAGAGAGACTAGTCTCTTTATTTGCCCTTCTTTCCTCCCTCCCTGATTCCAACAGAGTCTTCCCCAGACCCTCCTGACCCTTACCATGACATATTGCCAACATGTCATCCTCTGTTTGGGCCATCCTCAGAAGGCGCAGGATATATTCCCATGTGACCCCAACATATGAAGCTGCATCTAAGAGGGAAAGTACAAGAAAGACATCCCTGTCCCAGGGAGGAGAACATCCTGGCCTTAGTGAAGGAAACTTTATAGACTAGAGGCCAGGAGACCCGGGTTCTGATCCTAGTTCTACCTCCAGAGTCTGGGCAACCCTGAACCAGTTACTTAATTTATCTGAGTTTCAGCTTCTTTAACTGTTAAATAGGAGTACAGTTCCTGATGTGACCACTGCACAGGGATGCTGGGAGGATCAAGCTCGATAATGGATATTAGCATCGCACAGAAATGCAAATTATTAGGACAGGCTACACATGAACACTCCTTTCCAAAAAACCCTTAGGGAATAGAGAGCTATGCTGTCTGAGATGGATGTGAAGACATTTGCCCTGATTAGATCAAGCGACGTGTTTCCAGCTTCTATTGCTGTGTCCTCTGTGCTCACTGGGTCATGCCTTGTCATTTTGAGCCTAATGCTCAGAAGGCAAACTTACTCCCCCAGACTCTCTTTCCTCCAGTTCCAAGTGGTAGAGAAAAGGTCACTAGTCCTGTGACTTGATTGCCTTTTCACACTTTGCAATAGAGAGAGGGGAGCAGAATGGGTAAGCGAGCCACCACCATCACCAGGAGCCACCAGGGCAGAGACTGAATGGTGAGTCTCTGCCTCCTCCTGCCTACTCTATTAACTTCCAAGCCTCTAACCAAATTCAACACTGCAGGTTCCCTTAAGTAAAGCCCTCCTTGCTTCCTCCTTGCCCCTACCCACCACTGCTGAATGGGGGCTTTCTATTCTGCCTTCTCTCTTCACCTGGAGTCTTCTTTCCAGCTCTATGGGTCTCCCATGCCCTAATACAGCCTATCGTGCCATTCTTGGTCTCCAGAAACTCCCTCCTGAGTTCCCAGGAGCCCAGTAGGGATCCTAGTTTGTTCTCCCACCTACACATACACACCCATGACTGATATAAGTGGAGATGTCCAATGAGAGAAATCAGGAGTATAAAGCTGATCTAGAACATATACAATGTCTCCACCCCCTGCTGCCCCTGTCCTCTTCTCAGACTAACTCAGGCTATACCCTGGCGGTGGATGAGTCTCCCCACTGCAGTCAGGAGGCAATTTGGGGGCAAGGTGTTGTGCCATCTGTCCCACAGCTTGAAGATGACTATTCCTGGAGACTGGAACCCCAGAGCCATTAGGACCGTAGTACACAACTCCTCCAGTTCTCCCTCCGGCTTCTGGAAAAGAAAGATTAACTATTCAAAGGCTAATCCCCAAGATGAGTCCCGTAGCTTCTGAGAATCAGCTTTGGTCAATAAGTGGTTCTCTTCCATCTAGAAGGCAAGAACTCCCCTACCACCCCATCCAACAAATGCCTTCCCAGTGATGGAGGACTAGAGCTTCCTGGAGCATGCAAAGAACAGGTAGACAAAAAAAATCTGCAAAGTCTCTGTGTTGGGGGCAGGGGGTTTGTGGGGATTGAAGATTTCAGAGCAGAGAAATTCCCCTACAGCACCTAGGGAATCATCAGGAAGGTGGGTAGATTATGGAAGCAACTTTGGAAATCTCTGGCAGGTCAAGAATCTTGATCAGAAGACAGGCATGCCAAGGAAGGCAGGTAAACCAGAAGAAAGATAATTCATAGGTAACCAAGAAAATAAGAAACGAGATTAACCACTGTCAGGAACATGCATGTAAAGTACGTGGGTAGATGGATAGGTAGGTAGACATTATGAATGTTCAGTCTAGAGGTGGGCTGGCACATGGGTAAGTGGATTTGAAAGGCAGTGAGATGATTAGTTGAATTGCAGTAACAAAGCTGACTAAGGTATACCAGGACACAGTCTGAAAACCAGGTCACACTTGGAGCCAATAGCCCAAATCCTTCCCCCCCTCCATCTCCCTTCTCCTGCCTCACCACTTTGCTTCACTGCTGTAGCTTGCAATTGTGTCTAGGTCATGGTCCTTGAGATATGCTCAGAGTACTAGGTACGGACTCCAGCAAACTGTTTAGAAATGAGACACTCACATCCCAGATCCCAGTTGGTTTCCAAGTGTCATCATCCGCCAGAGAGAACTCCTGGGCTCAGACCTGCTGTTTTCTTCCCCCAAAATCCCCAGCCCAGAGGCACAGGCTCCTCACCGTGGTCCTCAGGTAGTCAACGAAGATATCGGTCACCTTTTGGCATAGTGGAGGTACCATCTTGTTGTTTAGGATTTTAACTTTCAGCGACTTGAGAGTTTTAAAGACATTATCTGTTGACAACTACAGGAGAGAGGACACTCAGAAAGAAAGGAAGGTTGAAGGGTAAAGATAATAAAGAGAATAAGGGCCCCTGGTAGAGAAAGGAAGAGGAGGAGTGAATCCAGGAAGAGGGTTAAAGCTGGATCAGGGATTGAGGGGATGGAGGAAATATGGGTCAGACTAGGGACACGGGAATCAGACCTGGAGCTATGATGGCCTGGACCAAGTAGTGCTCTGCTAACTGGAGATGTCTCCTACTCTCCTGGCACAACAGGTATGTACCCAACCAGCTACCTGGATGGAAATGGTCCTGTGCTGGTTGGAGTCAGTAAAATGTCTGAGATGTCCTCACCTGATCAGCAGATTGGAGTACCTCCACAATGTCCTCAATGTTCTTTCCTGAGGTATCCCATTCCTGGTTCCTCTCAGTGATCTCTGAGGAATGTATCATAGCTATAAACATCTCTGTAAGAAGTAAAGAGCGTGAACTGGGGGAGTTGTTTCTCTCTTGCTACAGGTGGGTATTTCATCAGAGGGGGATACCATGCTACAAACAAAAACATACAAGGCGCACTGGGTGGCTCAGTGAGTTAAGCCTCTGCCTTCAGCTCAGGTCATGATCTCAGGGTCCTGGGATGGAGCCCTGAATCGGGCTCTCTGCTCAGTGGGGGGCCTGCTTCCCCCCCTCACTCTCTGCCTGCCCTCTGCCTACTTGTGATCTCTGTCAAATAAATAAATAAAATCTTTAAAAAAAACATACAAAGGGGCGCCTGGGTGGCTCAGTGGGTTAAGCCGCTGCCTTCGGCTCAGGTCATGATCTCAGGGTCCTGGGATCGAGTCCCGCATCGGGCTCTCTGCTCAGCAAGAAGCCTGCTTCCCCCTCTCTCTCTGCCTGCCTCTCTGTCTACTTGTGATCTCTCTCTGTCAAATAAATAAATAAAATCTTTGAAAAAAAAAAAACATACAAAGAATATTAAGAATCAGAAGACACAAGTTTGGGTTCTGACTCAGAGTCTGCCCCCCACTAGCAATAGATCTTTAGGCAAATTACCTAACTCCCAGAGACTCTATTTCTTCATATGTAAAATAAGCACATGAGAGGGGCACCTGGATGGCTCAGGTCATGATCTCAGGGTCCTGGGATTGAGCCCTGAGGCAGGCTCCATGCTCAGTGGGGAGTCTGCTTCAGGATTATCTTCCCCTGCCCCTCTCCCCACTTGCTCGGCACTCTCCATCTCCAAAATAAATAAATAAATCTTTTAAAAAAAATTATATAAGGGGCACTGGGTGGCTCAGTCCTTAAGCCTCTGCCTTCGGCTTAGGTCATGATCTTAGTGTCCTGGGATGGAGCCTCGCATCGGGCTCTCTGCTTAGTAGGGAGCCTGCTTCTCCCTCTCCCACTCCCCCTGCTTGTGTTCACTCTCTCGCTGTGTCTCTCTCTGTCAAATAAATAAATAAAATCTTTTTTTTTTAATTAAGAAAGAAAGAAAGAATTTACATGAGAGTCAAAAAAGACGAGATGTGTGCTCTTAGGTACCAACTTTCAGGATTTCCGTCTGCTCTTTGGATCACATCTTTCCCCTTGAGATCATAAACTGCCTTCTGTAGGTGCAACTTGGATAGAGACCTGGGGTAGAGGAGTGCTTGTCCATAAGACTATGAAAAATTACTATAAACTACAAACTTGTACTCTAGTGACATATAGCCATAGTCTTGGTTAATAGTGATAGAAAAAAAAAAAAAAAACACCCAGAAAACTGATTTAGTCTGAGTTCAGTCTATCTACTATCAACAAGGATGGATGACTGATCGATTGACTGATGGATTTAAAGGTTTGGGTTTGGGGCGCCTGGGTGGCTCAGTGGGTTGGGCCTCTGCCTTTGGCTCAGGTCATGATCTCAGGGTCCTGGGATCGAGCCCCGCATCGGGCTCTCTGCTCGGCAGGGAGCCTGCTTCCCCCTGTCTCTCTGCCTGCCTCTCTGCCTGCTTGTGATCTCTGTCTGTCAAATAAATAAATAAAATCTTTAAAAATAAAAAAAGTTTAAAAAAATTTTAAAAAATATAAAAGTTCAGATTTGTCTTTACTACAGATACTATTTAACATGCTTTACTTACTTCACTCATTTGTAAAATGGTCATCGTTATGGTAGTGATAGCAGGAGTAGCAGTTGTACGAATATCCAACTCATAGAGTTGTTAGGCGCATTATATGAAATAATATATGTGGAATAGTGCCTGACATATAGTAATAACTCAGTAAATATTGACTATTATTATTCTCAATTAGAAACTGTTGGGATTGTACCCTAATCCACAGCATCTCCATATCTCTATAGGAGAAAAGCTTTTTGTTGTCATTTTAAGACCAGGTCCTGGACATTAGATCAGGGTTAGGGGTAGCAAATGAGACAACCAAAAAAGCTACGAGAAAGGAAGTGTATTTAACAGAAGGGGAGAGAGAGGGAAAGGAAGAGAAATAGAGATGTTACATAAAATGAACAAGCCCTGGGGCGCCTGGGTGGCTCAGTGGTTAAAGCCTCTGCCTTAGGTTCAGGTCATGATCCCAGAGTCCTGGGATTGAGCCCCGCATCGGGCTCTCTACTCAGCAGGGAGCCTGCTTCCTCCTTTCTCTCTCTCTGCCTGCCTCTCTGCCTACTTGTGATCTCTGTCTGTCAAATAAATAAATAAAATCTAAAAAAAAAAAAAAAAAAGAGCAAGCCCAAATTCCTAAAGACATGTAGAAATCTAATGCTAGGAAAGACAACACAGCAAAACCAACAATTGGAACAGGAAATTAGTTCAGAGGAAATTAATTTTGTAAAACAGCCTCTCCAAGACTTCAATAAAATATAGTAATGATAATAATTGTTGCCATCTTCTTCCTCCTCCTCATCATCAAACAAATATGCTTAGGATGCTAAAAAATGGAGAATAAAGGGGATCCCTGGGGGTGCAGTTGGTTGAGGGTCAGATCCTTGGTTTTGGCTCAAGTCATGATCTCAGAGTCGTGAGACTGAGCCCCGCATCAGGCTCCATGCTCAATGGAGTCTACTGGAGATTCTCTGCCCCTTTCCCTCTGTCTCTTCGGCTGACCCGCTCAAATAAATAAATAAACCTGAAACTGAAGAGTTTCAGAAGAGTTATTCAAGTAACTTTTAAACATAATATTCTAAGTGTGTGCCTATAATGGGATATCTCCTAAGGATAAAAAGACCTGCAAAGAAGTCTTGAAATTTATCTAATGAGTTTGTTATTGGGAGTGTTATTGGGGAGGTAGTAATGAAACCATTGCGTATGTTGTAGTAAATATACTGTTTTTCAGGAAACAGGATTGTTACCATGGAAGAAGGGAGATGCAAATATGGAATGGGAGCCCATGATGTTTAAATTTTAATTAATTTTAAATAAATTATTAAGACTTCGTGATTTAAAGTATTTCTGTCCGTTGAAGATGTATAAAATACCAATGAGCACACCTGCTACATACCATTTATACTCCACTCTTTTTTTTTAAGATTTTATTTATTTATTTGAGAGAAAGAGAGTGTGCAAGCACAAATGCGGGGATGGGCATTTTTTTTTTTAATGTTGAAATCATACTTATATTATTTTACACTACTTTCCCTCATTACATCTGGGTCTTTGGCTCTCCATGCCTTATTTGTCCATGAAATGGAAGCTTTTACTTCCTTAAGAATGTCTTGTTTGTCCTGGTAATGTGATTATCTCTGAAACTCTTCTCAGGCTATGTAATATCTATGCCACTTCTTTGCAGATGCTTGGGAAGTGGTGGTGGATCTAAAAACATTCAGTTAAGAATCAAGAAAAACATAAGGCTTCAGCCATGCAAGTTCTCTGACTCTTCTCCACATTTCTGTTACCATCAGAAAGTTAATTAGATGATTCTTTAATGCCCTACAGATACAGTTTATTGCTAAACGTTTAATTCTACCATTGCAATTTAAGTCTAAAAAAGTTACTTTTAAGCTGGAGGGCTCTGGGGGGAAGGGGATGGTGGCATCAAGATTGCCTTGATTCGAAACTGAGATTAGCCATTCTCTAGTTATGCATCCTGGTGAGTTTCATCATTGCCGGATGCAATATGGGGCTGGATCTCATAACCCTGAGATCATGACCTGAGCCAGTACAAAGAGTTGGATGCTCATCCGACTGAGCCACACAGGCATCCCTATAACCCACTCTTTTAAAAAAGAAAAAAAAAAAAAAAGCCTTCTTGAAGAAATGGCAGATTTCTGGTCATAAATGGTTGGAAGTAGAAAGAGTATAAGATAGGTCCCTATACTTTTGTGCCAAAAACAGACATGTGCTCAAAAACCCAATGGGTATACATTAAAAAGGCAGAAGACCCAGATGAAAGGGGTCTCCCATTGGTCAAATGAGCAACATTTTGAACATCAAAAAGAATGACAATAATAATTTAAAATCCATTGAATAAAAAATAAAGAAGAAAAAGAAAGAAACCCATGGGCCCAAACTGGAACTTAAAAATGGTAGTGGTACACCTGGGTGGCTCATTCAGTTAAGCGTCTGCCTTCAGCTCAGGTCATGATCCCAGGGTCCTGGGATGGAGCTCCATGTCAGGCTCCTGCTTGGCGGGAAGCCTGCTGCTCCCTCCCCCACTGCCTCTCTCCCTGGCTTATACTCACTCTCTCTCAAATAAATAAAAAAACATCTTTTTAAAAAATAATAAAGGTAAATTAATAAATGCTTGGTAGTTACAGTGGGGGAGGAGGGATTCCACTTTAAAAGATGCCAGCTAATAATAGAGAAGGAATGACAGAATTGCAACTATACATGAAATAACTGTTGCAGGCAAGAAGCACCAATGATATTGACATGGCCTGAAGCATCACCACGCGTATTATGCATTAAGTTACAATAGGAGAAAAGCTCTTTTACAACAGAGAGATCTGATGAATACCCCCTTCACCAAGCTATCAAGCGTAAAATCACCAATAACAGAACTGACCGATATTATGTTTCCTGATGATGCAATGGAAGACATGCTTCCCCATGCAGTATTTTTGCCCACTACGTTTAATTTAAATCTAAAATGAGGAAGCGATCAGTCAAATCCAGATTATAGGACAGTCGACATGACCACTAAAGACGAAAATGGTGGGTGGGCTATCTTAGATGAAAGGAGAACGCAATGGATTATCTTTGATTGGATCTTAGGTGGGCTGAAGAATAGCTAAAAAGGAAATTTTAGCTAGAAAGAAAATTTCGAGGACACTTGAGGAAATTTGACCACAGGCTATGTGATAATGATAATATTGTATCAATATTAAGTTCCTTGAGTATAATAAGGTTATAAGAATTCTCCTGGAATACTTAAAGTCCATAATATAAGTGTGAACTTACTCTGGAATGATTCAGATCTGTGTACATGTGTCTGTATATGGATTGAGAGAGACAGAGTATGAGATGAGCACAAACATGGCAAAATATTTAGCAAATTGGAGAATGTAGGTTGAAGAATAATGGGTGCTCATTGCACTATTCTTTTAACTATTCTATAGGTCTGGTATTTTTTCAAAATAAAATGTTAGGAGAGAAATCAAGATTCACCAGTTATCAAAAGACACCATTAGGTGAGTAAAAAATGGCAAAGCTCAGAGTGCAAAAAGATATATATCACCCATAAAATCCACAAAGTATCCATATCCAAAATATATAATAATTCCCTGCAAATCAAAGAAAAACACAAAGAAAAATGGGTAAGAGACTTAAAAGGAATTTATAAAAGAGTATATCCAAATGGCTCATAAACACATTTAAAGGTTTGCCTCAATCTAACTAGGAATTAGGGAAGTAAAAATTAAAACCACAGAAGTATATTGCAACACACCCACCAGAATGGCTTAAACTTAAAAGGTTTACAATAACTAGTGTGGGAAATGATGTGGAACAGTGGGGATTTTCATATACTAATGGAATATAAAAGAATACAGCTGCTTTGGGAAACAACTTGGTATTATCTACCAGAAGCTTAAGATATGCTTACTCTGTGATCCTTTCCCAGGTAAACACCTAACGGAATGCATGCTTACTTATGATAATAGACATGTGCATGAATGGTCACAGTGCCATTATTCATAACAGCCCCAAACTGCAACTCCTATGTCCAATATCACCATAATGGAGAAATTGTTATTATTTATACAATAGTCATATTGTGGAATACTATATAGCAATGAAAATGAACAAACTATAATGTCCTGCAACAATAGGGATAAATCTAACAAATATGAAATAAGTGAAAGATGCCAGAGACAGAATAATAGATATTTCATGATTATATTTATTTTTTAAAAAACCTCAAAAATAAGCAAATATGAACTACTGTGTTCGGGGATTCAAACTTAGGTAGTAAAAGTTTAAAGAAAAGCAAGAATATTATTTTCATTTAAAAAATGTTTTTTGGGGGACACCTGGGAGGCTCAGTGGGTTAAAGCCTCTGCCTTCAGCTCAGGTCATGATCTCAGGGTCCTGGGATCGAGCCCCACATCGGGCTCTCTGCTCAGCGGGGAGCCTGCTTCCCCCCTCACCCCTGCCCGCCTCTGCCTGCCTCTCTGCCTACTTGTGATCTCTGTCTGTCAAATAAATAAATAAATAAATAAATAAATAAATAAATCTATAAAAAAATAAAAAATAAAAATGAAAAATGGTTTTTGTACCTATATGTGGAATCTAAAAAACAAAATAAATGAACAAATAGAAACATACTCATAAATACAGAGAGCAAACCAGTGGTTGCTAGAGGAGAGGGGTGTAGGGGACGGATAGGTGAAGTAGGTGAAGGGGATTGAGAGGTACAAACTTCCAGTTTTAAAATAAACAAGTCACAGAAATGAAAAGACAGCATAAAGAATATAGTCAATAATATTGTAATAATGCTGTATGGTGACAGATGGTAACTACACTTACTGGAGTGAGCATTGTATAATGTATAAAATTGTCAAATCACTCTGTTCTGCACCTGAAACTAATATAACGTTGTATGTCAACTATAATTCAATAGTAAATTTTTTAAAAATCAATGGTTATCTTGAGAGGGAGTAATGACTAGGAAGGATCACAACAAGGACAGCTGGATGGTGGTGACACAAATATTTGCTTTGTGGTACATCATTGAGGTCTACATACTTGTTGATGCACTTCTCTGTGTGTGTTTAACAAAACAGATTTTTTTTAAGTTAAAAAATAGGAACTATAAGACAAATACAGGATTTTACGTAAAAGAAACAAGAAATACTATTTTTAGGGCACCTGGGTAGCTCAGTTGTTAAGTGTCTGCCTTCAGCTCAGGTCATGATCCCAGGATCCTGGGATCAAGCCCTGCTTTGGGCTCTGGCTCAGTGGGAAGCCTGGTTCTCCCTCTCCCACTCCCCCTGCTTATGTTCCCTCTCTCACGGTGTCTTTCTCTGTCAAATATACAAATAAAAAATCTTGAAAATAGAAGAAGCTATATTTTTAAAAGATAATACAGAAAAAAAACATAGAAATTGAACAACTCAATAGATAGGTTTCAGAGTAGACTAGATGCTGCTGAAGAATGAATCAGTGAAATGGAGGACACACTGGCAAAAGTGACCCAGAACTAGCACAGACACATGGAGAAGAAAATAAAAGAGAGACATTTAGAGACATGGATGAAAACCTCCAATATATGCTTAATGGGAATGCCAAAGGAATGTAGTGAATGGGCAAAAGGTCATAGTTGAAGTGACAGTGGCTGCAGATCTTTCAGAATTAAAGCAAACATGAATGCTCAGATTGGAAAAGCACACCAAGTCTTTCACAGGATAAAGCAAATCAATCCATTTCTAGATACACTGGAATAAAATAAAAGACCAAAGAAAACAAGAGAACTCTAAATCACTCAGAGAAAAAAAGATTACCTGCAAGAAAAAGACCACCAGACCAACAGCAGACTTCCCATCAGCGACAGTAGAGAAGACAACGCAGTAATAGCTTCCAAGTTTTGAAGGAAAGTAACTATCCGTCTAGAATTTTATACCCCGCTCCATCATTCAAGAGTAAGAGTTGGGGCGCCTGGGTGGCTCAGTGGGTTAAGCCTCTGTCTTCGGCTCAGGTCATGATTTCAGGATCCTGGGATGGAGCCCCACATCGGGCTCTCTGCTCAGCAGGGAGCCTGCTTCCCGCCCCCCCCTCTCTGCCTGCCTCTCTGCCTACTTGTGATCTCTCCCTATGTGTCAAATAAATAAAATCTTTTTTTAAAAAAAGAGTGAGAGCAAAATGAAGACATTCCAGATAAGCTAAGAAATTTATTATTTATAAGCCCCCACTGAAATAAATACTAATAATCTTCCTTCTTTCAGCAAGAAATGACATAAGCCCGGAAAGGAGGAGAAGAATGCAAGAAATGTATTCATCATGTACTCAGAATTAGTAAAACACTTGGTATCCTGAGTATTTTCCTTTGGCTCTCCAGATGCTCCCTACCTCCTTCTTCATTCTGTTAAATGTTTTGGAGGCCATATCCAATAAACCCCCTTGTCCTATGGCTCGCAGTTGGGTTTTGCCAATGGGGAGCCCCGATAGGAAGCTGCAGAAAGAAAGGATGGTCAGGTCACAGTATACATTCTCCTGGTTCCTCCTGGCCGTGTGATTCTTGGTTGGGTGCATACCTTGAGGTCACTGCTTCTCTCAAGATAGCCCTGTATGCACAATGCTCCTTTCAGCTTTTCACGACTTCTCCCTCCCCAGATCCCTTCAGGCCTAGGAGTGACTCAACTCTGGCTGTTACTGGCTCCAGCATATTTACTATCTCTTGTGGGTTTCTTAATCTCTACTCACACATACTCATCCAAAATAGTTGCTTTGAATCTGTTAAACTCTCCTCAAACATTCCTTTTTTTTTTTTTTTAAAGATTTTATTTATTTATTTGACAGAAAGATCACAAGCAGGCAGAGAGGCAGGCAGAGAGAGAGGAGGAAGCAGGCTCCCTGCTGAGCAGAGAGCCCGATTCGGGGCTCGATCCCAGGACTCTGAGATCATGACCTGAGCCGAAGGCAGCGGCTTAACCCACTGAGCCACCCAGGCGCCCCTCCTCAAACATTCCTAATTTGAATGTGTAATTTGTTTTCTGGTAGGAGCCTGGGAAGGTGGTAAGTTTAAGGGAGTATTGCCTGTGAAATATAATAATCACCACTACATCGAGGGAGTTAAAACCCTGATGGAATGAGACCGCTAGACAGCACAAAAGATGAGCAGGCTGAGGTTGGAGGGCAGGGATGGAGTTTGATATCGTTATTTTCCTTAGAAGGAATATAGAGAATCAGTGCACTTTAAACTTTAGTTTTTAGAAAAATAAAGAGGAAAAATGCTTATTATTTTTAGAGTAAAAAAATCTCTCCAGATGTTGAGTTACAGAACCTTATTTCAATATTTTAGACTTTTTCATTTCTTATACTACTTAAATTCAATACATCCAACATTGAATATACTATGTTCTCTCCTTCCCTCAATTAATCCCTGTCTCGGGGCAGTTCTTGAATCTTGGTCGTCTTTGACTTCTCTCCCACACCACCCACAGCCCTGCCAGGACAGAGGATTTTACTTATTCAATGTCCCTTGAAACCAACCCTTTGCTACCCGTATACAGCCACTGTTCGACTTCATTTCTCATGTTCAGACTCACCTCCTTTTTAGGCCTGACCCTGCTCCAGTCCCTGTTTCTGTCCTCCTCACCCACACCAGACAGACGACAGCACTACAGGGAAGCAGTTAAGATGACACAGAGGTAACGTCTCCTGGGAACACGACCCAACTGTTGAGAAATAATCACATCTTAGCAACCAAACTGAGAATGCTTACATTAGAACTAACCCACCAGCTCCTTAATTCTAAAGAACCTAAGGTGGAATAGAGCTTCCCCTCCCCCAAAGACAACTCCTGGAGAGAAATGGCCTTATTACAACTTCTTCTTTAAAATACCTGCTGCAGGGGCACCTGGGTGGCTCAGTGGGTTAAGCCTCTGTGTTTGGCTCAGGTCATGATCCCAGAGTCCTAGGATCGAGTCCCGCATTGAGCTCTCTGCTCAGCAGGGAGCCTGCTTCACTCTCTCTCTCTGCCTGCTTCTCTGCCTACTTGTGATCTCTGTCTGTCAAATAAATAGAATCTTTAAAAAATAAAAATAAAATACCTGCTGTAGAGTAGCTATTCAACAAATGTGTTGAGAAAATAAATGAGTGAATGAGTTATATTTTTTAAACTTGTTATGTTGATGGAAAGGTGCGCACAGGGTTTATATGTAAATATATTTACCATGGCATTATTTATAAGTAAAAATTCAAAATTCTCTTGATACTCAACAATACACAGATACTTAAACATTACAGTTCATACACATGTGCAATTGTTAAAATTAATTTTGTAAAATAATATTTAATGACATGACAAAATGTTCATATAGATTAAGTTAAAAAAAGACAAGTTATAAAGTGTATAATATTGTTTTATATATATCCAACTATATATTATATATATACATATAACCAGACTATTCACACATATCTATATACACACACACACACATACACACACACACAAATGCACAGAAAAAACTGGAAGAACACACATCAAAGTGGTAACATATCCAGATGGTAGATTTATAAGGAATTTTTACTTTCTTTTAAGAACTTCTCTATAAGTTCCATGCAGTTTAAAATAAACATATGTTACTTTTGTCATCCAAAAAATGTTACTTTTAAGTATGTTCTTTTAAAAATGTAAACTGATGATTCAGAAAATGGTTTATTAAAAGCAAGGAGGTTTATAGAAAAAAGCCTAATTCAAGTGACATCAGCAAATTTTTTTTAGCATTGTCTATATGATGGGTGTTGTGAGGGTATTCAAGATAAAGCTAACATGATTGCTGACCTCAAAGAACTTAGAGTGAGAGTAAAGAACATATGACAGTTATAAGATAGGAAAATACACACAAAATTATAGACATGTACAATGTACTAAAAAACAGAGATAAGAGTATATAATTAGGTCTGTAAGAGTTAGAGAAGGTTTCCGAGAGAATGGGCTGGCGAGTGTGGCTTTTCAGGATGAAAAAGGGTAGAGGGCATGATGTGGAGGGAGAAGGAACCTCTCAAACAAAGAAATAGGATATACAAAAAGCACTCAGCCATGAGGCAAGGCATGAGACATCATGTCAAGGGACGTACACACAGAACCAGTCAAATAATGTAGTGATTTCAAATGACGGAAGTGTCATGTAGCTGCTAAAATTAAGATCTTTAAGTGCACTTGTGAGTTCAATATTTGGTAGAAGTGTACAAAATGCAAGGGAGGAAGAGAGGCCTTGTCGCCATGCTGTGGCAACAGGGAGTCCTTGAAAGGCTTGCATATCAGAGGGTCTGGGATCTGTGATTTAGAAGAACCACTCTGTTTGTAATGCGGAAGATGGGCCCAATGAGGACAAGACTGCAACAGGGGGGAGAAATGGTAGTCACCTGACCTGAGGTAGTAGTACAGGAGATGAACAGACAAGAACAGATCACAAAGATACTCTGGAAGTTAAAATAGGCAGAACTTGGCAATGGATTAGAAGAGGTGAGAGAAGACGCCAAGGAAAAGCAGGCACGTGGGATCTCTCCCAGGTTCAGAACTGAATACGGTAAGTGGAAGAAACATTCGATATTGAAAATACAGAAGGAGGAACCCATGTGAGAGGACAGGGGATAATGGGAAGTTTTAAGAACATGATGGGTTTGAGATTTCTCTAGATATCCAAGGGTAAGACTTGGAAGCATTAGGATATACTAGAGTTTAAGGGGAACTGGAGATGTAGCTTTTGTAGCTCAGAGGTGATGGTCAAAGCCATTCTTTTGCCTCAGGAGAGAAGAACAAGTGCAATTGGCCAAGAATCCTGAAGAAGATAAACATTTAACAAAGTGAGCAGAAGAAGGTGAGAATATAGAGGAGGAGACCGAGTGAAAATAATGAAGTGGAAGGGTATGCTATAGAGCTAGCACAGTGATTGAGAGCTTGGTCTTTGGACGATCTCACTGATGTGTAGAATTTAAGAAACAAGGCAGAGGATCATAGGGGAAGGGAGGGAAAAAGCTAAACAAGACAAAACCAGAGAGGGAGACAAACCATAAGAGACTCTTAATCTTAGGAAACAAACTGAGGGTTGCTGGAGGGGCGGGGGTGAGGAGATGGGGTGGCTGGGTGATGGACATGGGGAGAGTCCATGTTGTGGGGAGCACTGGGTGTTGTGCAAGACCGATGAATCACAGACCTATACCCCTGAAACAAATAATATATATGCTACAAATGTAACAAATACAAATAATTCATGTGTGTTAATTAAAAAAAGAAAAGAAAATATGTACCAGGAATATAAAAATATTAGCACTCTACCTCTGAAACACTGATGGTATTAAAAAGAAAAAAAAAGAGATTGGTCTTTGGGCCCCTGGCTGGCTCCGTTGGTAGAGCTTATGACTCCTGATCTTAGGGTTATGAGTTTGAGCCCTGTGTTGGGCACAGAGATTACTTAAAAAAAAAAAAAAAAAAAAAAAAAAGAGCTTGGTCTTCGGGGAGTCAGATCATCTGTAAATAGAGTGCTAGTTTCCTTATTCATGAAACTGGATACAGATAACATCTACCCATTCATGAAAAAAATCCTAAACAAACTAGCAATAGGAAGTTACTTCCTCAATATGATAAAAAGCATCTGTGAAACCTACAGCTAGAGTATTTAATAGTGAAATACCAAGAGTTTTCCCCCTAAGGTTGGGAAGAAGGCAAGGATATACATGCTCACCCCCTATTCAACAATGTACTGACTATTCTAGCCAGGATAAGTAGGCAACAAAGGTATAAAAAGCATCCAGATAGGAAAGGAAGAAATAAACTATTTTATCCACAAATGACATGATCTTGTATACAGAAAATCTGAAGAAATCCACTAAAAAAGATAAAAAGCTAGAATTAATAAAGGAGTTCAGGAAATTCACAAAATCAATATATAAAAATCAGCTGTACTTCTATACACTAGCAATGAATAATACAAAAATGAAATTAAGAAAATTATCATATTCACAATAAGATCAAAAAGTAAAATACTTAGGCATAAACTGAACAAAATGGGCGTAAGAGTTTTACAATGAAAACTATAAAACATAAAACATTAAAAGAAATTAAACAAGACTTAAACAAATAGAAAGACATCCCAGGTTCACGGATCCGAAGACTAAACATAATTAAGATGGACAGTCTCCCCTAATTGGTCTACAGATTCAACACAATCCCTATCAAATGCCCTTCTGCTTTTTTTGTGGAAATTGGAAAGTTAATTGTAAAAGTTATATGGAAATGCAAAGAATCCCAAAATAATTCTAAAAAAGAAAGGATGGAGGACTTATACTTCCTGATTTCAAAACTTACTACAAAGATAATCAAGACAGTGTAGCACTGTCATTAAGACAGAGGTACAGGTTGATGGAACATAATTGAAAGTTCACTAATAAACACATTTATAGTCAATGGATTTTCTAAAAAGTATCAAGAAAATCCGGTGGGAAAGAAATCGTCTTTTCAAAAAATGGTGTTCGGGCAATTTGGATAACCCAAAGGACAAAAAAATTAATTTGGGCCCCTACCTCAGACCATACACAAAAATTAGCTCAAACGGATCACTAACCTAAATGTTAGAACAAAAACTTAGGAGAAAATGTAAGCGTAAATTTTTGTGGTCTTACATTGGGCAAAAAGCAAAAGCACAAGGAAAAATCAAAATGGCAAATTTAAAACTTCAGCACTTCAAAAGACACAATCAAGATAATGAAAAGATAACCATAGAAGAGAAGAACATATTTACAAGTCATAGAGATATATGTGACTTACCTCCTGAAGAACTCTTACAATTTAGTAAAAAACACAAATAACTCAATTTAAAAATGGGCAAAGGAGGGGCGCCTGGGTGGCTCAGTGGGTTAAAGCCTCTGCCTTCGGCTCACGTCGTGATCTCAGGGTCCTGGGATCGAGCCCTGCATCAGGTTTTTTGCTTGGCAGGGAGCTTGCTTCTCTCTCTGCCTGCCTCTCTGCCTACTTGTGATCTCTGTTTGTCAAATAAATAAATAAAATCTTTTAAAAAATGGGCAAAGGATCTGAACACACATTTCTCCAAAGAAGAAATATTAATGACCAATAAGCACATAAAAAGGTATTCAACATCATTCGTCACTAGAAAATGTAAATCAAAACCACAATGAGCTACTACTTCATATCCCCTAGAATAACTATAGTCAATAAGACAATTAACAAGTGTTGGTGACGATGTGGAAAAATCCTCATACATTGCTGGTGGAAATGTAAAATGGTGCGACCACTTTTTTGGAAAATAATATGACAGTTTCTTAAAATGTTAAATATAGAATTACCATAAACTCAGAAATTTTACTTTGGTTATCTGCCAAGGGGAAATGAAAACATAGGTCTTCACAAAGATTTATAAATAAATGTTCATAAAAGCACTATCCACAAGAGCTAAAAGGTGATAATAATTCAAATGCCCATCACCTGATGAATGGATAAACAAAGTGTGGTATTTCTATGCAATGGAAGAGAATCGAACAATACAAAAGAAGGAAGTACTAAGACATGCTGTCATAAGCTCTATGAAAGAAGTAAAACACAAGGAACACACACTGCATGATTCCATTTTTAACAAATGTCCAAGATAGGCAGATATATAGAGACAGAAAGTAGATTAGTGGCTGCCTAGGGTTGGGGGTGAGAATGAGGAGGGACTCTAGTAAGCATGAAGTTCTTTTGGGGTGATAGAAATGTTCTAAAATTAGATTTTGGTGGTGGTTGCAAAATTCTGTAAATATGCTAAAAATCATTGAATTGCACACTTCAAATTGGTGAATTTTATGGTATTTAAATAGTACTTTGATAAAGCTATTAATTTTTTAAAGTATTCTTTTAAGATTTTATTTATTTGTTTGCGAGAGAGATAGGGTGAGCATGAATGGGGGGAGGGGCAGAAGGAGAAGCACAAGCAGACTCCTCGCTGAGCAGGGAGACCAATCCAGGGTACCCTTCCAGAACCCTGATATCATGACCTGAGCCGAAGTCAGATGCTTAACTGACTGAGCCACCCAGGTGCCTCAATTTTTAATTTAAAAAGAAATATGTTTATCACTGGCACCAAGATTGTGGCCTCCAGATACCCTTTCCCACTAAAAGGAATGAGGACTTCTTTTTTTTTTTTTATATAAAGATTTTACTTATTTATTTGACAGACAGAGATCACAAGTAGGCAGAGAGGCAGGCAGAGAGAGAGGAGGAAGCAGGCTCCCTGCTGAACAGAGAGCCCGATGCGGGGCTCAATCCCAGGACCCTGGGATCATGACCTGAGCCAAAGGCAGAGGCTTTAACCTACTGAGCCACTCAAGCGCCCCCCCCCATAATGATTCTTAAAGGGGAAAAAAAGTGGTCATATTTGAAAAAATTTATATTATTTTGAAAAATGGTAAATAAACAGAACAAATCAAGCAATTATCCAGACTTTTCTATATAAATTGTACCACTGGGTAACAAAAGCAGTTTACTAAGTGGCAGTATCTCTTTACAGAAGTACGCCAGCTAATGAAAGAAGCAGCAATGATATAATAATACCATGATTTTTGAATTCATAGTTGATCAATGGGTGCTAATATCCCCCCGCCAAAAAAACCCAAAAAACCTCTAATCTGAATCTGATCAAACCTCCAGAACGAACTAGTAATTTACAGTAAATACAAAGAACAGAGGAACATGTTAAACAATTCATGAGGCTATAGTTAGCAAAACCCAAAATGTGGGAAAACAGCCTTGTTCCTTCAATAAATAAATCTCAAGAGAGAAAAAAAAGATGAAAGTGGTGGGAGTAGATGTGAAACAAGATTGGCTTTGAGTTATAAATAGTGCATTTGGATATGGGTACAGGAAGGCTCATTGTGCTATTTTCTTGACCTCTGCATATGATTAACATTTTTTGCAACAGAAACTAAGCTCTCCCAGGCACCCTCTATTATATTCCATTTCCCCTTCTTCATAGCACTTCCTACTCTCTGAAATTATCTTATTTGTTTATTGTCTGTTTCCTCCCCCCAAACAGGTAAGCTCCGTGAGATGGGGAAACTTGCTCATCTCGCTCATTTCTGTATTTCTGGCCTAGATTAGGTTCCCAGTCCCCACAAAATTAAACAAAATGAACAAGTGAATGACTTGCCCTCTTTGCTCTGGGCTTCCTTCCCCAAACTATCCTTCTGCCTCTGCCTCTTCCAACTTCTCCCCGAGGCCTTCAGAAAAGCCTCTGCCCTGCAAAAACTTCCCTCCATCCTCAACTCTTCACTGACTGTCCTTTTCATCTCATTTCCTCCGTGGAAACGCGACACCATGGTTTCTCCTGTGTACTCTGCCGTGCAGCCTGCTGTTTCCTCCTGTGCTGCGTGACTCAGGGTCAGGCCCCACGCAGCCCTGTTGAAACACTTTCTCCCCATGCCCGGCCCCACTGCCACCCACTCCCGCAGCAGGCAAGCCTCTACTCATCCAGCTGACCCTTAGTGTCATTGCTCTGGGAAATGTCCTTTGGTCATTTGGGTCCTCTGGCCCATACTGCTGCTGTCCAGGGTATACGTCCCACCCCACTGAACATCCTCCCCTATGAGAGCATTTTTGCCACTACATCGCAACTCTCAGCTTCAGTTACATGTCTCATCCTTCATCCCCATCCCGGCCCCGGCCATAAGCTCTGTGGGTGAAGGAACTTCTCACAGTGCCGGCACATAATGGGCTGTCCGTAGACATGTATTAAATGAAGGAAGTCAGGAGATCTTCCAACAGTGAGAGAGACTAAATGGAGACACCCAACAGGAAGTCTCTGTCACAGAACCAGTGGGAAGTGGTAAGAGTCTAGATTGGGGGAGTATGGCAGAACCAGATGGAGACCTGGACACGATGTCCCATACTTATCAATAACACAATCTTTCTCGCCAGATTACTGCTCCTCCCTTCCGTTCACCTCATTGGCGGCCACCAGCACCCACCCCCACCACTAGAGCCAGAAACCTGGGAGACATCTGCCCTCATTCCACTCCATCTAATCAGAGACCAAACCTCATGTCCAACCTTCCTTCCTACCCCAACTGCTTCCGCTTTCGTTCAGACTGCCATCATCTCACGCTTTGCTTGTTTCAAGTAAATCTTATGGGGCCATCCATCTTTAGGTCTGCCCGTCCTACATCCCCATGATATCTCTCCTCCGCATGGCTAGAAGAGTGAATTTTAAAGTGCCAATCTGTGTGTTATTCCCCTAATTAAACGTCTATGATGGCTCCTCATTGCCTTCATGGCTTTAGCCCAGGCTCCTCAGCATGGCGGCCAAGGATGGCACTCCGTGATCCATCAGCTTCCCGAGGCTCTTGCCCTGCCCCTTCTCTAGCAACTTTTACCCACAGTGTGTGTCATGTTCATCCTGGTTTCCCTCCCTGGGATGTGTTTTCTATCTTTGTGCACTGCAAAAACAAAAACAAAAACAAAAACCGTCATCTTTCTTTTTTGGTTTTGTCTCATTTTGTTTTGACAGGAAGTAGGATTTATTGGTGAGCATGAACGGGCAGGGTGCAGGGCCGAGGTTCTCACGAGTGCAGAGCCTGCCATTTGTTCAAGGGACCATGATTGGGCGGGGGGGGGGGATGCACAGAACTCTCTCTTTTAAAGATTTTTATTTATTTATTTATTTATTTGACAGAGATCACAAGTAGGCAGAGAGAAAGAGGGAGAAGCAGGCTCCCTGCTGAGCAGAGAGCCCTATGCAGGACTCAATCCCAGGGCCCGGAGATCATGACCTGAGCAGAAGGCAGAGGCTTAATCCACTGAGCCACCCAGGTGCCCCCCAAGGGACCATGATTAGGGATATATCTGACCCACAGCCATCTATGATGAGCCACTTTTCAGCTCCCATGTCTTCAAATTCCTCCCCATTAAACTTAGTAAGGCCACTTCTTGGAAATGTGGATCTTCTGGAGGCCAGGGAACTTGACTTTGGCCCTGCATGGGGCCTCAATCCCATGCTCCTTGTTCTGCAGCTTGGTATGGATGGACACGGTGACTTGGCCAATATGGACCCTGACCACTGTGCCCTGGGGCTTTCCAAAGGCACCCCACATACTTGTCCGGAGCCTAGATTAGAGATAATATGAGGTCAGACATCAATGTCCACTGGGAAGGGCTGTCTCCAAGGTTCCTTAGGGCAATCCTTAGGGCAACAGGCTGCGTATACTACCAAGGAGGTTCCTGTTTGCAGCCATTGTGCACTGGGCCCCCGTGGGGAAAGAGCACAGTCAGCTTAACTGGCTGCAGATCCATCATCTTTCAAGACCCAGTTCAAGCCTCTCCTACTTATTTTTTTTTAAGATTTTATTTATTTATTTGACAGAGAGAGAGAGAGCTAGAGAGGGAACACCAGCAGGGGGACGGGAGAGAGAGGGAGAGGCAGGCTCCCTGCTGAGAGCCTGCCTCTCAATGGGACTCAATCCCAGGACCCTAGGACCATGACCTGAGCCGAAGGCAGACGCTTAACAACTGAGCCACCCAGGCGCTCCTTATGAGGTGCTTTTTAATGCCCCTATTGTCCCCACCCCCCCTCAAGACACAGCAGTCCCCCAAGGAGCCTTCTGCCTTAGCACCTCACCCCATTTAGCATTGTATGCATTTCCAAGGCTGTCTCACTCAGTTAAAGCTTGGGGTCCTCCAGAGCAGGGACCATATCTCAGTCAGTTTTGCAACCCCAGTGCCCAGCACAGAGCCTGGCACATAGGATGCACTCAGTAACCACGGAAAACCGACTGGAATTCTAGGAGCTCAGAGGGTACACCTGAGTGATGGGGGAATGATCTGCTGCCCTCTCCTGGCAATGTGAGGCATTGTCCTAACCACAGACCCCTCCCCAGCTTGCCCAGGCTGGGGGTGGGGGGGGGGAGAAAGAAAAGAAAAGAGAAAAAATTGGGAGGAAGGGGAAGCTGCAAAAAGGGAGGATGGGAGGGCCCTGGGTGGCTCAGTGGGTTAAAGCCTCTGTCTTCGGCTCAGGTCATGATCCCGGGGTCCTGGGATCGAGCCCCGCATTGGGCTCTCTGCTCAGCAGGGAGCCTGTTTCCTCCTCTCTGCCTGCCTCTCTGCCTGCTTGTGATCTCTGTCTGTCAAATAAATGAGTAAAATCTTAAAAAAAAAGAAAAAGGGAGGATGGAGAATGGACTGGGTTGAGGTCTTGGTGGGACACCTTTATCAGCTCCCACACAGTTCCCAAGACCATGCAAGCTAGGATGTAGAAGTCAAGTCCGTGCACCCAAAGGAGGGCATATCCTTAGAGTGGGTCTGTCCCCCACACTAACTATAAATTCCCCAAATTATACCATATTTTTCTCCCACTCTATCCTGTTGTCCTTGTGGTTGTTCCTATTCCTGCTGCTTTCATTCACTTTAGCAGGTGATCACTAATTTCTTCCTCCAACATTATAACAGCGTGTTTTTTTTTTTTTTCTTGTGCACGGAAAGACTGAATTTGACCACTAGTTTCTCTTGATTTTAACTCAGTTTCCCACTGGTAGGAGGTGGTCTCTAGTGTTCTGGGTGTCTCAGCTTTCTGCCGAAATCCAACCACCAGCTGGGATCCCACAGCCCTCACTCCCTCCACAGCTTCAATAAGCCATGGGACATCATGGCAGGGAGGGTGGATCTTGGCAAGGAGAATCATTACCTCACTCCTTTTGGGGCTGCAGCCTTATTGTCTGTATTTTGACATGTGGAAAATTGCCTAACACCTAACATGAGAAATGGACTTGGGAAGGAGCTTGGGGCTGGAGATAGAGGTTTGAGAGTGACATGCCCCCAGGTAGGTAAAAACTCAGAGCGGCTAAGATAGTCCACCTGCAGAGAAAGGTCACCTATTACTTATTTAGAGGCCTTAATGTTTATTGTACAGGATACTCACTAAACATCTACTGTCTGTTGAGATATTGAGAGTATACACACACACACACACACACACACACACACACACACACACACAAAGAAAAAAGGGACTAGGGACCAGAAGCCCAATTTTTGACAGTGAAAAATACTAGCGCTGCCTGAGAGGTTTGCCCTAAATTTAGAAATTCATACCACTAGAAAGGAAATGCCTTCTTCACCAAACAAATGCTCTCTTCGGGGCTCCCAAAGAAGTCCTCCTCACCTCTTCATTCCAGTCCACTCATCCAACCCCTCAAGGGTTTACTGAACAACTTTCGGAATAGCATCATAAACACCCCAAATAAGCCTACAAAAGAAGCTTGGCATCATTATTCATCAGAACAGTGCAAATTCAAACCACAGTGATATTTTACTGCATACCCACTGGAACGGTTAGATCAGCCAGTGCGGCACGGATGCAGAGCCGATGTAACTCTCCACATTGCTGGTGGAAATATAAATTGCTATACCCAGGGGTGCCTGGGTGGCCCAGTCATTAAGCATCTGCCTCGGGCTCAGGTCATGATCCCAGGATTCTGGGATGGAGCCCTGCATTGGGCTCCCTGCTCAGCAGGAAGCCTGCTTCTCCCTCTCCCGCTCCCCCTGCTGGTGCTCCCTCTCTTGCGGTCTGTCAAATAAATAAATAAAATCTTTAAATATAAATAAATAAATTGGCATAGGCAATTTAGAAAACAGGTTAGCAGTTCTTTATAGTCAAACATATATAAGCCGTCTAGCTAGCAGTCCTGCTCCTGGGTATATATACAAGAGAAATGAAAAAAATATTTCCAAACAAAGAGCTGTACAAGAACATCCCAGCAACTTCATTCCTAGTAGCCACGAACTGGCAACAACCTAAATGTTCCTCAACCAGTGAACAGATCAACTGTGGTATACAACGGAATACCATTTAGTAATTAAAAAAAAAAAAAACAAATCACTGATACATACAACAACATAGGTAAATCTCAAAAGCATTATGCTAAGGGACAGAAGCCAGACATAAAAGACACCTACTGGGGTCACCTGGGTGGCTCAGTGGGTTGGGCCTCTGCCTTGGACTCAGGTCATGATCTTAGGGTCCTGGGATCGAGCCCTGCATTGGGCTCTCTGCTCAGCGGGGAGCTTGCTTCCCTCTCTCTTTCTCTGCCTGCCTCTCTGCCTACTTGTGATCTCTGTCAAATAAATAAATAAAATCTTTATTAAAAAAAAGATACCTACTGTATAATTCCTTTTGGTGAAATTCTTAAAAAAGCAAAACATAGTCAGAGAACGCAAATTAGTGGATGCTGAGGGCCTAGGAGGAGGACTGCTCGGGGCTCCCTGTAGAGGGGTATAAGTGAACTTTTGGGGATGATGGAAATATTCTATATCTTGTCAGCCCAGCTGACACCTTCATTGTCACATGGAGATGTATATTTATCAAACTTATTAAACTATGCACTTAAAATTAGTGAATTCAAGCACAAGTAAATTATACTTCAATAGAAGCCAGGGGTTCCTGGGGTGCTCAGTCGGTTAAGCAGCTGCCTTCAGCTCATGATCCCAGGACCCCGGGATCGAGCTCCACATCAGAATCCCTGTTCCAGCGGGAGTCTGCTTCTTCTTCTCCCCCTGACCTCCCCTCTACTCGTGCTTTCTCTCTTTCCACAATAAATACAATCTTTTTAAAAATAGGACTGATATTGGGGTGCCTGGGTGGCTCAGTTGGTTAAGCGTCTGCCTTCAGCTCAGGTCATGATCTCAGGGTCCTGGGATCGAGCCTCACATCGGGCTCTCTGCTGAGGAGGGAGCCCGGTTCTCCCTCTCCTTCTGCCTGCTGCTCTGCCTATTTGTGCTCTCTCTCTACCTCTCTCAAATAAAATAAAAAGTCTTAAAAAAATAAAATAAAATAAAACTGATTTTAAAAATCAGTTGCATGGAAAAAAAACCAGTTGCATGAGAGAAAGAAAAACTGGAGAATAAAAATGGAGAAAACGTAAGTGTTTTCAAGCAGCTGCTGAGTGAACCAGGGAAAGGCACGCCATCAAGGAGGACATGGTGTTGGGGTTAGAAGAACCCACCAACAAGGAAGAGTGGGTTTGTTTGCCTTGATGTTCAGAAAGGGAGGGTGACTGACTGACGTTAGAGACGTACTTCCTTGTTTCATGAGTAAGAAACAGAAAAGAAATAAAAACCTAAGAACTGGGCAGAGAAGCAACGAAAAGAATACAAGTGTCTAAAAGACTGACAGAGGGGCGCCTGTGTAGCTCAGTCATTAAGCATCTGCCTTGGGCTCCAGTCATGATCCCATCATGATCCCGGGGTCCTGGGATCAAGCCCCGCATCAGGCTCCCTGCTTGGTGGGAAAGCTGCTTCACCCTCTCTCACTCCCCCTGCTTGTGTTCCCTCTCCCGCTGTGTCTCCCTCTGTCAAATAAATAAATAAAATCTTTCTAAATTTTTTAAAAAGTAAATTTAAAAATAAAATAAAATAAAAGACTGACAGAGTCCAGGAGCAGATAAGACATCTATCTACAGGAACTCTTCAAGCATTACCTGCAAGGAGAGATGAAGCTCCAGCCATTCTTTCAAATCTCTCAAACACCTGCATTGTGAGAAGGGAGTAGATGGCCAGAAAGCAGATGAGCGGCTGCCAGGGGCTGGGGGCTGGGGAGCGTTGCGAAGTGATAGCTAAAGGGTACAGGGTGTCTTTATTGGGGGGGGATGAAAATGTTCTAAAATTGGTTGTACTGATCGTTGCACAACTCTGTGAATATACTAAAAGCCTCTGAATTTGCACACTTTAAGATGGTGAATTACATGGTGTTTGAATTTTATCTCAATAGAGTTGTTACCTGAAGAAATCAATTGTATGTTTACAATGTGAATATATTTAACACCCCTTATGCCATACACCTAAAAATGGTTAAAATTGTAAATTTTGTTATCTATATTTTACAACAATTAAAATACATATAAACCAAAAAAAAAGATTGCATTAGAAATACAACAAACGATTAGAAAGTAAGCCTTTTTTTTTTTAAGATTTTATTTATTTGACAGACAGAGATCACAAGTAGGCAGAGAGGCAGGCAGAGAGAGAGGAGGAAGTAGGCTCCCTGGTGAGCAGAGAGCCCGATGCGGGGCTCGATCCCAGGACCCTGAGATCACGACCTGAGCCGAATGCAGAGGCTTTAACCCACTGAGCCACCCAGGTGCCCCAAAAGTAAGCCTTTAAAAATGGCATTTGCAATAGAACCAAAACCCAAAAAATGGCTAGGAATAAATCTAATAAAAGAAGTACAAGACCTCTACACTGAAAATGTGGAACACAATACACTGCTGAAAAGATTAAAGAATATCCCCCCAAATGGCAGAATATATCATGTTCATGGATGGACAATTCAGTATTTGAAGATGTCAATTCTCCCTAATCTGATTTTTTAAAAAAGATTTTATTTATTTATTTGACAGACAGAGATCACGGTAGGCAGAGAGAGAGGGGAAGCAGGCTCCCCACTGAACAGAGAAGCTGATGTGGTGTTCGATCCCAGGACCCTGGGATCATGACCTGAGCCGAAGGCAGAGGCTTTAACCCACTGAGCCACCCAGGCGCCCTCCCTAATCTGATTTATAAATTCAGGTGAATCTCAACGAAAATCTCAGCATTTTTAAAAGATATTGACAAGGTGATTATAAAATACATATGAAAAAAAAATCAAAGAATGGAAAAACCAAGGCAATCTTGAAACAAGAATAAAACTGGAGGTGGGGGGGGGACTTTTGCTACCAGATATCAAAACTTATTTTAGAGCCAGAGTGACGAAGACAGGAAGGTATTGGCACAAGGATAGATTGACAGACCAAGGGAACAAAATAGAGTCCACAGACATCAACATACGGTCCCATGGGACAGGTGACAAAGGAGCTTGGAAGCTACAGCAGTAATCAGGGCAGTGTGATATTGACAAAGGAATAAACAAATAGATCAATGAAAAACAGCAGGGAGCCCAGAAACAGATCCACGTGAGTACAGCTGATCTTTCACAAAGGAGCAATGGTGATACAATACGGCAAAGACAGGCTTTTCGGCAAATGGTGCTGGAAGAACTGGACCCACGTGCAAAAACAGGAAAGCCAGACACAGACCTTCACCCCTTCACCAAACTAACTCGAACCGGATCACAGACCTTAATGTAAAAGGCAGAACTACAAAACTCCTAGACGGTAACAGAGGAGAAAACCTAGAAGACCTTGGGTATGGTGCTGAGTTTTTGTACAACACCAAAGGCACAACCCATGAAAGAAACATGGATAAACTGACTTCATTACAGTTAGAAACTTCCGCTCTGCAAAATCCTTATCAGAGAATGGAAAGACAAACCACAGGCTAGGAGAAAAATATTTGCAAACGTACATCTGATACTGGACTGTTGTCCAAAATATACAAAGAATTCTTAAGACTCAACAATAAGGGGCATCTAGGTGGCTCAGTCGGTTATGCGTCTGCCTTTGGCTCAGGTCCTGATCTCAGGGTCCTGGGATCGAGCCCCATATCAGGCTCCCTATTCAGTGGGGCCCTCTCCCCAAACTTGTGCTCTCTCACTCTCTTTCAAATAAATAAATAAAATCTTTTAAAAAAAAAATGACTCAACAATAAGGGAACAAATCTGATTTTAAAATGAGCCAAAAACCTGACAGACACCTAAGATACACAGATGGCAAATTAGCATATGAAAAGATGCTCCACATCCTAAGTCACAGGGAAAAGAAAATTAAAACAGCAAGATAGCACTACATACCTACTAGGATGGCCAAAACCCAGAATGCTGACAAAACCAAATGCTGGTTCGGATGTGGAGCAATAGGAAGAGAATTCCTATTTGTCGCTGGGAGGAATGCAAAACACCCACTTCGAAATCTAGTTTGGCAGTTTCTTACAAAACTAAACATACTCTTATCATACAGCGATGTATCCCAAGGAGTTTAAAACTGATGTCCATACAAAACATGCACATGGATGTTTATTACAGCTTTATTCCGTATTCAATAAATTGCATACTGTTATCCAATAACAATATTGTTGCCAAAACTTGGAAGCAGCCAAGACGTCCTTCAGGAGTGGACAGATCAACAAGCTGTAGTACATCCATAGAAGGCACAATTATTCAATACTAAAAAGAAATGAGCTGTCAGCCATGAAAAGACACGGAAGAAACTTAAAAGCATATTATTGAGTGAAAGAAGCCAGTTTGAAAAGGCTACTGTATGATCCCAACTATATGTCATTCTGGAAAAGGCAAAACTACAGAGACAGAAAAAAGATCAGTGCTTGCCAGGGGTTACCAGGGTAGAGAGGGATGGACAGGCAGAGCACAGAGGATTTTTAGGGCAGCAAAACTATCTGTAGGTTACTGTAATGGTAAATAAACACCTCATTACAATTTGTCCAAACCTGTGGAATGTACGAGCCCAAGAGTGAACCCTAGTGTAAACTATGAACTTGGATTGATAGTGACCTGTTGATGTAGGTTCATTGATTATAACAGACGTAGTCCTTTGGTGAGGGGTGTTGATAATGGATAGAGGCTACAATAATGGATATGAAGGTGCGGGGTCTATGCAAAACCTCTGTGCCTTCTGCTCAGTTTTGCTTTGAACCTAAAGCCACTCTAAAAAGTAAAGTTTATTAAAGAAAATCACTAACCATAAAAATACACTAGTAAATTGAACTCATTAAATTAAAATGTTCACCAAACATACCATTATGTGAGAGAAAAGGCATGCTACAGACCAAAAGATTATTGCAATATCTGTCAAAGCAAATCTTACCTAGAATATAGAAAGAAACTCCAAATTAATAACAAAAAGATAGACAATGTAATCTCTTTAAATGAGCCAAAGATAAGAATAGATAAAATTTGGGGGCGCCTGGGTGGCTCAGTGGGTTAGGCCGCTGCCTTCGGCTCAGGTCGTGATCTCAGGGTCCTGGGATCAAGTCCCGCATCGGGCTCTCTGCTCGGCAGGGAGCCTGCTTCCCTCCCTCTCTCTCTCTCTGCCTGCCTCTCTGTCTACTTGTGATCTCTCTCTGTCAAGTAAATAAATAAAATCTTTAAAAAAAAAAAAAAGAATAGATAAAATTTGAATGAGTTATCCTAATGGCCAAGAAGTATATGAAAAGTATTTGACATCATTAATTACTAAGGGAATACAAATTACATAGCACTACACCCCCCAGATAAGCTAAATTTAAAAGGACTGACATACCATGTTTTGGCAGGAATGTGCTGGAAGTGGAATTCTCAGACACTCCTGGTGGGAGTGTAACTTGATACCACGATTTCAGAAAATTGGCAGCATTACCAAAGCTAAGTATAAGAAAAACCCATGACCCAGCAATTCCATTTCTTAGGTACATACCCAACTGAAATGAGCACTTGTGTCTCTAAAAGTCACGTATAAGAATGTTCATGGAACGGGGTGCCTGGGTGGCTCAGTCAGTTTGGCATCTGCCTCCGGCTTAGGTCATGATCCCAGGGTCCTGGGATGGAGTCCAAACTCAGGTTCCCTACTGACACCTTCTCTCTCTCCCTCTGCCTGCCACTCCCCCTGCTTATGCTCTCTCTCAAATAAATTTTTTAAAAATCTTTAAAAAAAAAAAAGAATAGTCATAGGAGATTTGTAATAATAGCTGAAACCTGGAAACAACCCCTGTATCATCAACAATGGAATGGATAAGAAAATTGTGATATAGTTATACAATCAAATATTATATAACAATGAAAGTTAATGAACTCCTCCTACATAAAATAAAATGGATGAATTTCTCAGACATAATGTGGAATGAAGGAAGCCAATCCAAAAAAAGTACTTGCTATATGATTTGTTTTGAATGATGTTCAAACACAGAGGGAAATAATTTATTGTGATAGAAGTCAGAAGAGCAGTTACTCCTGGAGATAATTACTGCCCCCGCAGGGGACATGAGGGAGGCTGGTGGGGTGCTGAAGTGTTCTACCTTGATGTGATAGCTAGTACATACATATACATGTAAGAATTCATTAAGGTATACATTTATAAGTAAATACATATTATTATCCATCTTTCGGAATGCCTGGGTGGCTCAGTTAAACACCTGCCTTCGGTTCAGGTTTATAATCCCAGGGTCCCAGGAGGAGTCCCACATCGGGCTCCCTGTTCAGCATGGAGCCTGCTTCTTCCTCTGACCCTCCCCCTGCTTATGCACGTGCGTGCTCTCTCTCTCTCTTTTTCTCTGGAAAATAAATAAATAAAATCCTTTAAAAATAAATAAATAAAAATATATTATTATCCATCTTTCAAGACCTTTCTCAAGTTCTAGTTCATTCTGAGGACTGCCCAGCATACCCTACCCCTTATCAGATCTGGGCATTTTGTACTCTGAATCAGCGCCACACTGGTCAGCCTTTGGTGTTGTTCTAACTTCTCTGTGTAAGCACCTCAAGCGTAAGATAATTCTGTTGTAGACTCTAGGCACCCCGTAATCCCTACTGCTGAACTTGGAACCCAATGCGTTCTCAGGAAATCTCTTTACACCAACTGGCCATTTCGAGGAAGCTGTGGTGGCAAACATTAGTGGGAATCAGTCTTGAGGATGGGGTGAGGGATGTTCTCCATAACCCTATCTTTCCTTCCCATGGGAAAGAGGCTAGCTGGGATGTCAAGTAATTGATCAACAAAGGAGCAAACCAAGAACCCCTTTATGAAAGGACACCCTTCTCCCCAAAGGTGTATGAGGCTCTCTCTGTCTGGTCTACCCTAGAAACTGTGTGAGTATTCCCACCCCTAGCTAAGCCTCCATGAGAAAATGACACCTGAGGTAGTAAGCCCGAGGAAATACCAGATAGTTCTCCAGCAGGTGGCTAGCTGTGGAGAGGGTAAAGGTCATCAAGTGCAAGGTTAAAGACAGAGACGCTCTGAGTACACATTTTGGATAACTGTTGAAGGAATAAATACTAAAGTCAGTATTTGACTAAACTAAAGCTATTACCAACATAGAATGAACTTCTGGAATAGAATAAATAATTTCTTGTTCAGTACAGGGTCAAACTTCTATAATGGGTCTGCTAACATTTTTAAATGTTTAAGTTGTAATAATAAAAAGTTTGTATGAGAGTTTGGATTTAATTTCTCAGTAATGACAGCTGCTGCGTTGCTCCTGTGGTCATTACGGTGCACATTTACAATCTTAAATATACATTTACTTTCAACCAAGGACCATGGAGGGCAAGATTTTATTTTTCTCAAACAACAATCCTCATTCTAGTTATGTTAATTAGACAGGATGACAACCTACACAAACACCTAATCTTTAATCCCACTCAAGTTTGAGAAACTAGAAATAATGCCAAAGTAAGTATTTGGCTATATGATCCCCTGAAAAACAAGGCCAAAGCCATATTTCAGTGCATCCCTAGATAGAGAAGGATAAAGATTGGCTGCTTTTGGTCACCCTAGGAGCAAAACAAAGAATATATATATTTATCTGTGGTGGGAAATTGGACTTTTTTTTTAAAGATTTTATTTATTTGACAGACATAGATCACAAGTAGGCAGAGAGGCAGGCAGGCAGGGGGGCGGGGGGAGCAGGCTCCCTGCTAAGCAGAGAGCCTGATGCAGGGCTTGATCCTGGGACCCTGAGATCATGACCTGAGCCGAAGGCAGAGGCTTAAACCACTGAGCCACCCAGGTGCCCCAGGAAATGAGACTTTATGTTTAAAAAGAAGAACAACTCTTTCACTTAGCAGGACAACCACTAAATATTCTGTCCTGTCCTCAGAGAGATCAGATAATGGTGGAGCCCACGGAAATATGAAAACCAAATTGTTACCTTCACAGGGCTCCCAGGCTTTTTGGAATGACAAAATGTCAGCACACAAAGATACTGTGAGGTATAATAGACAGATTCATCATTGAGTGTTGAAGAACAAAAAAAGGTACAGATATGATTTAACATCACCAAAGAAACACTCCCCTCGAAATGACACCCCAAACCCTTGTCTAGACCAGCAGCTCTCCACCGAAGGGCCAAAGACAGAGTCCTCCGGGACTATTATTCCATATTCCAGCAATCAACGGGCTGAATAAATAAAACATGGTACCCAGAGTAATTATCACTTACCTATCACTTACTATGTGCCATGCCCTGCTTTAAGTACTTCACACCTAATCATCCATTTAATCCTCAAAGAAAACCCCTCTAAGGTAGGTACTAGCATGATTCCCATTTTTAGAGCTCAAGAAAACTTGCCCAAGGGCCCACAGAGTATTCAACGATGAAACTGAGAAATTTGAACCCAAGCCAGAGCTCAAGAGCTTAGCCTTTACACTATACACTCCTGCAGGCAAACCTCACAAAAGTCTACTATTTTCAAGTGTATGAAAATGGACTGGGGGCACCTGGGTAGCTCAGAGGGTTAAGCGTCCAACTCTTGATCTCAACTCAGGTCTTGAGCTCAGGGTCGTGAGTTCAAGTCCTGCGTTGGGCTCGGTGCTAGGTGTGGAGTCTACCTAGAATAAAAACAATAATAAAAATGGCCAGTAACTGCTAAAATAAGTAAATAAATGTGTGTTTCAGGAACTATGCAGTACTTGTTTTAGTCAGTAGTATAGCTTGCATTTTCTCAGTCAAAAGACACCAAAAGTAGAAAGAAATTATGTAAGTGTCCTTAACACTTTTGGTATTACATTTTTAAAAATTTCAGTTTAGTTACTGTAGTAGTTTTGTACTAGTTTCAAGTGTACAATATAATGATTCCATAATTCTCTGCATTACTCAGTGTTCATTAAGTGCCCTCTTAATCCTCTCCACCTAGTTCATCCATCCCTCATCCATCTCCCCTCTGGTAAGCATCAGTTCGTTCTCTAGAGTTAAGAGTCTTATTTTCTTTGTTTTGTTTTGTTTTGCCTTTCTCTGACTTATCTCGCTTAGCATTACACTCTCTAGATCCATCCATGTTGTTGAAAATGGCAAGATTTTGTTTTTTAATGGCTGAGTAATATTCTATTGTATAAATACACCACATCTTTATCCGTTCATCTATCAATGGACCCTTGGGGTTCTTCCATAATTTAGCTATTGAAAATAATGCTGTGGGGCACCTGGGTGGCTCAGTTGGTTGGGTGTCTGCCTTCAGCTCAGGTTATGATCCCAGGGTCCTGAGATCGAGACCCACATCAGGCTCCCTCTCCCTCTGCTACTCCCCCGTCTTATGCTCTCCTGCCCTCTGTCAAATAAATAAAATCTTTAAAATAAATAAATTAAATAAATTAAATAAAATTAAAATTAAATCTTTTAAAAAAAGAAAAAGAAAATAATGCTGTAATAAATATAAGGGTGCATATATCTTTACGAATTAGTGTTTTACTATTCTTTAGGCAAAACCCAGCAGGGTTTGCTATTACATTTTTGACACAATTCATAGCGGTAATGTTGTGATCCTTGGGCTAGGCAGCATATTCCCAAGGTTCATCATGTTGGTATGTTACATACTGTGTGTATGTCCACATGTACAAGTACACACACATACTCATTCCAAATACTTTTTTAAAATTTTTATTTATTTTTTTAATCTTTCAGTGTTCCAGATTTCATTGTTTATGCACCACACCCAGTGCTCCACGCAATGCCTGCCCTCCACAACACCCACCACCAGGATCACCCAGCCCCCCACCTCCCTCCTCGCAAATACTTCTGAATGATTCAAATATATTTATTTTTTAAATGTTTAAGAGCATGGGTAGTCAAAGAAGGTCAAAACAACAACCTTAAAAGACAGGAGGGTCTTCATGTCTGAAAGATGGGCCCAGCATTAGGGGGATGAAGTAGATGAGCTCAGGAAGGCGAATTTTAGCAATAATAAAGCTTCTGACCACAGCATGAGTCATCTACAGAATAAGGGGAGTGATTAAAAAAAAAAGTTATGTTCTCTTCTTGTAGCAAAAAGGAAAAAAAATTGGAAGGATTTTGAATGAGTGGAAATTAATACCAGTGGAAATAACTACAGTGTTAAACATCTTTAATGGCAATACTAATTTAAATAGCTAGGAATGGTATCAGTCAAGGGCGGGAAAGAACAAAATACCTGCGTACTTTCTGCATTGAGTATGTATAAGTTTTACAATCAGAAAAATATAATGTGAAGAACGGGGGAGGGAATCAAGAAACAAGGGTCTGGTCTGAGAATTCAAGAATCCAATGCCTACTGCCCCTTCCCCCTCCCTTCCACTTCCCAGCCCCTCCTGTATTCATCCACTGAACCTGGTCAAGACTTTTTCACTGGAAACCTTTTCCTCCTGTCTTTCCTCTTTCCCTCCCACCCTATCCTTCCCCACTCTAATAGACTTCCGTGTTCCTGGCACTCTGCCCCCACCTCCGCCACATTAGAATAAGGACCATCATTCAGTAACCACCAGCTTGAAGGCAGGTACTGTGCTAGATACCTGCATTCTGTTCCCTCTTTCCCCGCCATCACACCTCCTCTCATTGACAAATGTTACTACCTCCAGAACCTGCTCCAGATCAAAACCAGGGTGACCCAACTCGCAGTGGCCGTGCATCTTAAGCACTCGTCCGAGCTAAGGGTCACTAAAGAGGGAGACTTATGTCTTTGCTTCCAATAAAGAACAAGACATAGAAAGCAGTCCTCTCTAATGGTGAACTTTCTTCTCCACCCCAACTCATTCCTCCAGATAATACCCCAATGCCTAGCATCCAAAGAAAACTAGCACACAGTTTCTGGGTGGCTCAGTCGGTTAAGAGTCTGCTCTGGGGTTTCTGCTTAGGTCACGATTTCCTGGTCCTGAGGTTGAACCCAGGGATGGGCTCCATCCCTCAGCCTGGAGTCCTCTTGAGATTCTCCCCCCTAAAATAAATCAATAAATAAAACTCAAAAAGAAAGAAAGAAAGAAAGAAACCAGCACACGCTGGGTTAGCCAAGTGCACAAAAATCAACAGCAAGGTAACTGCCACCCATTCAGCAGCATCTTATCCACCACCCGTGTTCCTGGAGTTTTGGAAACCTCCACATTGTTACTTCTTACTCTACCAAGGGATGCATAGAAAAGAAATAGGTTTATCCCTCCATACCCTCTGGGGTATCCCCAGTCATCTAATGAGACATGTGTTAGTTGCGACTAATGTCATTTGCTGTAAATTGCTGGAGGAAACGGTTTTTATTTCTTCCGCATCCCTCCCCATTAGGCTCCATCAGAAAGGGACTATAATGAATGATCCAAATACGTCAGGGTAGTATTGCAATTTCATTTATAATAGGGTAAATTATTTACCTAAACGAGACAGCTTGCATACAACAGCAGCACAGTGCCAGGCACGTAGCGAGGACTCAAAATAAAACATTACTGAAATACAAATTTATGCAGCCAGTAGTATTTGATGACACCTCACCAGGCACTGTGTTTAAAACCGGGTAAGCGCTGAGCAAAATCAATTCTCTAGACGGTTCTTTTTTGTCAAGGCTATTTAGGTAACAGGAGCTGCAGAGCTGACTTGCTGCCCAGATCCCCTGCACGCCACAGGGAGTCGAGAAACACTGAGAACCAATACTTCTTCCCGTTGGTCTTTGGTAAAATGCAATGACTTTTCTCGTGACTTGAAACCATTTTACTCTTTTATATTAATTTAAACTGGTCGATTATTACTGCCGGAGGAAGGTCCCTTTAATATGCGCCCCATTAAAGAGTCCTTGGCTCAGCGGGTCATTTCTTGCAAACCGGCTGCCTCTAGCATTTTAAAGAGCTAAAGGTGGCACGTGTTCCCGGCTCTGGGGAAATCAAGGTTGTTTTCCCCGATTCTGTGCATTGGGGTTACTGCTTTTCACTCATTTTCTCCCCACCTGGCTCCCCTTCCCTTCTCTCTCCCCAATTCGTTAAGTATATATATACGCCAAGTACAGACGGGGAGGCCATGCGGTCTGCGCTTACGACCGGCTTTTATAAAAATGCCCGTCTCGGGTGCGGGGAGACGGACGCGCGGCCACTCACATCCGGCTAAGCAAACCACGCTGCAGCCTGCAATGTATCGGGCGGATCTGGGGCGGCTGGCCGGCTCGGTATTGGAGTGATGTAGGGGGATGGAGAAGGATCTGGAAGAATCCGGTTAGACCGGGCAACGGGCGGAGGAGGGCCCGGGAAGGGCCCCAGGGTGGGGGTGGGGGGGCGGTGAGCGGGGGAAATCTCCAGAGTCCGAGGGTCCCAGGGGTGGGGGGAGGAAGGCCAGGCAGCCAGAAGGAGAAAGGAACCCCCCAAAAAACAAACCAAACCAAAACACACACACACGTTCACAGAAGCACCCTTAGCACTAAAGCCCGAACTGGCTTAGCGGCCGCCGTCTCTAGAAAGTTCTCCGCCCCCTCCCCCTCCGTCCCTCGCTCCCGCTCCAGCTCCTCCCAGCCCCTCCCTCCGCGGCGGGGTGGGACCAATCGCTCCCCGCGGCCGCTCATTACCCACCTCCTCCCGCTCCCGCGCCCCATCGGCCGCGGGCTGCGAGCGCGCTGGGCGCCAGAGGTGCTCGAGCCTTCGACCGGTTCACAGCTGGGCGGCCGCCCCAGTGTCCTGCCGCCGGCACACCCGTGCAGAGAGGCCCGGCCGAGAGGGCTTGGCTCGCGCCCAGTGCCTGGCTCCCGAAGTAAACGGCGCACCGAGCGGCGATGACCGCCGAGGAGATGAAGGCGGCCGAGAGCGGGGCGCAGTCGGCGCCGCTGCCCCTCGAGGGGGTGGACATCAGCCCCAAGCAAGACGAAGGCGTGCTGAAGGTAAGGGCGGCGGCGCAGGCGCCCCTCGCAGCCGACCTCCCGCCGAACTGGGGAGCCCCGGGCCGCCTCTGCAGCGTCCGGGCGAGTCGTTGAGCCAGGCGTGCGGCCGGCGGCCGGTTGCATCGCCCTCCTGGACCCGGCTGCGTCGTTCGGGGGTGGAAGGGCTGCCGCACTTTCGCAGGGGGCGGCCTGGGTGCGCGGGCCTCCCCGCGGGGGCATTCTCCGGCCCCCTGGGGCACCCGCGGTCCGGGGGAGGCCCCGGCCCCCTAGCCCCTGCGGCGCCCGGGCCCGGGACTGCGGCGCCAACTCCGGCGTGCGCGGTGCAGCGCGGAGGGAGGGGCGGGGCCGCGCCGCAGCACGCGAGCTGCAGCTAGGGGGCCCGGGCGGCGTGCACCAGGGCCGGAGCCGGCGGGGGCCCGCTCCCGCCCCGACGCCGCCCCTCCCTCACGTCACCTCTCTCCGACCCCGCGACCCGAGCCGGGCCGCCAGCGCATTCCCCGCGGGCCGCAGCCGGGAAGTCCCTGGCGGCCCTCGCCGGCGGTGCGGCGAGCTCTCGGCTCCCCCGGGCGGTTAAACATTAAGCTAAGACCTGAAGCGGGCCACCACAGTGATTTCCTGGCCCAGAGGTCTTTGTACGACTTGACGCCCGGGGCCGGGCCGCGAGGGAGGTTCTGGCGCCCTCCGTCCCCTTGGTGACCCCCTTCCTAAAGGCCGGGTGGACCCAGCTAGGTCACCCGCTCAGCCATGCTGGCCCCCCTTCCCCCGCCCCGGGAAAACCAGGGAGCGGTGCATGCCGGGACTTGTAGTTCCCCTCCCCCCTCTTGAGTTGGGGCAAAGGGGTGTGGGGCCGGGAGGAGGTGTTTTGCTGGGAGCCTCGGAGAAGCGAAGCGAAGGGGCAGGGCGTCTTGACCTGTTCGGGACGACTGATGGTGCTTCCGAGCAGGTTCTGCAGAGTGCAGGATGGCGAAATCCTAGGCTGGATTTCATGCCTCTTCCTCATCCAGTGTTTCTTTTTACCCTGGCTTCCCACTCCGTTCCACACGTGTGTGTGTGTGTGTGTGTGTGTGTGTGTGTGTGTGTGTGTGGCCTGGGGAGAGCTAGAGACCTCGGGGAGCCCATATCTGGTCCAGAAATGGTCCTGGTTTTGCCCCAGATCTTAGCGTCTTAAACTGTTCTTCAGGGGGCATGTGGCTTCCCCTAATCTCTCCAGCGCCCTGGAGATTTCTACAAGGTTATTATTCCCAGAAGGGTCCTTTCTTCTTTTATCTTCCACTCCTTCCCTTTTGCCTTTCTACTCCTCAAGTCTTCTGTCCATTCTGTCATGCAGGCTTTCTCTCAGAAGGTAACCACATACCTACCAGGTGACCCACAGAGTCTCCTTGTCACCTTTTATAAAGTTCAGAAGAGAAGCAGAGCTTGTTGAAATTCCTGAGAAATGCTCCAGCCCTCAAATAAAAGACTTCAGTAGCCTACCAGTCAGAAATGTTCATGTCCCAAGCCAGAGTTTTAGGGCCTGAGTGAGCTCCTCTGTGTTCATCAGTGACCTGCTACTTTCTGAACCTCTTTTGCGCTGTTGCTATTCTGTTTTGTTACTCATATTCTTTTTTTTTTTTTTTTTTTTTTTTTAATTTGACAGAGAGATCACAAGCAGGCAGAGAGGCAGGCAGAGAGAGAGGAGGAAGCAGGCTCCCCGAGAGAGCAGAGAACCCGATGCGGGGCTCGATCCCAGGACTCCGAGATCATGACCCGAGCCGAAGGCAGCGGCTTAACCCACTGAGCCACCCAGGCGCCCCTGTTACTCATATTCTTAATTCTTTTATCCACAAACCAGATCCAGACCTAATGACCACCAGCATTTAGGAAGAATGAGGAAACTTAACATAACTGCTTCCCCCTTTGCTGCTGATAATAATCATCTTCAACTTTCTGCCAATTTAATTCTCCAACCCTGATAGAAGTTATTATTACTGGTTTACAAATAAGGTCTAGAGAGCTTGACTTGCACGAGAGCATACAGCAAAAATTTGAGCTCTGGTCTTTCATCTCTAGCTTTCAAACCAAGTCCTGTTGCACCTCAAGAAAGATGAGAGCAGTCAGTGGGGGTGTCTGTTGGCATCTAGCCAAACCTCATGTCGGAATCATTTGAGGCTTGGTCCCTCTGCTTCCAAGGAGGCAAAAGAGTCCCCCTGTTTCCATCAGAGGCTGCAGACAGCTTCGGGGCCTCTTTCTGCCCCCACACCTGGCTATACTCATCTTCTCTGTCTTCCTCCCAGGTCATCAAGCGAGAGGGCACAGGCACGGAGACGCCCATGATTGGGGACCGTGTCTTTGTTCACTACACTGGCTGGCTGTTAGATGGCACCAAGTTTGACTCCAGTCTGGACCGCAAGGACAAATTCTCCTTTGACCTGGGCAAAGGTAGGTGCACGGTTAGTGGATTGGTAGCATCAGTCCTGAGCAGGGTGTAAGCTGTCACAAGCAGAAACCATACTCTCAGAAGCGTGAGGAGTGGTCTGTTAGAATCTATGAATTAACCTTTCGTTAGCTCTTTTTTTTCTTCCCCTCTTTCGAACCATAGTGATCTCCCAACCCACCTTCCCCGATCACCTCTGAACACCTCAAATCTTCTTCGGGGATGGATTATCTTGTTCCTAGAACTCCTTTGTTCCAGGGTTGAGTCTTTTTTAAAGAGGTCTGAGACCTGACAGTGCTTACTGCAACCAGGTCCTCTCCCTCCCTGGTCTCGTTTCCTAAGAGTGTATAGCTTCCCCATGGGCGTGGTCTGTTGAAGGTCCCTGGAGCTGCTCTCTGAGCCCGGGGTCTGATCCCTGTCAAGCAGGACCGGTTTGCTTTCTGTACCTACAGGGGAGGTCATCAAGGCTTGGGATATTGCTGTAGCAACCATGAAGGTGGGAGAGGTGTGCCACATCACCTGCAAACCAGAGTATGCCTACGGTTCGGCAGGCAGCCCTCCAAAAATCCCCCCCAATGCCACGCTTGTGTTTGAGGTGAGTGTCCAGGCACAGAGAGCAAGGCAAAGAGCCAGGCTGATCTCAGCCCAGGGCCTGGCTGCCCTCCAGCACTTCCTGCCACTTAGAGACAATGTAGCCAAGGCTAAGGGCCTGGCCTTAGGGGAGGAAGGGACCTGGAGAGGGCAGCCGGCTCTGCTGTGCCCAGAGCCTCTGCTGCCAGAAAGTGGCTGCTGGCAGAGATTTCAGGGGGAAAAGAGGTAGCCACAAACCCCTCCCCAGACTTGAAGCGGGGTAAGGGTTGAGGCCTGTTCTATTTCATGAACTGTGCCCGGAGATGGGTTATAATTTTGACTGAGAGGAGTCAGAAGGTCAGAATCTGTATGGTTATAAATGACAGTATAGAATGTCAGTGCTTTAGAGATCGAAGGTGCCCCCCATGGGTTGAGGGGGTGAGGAAAGCCTTCACTGAGAGGGGAATTTGACACCGTTCGGGATCAGAGTGTCTGAGCCCTCCTGTAGTGGATGCTTGGAGAATGTTGAAAGTTGTTGGGTCATTTCCACCACCTATCAGATTGGCCTTGTGAGACGGCTGGGTTAGGCCTGGCTGGAGCATGTCCTTCCTGGGGGGAGCAGGTAGTAAAAAGATTGATCTCCCGAGGTCAGCAGAATCTGTGACCTGCCCGCTGCTACCAAAGTTGAGACTAGAGCTCCCAGAACTTACCAGAAGTGCCACTTTGTCCACTCTTGGTTTGGCTGCCCTTGTGCTCAGGCCTGGTCTGGCAGTGACCAGGGACTCTTTGGCTGACGGGGTAATGCTGAAAGGCATCGTGTCATCTTGCGTCTCGTCCCACAGGTGGAGTTGTTTGAGTTTAGAGGAGAGGACTTGACAGAAGAAGAAGATGGGGGGATCATCCGGAGAATACGGACTCGGGGTGAAGGCTATGCCAGGCCCAATGAGGGCGCCATCGTGGAGGGTGAGACAGCGCACAGTCTGTTCCGATTCCGATTCCGGTACTTAGTCCCTGGGTGGCTTTGGGCAGGTCACTTCCTTTTCTGATGAGTAGCTCATCTGAGAGCTGAGGGATGGGACCGTACCTTCCTAACATGCCTCTAGTTCTGACAATACAACAAGGGCACCTCGGGGGCATGCAGTGATGAGGTCATGGAGGGAGGCTGCAGTGGCCTCCTTCCTCAGCCCCCTGCCTACTCACATCCCTGGCATACTGCCTCCTCCTCGTGTCAGTTGCACTGGAAGGGTACTACAAGGACCAGATGTTTGACCGGCGGGAGCTCCGCTTTGAGGTTGGCGAGGGGGAGAGCCTGGACCTGCCTTGTGGGCTGGAGAAAGCCATTCAGCGCATGGAAAAAGGAGAACATTCCGTTGTGTACCTCAAGCCCAGGTAAGGAGTGGACACTTCGTAGAGCAGGTAGGTGACGCAAGGTCAGAAATCTACATGTCCACAGTGAGTTGTGTAACTAGCCACTTGACTCTGTTCCTCTGTGTGCGCTCACCCACCCCCACAGCCTCAGTGGCGGTCCCTGTGAGTCTGGCGCGCACGTGATCTCTTTGTGTTTGGGATGTGGTCACAACTGGCCACATCTGGAATCCTAGCCTAATCTTTTCAGTCCTGGCCACTCCAGGTCTCCTCCTCTACCAGTGTCAAAATTGTTGTTTCCTACTAAATATACTCTGTCATTCATGACATTGATTAAACCCATCTGTTATGTGCCAGACGTGGGGTTGGAAATTCCGAGTTATTCAAAAGACATTATTCCCGCCTTCCAGGGATTCATTTGGTGACATTTAGTAATTAGTAAATTAGTCATCATTTCAGTGTTAGTATGAGTTAGAAGGATATGGAAGATGCTAAGAGACCAACTAATTGTGTGAAGAGGTCAGGGAAGATTTTGCCAAACAGGAAACATTTGAACCAAATCTCGGGGGATAGGGAGGTGCCTTGCAGGAAAAGGACAGGAAGCCTTTTCAGTGTGGAGCAGGTTAAGCGTGGCTGCAGTGACCTAGTTTTGTGTTTTTGTTTTTTTGGGGTTTTTTTGCCCCCTCAGCTATGCTTTTGGCAACATGGGGAAGGAAAAGTTCCAGATCCCACCCAATGCCGAGCTGAAATACGAAGTACACCTCAAGAGTTTCGAGAAGGTGAGTTTGCTCAAGGTCCTCTCCGTCCTGAAGTCAGGTCCTGGGACATGGCTCAGGGGTTGCTGATGACTTTGTTTCTCCCTTGGGGTACGGCAGGCCAAGGAGTCTTGGGAGATGAACTCCGAGGAGAAGCTGGAGCAGAGCACCATAGTGAAAGAGCGGGGCACCGTGTACTTCAAGGTGAGCCGGCATCGGGGTCCTGAGGACGCTCCCCGGGCCAGCACGGGGAGCACCTACAGTCTTCACCCAGCGTATGGGAGCTGGCTGGTCCTGCCAGAGGTGGGGTGCGGGGGAGGCAGGCCTCCCTCACGCCCGTGTGTCCCTGATAGCTACCGAGGGTGACAGCCCAGTGCCTGAGCCTCCCTCCCTTTTAGGAAGGCAAGTACAAGCAAGCTTTACTGCAGTACAAGAAGATTGTCTCCTGGCTGGAATACGAGTCCAGTTTCTCTAATGAGGACGCCCGGAAGGCCCAGGCCCTTCGGCTGGCCTCCCACCTCAACCTAGCCATGTGTCACCTGAAACTGCAGGCCTTCTCAGCGGCCATTGAGAGCTGTAACAAGGTGAGGCCCTTCCTGAGAGGGTTGGGGGGCAACATTCACAGGCTTGGCTGGGTAAGCTGCCGGCGGGTCTGAAACGGTCTGGGTGACTCAGGTAGGGCCAGGGTAGCAAGTGGGACCAGCGGGAGCCTGGAGATGAAGGGCCCCAGAGGGAGGGGCTTCAAGAAGCCAGCACCTTGGCTTTCGTGGTAGGAGGCAGCTGACCTGGAGATCGAGGAGCCACGGGCAGGGGAGAATAGCTACAGCAATTCCTTTGGCTCCTAGCCTGGCCCTCCTGAGTACCTGTTTTATTCTGGAGAGAATGGAAATGTTGTATTGGGTCTTCTCTTTCATCGAAAGCCCAGGACGAAAGGGTTCCTTCCTAGACCTTGGTCTTTCCCGTGTCATGCCCCTAGACCCCTTCCTGAGGTGGAGCCGGCGGTATGTGTTCTGCCTGATCCTCTGAGGACTGCCTCTGGAACCCTGTCTCGGCCAGAGAGGCCGCGGGGGCTCAGGTCTCCCTGTTGCTTCCTCTCTGCGTCCTTAGGCCCTGGAACTGGACAGCAACAACGAGAAGGGCCTTTTCCGCCGTGGAGAGGCCCACCTGGCGGTGAATGACTTTGACTTGGCACGGGCGGACTTCCAGAAGGTCCTGCAGCTCTACCCCAGCAACAAAGCCGCCAAGGCCCAGCTGGCCATCTGCCAGCAGCGGATCCGCAAGCAGCTCGCGCGGGAGAAGAAGCTCTATGCCAACATGTTTGAGAGGCTGGCTGAGGAGGAGAGCAAGGTAAGGCTCTGGAGAGGGACAGTAGGGACAGATTGGAGAAAAGGCACTGCCTTGTCCTGGTGCCTGACCCAGCTGTTGTGGCTCCTCGCCTCTGGTTGTGCGTGCCACGCCTGGACACCCGGTGCTGCCCTTGTCCCTGGAGCAGTGCCATGTATGTCCTGTTGGCAGAAACCGCTGTGGTGGTGGGGGGGTGGGCATGGTTCCCTTGATCACGGCTAAAAACCCCCCTCGAGAGCCCTATAGGTGAGGAGTTCGTTGTGCTGGGTGTGCCTCCCAAACTCTGTTCTGTGTGCCTGTTTAAAACCCAAGTCTTAAAGAAAAAAAAAAATGCAGGTTTTAAAAGCCTATGTTTAAATAGGTAATAGAGTTACATCGTTCTGTTGAAACCGCACAAAAGTATATGTAATAAGCGCCTCTCCCACCACCCAGAAGTGGTTGGCTGTGTCCAATGTTCAGATGATTCCAGTAAACGATGCACATGCACGTAGTGGACAGTCTTCTTCCTCTTCCCTAATAAAAGGCAACATGTCCTGCCAGTTTTGTACATTATACTCTCTTCATAGCATTCCTGCACGACTGTCTTACATCGACAGCTCTCACGTTCTTCACTGTGCTGCTGGGTCCCACAGTAAAGTACGTGGCCTACCGTATCCCAGTCCCTGTTAGTCTCCAGTGTTCAAGACCAGCACTGCTGAATAGAAACAGAACGCAAACTGTACAGTGATTTTCAGTTTTCTGAGTATCTGTGCTAAAAAAACCAAGTGAACAAGTGAGGTTAATTTTAATACTTAGTTGACCCAAGGTGTCTAAATATTGCAACGTGTAATATTTTCAGATCGTTCCTCATCTTTCAGACCTAAGTCGGTCTCCAGAAATCTATCATATTACTTTGTACATAGAAAACATCCGTTTGGCCTAATTGTTAAGTGCTCAGGAGCCACACGTGGTCCTTGCTACCATATTGGACGAGTGCAGCTCTAAGTAGAATCGCACTAAGGGATCGTGTAAGTGTCTACTTGTGTGTGTGCGTCTTTAGGACACACCTGGAGAGGGAGTTGGCTGTGTTGGCGTTCCAGTGCGTATCTTTTCTTCGGGGGATGAGTGTGTGTGGTAGGGAGTTGATGTGGTGTCCGCGTGGTACGTGCACACGGCTCGTCACCATCTCGGCTCGGTGCCGGCAAGTGGGAGTGGGGACGTGGAGCGAAAGTCCCCTTTCTCCTCAGAGGCCTGGGCCAGATGAGAACTGGAACTGAGCCCCTTCTTCTCCCTTCTCCCAGGCCAAGGCAGCAGAAGCCGCAGGAGACCATCCTGCTGACACAGAGATGAAGGAGGAGCAGAAGAACGTGGCGGGGAGCCAGCCTCAGGTGGAGACAGAAGCATAGCCTCTGCCCAGCCCTCCTCCCGCGGCTGCCTGCCTCCCCTGCTCCCTCCCCTCCTCCACCCTGTTAGTTTTGTAAAAACTGAAGAATTTTGAGTGAATTAGACCTTTATTTTTCTACCTGGTTAGATGGTGGCTTTGGGGGAAGGGGGAAAGGAGCAGGCTGGGGGATCGTTTTAGGTGGTGTCACCCCCTCGTCCCTTCCCCCGTCCTCCATTACATGTGAACGAATGTCCATCCACACGCACACTCATCAGAACGTTAATTTATTTTGCTGCTTCTGTTCGCTGTGTCCATTTTTCAAATGGTAGAAGGGAGTGAGTGGTAGGGATGCTACGTGGGCTCTGATGTGAAACCAGGGTGGAGAGGGAGACTCCTGGGCAGCCATTTCCTCGTCCTTCTCTCCTGCCGGTCTGTTCCCAAACACGAGGCCTCCATGTGGGTGCTAGGGGCATGGGAAAAACAACTGCTGTGCCCATTACTGCTCTCTGTTCCCATCCTCACCCTCGATGGTATAGCTGAGCTGTCTCTTGGTGTCCTGATGACCACCTCCTGTCCCCCCCACCAGTATTTCCCTTTGGATCAGTTTCCCTTCTCAGCCAGGTCGTGTCCCCAAACCCCTCAGCCTCTTCTCTGCACGTTGCTGAAGGTCCGGGCTTACCTCAAGTTCTGTGCTTGAGCAATAAAGTGGAACTCAAACCTGGGTATCGGGCAGCCCTTTCTGTTTGGCCTTGAGGGTGGGCATGGTGGCTTATACTTGGGGGACAAAACTGAGGGAGTGGCCTCCCCTCCTCCCCAGCCCTGGCTGGAGTGTGGCAGTTGATGAAGCCTATGAGCGTGGCCAGCACACGGGGCCTCCCCCTATGCCACACAGGCCTCAGCAGAGCAATGCCTTCAGCCTCCCACAGGTTCCCAGTGCCCCTCCGCAGCCAGGCGGCTTTTCATAGCTTTCCTTTTCTTCCCTAACACCAAGGGAGCGGCAAACACAAACATGTAAAATACTGGGACCACTTGTCTTTGGGATGGATTGGTCGGCCACCTAACTGATCGAGTAGAGGCATGTAATCTAGCCAAAAGCATGAGCTTTCTTGGTTTCTTAAGGTAAAAATCCCCATGAGCAATCCTCCAGTTAGACACCTTTCACACAGTTACAGAAGAACCACCTCCAGGCCAGGGAACTCTGGCACTCACTCAGGCCTGCTTTTCAGCTTGCCTCAAGGCCTTCATAGGGAAGAGCTTGTACTTCTGTGTCTTGACCTTTGGCTCCTATAGCATTTCAGGGCCCTGGGAGAAGCCAAGGGGGCACAAGTCTAGTGTTTTCTCTGGATGGTCATAGCCATAGGCTAGAGGCTCACTCTGGAGCCTCAGCCCTCTTCCCCGCTGTGCGAGCTGTCCTTTCTGCCTGGTGGAAGAAGTAGTCTGCCAACCCACATCTCTGTACAGTTCCAGAAGACATTTCTCCATGCTTTTGCTGAGGAAGATGAATTTGTGTCAAAGTTTCACCACGTCCTACAGCATGGCTGGTGCATGAACCAGAACTAAGATTTGGTTCAGTCTTCCATTGCCCACTCAGGCTCTTGAGCTCACACAGTCCTGCGCATCTGGGTCTTGCTCATACTTCAAAGATCCGTCTTGGCCCTGCAGCCACCGACAGCCGCTAACCTAGGACGCGAGCCTGGGATTCAACCAAGAGCCTCGTGTGAATTAACCTTAATACTTACAACCGTCCTGTGAAGGAGTTAACACCCCTGCTTTGCAGATGAGGAGAACAAGGCTCAAGTCAAAGAGGGGTCTGCCTGGAATATGAGCAAGCTGGAACAAATCTAAACTTGCTGGGAGGCTCATGTGACCTTGGGCAAGCTGAGCCTATTTCCTGAGCTGCAAGAACAGGGGAGTGGACAAAACACACTTCTAAGGTTCCTTCCAGCTTCTGTGGGATTCCAGGAATTTAAAACACACACTTCCATCTTATCCTAGAGCTGGATAAGCCTTGGTTGGTGTAACATTAAAGCCGTACTGTCAAGATGTTTTGTTTAAGGGGCCAGAAGTCTTCAGGATTAAAAACAGACGTGTCACGTACTTCCACTCTGCTCTGGACCATGCTCAAGTTCATAGCCTCGTCAGTTGAACATTTCCTCACCAACACTCAAAATCCTCCCGGATCGAGAGAATGTGCTTAGATAAGGGAAATGGGTAGCAACCAATATACAGCTAGCTGTTACTGCAGATTTGGACATTTTCAGATTGGGTTCATCTTGTCCTAGTGCTGATCCTCATGACAAGTTCTATAAATTCGATCTCCCAAGTCTTTCCCGTCTCCGTTCTAGCCCTCCCCAACATCACCAGGCACCTCCAGCCAGATCTCCTGTCCAACAGCTTAAAACCCATTGGTGACTTCCCATCCCAGAACCCATACTGAGGTCCATAAGACCCTGCCGGGCCCAGCCCTGCCTGCCTTCCACCAGCAGCGAAGCACTTGACCCCTCTCTATACCGGCCACAGTACCATGGTGGGGGGTGGGGGGGGGAGTGTGCATCTCCCTTGGTTTAAAAGAGTGGAATCTCTCTTCTGTCTGCTGTGTTTCTTCCCTTTCCAAATGTAGGGCATCTCAGAGCCTTATGACATACTGAAGTCAAAATGAAAAGGGGTTAAGGGCAGTGCTGAATAAAGCCAAGTCAAGAGATCCTACGTAAGGGAACTTGTCCTCTTTCTGGAAATCATTATTGCTATTTTCTGGCTGTAGTTCCCCAGCTGCTTGCCAACCTCAGATAACTTGAACGCACTACCACTGTCCTCAATCATAAAATCTCAGGATCATAATAAACCCTCATTTAGCATGTAATGAACAACACTAAGGATCCCAATTTGGGAGGCAAAGTAAGAATGAGTCACAAAGTGGTTCTGAGGAGGGACAATCAAGAAAACTCTAATGAGGGGCACCTGGGTGGCTCAGTGGCTAAGCCTCTGCCTTCGGCTCAGGTCATGATCTCGGGATCCTGGGATCGAGTCCCGCGTTGGGCTTTCCCCTCTGCAGGGAGCCTGCTTCTTCCTCTCTCTCTGCTTGCCTCTCTGCCCTCTTGTGATCTCTCTCTGTCAAATAAATAAAATCTTAAAAAAAAAAAAAAAAAAAGAATAATGAACTTGTAGACTTCTCTGGCTAGACGAGGGCGCTGGTCCTATCCTGTGCTCCGCCCCCCAAGGCTGTAGGTTCCAACTGTCATTAGTGCTTCACACATAAAATTATTTATTTTTTTTATTGAAGTGGAATTCACATAAAATTAACCATTTTAATACGGACAATGCAGCAGGATTTAGTCCCAGTATGTCTTGTACGACCACCACCTCTATTTAGTTCTGAGCCATTTTCATCATCCTTTGTTTCCTCATGTTTGGATGCCAGAGACAGTGAAGGACTAGTCTTCCCCTTCAGTTACGAGCCAGTAAACAGCCAGCCATCCCGGGGCGCCTGGCTGCCTGAGTCAGTAGAGCATGTGACTCTTGATCTCTGGGTTGTGAGTTCAGCCCCAAGTTGGGTGTAGAGATTACTTAAAATCTTTTAAAACAAAAGAAAGCCAGATTAACAACCCGGACAGGCTCTAGGATCAAAGCTTCCCAGAGTGGGCAGTGCTTTGTGACGTAGCCAGACGTGTGAGGAAGCCAGTGGGCCTCAAAAGGAGCGCTCTGAATAACAGCATTTCACTCAGAGCAGGGCTGCCCACAGTGTCATTCTGCCTAATTTCTGGGTCAAGGAAGTCTGAGAAACAGGTTTCTGTACTTGGGGACTTCATGGGACCTTTAGTATGCTAAGATACACTGTAGCTTAGAGAGGGAAGGGGAATGAGGAAGTCTCAAACTGAACCCATTAGGGAGACCTAAGCCCTGCCCCAAAGATGGTGAGTGGCTCTGGGCCCCAGGTGTAGAAAGAGTCTTAAAGCTCTTGTTTCTTGCCTAGCCATCCTAGGCAGACAGAACTTGGACCCCTCTGTCTACTCCTGGAGGAAGAAATGGACAAAGAATCTCCCTGGAAATGCTTCCCACTTAACGCCTCCCTCCCTTCCCATAGCAGGTTTCAAATGAGCTATCGTTTGGCTGGTCCGTAAAGAATATGCCACCCAGGGGTGCCTGGGTGGCTCAGTGGGTCGAGCCTCTGCCTTTGGCTCAGGTCAGGATCTCAGGGTCCTGGGATTGAGCCCTGCATGGGGGTCTCTGCTCGGTGGGGAGCCTGCTTCCCCCCCTCTCTCTGCCTGCCTACTTGTGATCTCTCTCTCTCTGTGAAATAAATAAAATCTTTAAAAACAAAACAAAACAATATGCCACCCACACAACTTTACCCATGTCATCTAACCAGGAAGATGGCCTGATGAGGCTGTTTTGGAGAGTAAGCCAACACCCATGTTCAAAGAGTGCTTGTGACCTAAAAGACAAGCTCTAGAGATGGTGTCAGTGGAGACCCACCAAACCATTCCATTAGGAAGGGCCGAGAACAAGAGTGTTCCTTGTGGAGCCTGGGATCTGTCCACACGGCTCTGGGATGCCTAGTGTGTTCCACTTACTAAGAATGTAACATAACACATGGGGCGCCTGGGTGGCTCAGTGGGTTAGGCCGCTGCCTTCGGCTTAGGTCATGATCTCAGGGTCTTGGGATCGAGCCCCGCGTCGGGCTCTCTGCTCGAAGCAGGGAGTCTGCTTCCTCCTCTCTCTCTGCCTGCCTCTCTGCCTGCTTGTGATCTCTCTCTGTCAAATAAATAAATAAAATCTTTAAAAAAAAAAAAAAAAAGAATGTAACATAACACATAATGCAGTTAAAGTTAATTGATGCAAGGTGGGGAGAATAGAAAGACCGGATTCCTGTCGTATTTTTTGGAGCTCCCTTTCTAAATTTATTGGGTTCTCTTGACAAAACCCAAAAGGCATGGTATCCAAATTGTCATATGACATTATGTCATCATGACAGGACCTATAGGACAAACATTAACAGGCAACCCCTGGCCCAGAAGGGTCAAGTACAAGAAACGCAACCACTGAAGAAGATCAAACTAAGGCACTGAAATTCTGGGCCAGGGTATGAGTTCAGAGAACTGGGTCAGGTCAGGACACTTGGTGGCAGAAGATGGGTGGTCCTCATCTATTTTGTCCTGGGTTATTTATGAATTCACTTATTTATTTATTTATTTTATAATTTCATTCAAAATGCTGGAAAAAGAAAACAATAGAGAAATAACATTGAAAAGAAACAATTCAGTAACAATTTGACTTTACATTTAAAGGTAAACATTTTTTAAAAAATATTTTATTTATTTTTTTGACAGAGAGAGACATAGCGAGAGAGGGAACACAAGCAGGGGGAGTGGGAAAGGGAGATGCAGTTTTCATTGCTGAACAGGGAGCCTGATGCAGGGGCTCGATCCCAGGACCCTGGGACCATGACCCGAGCCAAAGGCAGATGCCTAATGACTAAGCCACACAGGTGTCTCTAGAGGTAAACATTTTTAAGTTGGCTTTTGTGTCTCCATCCCTTGTGTCTCCATCCCTTAAAACCTATGCTGAAGCTCAAAGTGTGAGCTAGAATAGAGGACAAAGATGTGGTAGAGCAGGATAAGGTTGCATGCAACCCCTCCATGAGATCGGAGATAGAAAGCACCAGTATACCTGTATGACACAGGGCCCGGCGAGGCCTATAGTATGCCACCAAAACCAGAAACTTGAGCGTATGTGCAGTCCCCAGTATTTGTCTGGACAGCTTCCTGTTTACTGTTCTGTTTGCTGTTCCTTGTTCTCATCTTACCTGGCTGTCAGATCCACTGGGACCTCTGGGACAAAATGTGCCCCCCCCACCCCCAAGCGAAAAGGTCCTGGCCTCCAGTGCCTTCTCCCACTATGTTCAGACAGAGAAAGCAGGACCATCCCCTAGTCCAGCCTCCCCCAGGGGAGAGGTGGATGGACTCCTGAAAAACCGTGCATAAACTGGCCTCGACCTGCAGACCTAAACTTTATAATGTATTGAACACCTACAAAATTTTACAACTCTTAGACTTCTGATGCCCTGATTGATGGGGCACCCCAAAGAAAGACTGGACTTGATTCAGCACGAAAAGCTTTCCTAAGAGGCCAACCATGAATGATGGTGACATCCCATTTATACTACAGAGTAAGGCCACTGAGGCAAGGAGGCAACGGCTTTGTCTGAGGGAGGAGGGCACAGGGCAGAGCAGATCCAAAATTTCAGCAACCCAACCTCCAGCCTGACGACTTTCCTAGGAACTGTGGCATAAATGGTAGAAAGGAGCTGGGGTTTTGGATCAAACGATCTTGGTTTGTGCCGCAGCTCTACAACTTTCTGTTTTGTTACTTAATCTTGCTGAACCTGTTTTTCTCATCCAAAAACCGTAATAATAATACAAGCACCCAGGGTTGTGCTGATTACATGAAACAATATATATGAAACGTGCTTCGCTGCCAGTGGTTTTCAAACTACTGACCACAAAAGCCTACACACACCATTTAAAAATCCTTTTTCACATAAGTCAGTACATAAAATATACATATATAAATATATACAATTGAAACAAAGATTTCACAGAAAGAATATTTACTACTCGAGAGTCACTTGGTATTTTCTATTCATTCTAATTTGTTCTTCTAAATACCGGTTCAATTCACTATATTGTTTCCAGGTTTCCTAACCGGTAACTTTATCATTAAAACAAAACAAAACAACAACAAAAAACTGTTGGAAAGCCTACAGTTGTCCGTAATTACGATTACTATGATTCTCTGGTTTAGTCTGATGGCTGGGAATCTTCATCGCTAGGGCAATAAAAGAAGAGGTCAAGGTTATCGGGTCAAGCCCGGGAGAGCCCGTTGCCTGGGGAACAGATCGGCCCCCGTCGGGGCAGGTCTACCCCTGGAGCTCTGGAGGACAGGAGTGGCCCAGGTCCCTGTCACTCACATCCGTAGCTGGGTAAGCCCGCCCCCACGCCCAGAGGGCTCAGAAGACCCACCTCCTCTTTAAGATTAAGCGACGAAGGCCGCGATTGGAGGCTCGGGGGGTGACGTAACTTTCCACTTTGGCCGGCCTTCCGCGCGGGCGGCTCTCGGGAGGGGCTCGGGGAACATTTAGCGGGGTTCCCCGGTCCCTCGGCCCTTGGAAGCGCGATGAGGTCGGTTAGCTACGTGCAGCGCGTCGCTCTGGAATTTAGTGGGAGCCTCTTCCCGCACGCGATCTGCCTCGGAGACGTCGATAACGACACGGTCAGTGCATGCGCACTGCGAGACGCTGCCCGGCTCTGCAGAGACGCTCAGGGTGGGACGGGCCTGGGAAGTGCAGGAGCCGCCAGCAGCGTGGGCGTGCGCGTTGCGCCTGCGCGGTGGGGCTGGCGCGGTGGACTGGGGCTAGGGGAGAGCCTCGGAGGAGGTTTCCTGCTGGACGTCAGGACTGAATTGCTCGGGTTCCCTGGTCTGGTGTCCTTTTAGGGGCATACATAACTGATGCTTTGCCTAAGTTAGTAACTTGTTCACAGTGGGAGCCTGGTAAGCTGGTGGCCAGAGGTCCTGGTTCATTGCTTCTGTCGTGATGCCTTCTCCAGGGGCATCACCTCTCAAGTCATTTTACCTTCCGAAGCCTCAAAATCAGCTTGCAGCGTGCCTTTGCTACTCTGACACGTGCCCCTTAGTCTGGATTACATAGTTGGGTTGTACTTTTCTGCCTCTGTGGGCCCCAGCCAGGCAGGGTTTCTCTAGCCTGCTCCGTAGAACACAAGGGCCTGGCAACTTGAAAGCGCTACACCTTGGTTGAATTACAAAAACAGTTTACATCTACCGTTTCATCTCTCCCCAATCGTTGTTTTCCTCGTTGTTTAAATGAGTTAATACAGAAACGCAGTTATTAGCGTTGTTAATATTTGCTTCTGTTTTTCTGCAAATACTTATTCAGCTGCCCATCGTGTGCCAAGGGCTGTGCTATATTCTGGGAATTCCAAAATGAACTAGACAGTCCCAGCCCTCAGGTGGGGTGATGGTCACAAGAATAACAAAATGTAAGGAGGGGCAGTGATTAAAATATGTAGAGTTTTGTGGTGGAGCATCAAAGGAGCTGTTGCTGGTGTGAGACACTCTTTAACAGACTATGTTTTCATTCATTATTTCATGGTTTTTTTTTTTATTTTATGTATTTATTTGATAGAGAAATATCACGAGTAGGCAGAGAGGGGGGAAGCAGGCCCCTCCCCGAGCAGAGAGCCCGACGCGGGGCTCCCTCCCAGGACCCCGGGACGACCATCCGAGCCGAAAGCAGAGGCTCAACCCACTGAGCCACCCAGGCGCCCCCATGATTTCATATTTTTAATGCAAAGCACCGTATTGCCATCCTGTCCTACCCTCTGCCCCATCTCCCTATTCTGCCTCCTTACTTATTCTCATCCCCCCCTAACTGTTCTGTGCTCTCTTCTCTGGAAAAAAAACAAGGCCTAAAACATACCCCCCCCCCCTGCTTTGTGCTGTGATAAGATATTTTATGAGGCCTCTTTTGGCTCTCTACCCTGGAGGGAGGAAGGAGTTATTCTCATAAATTTGTATTGTTTTCTGGGCTTTCACATTTCTTCATATGCCAAGCATTACAGTTTTATGAGAAAATCAAGAGAGACATTTTCAAATAGTAAATTAACAGAGTGACTTTAGGTGTGCATTATTTTCTGTGTTATCTGATTGTGCTCTTTGTTTAAAAGGGAAAAATACATGCCTTTTTTCATAGCTTCACAACATCAGCTTTTTTTGGAAATTGAACTTTTCTAAGTGGATTGCACTAATACACTTAGTTCTGCAATATTAGATATATTGTACTACCTTTTTTTTTTTTAAATCTGAGTTGTTAGCTTCATAAGGATAGGAAATTTTTTTTAACATATAATGTATTGTTTGCCCCAGGGGTACAAGTCTGGGAATCATCAGGTTTACACATTTCACAGCACTCACCATAGCACCTCCTCCCCAATGTCCATCCCCCAGCCACCCTAGGATAGGAAATTTTTGTTTTTTCACTGCTATATTCCCAACACTTAGAATGTGCCTGGCACATAGTAGGCACTCATCAAGTGTTTGTTGAATAAATGAAGGCAGTTATGGAAAGCAAATGTGATTATGTCTTTGGAAGCAGTTTGAAGGGCTTTGCCGGTTATTGATAAATATAACGGAAAGAAGGGCAAATAGTTGAGATAGTTGCCTAGTGATTGTATGTGGTACATTCAGCCTGCATGAGTGTGGATAGAAATTCTGTTACTGGTTCCCCAGGTTACCATTCAGAGATCTGGGGCAGAAAAACGACTTATTTCATCCTGATAAATCAATAGCCTAAAGTTCTTTGAAAACTAATTTATTTCCTGGTAAGTTGGGGGGAGGGGAAGGCAGAAATAGAATGCACACCCTCTTGGACTGACCACAAAAGCCTGGCTACTGGAAGGCTGCAGCAGATCAAAGACCTCGCCGCCTCTCTCCTTGAGTATTTCTGGCGATGGCACTCTTCATCTGGGGCGCTTTAGTGTCAGTGAGTGATCTCCAGAGGCCAGAGCCAGGATCAGCCACAGAGAAGAGGAACTGCTGGGAAGCATTATAGCTCCGGGAAAGCAGATGGGCCACTTTAGAAATGTCTCCTTTCCAGGAGACCAGCCATTACCTCATTGTCATTGCCTGTCATTGCCTGGCTGGGTCACATCTACTTGCTCACTCTACCTACCGCACCGTATTTTTATTTTATTTCTGTGTCTGTGCCCTTGTTAAACGGTGAGGTTCGGCAGGGAGTCTGCGGCATTTATCTTTGTACCCCTAACTCATTGTCTAGCTTTACCTGCGAACTCAAGGGCTGGCTGAGCATTCTCTTTCATCCTGATTTTTCTTTGTTTCTGAAAAAAAAATCTTTTTTAAAAAATTTATTTATTTTTAAAGATTTTATTTATTTATTTGAGAGAGAGAGAGAGTGAGCATGAGCTGGGGCAGGGGGCAGGTGGCAGAGGGAGAAACAGACTCCCCACTGAGCAGTATGGACTCAATCCCAGGATCTACCACCCCACCCACCCCCGGCCCAGGATCATGACTCAAGCCAAAGGCAGATGCTTAACCAACTGAGCCACCCAGGCGCCTCCTCCAAAGCCTTTTTTTTTATTAGTCCATTAAGTAAACCTTTATTGAGGCCCTCTTATGGACTACAGCATTTGCTGCATGAATGTATTAAAAAGAATGGATTGTAGGGTCCCTGGCCTTGGAGGGATTTAACTAGAGGCTGAAAACTGCCTGGTGTTAGTGCTCATGCTATGCTAGTCACTGTTATAAAGGCCTTGTGCTGTTAGCTCGATTCTCGCAACAACCTTATGCGGTAGATACCCTTATGATCTTTGTTTTATAGATGAGAAACTTTAAGCATAGGCAGCGGGATTCAAATCCAGGTAGCCACACTGAGCCTCTCTGCCACGCGGGAGCTGTCCTGTGTCTGCGCAAGTCCTCTGGGGCAGACGTAATGGAAACATGCGGTGGAGAGAGTTTAATGTAAAAAACACTTACTTTATGCTTCTGTGATCAAATATTCCCACCAGAAACTCCTGTAACTATTAAAAAAAAATCAAAGAATCAAATCAAGTAAATCATTATTAATAAACCCCAGTTCATTTTCAACTTTTCCTTACTGTTGATGTTATGTCTATGTTGCCTTTAGAATGAAAGCTCTTGAGAGTCTAATATTCACTCTGTTTTGAGGATAGGAAAGAGGTGTTGGCTGCCCCGCCCCCCACCCCAGGAAAATCAGGAAGCTGTTTGTGGAAAAGGGCTTTGGTGCTACCTTGCTATCACTGATAGCCCCTGGAAAGGTAGCCAGCCTTCGGGCAACCGCTGGGAAAATGGAGTACTCAGATACAAATAGAGAAGAGGCTTGGTATAGGTCACCCCCTCCTAAGAGCTCGGCCACCACTTGAGGGCGCCAGAGGCCCAGAGCGTGGAGGCTGAGGCCTGCAAACCCCTCATACTGTCCCCTCCAGCACCTCCGCCCCCTCCACGCGCACTCATACACACTGTGATCAGAAAGTCTTGTGAGAAGAAGGAGGACCCCCAGAGCTGACCTTGTCTTTTCATTTGGCGTGCGATTAAATACGTGGTCTGAAGTCCAATTTTCCAAGAGTTAAATATCTTGGGTTGTTTTCGAAACATGTCTCGTTGACAGTGGACAGTCAGGCACGCAGCTCCTGGGGCTGTTCCATTGTCAGACTTCTGGATGGGAAGGGTCATAGATGTCTTTCTTTCTCTCTCTTTTTTTTTTAAAGATTTTATTTATTTATTTGACAAAGAGAGAGATCACAAATAGGTAGAGAGGCAGAGAGAAAGAGAGAGAAGCAGGCTCCCTGCTGAGCAGAGAGCCCGTTGCGGGGCTCGATCCCAGGACCCTGAGATCATGACCTGAGCCAAAGACAGAGGCTTAAACCACTGAGCCACCCAGGCGTCCCAGGGTCATAGATTTCTATATTGCCCCATTCTGCTAACCTCCCCTGACACACACCTACCCCTACAGGGAATTAAAGAAACAGAGGACTTTTTCTTCTTCTTTTTTTTTTTTTAACTAAAAAGTTAGTGAAGATGTAAATTGAGATCTTGTGACGTCCCTAGGAGGGGCCCCATAGAGAAAAGTTTGAGGTGGTTCCCTAAGATCCCATTCTAACTAACCCTGTCTTCTCTCCCTGTTTGAAGTTAAATGAACTGGTGGTGGGGGACACCAGCGGGAAGCTGTTCGTGTATAAGAGTGATGACAGCCGGCCGTGGCTCACCTGCTCCTGCCAGGGCATGGTCAGTGTCCGACTCCCTGGGGCTTGAGGGGCAGAGGGATCCTTCCTGTCAAGGCTAAGCCGCCCAGGAACCCACCAGTGTGTCCCCAGTTCACCAGCTAGCTCCTCAGCCCAGCTGCTGTTTCAGGGTTCATTCAATTCAGGGAGGGGAGCCACCAGGCGGCGTGCTCCCAGCTTCTGGGCTGGTTTTTATTTTCTGTTGTGGAGTGGCTCCCTTAGTACTCCAAAGCTGCCAAGGTCATCTGAGCTTATAAAGTATAGTAGAAAATGGGGGGCAAGACTTTGAAGAAGTCTAGAAATAAACTGGCTATCCTGATGTGAAACTTCTGTTCAGCCCAGACCATCTTCACCACTTTAGGTCTTCCTGTTGGTGTCTGGGGTAGAACCAAACCCATCGCGCAAGAACTCTGTCAGCGTGAGCTATCAGTGTAGGTCACATAGCACAAGTTTTCAGCGAACACTGGTAGCGAACCTCTCCTTGCTTCCTGGAGTTTAAGGAGTACTGGCCTCCTTCAGCGTGTCTCCCCTTTTCTTTGCAGCTGACTTGCGTTGGGGTCGGAGATGTGTGTAATAAAGGAAAGGTAAGAACCCTATGGGATGTTGGGACTTCGGTAGAACTCCAAGGCTATACCCAGATTGACCCCCATCTCCTGGTAGAAACCATTTGAGAGTTAAAGGCTTCAGCCCTCTCACTTCTGTGCTTTAGTGACGAGGCTCGTGCCCCAACTTCCCTCCCCAGTTCATCCCTCCCATGCCTCTGCTTCTCCCAGAACCTGGTAGTGGCGGTGAGTGCCGAAGGATGGTTCCACCTGTGTGACCTGACGCCTGCCAAGGCCCTGGATGCTTCTGGGCACCACGAGAGCCTGACGGCAGAGGAGCAACATCCAGTGTTCAAACAGCATATCCCTGCCAACACCAAGGTCATGCTGATCAGCGACATCGGTGGGCATGGCTGTCGGCAAGCAGCCGGGGGAATAGGAGTCGATGGGTAGTAGAGCCGATCTCAAGGGATTCAGGGAGGTAGTTAGCGTTCACGTGTGCAATTATTATGCATTTTATGTTGAGTTACTGAGCTCCCATTATAAACTAGGTGTTGTTCTAGGCAGTGGGATTGCAGCAGTGAAAAAAACAGACAAAAGTCACTGCCTTCTTGGACCTTTACTGGGAAGGGGCGCAAGAGAAACAGTATAAAACATTGTAAGAAATGAAGTGCTATATGAGAAGGTCAGATGTGCCATGGAGAAGAGAAACCACAAAAAGGGGCTAGCAAGTGTCAGGGCAGAGAAGTGGAGGTACCAATTCTAAATAGAGCTGGTGGGGAAGCCGTTGCTGGGAGGGTGAGATTTGGCCAGACACTGAAGGTGGCAAGGGAGCGAGCCCTGCAGATACAGGGCTTGATGTTCTGGCCGGAAGCTGCCTGGAAGGCAGTGGGAGGTACGTGGCGTGAGTCGGGGCACTCGGGTTGCGTATCTGACAGCAGTAGCAGGAGGGAAGCCGTGATAGGACCCGCGGAGCAGTTGGGTGGGGGGTGAGTGTTCCACGCGAAGGAAGGCAGGGGAGCAGGTGCAGACACAGTGCTTGCAGGTTCACATCGGGTGTGAGGTTGTGGTGTGTGAAAGTGCCAATAGTGGTGATGATAGCGGAGGAGCAGGGAGGACACGTGTGAAGGATGCAAGCTCGTGACTACACATTCGGCTCCAAATGCATCTGTCTTTCTGGATCTGCAGATGGAGACGGGCGTTGCGAGCTGGTGGTGGGTTACACAGACCGCGTGGTCCGCGCTTTCCGTTGGGAAGATCTGGGCGAGGGCACTGAGCATCCCATGGGACAGTTGGTGTCCCTCAAGAAATGGACGCTGGAGGGTCAGGTGAGAAGCTGAGTGTGGGGCTCAGGGGCCTCAGGGGGCAGGGAGGAGGCCCCCTCCAGGAAAAGGAGCACAGTCATGGGCCTGGGTTTAGGGTGAGAGAAAGGGAACATGTCCTTGTTGAGAGAAATCCGAAGAAGAGAGTTTCAAATCAGGGTGTGAGGGGCAAGTGACTAACCATTGGCAGAGAGGAGGGAGCACTGGCAAACGAGGGCGCAGGTGGTGTGATGTGCTCTACGGCACGGCCATAGGACGTATGCACGTGGAGAGCAGGTCGGCTGTATGGAGACAATGGAACTGAGCAGGAGCCCCATGAACTTGCATTATTCCTCCTGCTCCTGCCCTTGAAGCCCGGGGCACTGTTTCCAGGGCCCCTACCCCACGCTCTCCCCTATTCTCTGCAGGGTCCCAATTCTGTCCCAGCCCTCTGTCAGCCCCTGTTCCCTGGTGCAGGTGGACAGTCTCTCGGTGACTCCCGGGCCCCTGGGTGTGCCAGAACTGATGGTATCTCAGCCGGGCTGTGCTTACGCCATTCTGCTGTGTACCTGGAACAAGGACACCGGGCGCCCCCCCACCTCAGAGGGAGCCCCGGAAGGCAGTAGGTAAGGGTGCAGGCCTGTGGACGGCGTGGGGTGCATGGAATCCAGAGGGGCTCCCGGATTCCCCTGGAAGCAGATGGGTATGTAGTTGACAGAGCTGCTTCAGCCGGGTCCCAGCATGGCACCTCTTCCCCACTACGGAAGATTATTTGGGGACCCAGGGAATCCTAGGCTTTCACCTTGTAGCACCTGGAGGAGATTCCAAGATTCTAACTTGGCAGCTCTGTCTCTCTCTTTTCTTCTACTTGCCACACGGGCCAGACAAGGCTCAGCGATCAGTGTCCAGGCTGATTCACATCCTGGGAGCCCGTACAGAGATTGGGGCTAGAAAAGTACTGGAGAACTAGGCTCACTTGATCCCCACTTAGTACCCCCCTCCACCCCACACAGAGATACCCTGGCTGCCCGAGATGTCATGTTGCACCAGACTTCCGGGCGCATCCACAACAAGAACGTCTCCACCCACCTCGTTGGCAACATCAAACGAGGTGAAGGTGGGCTGGGGGCGAGGTGAAGGTGGGCTGGGGGCGTGAGAGGGAGCCCAGGGGAGGGGCCAGCATCAGTCCTGGGAGAGGGGAGCCGCAGGGCCCTCCCTTTCCACCGGCCTTGGACCGCCCCTCACCCTGTACCCTCTGACCTTGCCCCGCCCTTCACCTTTTCTTCTTCCCATCCTTCAGGCCACACCACTGAGAGGGCTGGCTCTGGCCTCTTTGCCCTCTGCACTCTGGATGGTGAGTTCCTGCTGCGGTCGGGGGCAGCGTGCACGTGGGGTCCGCTCAGGGGTCCTTCATGCCCACTCCGGCCTGCCTGTTCCCCCCCCCGCCCCCACAGGGACCCTGAAGCTGATGGAGGAAGCAGACAAGCTGCTGTGGTCGGTGCAGGTGGATCACCAGCTCTTCGCCCTGGAGAAACTGGATGTCACGGTGAGAGGAGCAGCCTTACCTCCCTGACACGGAGAGATGAGATTTAAGCGAGACATCCTCCCTTCACAATTCCCTTTCCGTCTCTTCAGACGGACTCTAACTGCGTCTCAAGTGCGTCTGTCTGCCCGTATCCCTCGGCGCTCAGCCCGGTTCCCTTCCCGGCAACACGGTGCCTGCACCAGTGGTTTGGCAGCGGTAACGGCTCTAACAAGAAATAAGTTACTAGGGTCCAGAAGTGAGTTCTTCGCCCCCCACTCCTTCTACCATTTTTTTCTCGTCTGTCTACAAGCCCCTCTTTACTAAGGCTGCGGCCTCCGCAGCCTGCGCATGGGGCCAGACTTGTGCACATGTGATGGTTAGGCGAAGAGGCCCAAAGCTTTAAAGCCGGGAGACCAGGCCGGGTTTGAGCCCTGATTCTGTGCCATCTCCCTTCCCTGCTGCGTGACCGCGTGTGAGTGGCTTCACTTCCATCGGCTGAAGCTTCTTCCCTAGGAGACTGGGCATACTGTTGCCCCCGTGGTCTCTGTGGCCACAGACTCGAGGAGCGAAGTCAGTAAGAAACTTAGGCTCATTTTCTTTGCCAGCTGGCTGTTCAGCACACAGGGCCAGGTGCGCTGCTCCTTCATCTTTCATCCAGGCCCCATCACGAGGGCTCTTGGCACAGCAGCTGCTGGTCACCCCTGCAGCCTGGTCTCTGGCCTTTTTTAGGGCAATGGGCATGAGGAGGTGGTGGCCTGTGCCTGGGATGGACAGACGTATATCATTGATCACAACCGCACCGTCGTCCGCTTCCAGGTGGATGAGAACATCCGAGCCTTCTGTGCAGGTGGGACCCTGGCCCATGGCCCCTCTCTCACCACGCTTGTCCACCCTTGTGTCCACTGTCTCCGCCTCCCCTAACTTGAGTCTTCATAAACAGATGAGTTCTTCAGCACTTGTGTTAGAGGGTGACGGTGGGTACTAGGTTGCCATCTGTATAGGTTTTTGTTTTTTGGGTTTTTTTTTTTAAGCACAAGCAGAGGGAGGGACAGAGGGAGAAGCAGGCACCCTGCTGAGCAAGGAGCCCAATGCAGGACTCGATACTAGGACCCTGAGATCATGACCTGAGCCAAAGGCAGATGCTGAACCCACTGAGCCACCCAAGCACCCTTTACAGTTTTAAATAAGGAATAAAGGAGAGTGACAGACCCATCTCTGATTATCTTCACGAATGCGCTGAGTTTGGAGCATCTGGTGGCTCAGTCAGTTAAGCGTCTGTCTTATGCTCAGGTCATGATCCCAGGGTCTTGAGATTGAGTCCCACGTTGGACTCCTTGTTCAGCAGGAAGTCTGTTTCTCTCTTTGCCTGCCCCTCCCTGACTCACTCTTTCTCTGTCTCTCTCTCTCTGTCAAATAAATAAAACCTTAAAAAAAAGAGAGACTAATTTAAAACAGAATGGGCTGAGTTCTTATCTCTCTCTCTGTCAAATAAATAAAACCTTAAAGAAGAGAGAGACTAATTTAAAAAAGAATGGGCTGAGTTCTTATCACCTCTCTGTCTGGGATATGTGAAGACACTAGAAAGTTCTTTCCCATCTGAGCGTGTCAGAACTTGGTGAGGAACATTCTAGAGCATTGGCGTTAGTTCCAAATCGGGGACTTGAAAAGCATCACTGGCTCTTGCAGGGAACATGGGGATACCTTTGGTTGCTGAGGTGCTAAGAATTACACAGTGCTCTGGGGTTCATTCTCCAATGTCCTGAAAGGTTAAAATGCCTTTGAAGAAGGAACTGTGGCCATCAAAGAGAAGCCTGAGTTTCTGATTGTGTTTTGCTCATCTACCCCTTGGACTACCAAGACTCCCCTTCATTCCTCCAGGGCCATCACTAAGATGGGGACATCAACAACTATCACTTTTAGGGTACTATTCTGCCTGGTGTTTTTCCATGTCTGAAATAGGCCACGTATTTTACGTGTTGTTTTTTTTTTTTTAAGATTTTATTTGTTTGTCGGAGAGAGACCCAGCGAGAGAGAGAGCACACAAGCAGGGGGAGAGGGAGAAGCAGGCTTCCCACCGAGCAGGGAACCCGATGCAGGGTTCGATCCCAGGACTCTGGGATCATGACCTGAGCCGAAGGCAGCCGCTTAACTATTGAACCACTCAGGTGCCCCCTCTTTTACCTATTTTTCTGAGTTCCCACTACAGACAGAATAGAAAGCGGGCCTTGGTTTTTGGCCTGCCGTCTATGGAAGGGTGGGAATGGCTGACTCCAAGGTCTGCATCATAGGCTCTGCCCTTCCCCACTGGGACTGGAACCCCCTGACCTCCGTCCCACTCCCCACACCCCTCAGGCCTCTATGCCTGCAAGGAGGGCCGCAACAGCCCCTGCCTCGTGTACGTCACGTTCAACCAAAAGATCTACGTCTACTGGGAGGTGCAGCTCGAGCGGATGGAATCGACCAATCTGCTGAAACTGCTGGAGGCTGAGCCAGAGTTCCAGAACCTCCTGCAGGAGCTGGGCGTGGGTGAGTCCCAGGAGGGCTCGCGGCTGGGGCAGCCCTGTGCCAGGCGCCCAGGAGATCCCCAACCTCTGACCCACCCCTTTCCTGTCCTCAGATCCTGACGACGTCCCAGCCGTCCGTGCCCTGCTTCACCAGACCCTCTACCATCCGGACCAGCCACCCCAGTGTGCTCCTGCAAGCCTCCACGATCCCACCTAGCCGGACTTGCCTTCTTAGCTAAAAAAGGAGCCTCCTGAACCCCCCCACCCCCAGGTATCCATGGTGCTGGCAGAATAGGGAGCAAACATCACAGAGGGGCATGGAAGGATGGCAGCCATCCTAGGGGGACTGTGAAAGAAGAGACGAGTTGGCCTTTGTTCGTTTCCTCGTGTACCTTACCCATCACATCGGCAGAATCGTAGGACCCCCACCTCATTCCACATGTGCTGGACCGCTCCCTCCCCCCTGGAGCTCCCCATTCTCCTTGTATGGCAAACAAGCATGTTTGTGAGCCAGGAGCACAGATCTTTTGCAGGGCTCCAACGTTTGTAATGAAAGCAGGCTTTCCGGCCAGTGGAGCAATGAGCTAAGGGCTTTCCCCGGTTCCAAGCTCCATCTCCCCTGGCACAGCTCCAAGTCATTGGCATCCGTGGTGATTACAGGAATGGCCCAGTGTTTTGCTTTTGAAGACGGTCTTTCCGAACATTTTACACTCTGGTCTTCACTGTTCCCACAACCCTGAGATGATTTTCTTCTGTTTATCAAAGAAGCCTGGTTAGCACTTCCTCATTTTGCCGTGTTCTTTAAGTGTTGTGTGTTTTTGTAGGCCTTGCTCCCTTTTTCCCCCAAAACACCTTGTCTATGAGACATTTGAAATCTGGTGCAAGTTTAGGAGTCAGACCACAACCAGAATTGTATCTTGGGCCAATTTTACCACTTCTGCTCTCGATTCTGCACACTCCCAAGCCGGTGTTTTTTCACATTACAGGTTGCCGTCCTGTGGTGGGTTGTGGTCAGCATTTTTTGGCTAAACGAAATAGGATAGAATAAAGTAGTGTGAGAAATGTCAGAGTATATTGCTCGCAGTAGGAGAAGTATTGTTTTGTTAAAATTGTGTGTGTGCTCTGAGTAAATGTAAAATGCATTTCCGGCCATGAGTTGTGCTCCAAGGAATCTGAAAGACCTTGCTCTCAATTATCTCGACCCCAGCCAGACGGATGGAGCTAGGGAAAGGCCCACATTCACATCGCCTTTCTGTAAGGAAATCAGGGCAGAGTTACCAGTGCAGACTCTGATCAGCATGGAGGAAGTCCAGAGAAGGAGACCAGCATAGAGAAACAGGTGTTTATTCAAATGGACAAGCAGCTGAGCTGAAGGCCAGCCCCTGGGTCCAGGGTCTGCAATTATAGAAGCAGCAAGAGGCAGAAGGGAAAAGGCAGCGCCAGGAAAGCAGAGGTGCTGGGGCGAGGCAGGAGGCACGAGGGGATCCTTATCACACATGCGCCCCCTCTGCTCCTTCTGAGGGCAGGGGACGCAGCAGGGAGAGGCAAGACCGGAGGTCAGAAGGCAGCTGGGTGGTAGCCTGCTTCTCTGATCTACCCGGGGCTTCAGACTGCATTTCCACTCCAAGGACCCTGGTTTCCCAGCTGTTAGTTAGACCACTTTCTTCCTCTACCCGGAATCCATGACCCGAGAGACTGAAACGAGCCCGAAAGGCACTCAGGGGTCTGGCTTCTTAAGGTCTGAGTTCCTCTCTTCACATTGAAAACGAAAAGCCTCCTTGTCTTTTCCCTTTGGGTCACAGCCTGCTGGGGGATAGAAAGCCACTGGTTCCAAAATCGGACAAGCTCAAGCCCAGGAGGCAGAGATGAGGGGAAGGGAGGTCTAATGAGGTGAACAGTTCCAGAAACAAGAAGGAATCCTGGTTAGGTGAAGGCTGAGGACTGGGCACCTGCCCTCCTTTCCACCTTGTGGGGCAGTTCCTGACAACGCCCCTCCGCCCCACCCCCCAGAGTTCAGGGTCCCGATCTGTAAAAAAGCTAGGGGAGGAGGAGAACTGCCGGGGGAAGTAGTGGAGGTCCATCCAAGGTCTGGCACAGGGCGATTACGGACTTCAGACGTTGGCAACCCCAGAAAAGGTAACTAAGGAAGCCCCCAGCCTGGACTTCAGACGTTGGCAACCCCAGAAAAGGTAACTAAGGAAGCCCCCAGCCTGGCCGTCCTCACCTTCCGTTGTACCGGAGTACTCGCTTGCCTGTGCTTCCCCCACTCCACTGTGAGCAGTCGTGTGCGGAATGAGAAAGGTGGTTGTCAGCAGGGACAGGGCCCTGGGTGAGGTGCGGCAGTCTAGCTGGGAGAGGTAATGAGCCCCAGAAGCCGAGGGGGGCAGGATGCAGGAGTGAAGGCCACTGAAGGGTGGGAAGGGTGGACGGCGGGGGACAGGGGAAGGGTGGTGCAGGCTGCTGCCTTTGACTCGGGCCAGTTCCCACCACGCTACGCTTAACGTCCTTTTCCGCAGTCCTGACTTGGAGGAGAACGGGAAGAGAGAAGCCAGGCCCCTGAGGTCACGGGCCCTCTCTCTGGAAGACTCCTGGAGGATTGGGCAGTGGCTGAGAAGCGGAGACAAATGTGGCCGACCGAGGGAAACGGCACGGCAGGGGCAGGGTGGCGACAGGAGGGACAGACTCGGTCGTCCCCAGCTACCTGGCTGTAGTGATGCCCCATTCCCCCATCCAGCTCTTCCCCAAGGCAAGGTCCTTCCCCTTGGGGACAGACTGGTTCAGCAGTCACTGGCCAGGCTCTTGGTACAGAGGCAGGAAGGGCAGCTCTGGGAAGGGGGCTCTCAGGCGTAGTACTCCACGATCCAGGTCTATGCAGCACTGTGGGGACAGGGAAGGGACACAAGCGTCTCTCAGCAGGGAGCCACTCTCGGGGGCCCTCCCACTTCCCACAGCCTCCCCCTACTCCTTGATCTTCCCCCTGGTTTCCATTCACCTGGAGCCCTGGGCTGGGGGTGGGGGTTGGGTGGGCAGTGGGATCTGGTTCTTATTTTTTGCTTGTGGGCAAATGAAAAACCTCTAAGGAAGCAAAGGTGAAATCACGACATCTCCATGTCTTCCTTATCAGAAGCTGACCCATGCTTCTATACCTGTGCCTTTTAACCTCCTTTTCCCAGCCCTCTGGCCTCCTTTTCCCAGGCCCCCAAGTGCAGGTCAAGTGCTAACATCCTCCTTACCTTGAGAGAAAGTAGAGTCTGTAGTCCAAGACAGAACTCAGGACTCTCCACGTCTGCGGGAATCATTTGAAAACAGAAGGAGCTGGAGGGGCCCCCAATGGTCCCGGTGCCCTCCTGTCAATGCTCGCTGCTTGTCTGCCTTGCCCCCTCCCGCAGGTCTGAGGATTTAGACCCAGGGACTGGGGACACCCTGTAGGGTACCAGCCTTTGCCCCAGCCAGGAGAGGAAGGTGGGAGAGGACGAAGAGGGCTGGGAATGAAGGGAGGACTCACCCACCACCTGGGCTGAGCAGGCCACTGTCTCCTGGCCCAGCTGTAGCTCTAGCTGCTCCACCTGGGTGGGTGGCCCAGGTACCAGGCCCCCACCTGGGGCTTTGAGGACCTTCTTCCCTAACCTGTGGTTGGGAAGCAAAGGTTATGGCTCCCACAGCCCCCAGTCCCAGCCTCACCCCCTTAGTCAGCTGATATCCCTCCCCACCACACTTGGGTTCTCATCCAATACCTTGGCCCCATGTGGGGTCGAAATCCTTGTCTTTGCTATCAGAGCGCCCCCCCTTTTTAACTACAGCTTTCTTGATATATACTAGATATACCCCAAAAGTCACCCTTTTATAAATGCAGTGGTTTTTAGTGTATCACAGAGTCATGCAACTACTACTATGTCATTTCAGAATATTTTCTGAATTTTTTCCGCTATCCATTCTTTCGGGCTGCACTCTTACCCCAGGCGGCTGAGGCATCCAGCAGAGATCTGGTTGTGGTGGGTGCCTGTGTCCACGGCCACCCGAAGCTCCTGGTCTCGGCACTGAGAAAGAGGGTCATGGGGGACTCCGTGAGCCCCCCGGGAAAATGGATTGGGCTTGGATCCTTCACCTTTCCCAGCCTTGGATGATTCCCTCTCCGAAACGAGTGAAAGGAAAGAACCGAATCTTTTCAAGTGATTTTTATGGCACTCGTCCAGTTGAGGCCACACCAGCTCTTAGAGGAAGGAATCAAAAAAGGAAGTAGAGCTGCCTGTGGTGAGTCCATACCCTTGGGAATGACTTGGCCAGAAGTGGAGATCTGCTCGTGGAGAGGAATTCTTGGGAAGCTGAGGGCCTGGCTTAGAGAGGTCTGGATGAGGCATAGAGGAGGGGGTGAGACCAGGCCGCCCTGCGGGGAACTTCAGATGTGGGTAAGCGCCAAGCTCACCACAGAAACGAAGACTGGTTCGCTTTCTTCTGGATATACACAGACATATTGGGTGACGATTGGATACCCCAAATGCACGCAATTTTCTCATCACAGACATCTGTTGAGCACCTGCTGTGTGTGAGATTTGTGGCTGGGAGGCACGGGGGTAAATGCTGAGCTTGCGCATAAGGGAAGTGTCAGTAACTAGTGCACGCTAACAAGTGTTAAGGTCTACGAAAGGACTGGGCATGAAATGCCCTAGACAAGAGGGAGGAGAGGCTGTTTCCTCCTGGGGAAGTCAGAGAGGGCTTCAAGGAGGAGGGACCATATGAGGCTGTCACCTTGGAACACACAAGCTTTTTCTGAGTGTGTGTGTGTGGGGGGTGGGGTTGCAGGCTGCCTACGTGCACGGTGGTCCACGGACGTACAAGACATTGAAGAGCATTTACACATTCACATTCGAAGATTATATTTGATAAAGGGAAGGAGGAATGACCATGACAGGTGGAACAGCACCGAGAGAAGATGGGTTGAGGCAGAGAGTAAAGAATGTACAGGATTCCATTTTTTGGTTCAGGCTGCGGGGAGAGGTGCCTTTTCCCCCTCCCTCCTTCCCCCACTGCCCAGGGGAGAAAGGGGGCTGGCAGAAGTGAGCCAGTCACAGGCAGGACTGTTCATGAAAGCCTGTGCCGTGGTGGGTGGGGGGGGGCCTTCTCACCTTGCAGTTGACCAGAAGAGCCGGAGTCTCTGTCTTGCTGGTCTTCCTCCTGCTCTCCTGGCCGTGAATCTGGGCCTGCACCAGGGGAGACTCCCCCTGAAGCCGACTCTGGTTTCCTTCCACCAGGCGTCTCTGGATCACGCTGTGCGGCTGCTGGCTCCATCCCAAAATAAAGAAGGCAGACGGGTCTAAACCCGAGTATCCAAGCCACTCAGTTCTCCCACCTGGGAGTCATCCCACAATGTCCCCCCTCCCAACCCCACCCCAGTCCTGCATCTCACTGGAGTAAGAAACCCGCAGGAGCATACCCAAGGATCCCAGCAGTCAGAGCATTATAGCAGACTTGACCCCAAGATCACATCATGCCAGTTTCGGGGGACCCCAGGGGATGGCTCAGCAATGAAGAAATGGGAACAGGAGAACAGTCCATTCTAGATTAGACTGACCTATAGGTGACAGGACGTTTCAGAAACTAGTATGATTGGGTAGCTTTTATCGCTGGTCTAGAACACATTATTTTTGACTTTTTTTCTGTTACCCCTTTGACCTCCCCCTTCCATGTACTGCAGATCCCAGGGTTGATGATGTGATGAAAAAAAATCAGTAACAGCAACAGAAAAGAAAAGTCACATCCTCAAAACTAGGTTGCTTGGACTCTCCCCCACCTGAAACCACCTTCACTCTGTCTGGTCACTTCACTTCCTAAGTTCCGCCAGCTTTGTCTTCTGTATTTATCCGGTCCACCCCTGCTTTGTCTTACTGGTTTTGCTCAAGCCTCACCCCAGCTGTCTGGGTCACCAGACCACCTTCCCTAAATTCCCAAGAACCTGCCTCCAGTACTGTTTCCTCCCACATACACCTGCTCGAGGCCAGTGATGAATCTAAAACCCTCACGATTCAGAGTGTGGGTCTCAGATCGGTAGCCTTAATGTCACTTGGAAGCGAGACCTATTGGATCAGAAGCTTCCTTTTAACAAGATGCCCTGATGATTTGTGCGTATAAGTCGAAGTCTGAGGAGCTCCAAAGTGAAACAAAAAAAGTAACTGTTACTCCTGTTTAAAATCGATCAAAGCACAGCTGCGTCTTGTCGCTTACGTGATAAAGCCCAAACTCTTTTTTTCTTTTTTAAAGAATTTATTTATTTGACAGAGATTACAAGTAGGCAGAGAGAGGGGAGGAAGCAGGCTCCCCGCTGAGCAGACAGCCCGATGTAGGGCTCCATCCCAGGACCCTGAGATCATCACCTGAGCCGAAGGCAGAGGCTTAACCCACTGAGCCACCCAGGCGCCCCAAGCCCAAACTTTCTATGGTGATGCACAGCCCAGGGGACCTGGCCACCGCTTGGTCTTTTAGCCTCATCCCCCACTCGGCACATCTGCTGCTCCCATGCCCCTGTTTGTACTGCTCACAGCATGCTGCTGTTTGCCTCCACGCCTTGGCTCCTGCTCAGCACCCCCCGACCCCAAGACTCCTCTTTGTCCTCTTTTTCTAAGCCAGCCTGGATAACTGGTTCCACATCCTTTTTCACAACTACTCTTTATTTGGGAGAGAGGTTTGTATCTAAGTCTGAAATACCATACATATCCTGTAATTAATGTGTGGTTTGCCTCCTCCAGGAAGACCTCTCTGACTTCTTTGTACTCTTTTTTTTTTTTTTAAGATTTTATTTATTTATTTGACAGACAGAGAGTACAAGTAGGCAGAGAAGCAGGCAGAGAAAGAGGAGGAAGCAGGCTCCCTGCCGAGCAGAGAGCCTGATGCGGGGGGGCTCCATCCCAGGACCCTGGGATCATGACCTAAGCCAAAGGCAGAGGCTTTAACCCACTGAGCCACCCAGGCGCCCCTTCTTTGAACTTTTCATTCTGCACACCGGGCTCGGCCCAGCACCGCTTCTCTTAGCTCCTTTTGTCATGCTTCTCACAGATGGAATTTGTGGATTTTAATTCCCCCATTAGCCTGGAGAGCCTGTGAGGTCAGGTCTTTATATCCCAAGGCTTAGCTTTACATATAGTAGGCGCTCAGTAAATGTTTGTTGAAGAATGACTGTTTCTGTCCAGGCTGCACACGTGCTTCTCCACCTGCCCTCACTTCTTGGGAACCTGGGACTGTTTCTCTACCCTTGGTTTAATGAGGCCCTTGAGGCCAGCTGCTCCTGCCAACAAGGCTGCCAGCAGGAGACCCAGCTCTGGGAAAAGGGCAGTGAACCCTGGGACTGGCCAGAAAGAGCAGCCCTGCCGTTCCCAGCTCTCCTCCCGCCTTTCCCACTATGAGTACAGGCTTCAGGCTCCCCAGTGCTGTGCAGTTTGCTCCAGAGTTATCCTAGGGAGGGAGACAGTGGGGTCCTCCCAGGCTGGATATCTTCACTCCCAAAGCCACACAACGTAACTGCTTGAGATCAATCTGGGAGGTCCTGAGGCAGATCTCAGGACCCAGCCATTCTGGGATGGTAGTGTTAATAGAGCCTCTTCTCCAGGGCCAGAAATTTGTAGGATGGTCTCCAAACCATAGAGCCTTTGAGGTCCTAGCCACCGGGAGCCAAAGGACCAGCTCCCCCATTGCCCTGTTTCTCCCTATTTCTCAGCTGTGCTCGCCATGTCCACAAGGAGGGAGCAGCTCTGAAGTTCCCTGAACTGAGATCTTGGTCTGGTCACCTTTCCTCTCTGGGAGCTGCTGGGAATCAGCTGGGAATCGGCTGGCCTCTCGGCTGGGTTCCTGGAGGGGGAACATTCATCTAGGAGGAATCTGGTAGGGCTAGGTCAGGAAAGGGAGCGAGGCGTACGTTAGCCTCCTAGCTAACGCTGGGCTAAGACCCCTGAGGTTGACTTTGTGCCTCTCAGGTTGTAGGACTGGCCTCCTTTCAGATCCTCTGACGAGGAATTGGGTGAGGGTACAAGGGCTTGGAAGCCTTCCTTTCCTTGAGGTTATTTTCTCTCTTGAGCTAAGGGAGTTAGGAGCTGGAGGAACAATACAAATTAGACCTTTGATAGCGATTTCTATTCTCCAGGCACTCTTCGAAGCCCGTTATATGCGACTCCCACAGCAACCCGATGAGGGCGATACTACTAATTCGGTTCTCGTTTAGCAGATGAAGAAGCAAGCTCAGAGCCATTAAGCAACCTATCCAAGGTAGGAAGTGGCAGAGCCAGGATCTGAACCCAAGCAGACTGCCTGGCTCCAAAGCCCATGGTCTTCACCACTCTCCTAGAGGGGCATGAGTATAGGCAGCTGTCCTCTGGCCCACTCACCTCCTCATTGTTACACACACCCCCTCCACACGCCCCCTCCCCTCTGAAGGCCATAGCTGCTGCATGGAGATGGAAGGAAAAGAGCCTGGAAGGGCCTCAGGTACTCAGGGTACTCAGGAGGCCAGTGGCCCAGCCAAGAGCCAGACAAAACCCTGGGGCTCAGGAAAGGACAGAGGCCCTTACTGCTTCCACCGTGCAGGGAAAAGCCCAGTGAATGGCCAGAGCTGGTAGGAGGGAATCCGTTGTTTCGGGATAGGACAGAAACCACAGCCCTGAACCAGCCAGGCCTCCAGGCCCTTCCAGCAGCAAATGAGTGCTCCAGAAGGTTCCTGTGTCCTTGCAAGCCTCTTCTCCTAAATAGCACAGCTCCTCATCACCCCAGGATAAACCGTGGACTATTTGGGAGAAGCTGAGCAATGCCAGCAGGGTCTCCCGGAGCCCCCAAGCCGTAGGAACATCCCCAGTGAAGAGTCTGAGAACGGTCAGAGTGGAGCCCCTCTACCTGGGACTAGCCCTGCCCCATTCTCAGCAAGGGAGAGGGGATCTGAAGGCTTAGGGACTGTCCTTTCCAGCCCTCCACCCCCCTCCCCAGGACAGAGGGAGATGGAGAGGAAGGGTGTGGGGAGAGGGCTGCCTCACCAAGTCCTTGGAAGTGCCGAGCCTCTTGAGGCTGTCCAGGGGGAGCAGGTCGGCAGAGTCCTTGTGCAGGAACTGGGTGGCCTGTCTGAGCCGGCGCTGCTGGCTCAGGGGGGCTCGGTCCCCCAGCGCTGCCTCCTGTCCTCTCCTCCTGGAGTCTCCCTCCTCTCTCCTGGCCTCCTGCCTGGTGCTTATGGCCCCTGCGGGGCTCGGCGAGCTTGATGAGCAGGGTGGGGGCTGCTGAACCGTCCTTCCCTCCATCCCCTCTGCCTCCTGTGGCCCAGCTGCTCTTCCCGCCTGCCCCCGCTCCTGGGGGGCGGCAGCTCTCCTGAGAGGAGGGTCTCCCCAGGGGCAGAGGAAATCAATAAATAATGTGCAGGAGCTGTGGCGCCAGACACCAATTTCCAGAGATTGCAGTAGAGGGAGTGAGGCTCCGGCTGGAAAAACCCCGCGCTCCCAGAGATGGGGCGGGGGGGGGGGGGGGTGGCAGGGCCTGCAGGTGGCAGGCTCCACAGCACGGCCAACTCTGGGGTCCTGATCGGAGTGTGTGTGTGTGTGTGTGTGTGTGTGTGTGTGTGTCTGTGTGTGTGTGTGTGTGTCTGTGTGTGTGTGTCTGTGTGCGCGAGCGCGCACTCCTGCAAGCGCGAGGGGGTGTAAGAGTGTTGTAAACTGTCAGGGTGTCCGTGCCAGCTTGTCTGAAAACCAGTGCATGTGGGTGTGTTGGGGGGGGCGGTCAGCCTGCATGCTTGGTGCGTGCGTGGGCTGCAGGCACATGTGCCCATGTGCGTGTGCCCTCCCCTCTCCTGGGGCTGCCCCACTGCTCTCTCCCCTGGACTTCTTTGCCGTTTGGGGGGGGGTGTGGGCCAATAACTAGGTTCAGAACAGAGAGGGGCAGCCTCAGAATGTCCTTCCCTCCTCTCCTCCCTGTCAACAGGAGAGGCTTCCCCTTTCTGGGTCTCAACCTCTCAGTGTGGCAGGTGTCGGACGTACTAGGGGTCTGGGTACTCTGGGGTCCGGATTCTGGGGGGGCAGGGGCCGCAAGAGCTGCTCTGAATCTTCCCATAAGCGGGGCCCCAGCTTCTCCTTCGTCTTTAGGCAAGGCTGATTGAGTCCTGGTTCTTTAAGAAGCGTAATTCAAACACTCAGAAAGTTAACCGATACCTTTTACTGGCCACCTCGGTGAAAAAAATAACCGAACTATTACGACTCTAGTTGAAGCACCCCCCGGCACCTGTTCTCCCCAGATGAATTCTCTTCCTCGGTCTGGTGTTTCACCATTCCCAACCTTGTCCTTTTTCTCTTTATGCACATGCGTCTATATATATCCTAACGAACACATCATTGAGCTTTGCCTGATCCATTGCATATATCCTTCTGCAATTTCTTTTTTTTTTTTCCTCAATACTTATTCAGATTTCTATTTACCTATTTATTTATATTTAAATATTTATTTAAATTTATTAGAGGGATTCATCCATGAGATATGTATCGCCCTATTCATTCTCTTTAACTGCTGTATGTTATTCCTCTGTGAATACATCACGTTTAGGAAATTTAGGTTATTTTTAGTTAGATTTTGTTTTTGTTTTAACTAGGCTCCATGCCCAACGTGGGGCTTGAACTCATGACCCTGAGATCAAGAGTCACGTGCTCTACTGACTGAGCCAGCCAGGCTCCCCTTAGGTCATTTTTCACTTACAAACAATGGTACTATGAATATATTTTTTTCTTTATCGCATTTATTCACATTCACAATACTATGAACACTTTTACACATACCTCCTGGGCACAGGTGTGAACATTTCTCTAGAGTACATACCTGGGTGTGGAATGGCTGGGGCATCAGATACACAGCTTCTCCCCCATTAGCATAATGCCAACTTGCCCTCCAGAGTATTTATATCAATGTGCACTCCAGTTATCAGTGTTCAGGGGTTCCTCTCCCTCCACTTCCTCCCCAGCCCTTGGAATCAACCCTTTTTCAGCCCTGGCTCATCTGTCATCAGATTTTTCTTGCCAGCCTTTTATCTCCACCATCATCAAAATGCATTGGGTCAAACACCTCCTCACGTGTGTTGGACATGTACAGGATGGGAGCCCCAATTGAGCCCTGCTTCCTAGCGGCTCAGTCTAACCCAGATATCACCAAGACGTACACACACATTCAGACAGATGAGATTTCCAACGGCCTCCTGCAGACCTACCCTGTGTGAGGCATTCTCCCAGCCATGACAATTATATGAGGAAGAATTGCATTGTGATCCCTGTTTCTAGACAAGAGAAGTAGCTAAGTGTTATGGGTCAAATTGTGACCCCCACAAATTTGTACATGAAAGTCCCAACCTGCAGCACTTCAGAATGTACCCTTATTAGGAGATAGGGTCTTTAAAGAGAGAATCAAGTTAACATGAGGTCACTAGGGTTGGCCCTAATCCAACATGACTGTGTCCTTACTGAAAGGGGAAATTTGGGCACAGAGGTGCACACAGGAAGAACGCCACATAAACGTGAAGGCTGAGAATGCATGCTGTATAAGCCAAAGGTCAACAAAGTTTGCCAGTATCCACCAGAAGCTGGGAGAAGGAGGGCCTGGCCAGATCCTTTTTCAGCATCTTCAGAAAGAACCAACCTTGCTGACACCTTGATCTTGGACTTCCAGCCTCTACAACATGTGAGACAATACATTCCTGTGGTTTAAGCCATCTGGTTAGTGGTACTTATTATGGCAGTCCCAGGAAGCTAATGTACCGAGACTTAGAAATCTCACCTAATGGTCAGTAACTGTATGGCAGAGCCAGGAATCAGACCCTTATGTTCTGTCTCCCAAGTCTTGCTCAAGGTCCATCATGCAACTGTATACACTGATAGATCAGGGAGTGACCTCCATGCTACAGCGCAGGATGGGCCCAATACTGAAAGTTGTCTTCTTTCAGTATCAACTTTGTTTTTGGCAATTCACTCCTTAGGTTTGAAAATGCTTCAACAGCTTCAAGAGGTTGTGATTAATTCATTTTTTAGAAGAATAATGCTATTAAGGAACAAGAATGAGATGATTCCCGAGCACTTAGCAAAGTTGCCTTGGGCCAGGCACAATGTGGATGAGATGCCTCCCAACTCTTTGGTCCACTTTCATCTGCAGACAGAACCCCAGGGAAGCATGAACGTACTCTGGTGTAGAACAGAGACTTGGAAGTTTGCAGTTTGGATGGGGTGAGGTTGGGGACTGCATCACCTCATCTCCAGCTGCTCTGACAAGGCCTTTGTTGCCTGGCACTGGGAAGCACTGATGCTCAGGGAATGCCATTCTCTGGAATGGAGCTGCAAAATAGTCAAGTTGGTCTCTGGGTTCTGTGACCCAAACTAATGCTCTCTATTCACTATCTATCTCACCATCTTGGGAGTGGGACTAAGGAAACGGTCTTTTGCCTTTTTGTGATCCTTGGTTTCTTCCCTTGCAAATTTGTTTTTTCCCCAAATTGTAGGGAGAATGGGAATGCAAAACTCTGAGTTCTTCTTTCTCGGGAGTTAAAGAACTCCCCTTGATAAGATGATGTGCCCAATGCAGTCTACTCATTCAATGCAATCTGTATCAAAACACTGGTAGTGTTTTTCACAGAACTAGAACAAACAATCCTAAAATTGGTGTGGAACCACAGAAGAAGCTGAGTAACCAAAGCAAGCTTAAAAAGAAAAGCAAACCTGGAGGAATCACAATTCTAGATTTCAAGTTATATACAAAGCTGTAGTAACCAAGACAGTATGGTGCTGGTACAAGAAGAGGCAGGTAAATCAATGGAACAGAAGAGAGAGCCCAGGAATAAACCCACGCTTATATAGTCAGTTAATCTATGACAAAGGAAACAAGAACAATGGGGAAAAGACAATCTCTTGAACAAATGGTGTTGGGAAAACTGGACAGCAACATGCAAAAGAATGAAACTTGGACCACTTTCTTTCATCAGACACAAACATAAACTCAAAATGGATTAAAGACATAAATGTAAGACCTGAAACCATAAAAATCCTAGAAGAAAATATAGGCAGTAAACTCATGGACATTGACCTTAGCAACACTTTTGTGGACTCCAAAGGCAAGAGAAACAAAAGCAAAAATAAACAATTGTGACTACAGCAAAATAAAGAGCTTCCACACAGCAATGGAAACCATCAGAAAACAAAAAGGCAATCTACTGAATGGGAGAAGGTATTTTCAAGTGATGTATCTGGTAAGGGGCTAATATTCACAATATATAAAGAACTCATACAACTCAATACCAACCCCCCCCCCCAATAATCTGATTTGAGCAGAGAACCTGAATAGGCATTTTTCCAAAGAAGACATAAAGGCATACATGGCCAACGGACACATGAAAAGATGCTCAACATCACTCATCATCAGGGAAACACAAATCAAATCACAATGAGATACTACCTCAGACCAGTGAGAACAGAGTGCTGGTGAGGTGCTGGCAAGGATGCAGAGAAAGGGGAACCCTCTTGCAGTGATAGTGGGAACGCAAGCTGGTGCAGCCACTCTGGAAACAGCATGGAGGTTCCTCAGAAAACTAAAGCCAGAGCTATCCGATGATCCAGTAGTTCTACTTTTAGGTATTTACCCACAGAAAATGAAAACACTAATTTGAAAAGATATATACGCCCTTATGTATATTTCAGCTCTAGTTACAATAGCCAAATAATGCAAGTGACCCAAGTATCCATCCATAAATGAATAAAGAAGATGTAGTGTACACGCGTGCACATGCACACACACACACACATGCGCACGCACAGTGGAATACTACTCAGCCATAAAAAAGGATGAGCTCTTGCCATTTGCAACAACATGGATGGACCTGGAAGGTATCATGCTAAGTGAAATAATTCAGATGGAGAAAGACAAATGCCACATGATTTCACTTATAGGTGGAATCTAAAAAAAAATGAATAAACAAAAAGCAGAAACAGATCCATAAGTACAGAGAAAAAACTGATGGTTGCAGGAGGGGAGGTAGAGGGGATTAAGAGGTACAAGCTTCTAGCTATAAAATAAGTCATGAAGGTGAAAACTACAGCCTAGGGAATACAATCATTAATATTGTAATAACTTTGTAGGGTGACTGATGGTGACTACACTTATCGTGACAAGCACTGCCTAATGTATATAATTGTCAAGTCACTATATAATACACCTGGAACTAATATCAAATGTTAAATATATTTTGACTTAAAAGTAGAAAATCTAGGCTTGTCTAACTCTAAAACAAAACAAAAAACAAAAAAGATGGAGAAATGGGGTGCCTAGGTGGCTCAGTGGGTTAAGCCGCTGCCTTCAGCTCAGGTCATGATCTCAGGGTCCTGGGATCAAGTCCCACATCGGGCTCTCTGCTCAGCGGGGAGGCTGCTTCCCTCCCTCTCTCTGCCTGCCTCTCTGTCTACTTGTGATCTCTCTCTGTAAAATAAATAAATAAAATCTTAAAAAAAAAAAAGAACATGGACATTAAAAAAAAAAAAGATGGAGAAATGCCAGGGAATGTTCTGAGGCCAGTTTTTATCCTCAGCTGGGTGGTCTGTGTCTTTGCCAATAACTTACCTCACTTCCCTTCCCTGGTCACTTTTTTTAAAGTTTATTTCTTTTTAGGACTCTCTATACCCAATGTGGGGCCCAACCCCAGGATCAAGAATCACATACTCTTCTGATTAGCCAGTCAGACATCCATCCCTGGTCATTTTTTTAACCTGAATTTTACAGAACTCAACAAACTAATTCATTAACAAGGAGTAACTACATTGAACTATAATGATGAGACACAGGGAGAAAACTTCCAGGAGCACTACTGAGGAAGATTAAACCAGACTTCTACTGTCAGGAATAGAAGTGGAGATTTTCCCTTCCAAGACACTTTGAAAATATCTCTCATTTTTTTCATCTTGTGGTTCACATAGATGTTGAAGTGAATGGATCCAAATTCAGAAATTTTGTGAGAAAAAAATGGAAGCATGAGATTCGGCTACCTCACTGCATTGGTTCTCTTCTAAGTTATAGCAAGTTTTCCTTTCATTCAGTCAAAAAAGGATTTATTGAGCGCTTACTATGTGTCAGACACTGGAGTAGGCTCTGGGCATGCAACGGAGAATGGGATGAAAGACCCGCTCTCATGAAGTTCACATTCTAAGGAGGAAAGCAGACAGTGAACAACTACATTTATAATGTCAGGTAGTGGTAAGTGCTGAAGAAAAATAAAGCAGGATGAGAGGAGAGAGAGCCGTGGGGGCCAAGCAGTGGGTAGATGATGCCAGTGCTTGTCCCCACACATACCCAGATGGGGTAGAGCTGCTATCCCCTCTGTCTGGCCGGGCTCCTCAGGTGACCAGTCACTTCGACCAGGAAGACCCGCTGGGGTAAACTGCATTGTCTCCTGCTATAGAGAGAAGAGAGTTACCTCGTCTACTCTAGGATGGAACCCTCTTCCTGACTCTCCTTGGCACAGTGCTCCTCCCACCTGGGTTAACAAGCCACCAAACGCTGAGTCCGACAGACCTGAGAGGGTCGGGATTCCCTCTACTGGAAGAGTACACAGAACACTTGCTGTGTGAGTTCTAGAACAGCCAGAGGGCTATGGGTCTTTGTATTTCTAGTGACGAGGAAGGCGGAGACGGGCTCTAAAAACATAAGATTTTCTTGATCTTCATGCTCACCGGCCCTGGATCTTGTAGAGAACTTTCTGCCTTTATTATTTTTTTTTTTAAAGATTTTATTTATTTATTTGACAGAGAGAGATCACAAGCAGATGGAGAGGCAGGCAGAGAGAGAGAGAGAGGGAAGCAGGCTCCCCGCCGAGCAGAGAACCCGATGCGGGCCTCGATCCCAGGACCCTGAGATCATGACCTGAGCCGAAGGCAGCGGCCCAACCCACTGAGCCACCCAGGCGCCCAGAGAACTTTCTGCCTTTAGATGAAACCAGACCATACCTTATACTTGCCATTAGGTACCCGACAGTCATTAGCAAGTCTAGATTTGTGCTGGTCAGGAAAGCAGTCACCAGCTACAGATGGCTATTGGCCACTTGGGATGAGGCTAAAGAGATCTCTGTTGTACATGGAAACTGTATACCGGGGTTTGAAAACAATACAAGAAACGATGTGAAATACTTCAATTTTTTGTACAAAGTTTACATTATTTTAAGTTGATAATATTTTGGATCTATTGTATTAAATAAAATATGTCATAAAGATGGGTCTTTGGGGGGCGTCTGGGTGGCTCAGTGGGTTAAGCCTCTGCCTTCAGCTCAGGTCGTGATCTCAGGGTCCTGGGATCGAGCCCTGCATCAGGCTCCTTGCTCAGTGGGGAGTCTGCTTCTCTCTCTCTGCCTGCCACTTCCCCTGCTTGTGCTCTCTCTCTCTGACAAATAAATAAATCTTTTTTAAAAAACGAACTTCACAGTTTTTTACTTTTTATTTTTAAAAATTTTTTTAAATTTTTTTATTTCTTTATTTGAGAGAGAGAAAGAGAGTGAGAGTGCAGGGTGGTGGGCAGAAGCAGAGGGAGAGAGAGAGAGTTTCAAGAAGACCCTGAGCCGATCTTAGGCCCCGAGCAGGTCTTAATCGCATGACCCTGAGATCACAACCTGAACCAAAGAGTCAGAAGTTCAACCAACTGAGCCACCCAGGTGCCCCAACTTTTTACCTTCTTAATATGGCAACTAACAAGTTTAAAGTCGTACACGGGTCTATTATATTTCTACTGGATGACACTGGTTTAATAGATTTCAAAACTCGTGTCCTTGAACCTGATAGAATCAATGTCAGCAGCTCTCGCCTGTTTCAGGAAGTTCTTCTTAGTATCTATTCTAAAGCCCTGTAGCTGTTATTCAAAAGCCCTGTCCAAGCCTCAGTGGAGATGGCCATGAACTGGTTCCCACCATTCCTGCCATCCTTGCGATAAGCTTTCGTGCCTCTAAATACACGTCTTCTTTTTAACCTTTTTTCTTCAAGGCTGAGTAATGCCGATTCTGATCTCTGACGGCAGGGATGGGGAGGAGAGCTCCTTTGGCACGGTGGAATCACCCAGACGTTGCGCTGCCACATAAGGAAATTCCCAGAATATTCTTCATAGAATGGGTTATTCAGAGCTAGACAAACAGCTCCCTTGAGCCCGTGGAAGGTGAAGGGCAGCCAGTTCTATTTCGGGCTTTCTCCTCTGGCCCTGTCAGATCTGCTGAGCACAGGAATGAAGTTGTTTTCCAGAATTCTCCTGTCCAGCAAGGGTCCCAGGAAGTCTGTGCCAATTTTGAAATTTATCACCCTACCTCTACTCCAAAAACTACCAGACTATGGCAACGTTTTCTATTTGACACTTGGATGATCTTTTCCTATTTTACGGATGGTAAGACCAAGGCACAGAAAATTCCGAAACCAGATGGAACACGGTGTTTTGAACTCAGACAAAGCTTGGTCAAGTATTCCAACTCAGTCATTAACTAAGCGGGTAACTCTGAGTGACGTGTTTAAATTTTGGAATCTACTTCCTCTCCTGGAAAACTGGGAAGACATGTAATTTGCAGAATTTCTGTGAAATTTAAATGAGAGGCAAAATTGCAAACTGGTTAAGAGCTCCCTGTGCCTCAGTTTACTCCTCTCTAAAGTAGAGATTCTGGTGGGACCTATCTCCTAGTGTTGTGAGATTTAAATGGTGTGATTCTTGGAAGGTTCTCAAAACATTGCCTAGCACGTAATGAGAGCTGAGTAAATATTTGCTGTTATTTGGGAACTGTACACGCAAATACACACACGTGTGCTTGCACACACACATGCACACTCCTAGATGCCTCTCCCCTTTGCTCTCATGCTACAGCTGGACTGGTTATCTCTGACGTTATTTCTCACACTATTTTTAATTACTTGTCCACCTTCCCACCAGCTCCTAGGCTTTCTGAAGGTGGGTTTTTTTTTTTCCTGTCTTTTCTCTCTCTTCTTACCCAAAATTAGTTGAACGAATGGGTCAGCAGGACTCCCATGGACGCAGGAGGAGACATGCCAGTTTTAACCCATCTACCTAGGTGATGAGACCCTAGAACAACCATTGAGTTCCCCACCTGAACTTGACGGCAGACTCCGACTAATGCCCTGAGCGCTCACTCCAGACCCCAGTCTACTCATTCCCATTTCCTACTTGCCAATTCCTCTCACCTGCTGGGCTCCGTGTCAAAATCTGGATCCTGCAAATGCCCTCAGAGGATCTGACAAGGCTGCCCGATGCCTCCACCCATGCTCAACCTCGTTGCTTCAGAGAATCCTGCTTTGCCTTTCCTCTGGCTTCAGCACTTCTCCTCCTCCCTCCTGTGTTTACCTGCTTTCCTTCCTGCTTCCGTTTTCCACCATTTTCCTCTCTCTCCTCCCCGAGGCTTTGGGCCGGCGCTCAGCTCCCTTGGCCATGACCTCCAGAGAAGTCATGGACTATTCACCAGGAACCATGTATGATAGCTTGGGTCCGCATTCATTGAACATCCAGGCAGAATGGTGGTGGGCAAAGGGGAGCCACCCGGCGAAACCTTGACCTTTGGCCTGGAACGAGGGCAAGATACAACAGCGTGGAGGCCTGTGTAAGGTTCTGTCCTGAGACCCGCAGAGACTGTCGCTTGAGATTACCATGAGAGGGGGGACTCTATGAATGGCCACCGAAACCACTGATTATGATGATAAACTGGAAGAAGCAACTGTTTGTATTGTAAATAAGCAAATGTGCGTGGTTCAGTGGACAGTACACGGAGGAGAGGGCTTGCAGGTGGAAGAGAAACAGGAAGATGAAGGGTTTGGAGTAAGTGAGTCAGTGACAAGTAGAAATGAAAAGGACAGAGGGTCCTAAGGAAGGTAGGAAGTGAGCCTGGGGAAGAAGGGAAGTCTGATTTGTCACCTCAGGGAGCATCAAGTTGTGGTGAGAGACTAGATCTTTAAGGCAGGCCCAGGGGAGAGGAATCCTCCGTTCCACCCCAACAAGGGCTTTCGAGAACTCCATACTCACTAGTGTATATGGGGGCTGTTGGGGAAGGTGGGGTTCTTGGGTGCGAGCAGGCTGAGCTGGGGATCACCTTGGAAGAGTCGCCAGGCCCAGGAGGGGGTCTGGATACCATCGCCGTTCCTCAGGTCTCCATGGCCCAGTGTAGCTCAGGAATTTTGGGGGTCTTGCTTCTGCATCTCAGACTGGCCTGTGGACCAGAAGACCTCTGATGACGCTGTAGTCCACAAGAAGGAGATTGCTCTCCAGAGAGCAGAGCAGAAAGGTGGTGGGCCGGGTGGAAATCCTTCTGATGGGAGGCTAGCAGCCTCTGGACGGGTCTGGATCTGCCAAGGCAGGAGTCTGTGTAAGTTCCCCTTATCTTTCTGCCTTCCAGTAGCTTCCAGGCCAGCAGAGGAGGAGACTCTCTCTGAACAATCCCAATGGCCTCCTTTCTTCCACATCCCAACTCTTCATATTAACCATCTAGCTTTCCCTGGGGCCTCTCACTGTGGAGGTGAGAAAAACCAGGCATCAGTAGGTCAGTTGTGGAGATAGAATAATGGAAGAGAAGCAGGACGGGAACACGAGCCCTTGAGCCCAAGCCCCCAGTCCAGTGCCACATGTCTACTACCAGGAGGGCGGGGATGCCTGGCTGTGTAGCCCCGAGCGAGCCTCTTCTCCATGGGTCCTGGTTTGCCACCCTGCAGCTCCCCCTGCTTGTGCTTTCTCTGACAAATAAATACAATCTTTAAAAAATAAATAAACCCTGCCGCGGTTCATCTTGTGTCCTCATGGCCTGCCCAGTTCTGACCTTTTAGGACCCTAGGTAAAGGGACCCCCTGCTTTCCACCAGGGTTCTTAACCCCCAGTGGGAAGGATGGGCACATTCCCAGAGCTGTCACTCCCCCGGAGTACTCAAGTGAGTCTCCTTCCACCTCGGCTCTGGTCCCCGCCCAGCCCCTACACATATCCTGGGGAGAAGTGTTAAGGAGAAGGACTACTGAAGAAAACCATAGGGGCACCTGGGGGGCTCAGCTGTTGGGCATCTGCCTTCTGCTCTGGCCATGATCCCGGATCCTGGGATTGAGACCCTTGTTGGGCTCCCTGCTCAGCAGGAAGCCTGTTCTCCCTCTCCGACTCCCCCTGCTTGTGTTCCCTCTCTCACTCTCTGTCCAATAGAGAGAGCCATAGATTTGGAACCAGATTTGGAACCAGAAGGAAATTTGAAAACTCTCTATCACACCTTATTTACTGTAATTATTTTTTTTAACATTTATTTAGCAGGGAGAGAGAGAAAACAAGCAGATGAAGCAGCAGGCAGAGAGAGAGGGAGAATCGGGCTCCCATGGAGAACCCTGGGATCATGACCTGAGCCGAAGGCAGATACTTAACCGACTGAGCCACCCAGGTGACCCTGTAATTGTTTTTAATTGAGAATAAATAACAGCATAACAAATGAGCATAACAAAACAATTGCCAGTTTTAAAGCATACAGTTCAGTGGCATTTTGTTCGTTCACGATTTCATGTAATCACTTCTGTCTAGTTTGAAAATATTTCCCCCACCCTAAAAGAAAACCCTGTACTCACTGAGCAGTCAGTCCCCACTTGGTCTCCCCCAGCACCTGGCAACCACCAATCCACCTACTGTCTCTGTGGCTTCGCCTTTTCTAGATGTCTCATAGAAATAAAATCAGTGTCATTTAAAGAAAAAAATATTTTATTTGAGAGAGTGAGAGAGAGCAGGAGCGAGCAGGGTGGGGAGGGGTGGGGAGGGACAGAGGCAGAAGGAGAAACAGGCTCCCCGCTGAGCAGGGAGCCCAAAGCGGGGCTTGATCCAAGGATCCTGGGATCATGACCTGAGCTGAAGGCAGATGCTTAGCCAAAGGAGCCACCCAGGCACCCCTCAACACCATATTTTCAAGGTTCATCCATATCGTAGCACGTGTCAGTCCTTCCTGCCTCTTTGTGACTGAATAATACCCGCCCCCCACTGTCTGTAGTCTATGAATACCAACTGGCCGATGGCTTCATTTATGGAGCCCCTACGCTGAGCCAGACACTTCCCGGGTACTTCACTTACATTATTTTCTTTATTCCACCCATTTCTACCCTAGTGGCTCCCACCGTGCTGATGAGGAAGCTGAAAGGCAGAGAGAACCGAAGCCCTTCCCAAAGGTCGTATAGCTGGTTAGTGGCCAAACCAGGGCTAGAACCCCTGGTGGGGTTTCAGCTCCCAGGTACCTAGGGGGCTGGAGAAAAGTGGGTAAGAGGGCAGTGGCCAGAAGCCCAGGAGAAGCCACAGTGAAGAAGGTCACCAACTCCGGGTAGGACAGGAGCACACGGAGGCCTGCATCACACGAATTCTTCCCTTCCAGCCACCTCCCTGCTGCCCCTTCTCCTGGGCCACCCACACGCAATCTTCACCCCAGCTCAGGGGGCAGCCCCTTTCTGACCAACAGGATTTGCCTGCCTGCACTTCAGGCCCCTTATCTCTGACCTCCCACAACCAAAGCTGGGGCAGCTGGGGTCACCTGCCACGCAGGCCCAAGGCCCTTACATCATGCTCTGAGGTGACCACCATTTTACCTTGAATCTCTACTTTGCTCTACTCCTATCCCTCCGCAGAGCGCTGGCCAGCCGTCCTCAGCCCTGACTTTTCCATCCTCTAGCACCAGCCTTGGCCTGACCTCTGCTCCCAGACCCCGTGTGGGAACCACAACCCGGCAGAGCTGCTTCTGGTCTTTGTTCAGACATCCTATGGTCTAGGGAAGTGGGGAATCGAGGTTATTTTGCCTCAGAAGCTTCCTGTACCCCTGAACAATCCCAGTTATGTTGCAAATGGGTTATGGGAGTCAAGGTAAGTTCTTAGCCACATTGCTTACTATGCCTCGTTCCCCACCCCAACAAGCGTGCATGCACACACACACATACACACACACTTCTCTCTCCCCACTCCTCATTCTGTCCCTAAAAACTTGATCTCCCTCTCCTGTCCCTGCTCTACCTGACTCAATCCTCCCTTTCGCTATGAGAGAGTCCTCCAAGGAAGACAGAGACTAATTTAGGGTTTCAGTAGAGTTTCCAGGAGCCTGGGGGACAGAGGTGGCTTGTAGTTGGAGGGACGGTGGTGAGGCTCTATGCCAGTCCTCCAGCCACCCCAAAGGCTTCTTGCTGAAGGTACGATGGCAGAGAGCACTGTTGCCCTGCACGGTCCTCGCCCAGCTGGAGGCTCTTTAGATCTGTCCGGGCCTTCTCTTCATCTTCCTTGCTTCTTTCCTGGTTTTATCAGGTGGTGCCTTGGAGAGATGACAGAGGGGCAAGGCAATCCGGTTCTCTATCAGGGTTTGATACTTCTTCACAAGTTCCTGGCTCAGGGGCGCACTGGGCAGCAAGGCCAGTTTTAGCGCTTTTTCCTGGTAATGAGGCAGAGGGTTCGGGCAGGGCCAGCCCCTGGCAAGATCACTGGGAAGTGGGTTGGGCAGGAGCTGGAGGCCTCGGGGTTCAAACCTTCCACCAGCTGACATGTGCCGGTACCTGTCGGGGGGAAAGGGGTGTGCAGAGAACAGAGAGGTCAAAGAAGAGGGGCAGGCGTTGGTGGGAGGAGTAAGAAGGGAAACACGATGCTCTTCTGATAGCTTAATAAAAGCTTATGTTCACAATGCTACAAAGGTAAGCCCTCCCAATTTATAATTCTTCGTGATCTTCTCAAAAGAAAATTTTTTGAAAAGCCTTCGTATTAAACACCAAACTGTGCTTTAAAGTTCTATAGACGTGGGGCGCCTGGGTGGCTCAGTGGGTTAAGCCTCTGCCTTCGGCCCAGGTCATGATCCCAGGGTCCTGGGATCAAGCCCCGCATTGGGCTCTCTGCTCAGCAGGGAGCCTGCCTCCACCTCTCTCTCTCTGCCTGCCTCTCTGCCTAATTGTGATCTCTGTCTGTCAAATAAATGAATAAAAATCTTTGAAAAAAAAAAAGTTCTATAGACTTGGGGCACCTGGCTGGCTGTCAGTAGAGCATCCCACTCTTGATCTCGGGGTTGCGAATTCAAGCCTCATGTTTGGGTGTAGAGATGACTTTAAAAAAATTCTGTAGGCTTTTTAAAAGATCAGAATTATTTCAAATTATAATGATGAAATGCCAACCAAGCAAGGTCCCAAACTATTATTTTTCAAAATAAGAAAGGATCATCACTGGGATCCTGCTGTTTTATTTTATTTTATTTTTTTAGAGAGAGAGTGAGAGTGAGTGCAAGCGAGGGGAGGGCCACAGAGAGAGGGAGAGGATCCCAAGCAGACTCCGCGCTCAGTGTGAAGCCCAGGGTGGGGCCGGATCTCACAAGCCCGAGATCATGACCTGAGTGAAGACCAAGAGGCAGACATTACTGATTGAACCATCCAGGGGCCCCAAGTAGGGGGAACTTGTATATTCTGATAGTGGTAAAGGCTGACCAACTGTCGTCATTCACGTCCGTGCCGTAAGAAAATAACGTGTTTATGCCCTGCAAGCGTATTTGTCATGCACATCTTGGGACTGAGGTATAAAGCCATGTTTAGCTAACATTTTTCTGTTACTCTAACATAAGCTAGGGAGTGAGCTGGTGGGAGGGAATCCCCTCTGTCTCTCTTTCTTATTGGATATTGGTCTATGCCAGAGACGTGCACACCGTGTGAGTGTTGGGCATTAGGATGGTGAAATTATGTTGTTTAGGTGGTCAATCTCCTATTCCTCTTCTTCTTTTAAATTTATTTTTCAGAGCGGGAGAGAGAGAGAGCATAAAGCAGGGAGAGCGGCAGGTAGAGACGGAGAAGCAGACTCCCCACTGAGCCTAAGGGTCTGCCTTAGGCTCAGGTCATGATCTCAGGGTCTTGGAATTGAGTCCTGCACCAGGCTCCCTGTTTAGCGGGGAGCTTGCTGCTCTCCTCATGCTGCTCCCACTAGTGCTCTCTCTGTCTCTCTTTCTCAAATAAATAAAATCTTTAAAAATAAAATAAAATAAACAACAACGGTTGAATGGTGGCAAATTTCCTGTGCTTCAACATACTTTGCAGCTCATCCAACAGATGCTTGCTGTCTTTGGTTTACAGCAGACATACTCAGGCCTGGCTGCACATTAGACTTACTCTAGGGAGCTTTTTAAAAATCCCTGTGCTCAGGCTGCCCCTCCACCCAGGCCAACTAAGTTAGGATCTCACGGGTAGGGTTCTAAGCACAACAATTCTTTTTAAGAGGCCCAGATGATTGTAATGTGCTATCAGAATTGAGAACGACTGGGTTTATGTATCAGTGTTCTATTTCTCAGCAATGTCATGGGCGTCTTAAAGCTTAGACCTGTCTGAAGTCTTTTCTGGGTCTCTCACACTCAAAATGTGCCCTCTTGCTGATCTAGAGACTTTTTTTTTTTTTTAAGTTTTATATGAGAGAGAGTAAGAGAGAGAGCAAGCATGAACAGGGAGAGGGGTAGGGAGAGAGGAAGAGAGAATCCACAACCAGATGCCATGCTGAGCACAGAGCCTGACATGCGGCTGGACACGGGGCTTGGCCCCAGGACCCTGAGATCACGACAGAGCTGAAACCCAGAATTGGCCCCTTAACTGACCCAGCCAGCCAGGCACCCCGCATGTAGTGACATTTTATTTTTTAAAAATATTTTATTTATTTATTTGTCAGAGAGAGAGAGAGCACAAGCAGGCAAAATGGCAGGCAGAGGCAGAAAGAGAAGCAAGCTTCCCCCTGAGCAAGGAGCCCGATGTGGGACTCGATCCTAGGACCCTGGGATCATGACCTGAACTGAACGCAGCAGCTTAGCCAACTGAGCCACCCAGGCATCCCTCTAGTGACATTTTAAAATGTATTTTAGCCCCTTAAAAGGAACCACTCAAAAGGAACAACAGGACGAGATGGGCCCTTGCTCTCACCATTCCGGCTTGTTTCCACCTGGTGAACTTGTACACATTCTTCAAGTTTCAGCTCAAGAACCATGTCCTCCGTGAACAGCAAAACCTTGTCTGGGTCTCCTTCCTTCCTGGCTCCAGGGACTGGGCCTCCAGCAGCAAACAGAGGGAAACAAGGATCCTCCTCTTACGAGGATGACGGACTAATGACACGACTTACTGAGCCCCCTCTCTATGCCAGACACCATGCCTTTGCATCTTCTAACAACCCTGCAAGGTACCAGGTACATCTCCAGTACATATTGGGGAAAGTGAGGCACAGAGAAAGTCAAGGTGGTGTGGCAAGTTTGTGATGGAGCTGGGTAGATTGCTACTTAGATCTGGGTGGCTTCTAAGTCCTCACACACACTCACTGACTGCCCGGCATTGCACTGAGCTCTCTTTGTGGATAACTGTGTTTCTCTTATGCCGTCTTTATGGAACGTTATATCACATCAGAAGTAGCGGTGAACATGTCCCATTCCCCAGTCGGGCAAGAGCGCAAGTGGTTGGGAATGCAGCTCTGGCTCTGAGCTGTCTAGGTTTGAATCCCAGGTCCCCCACTTTACTGGCCGTATGAACTTGGGTGAGATAAGTGACTTCCCTGTTTCAGATGCCCAATCTGTAAAATGGGGTTGTTAGTAATAGCTTCGATTCGGGGTTGTGGGAGGTTATAAATAGTATAGCTCAACTGATTACAACATCTGGCACTGTCATTTCACTGAAATTTATTTTTATTGTTAGTTTTGGGGGGAGTGATCCAAGTCTCAGCACCTTTGTATGCCCTAGTGTTAGTTAGCACATACTAGCAATCAACGGTCCGTCCCGCAAGGGCTGCGGACAGAAGCCAAAATGGTTGACATTTTTTGAAAGGATTAAAAATCTCCACAGACTCCCCTCCAACCCCTCACTGCTTCTGTTAATGCCCTTGGGGTTGGAATTTGAGATACTCTATCCTTATTCCCTGCCCCCTTTCCTGCCTTATCCCCTTGGGGACTCTGTACAGGAGATAATCGTGCTATGAGTTCCCAGTTCCCACGGTGGGCAGCGGGGGAGAGCTACCGGGCACTCCATTAACCCCTTCCGCACTCCTGTCTCCGCTCAGACCAGTCAACCCTCCATGCCCTTCTTTGTATATTTCTGAGGGCTTCCTGCCCGTCCGGCCTTCTCCTGGTACCTGCACAAAGCCTTTCTGCGGGGACGCTCCAGCCCACAGCGACCCCTCCCTCCTCTGCATTTCTGTAATAACATCTTGTTTTTTGTGTAGTGCTTTCTTAGCTCCGTTAACCCATTTTATCTTCTCCCATCGAGGCAGATGTGGTGTTTATGGCCCTCATTTTATCAGTGATAGAATTGGGTCCAGAAAAACTAAACACATTGCCAAGTCTGGACTTCAGTCCAAGACTCTGACTCCAGCTCTCAGCTCTTTCCACTAGTAACTGATATTCTTACAACGCTCGCTGTCTCTGTCACACTTTGGACACGTGGCGTGCGTGGGCTTGTGTGGTCAGCTGATTTTCCAAGCCTGTGGGTAGGTATCTGCCTTTCCTAAGCTCCCTGGAGGGAAGGACTGGATGACATTTGTCTGTACACCCAGGGCCTCGCAGGTGTTAAGCACCTAAGTGTACTCGGTGCATTCTAGTGAAATGGCTAAGCGACCTCCCCTAGCTGTCCTTCCCTTGCCTCCACAACTTCCAGCTACATTCAGAATGGATGACCAAAGGCGGGAGGGCTAGAGTACTGAGGTAGACATCAGAGACAGGGACCAGAGAGAGAGAGGGTCACCTGAACATGAGTAGATTGGGTGAGGCCACTCTCACTGCCACCCCCCCCCCCCGGCCCAGGAAGGGGATCCTCTTACTTCTTGAAGTTCTTTGGGGGCAGGATGTTGCCCTTGGTGTCCAGTGGGGGTGCCCTGACTTCACTCCTCAGCTTGAGTTTCTCCAGCTCTCTCAATTCCTGTACCGTCCTGACAATCACCTGGTTCTTCCTGTTCTCATCCATGAAGATAGGAGTACAGTGGATGAAGGTCAGGAAGCTGTTCTGGCCCATCCAGGTGGGTGGGGGGATGGGGGGCTCTGCTGGGGGGCAGCCGTGGGCCCTGGAGTCCGTCAGCCAGCGCCACACATTGCTATCATAGGGCCTGTCGGGCCTGGTGGGAAAGGTGGCAGGCAAACGGCCCACATCAAGCCACGTGTGAAAGCCCCACGTGTGCTGTGGGGCGTCCTTCCAGGGGTAGATGAGTCGGCGACGCACCTCAGACTTGATTTCTGTGCAGGGCGGCGGCCTCAGCGCCAGCCGGTGTTGGGCCTGCTGGGTGAAGCCAGGACACTCCCAGGACTTGTTGGGGATGAGGAACTCACGTTGAGCCCACGTTTGGGGGGGCAGGAGGGGCTCGCTGGCATGGGCCATCTAGGGAGAGACAAAAGGGAGCCTGGGGGACTACTCTGCTTCTCTCTCCCAGGAGCGGCCGCAGAGACAACAAGAGGCCGACCTCCTCAGGCCCCGGATTCTCATCAGGAGCCTGGTGGTCTGGCCAAAAACTGTCTCCATTCCTGCCCTGCCTCAGAAGTTCTGTCTGCTCTGTAGGAGTCCCCTGGGTTTCTCATCTTCTGCTCTCCCTCCCACCCTCTCTCCTCAGCTTCTGTCTTCCTGCCCTTCACTATTTACCTTACCCGTCCTCTCCACTCTGGCTGCCCATCTCCCCCACCTCCCCAGCTCCTGCCGGGGACTTGTGCTCCTAACAGGATACACCAGGCCTGAGGAAACTGTGAGGGGAAAAGCCCCTTACCAAGCAATGCGGAGAAGGGAAATCTTTCTCCAGAGAATGCAGCCCAGAGGCTCCTCTCTCCTGGACTCGTCCTGTTACTTGTCTGTTGTGGGTGCATTTCCCTCACTTCTCATCCAGACACAGGCAAGTATGGAAAACATCTAGAAGGCTGGTTCCTTCCCTTTCCTGTGTCCCACCTCCCGTGAAATGAACACAGTAGCAGGTGTGTCCTGACACTGTGCTAAACACATCCACAACTCAATTAACCCTCATGATCCTAGAGCAAGTGTCGTTAACTGTCCCATTTCAAGGAGGCAAGAAGGAAGACACAATGTGGGTAAGTAACTCACCCAAGGTTGCCAGGTCGGTGAGTGGCAGAGCTGGGACTTGAGCCATCGGCCTGCACTACTCAAAATGCCTCTCCCTCCTTTCCACCCTAGGACTTTATTGATTCCCAAAACTCACCGGTCTCTCGGGCCCACTCCGCTGTCATTTCTCCATGACCACCCCAGGAGGTGGGGCTGGGAGATGTGATAACCAGGCATCTCCTTTTCTCTGGGCTGAGCTCTGTGTTCACAATACCATAGGGCTAAGAGAAGAAGACGGTAGGAGAGCTCTGGGCCAGGTCTACTGACCAAAAGAAAGTATGGCCCACCCCAGGGGGACAGCCCTTAGCCAAGCAGGGTGTAAACAGAGAGGCTGTGGAGATGGGGCCCCACCTCCTACCTGCAAGAAAGGTTTTTGGACATGGGGTGGATCTTTCTGCCCTCTGGGTTGTCTTTGTGGGCTACTGGCCATTCCTCTTGTGGGGCCGATTGCCAGGAGGGGCCGCTTTTTAAGGAAGACTTTTCCCAGCAGCATTGTTTGCTATTGGGGTTGCTATGGTGATGCTTCCTAGGTGATGACACAGGAGGAGGACTTACCCCTCCACATCCCCTCCACCCCCGTGGGAGGGACTCATCAGTCCCTTGGGCCCTGGCTGCTCTCAGGTGAGACAGGCAGGGGGATAGGACTCCTCCATTTTTAGCAAAAGATGGTGACCAGAGGAGCTTCTGGGGAGGGACGTGTCTAGGAGGGCAGGAAGAGAAAAGCAGGGCAGGCTGGCCTCCACGCCCTGGATCGGGGTAGACGTGGTCCTGAGCCACCTATATCTCTGCCCATTCTTCCGGGAGGGGAGGGCCCTGCCCCTCTATAGGCCTTTCCTTACAGAGAACGCTAAAGGGCCAAGTTAACCATCCATCAGGTTCAGAGGTGCTGAAGAGGCTGGCCATACAGGACCAGCCTGGGAAATCTGCCAGGTTCTGTGCTAGGAAGGATGTGTGCCTGGGCAGGCAGTGCCCTGTGTGGGGCAGGCAGTGCTCTCCTTCGCGCACTTCTTGCTGGCTGTGGGCCTTACCTCTTCCCTGTCACCACCATCTCCATTGTCTCCCACAGTCTCCTCCAACCCCTCCCTATGCTTCAGGGACCAGACACCGACACACCACAGAAACCACACTTCCACTCTGGATTTTATTGACAGTCATGGTAGTGTTCTTGAGCTGGCTCACATGCATGAGGTCAGCTGGGGCCTAGGGTGGCTCGTAGCAAAGCCGAGGTGTGAGCTAAGGAAGCTAGGCAGGGCAGGGCCCTTTCAGTCTTCTCAAGCCTTGGGCCAAGTTCTTGGCGATGGCTAGTCTCTCTGGCATGATTAGGGACATTATCAGAGAAACGTCTCATGGGAGCACGTCTGGGCACCCATTCTTTGCTTCAGATGCATCCACTCCCCCACCCCCAATTCAACTCCTGACCCATGACAAGAGACCTTTTTATTGGGATTTCTTCTTGCAGGAAAGCGGACTTGGAAACATGGGAAGGCGGGAGGGATGGGCAATAAGAGACCCGAGGAAGCAGATCTGCTTGTCTGGGTGCCTACAGTAAAGGGTCCTTGAGGCAGGTCTCCTGGGCCTGGGAGAAACCGTGCACGGCATGTCCTCCCTTCTCTAGGAATTAAAAGCAAGGAACAGAAGCAAATTGAAATCCCTTGTCATCCCACCCACCTTCTGGCAGTCTCTAGATAATGATCTAAGGAAATAAGCTTACATTTATAATTAGAGGATAATTTGGAGAATATATACTATTTACAAGGGCCACGCTGCAAGGAGCAGGGAAGGTGGGAGACTGTTGGGCTCAGGTGTAAACAGTCTGGGGGGTTTCCTAATCTTTTTTTCACCCTTGTTTTTGCTCTTCCCACCCTTCAGCTCCTAGCAGGGAGAGTGAGGAACTGGATTCTCTGAGGGAGCATTGGTGGCACAGTGACCAGTCACCAGGACCTCGCTGCTTGCAGAGGGCTCAGTAGTGGCCATGGTGTGACCAGGTGAAGTGGAACTAGAGGAGTGGATGGTCCCTGCCTGTTATCCTCACTCCACATGAGGCTTGGATGGCCCAGCCACACGAGCTCCTGGAAGTGTGGACAGCTTGGGCAGCAAGGGTAAGGCCAGGCCTCTACCGCAGCTCAGGAATGAACTGAGCCCAGTTGATGCTGTCAGGGCCCAGAGGATCTTCCTCCAGGCCAGGAAAGCTGATGTCCAGCAGGATCTTGCTGAGGCTGTCATTCATTGTGTCCAGAACCAGGCCTTCTGTCAGAGAACGGTTGGCTACAAGGCTGGTCACCTCTGGCCCAGGGGAGTCTGGCTTGGGGACTTCCATATCTGAGGGGGAAGAGGGGCTGAAGGGGTCAGAAGTGAGGTCAAAGGGCTCCGAATTGAGGAGCTCTCGGGGTGAGTCAAAGAGGGGGATACTTTTCAGCGGGGTGGTACTAAAATCCGTCAGCCCCAGGGAATCGGGCAGGGGGCAAAAGGCAGCCTGGGTGGCTTGTACTGGGCTGAAATCTAGCCCCCCTACTTTGGCTGGGGGTGTGAGCCTCCAGGATTCAGGGGTCACGGGAAGGACAGATTTGCTCGGGGTGGAGGAGATGGGCAGCATCTCCTTAATGGGTGTCTTAAAAGGTCCTCCCTCCTCCTGGGAGTAGCCAAGCTGGGAGGCAGGCCCAGAGGACTCTGCAGGCAAAGGGAGATCTGTGGCTCGCTGGGAAGCCCCAGGGCCCTCGAAGAACAGCTCGGGCTCATCCAGACAAGGAGGCAGAAGGTGCTGTTTCCTTCGAGACCGGCTCATCTCCCTCCCCTCCCTTCGTTTAATCACGAGCATTTCCGAGACACACCGGGCTGGGGACTTGAGCCCGCCGTAGGACTTCTTGGGCCTTGGAGTGGGAGAGTGGGACGAACCCTCCCAGGAGTGAGACGATTCCTCTTTGACAGACGGGTATGGTGAGGGCCACTCCTCCAAGGGTGGGCTCTCTACTTTGATGGGTCTCCCCAAGGGCAGCATTTCCTCCCCAGGCTGGGGTTCTTCCTCCTTGATGGACTGAATTGGAAGCAGAGGAGATAGCCCTTCTCCAAGCAGGAGCTTGTCCTCTTGCACAGGCCCTGTGGTGGGCAGAGGGGCCACCCCTTCCTCGGCTAGCAGCACCTGAAAGGAAAGCAGGGGTGTGGTGAGAGGGAGCTCTCCAGGCCTTGACACTCACCCCAGTCACCAGGTGGGACACAAGATCATGACTAAAATAAGCCACATGTTGGTACTGGTCCTCTTTTTTGTCTTTTTAAAGTCTTACAAATTATGAAATCTGAGAATATATGATGAAGGGCATAGTTCAATTCTGGGGGTCAAAGGTAGAATGTTGTTTAAATATGGTGTTGGTACAATTAGTACACAGCTGAGAGACCATAAAATTGGATGCCTGTTGCATACCATATACAAAGACTTCAACAGAAAAATTAAAACCATACGAATCCTGAAAGAGAATCTAGGAGACTACATGTACAATCTGAGGGTGGGGGGCGAACTTCTTAAGCAAGACTGGAAACCCAGAAGCTGTAAAAGAGAAGAGAGACATAGTTGACTATATAAAAACTTAAAATCTTTTACTGTGGCAAGAGATTCCATAAACCAAGAGATAAACAACGAAAGTTAAAAAAAACAAAAAAAACAAAAAAACAAAAAAAAAACAACTTCAGCACCAAGGACAGAAGTTAATATTTTAATAACAAAGAACTTTCACACATTATTAACAAAATCCCCTAGAAAGATGGGCCATGCCTCAACATAACAATCTCGTGGTGAACCATTCTAAGTGACCCAACATAATGAGAAGGTACTGGCACTTACTGATAAGCAAAGGAGATATCATTTACACATAGCAAATGGGCAAATATGTAAAAGACCATTAATACCAATTGCCGGCAAATATACGGATCTTGTCACATATTGCTGGTAGAAATGTAAATTGTATATTTTTTTGGAAACTGTATCTAGTAAGATTTAATAAACTGGAAAACACCTTTCCCCTGGGCAATCTCTTGGTTTTCTAGTCCACAGAAATAAAAGCACTTGTAAGAAAGGTACCTGCAAAGACATTTATTGCTGTGTTGTTCATAGGGCAAAAAAGCCAGAAACAAAATGCACCCATAAAAGTGGAATGCTGGAACATTTATGGCCTAGGCACACGGTGGATTATTATGTCACCATTAAGAATCAATGAATTAGAGCCAATGTCAAGTAACTTGGAAGACTCTCCCTGTGGCAGGAAAGTGTAGCGTGATCCCATTTTGAATGTTCTGGGTGTCGTATGTGCATATATAAAGTCATTATGGCTGTGTGTGTACCTATAGTACGTGAAGAGCAAGGACATATGACAAAAGCAAGCACACTATGCAGTCAGCAGCGGGTATCACAGGCAGCAGGGGGATATGAGTGAAGGTCGGGGAGGGGAGGCAGAAAGAAGAAAAGGGGAAAAAAAAGACTGTAAATAAAACAAAAACAGTATATGGGCTATAGTCACATGGATACATTTAGGTAAAATTACATATGGTGGTATGTATAATTTTATGTATATTTAAAAAATATTTTTTCAATTAAAAAAAAATAAAGCAAACCCAAGTCTCTCTAAACTCCAGAGCCCATGCTCTTTCCATCTCAGTGAAGGAGGCAAGGGGCCCTTTTCTCTGCTTTGTTATCAGTCGGCTCTCGCTCACAAACCCTTCTCTCCAGAGTCCAGACTTGGTAGCTCATCACGAGATGGTCTTCACTTAACCCTCCTCACTTTCTCCCCAAAATAGGTCACTGATGCTCAACCAAGGGGTGCTAACCCCACCCTCTCATCCTCTAGGGGACACGTGACAATGTCTGGACATGTTTTAATTGTCATACTAGGGGAGGCTCCTGGCATGTAGTGGGAAGAGACAAGGGATACTGCTAAAAGATCCCTCAGTGGGTAGGACCTTACCTGTCCATCCCCAACAAAGAATTATCTAGCCCTGAATGTCAACAGTATGGAGACTGAGAACCTCCAGAGCTAGACTGACCCAATCGCTCTACCGTTACTATGTATAAACTGGCATCTCCTGCCTCCACGGCACTGCCCATCAGAATGCTGTTGCTACACCTGTTTGCTTACCCAAAGGTAGTTCTAATAAACTCATCAGGTGTCCATGGGCTTCTGACATCGCTTACACCGTAATCCAAGTTCTTCTTTAGCTCTTACAATGCTCTTGAATTCTCCTTTGTCATACAAAGGGAAACACCTTGTCTACCCAACTAGATTTATAAACTTCTCTGGGAACACTTAGCGGAGTGCTTGCAAACTATAGGTTCAACACTTTTAATGGACTGGAGTGTCTCCTCGGAGCAAAACGGAAACCACTCACCTTGGGGGCGATACGGACTCGCTTGCTGTGGCGGGCAAGCTCTGAGCTCATGAGGGAAGCTGCCAGGGGCAGTGGCACCTTGACCGAGGGCTGCAGCACCAGTGATTGGTTCACTGGGAACTGGATGGGTACCAGGTACGAGCTGACCCGTGGGAGCAGTGGCTTCATCTTCCGCCCTAGGAGGACACGGGAAAGATCAGGAGCAGGGGTCCAGGAATACAGCCCTTCTCAATCCCAGGAGCTCGCTCTCCTTCTCTGGGCTCAGCGCCCTTCGAGCTTGGCCACAGACTCCCGCAGCCTGGTTGTCTTTAAAATACGCCCCCAGAGCAAGGACTAGTCTGATGCCCACTGTCCCATACTAACGTGCGCCCAGTGGGAGTTCAGTTTTGATGGTCACGTTCCGGCGGAGTTCAGGATTGGGTCGTTTCTGCTGCTGCTTGTGGCAGAGAGGGAGAGAAAGAAACCTGGGTTAATGAGGCAGGGGGAGAGGGCAGGAGAACCCGCCAGCTGCTCCGGTACGGTGCACTGAGCTAACCGACAGCCCAGAAAGTAAAGGCCGGTCTGGGGTGGATGCAAGTGAGCACTGTCTCCAGAGCCTGGTTAGTGGGAACAGGTGGATGGCACACAGACCTACCATGGCAGGACGGTCCTACCACCTCATCCATGTGTCCTCGCCACCCCCAGGGGATGCTAAAGCATGGAGCTCTACTAGTGGCAGAGAAAAGCCAGGTAGGAAAGGAAGAGGGAAAACTGCTGCTTGCCAGGCCTACACCATGCACTTGAGGTTGCCGTCTTGCACGAAGCCTGTGGCATGTCCTCTTGCCACACCGTGCTCTGCTCCATGACCTTCGTTGTGCCCATTGCGGGGGGTAGGAGAAGTGGGCACGAGCTGGGAGGAACGGGGGGATGAGGTGGCGGCCGTCAATTTCCTTACTCCCAGGAGCTCAGGGTGCTCTGTGTTTAGGGCTGGCAGTCACACAAGCCACACAGGCTCCCTTCCCCTGTCCACTAAAGCCATGCTGCGCGGTGAAAGGAAAACAAGGCCAAGCCCCGAGCCGGGAGGAGAAGAATCTTACTGATTCCAAGTGCTCAGGCGATTGTGGAGACCCTGGGTCCAGTGGCTGGTGGCGGTCAGGCATTGTGGGAGAGAAATGAGATGAAGTTACCACCAGCGTGGTCAGTCTGCCCAGGTTGGGAAAAACAGCTAGTCCTGTTGGATGCTGAGGGTCCCAGGGGACAATGTGCCAGCCCAGGGGAACAGGGATAGCTTGCAAGCTGCCTTGTGGGGACTCTGAAATCCCCAAACAATCACTTCTGAAAAGATGTTCTGGTAGCTGGTTTCTGGTCTCCAGGCTGAAGAAGGGCTCTTTCAATGCAAGGTTTCTAGACTTCCTCTGTAGGAATCACCTGAGAGGCTTGATAAAAATGCATATAGCCGGTCCCATCCCAGACCCACTGAGTCAGAGGCCCCACGATCAGGGCCTGATGCTCTATTTTAACAAGCAATCTGGGCAATTCTTACCCACAAAGCAGTTAAGGAAACACTGCCGGGGGAAGTCATCTATTTGGATCAGAGCAGCCCTCCCCGAGACCTGGTATAGCCTAAAAGTGTGTCATTTGGTGTATGTCAACCGTATTTAATTCGGCTAGTTTTATGTAGTTCATCTCCGGGCTGTCTGGCTTCTAAGTCTGCCCTGGCCAGGTAAGGGCATCACAAGGACAACCTGTTTCCTTTTGAGATGGATACTAGGACAACCAATTCTGGCCCTATTTAGAGGGAACCAGGATACTCACCTTAAACACCTGGTCCAACGTCAAGTAGCGATTGGCACTGGGGTGGATAGTCCAGAAGGAGACCTTGCCATTGGCAGACGTCTCCCGAACAAACATGTCGTGGAGAGAAAGGTTGTGGCGGATGGAGTTCTGCAAGGACAGAAAGACAACTACTAGTCAGCTACTTTAGCTTCAGAGTCGTTCCCTTTGATGTTCCCGAGGGGACATCAGCCTCAGGCCTCCCCCGCTGTAGCCAGCAGTGTCCTTGTCCTCACGGTCTTGCCTAGTGGAGCACTCTCCCTGCTGTTCCACACCGAGGAGCTGCCAACCCGGGCCATCAAGCCATCAATCCAATGGCTGGTGGTAAAAGAAAAGACCCAGATGGGTATCAGCAGCTAGGAAAGAGGACTGAGGCTGCAAAGCAATCAGTGGCAAGACAGGCGAGTGAAGAAACTAAGAAACCAGGAAATTTCATTGAGGTAAGAGTGTGAAGAGTTCTACCACGGAGGAAACAAAACAAAACAAAACAAAACAAAACAAAACAAAACAAAACCCTTGCTTGGAGCTGTGTGTCTGTCAGAAGCCCAATGCTGTGGCCCTGTCAGTTAGTATGAGCGACAGCGACTCCAAGGGACCTCAGTGTCCCCACAGGTACAATGAAGAGAATATCTCTGCCTCCTGGAGAGGACATGTGACATTAGAGGAGGTGAATCTTGGGTCATGGACAGCATTTTTTTTCATTAAGGTCTTTTCGTAAAGCTACTTAGTCACTCCAGCTGCCGTTCAAGTCACATCTTAGAAACATACACTTGTTTACAGTTCCAGCTTTCTCGGCATTGAACTGTTCCTCAGAGCACCGGACACAAGGCCGCACATCTGTGTAGACAAATTGCTGGGCCAGAGGGACCTCGGCGGTCGTCGCTACGGGTTATGTACCTTCCAGCCTGGCTTGGCAATGTGCTTGAAATAGGGGAAGTGGTCCTCGATCCAAGTATAGATGTCCTTCAAGGTCATGCGCTTCCTCTCGGTGCTATTGATGGCGAACTGTATCATGGCCATGTAAGAGTATGGCGGCCGCTCAGACACAGAGTCCTGCCAGGATGCGGACGCTCCTGGGGGCTCCTCGACCTGCGGGTTACGAGACGCCAAAGGCAAGGAGAAAAAGAAATGACATGGAAGAGTTCATAAGACCTCCCCGGGGCCCCCTCAAAGAACACCCCTAGAGAAACCTTTTAACTGACGGAATTCTGCTAGAAACCTACTCATCTGAGACAACTATTCCATAGAATAAAACTTTAGGATCAGGAAGTGTAGCGATGATCTAGTCTAGTCCCTGGACAATGTGGAGCCACTTCTGTGTCATTGTTCATTTTGTTGAATATGTTGTCCCATAATAAGTGGAGGTCCAGTCTGCTAGTGGAAACCTCTCAGGAAAGTTTGGGTGTACATCAGGATTTTTAAAAAAATATATTTATTTATTTATTTGATAGAGAAACAGTGAGAGAGGAAACACAAGCAGGGGGAGTGGGAGAGAAGCAGGCTTCCAACCGGGCAGGGAGCTCGACGCGGAGCTCGATCCCAGGACCCCAGGATCATGACCGAGTCAAAGGCAGACGCCTAACGACTAAGCCACCCAGGTGCCCGTACATCAGGATTCTTCAACCATTGATTTTATCCTAAAAATCACACTCATTTTTCAGACCTGAGAGTCAAGAGACCAACATCTTCATCTGTTTTCTACTACCGATGGGATGTGAATAAACCCACGTCTTTTTGGGGTTTGTATGAGATATTTTCAGGAATATAGGATGGACAAATGTCTGCAAAGCATACATTTGGCTAAGCCTTAGGCAAAGAGCTGATAGGTCACAGTTGAAAAAACTGAGCTCTGGGCTGCCTGGGCGGCCTGGTCAGTTGAGCCTCTGACACTTGGTTTCAGCTCAGGTCATGATCTCAGGGTCATGGGATCGAGTTCCGGGTTGGGCTTGGCCCTCAGCTTGGAGTTGGTTTGAGATTGTCTCTCTTCCTCTGCCCCACCCCCGCCCCTCCGCTCGCCCAATCTCTCACTCTCTCTGGAATAAATAGATGAATAAATCTTTAAAAAAAAAAATAGGGGTGTCTGGGTGGCTCAGTGGGTTAAGCCTCTGCCTTTGGCTCAGGTCATGATCTCAGGGTCCTAGGATCGAGCCCCACATCAGGCTCTCCACTCAGCAGGTAGCCTATTACCCACCGTCCCCCTCTGCCTGCCTCTATGCCTACTTGTGATTTCTCTCTCCGTCAAATAAATAAATAAATAAATCTTTTAAAAAAATAAAGAATTTAAAACCTGAGCTCTAACTTTAGAAAGTACACAAGTTTTAAGTTTTACTTATGCACACATTCATGTAAATTGTCACTTTTAAAGGCTGCGGAATGATGGATTTAAGGGTGTATGCAGCAATATAGTAAAAAACAACCCCAGGCCGCATAGTTGGGTCAAATTGAATCTGCTTGCCAGACTATTTAAAATTCATACCTAACAACTTTATTTGCTATTAATGTATCTTCTAATAAAACTTTTTTTTTTTTTTTTAAAGATTTTTATTTTTTTGACATAGACACAGTGAGGCAGGGAACACAAGCAGGGGGAGTGGAAGAGGGATAACAGGCTTCCTTTGGAGCAGGGAGCCCGATGCGGGGCTCGATCCCAGGACCCTGAGGTCATGACCTGAGCCGAAGGCAGACGCTTGACTTAGCCATCCAGGCGTTCCCTAATAGGACTATCTTGTTAAAAATCCTCTATTCCTGGGGCGCCTGGGTGGCTCAGTGGGTAAAAGCCACTGCTTTCGGCTCAGGTCGTGATCCCAGGGTCCTGGGATCTCTTCCTCTCTTTCTCTGCCTGCCTCTCTGCCTACTTGTGATCTCTGTCTGTCATATAAATAAATAAAAATCTTTAAAAAAAATACATTAAAAAAAAATCCTCTATTCCTTTCATACTGTTGGGCTGCCTCTTTAAAGCTCAATCTTTCCCAACTAAGGAAAGATTTCAACTTCATCATTTCCAGAGTATCTACCCAGTACCTGCTAAGGGCAGAGTACTAAACTTAGCGCTCATGGAATACACAGTGATCCAGGAACAGCCGCCCTCAAGGAAATGTCACAAATGGGGCCAAAAAGATGCCAGGCGCAAAGGTAGCTCAAATGTTATGCAGAATAGCGCTAAGCAAAGGGCTAATACCAGAGCTTGGAAATTCCGCTCCACAGGTCACTTGATCCATTTCCCTTTTTAGAAGGGCCCTGCCCTGTCCCCAACTTCCCTAGTGAGAAGTCACCTTTACCTGATTCTGTTCCAGGTGACGATTCTCCTTCTCCTCCATCTCTTGCTTGATGCTGCTGGAACCCAGCCCGTCAGAACTCATCTTTCCAAGCCACTGGATGTTGGTCAAGCTGCTGTCGAGAACGCAGCCTGCTGTCTCGCCGCCAGCTAGAGAGTAAACAACCCAAGATGCCACTTAGCTGCCTGATCCCAGTGCCTGGCAGGCCCATCAAAATTGGTGGGTAGGGAGCATCTCTCCAAGACCTCTACCCGTAGGGACCAGGAACACGTGCTGTATCTACTGTGGTCCTCAGGTACTCTGCCCCATTACAGATCTCAGGAGAAACTCCGGAGCCACACTGAGCCTGAGAGATCAGTCAAGGCAACTTTACCAAAGTTAGTATTTGTGCAAACAAAGTCACTTTTCCTCCTCATGCTTCCGTTTTCTCCTTTATTAAAATGGAGAAAGATCCTATTTCCTTATGGTCAACGGGAAAGAGAACAGCAAGAAGAAACAAATCCTTTCCTAATATAAGGAAAAATAAGAGAAATGCTAAATTATAATTTGGGCACTTTCGACGGTGCCCAAAGGATCTGGGTCAAGGATTTGAGATGAAGAAAGACAAGACTTTCCCCTGGTTCAGGCTAGGTGCCTGTCTGTTAAGTACCAATGTGACAGACTGCAGTCCTTTCTACCAGAGAGGAAAGGCTGGGCTCCTCACCCCTTTGCCTTGCAGACCACGTACCACAGCTCTCCCATCTCTGCCCGGGAAGGGCTCCAGGTGGTCTAGGAAGATTCACATCCCTAGCTGCAGGCTTTGGTCCCAGGGTCTCGGTGACCACTTCTGTCCTCTTGGGATCATTGCTGGTTTGGGCTTGAGGCTGGGGTCCTGGAGGGTGAGTGGGGGCTCCCCCACAGCTGATGAGGATGAATTTGTTGGGCCCACTGCTGCCACTCTCTTTTCCTTTGGCGGTCAATGCTGTGATGATGCTCTGGATATTGGCATTGTTCGGGACGGCCACCACTTGGGTGTTGGGCATGGTGGGGTGGTTGATGATCTTGATCCCAGCTGGAAACTTGCAGGAATTGGACTCTGCCGCCTCCTTGGAGGTCTGTGCTTGACCAGGCTCCTGTTGGGCAAGGGGCCTCTTAGGTTCCTCTCCTGATGTTTCACCTGGGGCATTTTGAACAGGAAGGGGCAGCCTCCGTCTTTTGAGAATCAGTGGCCGACGGGGGCTGGTTTTCATTATGAATCTGTGTTTTCACTCTCCATTGAGAATCACAAGCACGGGCCCTGGAAAGTGCAAGGAACAGCAGGATGTCAGAAATCTGTTAGGCTGAGAAGGAGGTACTGCTAGAGAGAGGCGTTCCTCTTTCCATGACCAAAAGCATGAGCCCACGGGCCCAGGTTAATGATCCCTGGGCCTCTGTAAAGACCTCAGACAATAAGGAGATGAGTTCTACGACAAAAGAAAGCTAAAACTGAAGCATTTCAAAAGGGGAAAGCAGGGTTGAACATAGGTCAAAATGACCAAAGGTCTTCCTGAAGCTTAAGAATGTTTGGCTACAGAAATGAATAGGACAGTTACAAAAATGTGGAAATTTCTATGATTGCTTATTATAGTACAGATCACTTTCAGTGACTCTAGGGACAGGGATGCTGGAATAGGAGGACATTTGGCAATTTGAGGACCAAACTCTGATCCCATAATGTATTTTAGGATTGATAAAGCCTGTATATTTTTATATCATCTCAGTCTATAAATAAAAGGATAAGTGTCCTAGGGTCAGAGGAGAAAGGCAGATTGCACTACTGTTCCCTTGCCATCGTCTCCCACTTCACAAGACCTCAAAAGAAAACAGAAACTGCTCTATTCAAGGCCCATGGTGCTATTCATCTCACAGACTATTATCCTTGCTAGTAAAAGCAAGAGTACACTTTTCTTTCACAATTTGCAAAGTATTTCTTTTTTTTTTTTTAAAGATTTTATTTATTTATTTGACAGAGAGAGATCACAAGTAGACAGAGAGGCAGGCAGAGAGAGAGAGAGAGAAGCAGGCTCCCTGCTGAGCAGAGAGCCCTATGCGGGACTCGATCCCAGGACCCTGAGATCGTGACCCGAGCCGAAGGCAGTGGCTTAACCCACTGAGCCACCCAGGCGCCCCTGCAAAGTATTTCTATAGTGACATTTTAGTACTTGCATGTGCTTATTCATATTTTAACCTTCTAAGCATGTCACTCGATTGCTTGATTTCTCTTCCAGAACCAAGACTATATTCCCTATCTCTCAGCCAACAGAATGTGCTGTCATCAATATGCTAAGTTGGTTTTGTCATGTTAAGGAAAATAGTTTTATCTTTAAAAAAAAATGTGTTGGGGCGCCTGGGTGGCTCAGTGGGTTAAAGCCTCTGCCTTCAGCTCCGGTCATGATCCCAGGGTCCTGAGATGGAGCCCCGCATCGGGCTCTCTGCTTGGCAGGGAGCCTACTTCCCTCTCTCTCTCTACCTGCCTCTCTGCCTACTTGTGATCTCTGTCAAATAAAATTTAAAAAAAAAATAATAATAAAAAAATAATAAAAATTTAAAAAAATAATGTGTTTATTGGGCGCCTGGGTGGCTCAGTCACTTAAGCATCTGCCTTCAGCTCAGGTCATGATCCCGGGGTCCTGGGATCGAGCCCCAGGTTGGGCTCCCTGCTCAGCGGGGAGTCTGCTTCTCCCTCTACTCCTCACCCCGCTCTCGTGCTCTCTCAAATAAATAAAATCTTAAAAAATTTTTTTTGTGTTTGTTGATTTTAATAGATACACAGAATACTCCGCCATCATGTAAAATCATGTAATCCTCTTTAAAGGCACTTTGACAGAAAAATGGGCTGTCTGTGTTAGGAAATCCAGTATCTCCCTAAAAATGTCTGTCACAGCCCAAAGACATTTGCCACCTGCTTAGAGTTCACAGGCTCTCTCCACTCGCCCCCTCCCTTTCCTTTATAATTAGGTTTCCTCTACTTTCAAATCTGTTTTATTTCTACCTCCTGTCTCTTTGGGCCTGCCTCCCTCCCTCCCTCGCCCACCAATGAGGAAATACTATTATTCCTTCCCCATCCCCAAAAGGTATCTTCCGGGTCTAAGGCTTAATTTTGCTTTCAACTCTCTGATCAGTCTCTTCCTATCATGGCCAACTCTTTAAGCTAGGGGACTTCCAGAGTGACTCCTCTGACACCACTGCCCATCCTGACCAGGGAAACCTTGCAGGTTCTCAGGAACCGGGAGAAGGGCCCTGGAAAAGGATAGGGTGGAGGCTGTGCTGCTCAGTGGTAGGAGCGCTTGGGAGGAGCGGAGGGTGTGGACAGTTTTGTCTTTGACTTAATGCAGAATAAGCTCAATCTTCACGCCAGCCACAGCCGGCCTAGAAAAGTAGGCCACCCCAGCAGCAGCCCCGAGGTTGTGGGCAGGGCACAGAGGTCAAACTTCCAGGGAAGGCCAAGAGGTGGTGTGAGGAAGAAGCGAGGACAAGGCCAGGAGGCTGGAGGCAGAAAAAGTTTGCTCCCTCTCCCAGCCCTCCTTCCCGTGGGGCCCCAAACCTCCACTCCAGTCCCGCGCCCTGCCGCTAGACCCCCTGACCTCGGCGCCCGAGCCCGGGCTCCCTGCCTCTTCCCGGGCCCCAGCTCCGACTCCATTCCTCCGCACCCCGCCCCCGCCCCGCTCCGCTCACCTCCTGTCTGCAGCCGCCGCCGCTGCTGTTGGGCTGTGGCTCCGAGGGCGGGCTCCCGGCTCCTCAACCTGGGGGCCGAGCCAGGGGCCCGGACAGGGACTCGCGCCAGGCCGGCCGGGTCCCCGGCGGTGTGGGAGGGGTGGGGAATCCCGGGGGATCCCGGGAGGGGAGGGGTCCCGGGCCAGGGGGCCGGGGGTGGGGTCGGGCACCGGAGCTTTCAGTTTGTTCCGCTGTTTGAAATTGGCGCCGGCGGAGCGTTGCGGTCACGTGACGGAGCGTCGCCAATCGGCGGCCGTCCTTGTCTCAGCGTTCTGGGCTCGAAAGCCGCGGCGGCCCAGGGGAGCGGCGGCCGGGACGCTGCCGGGCGGGTAAGGCGGGCCGGCGGCCGGCTCGTGGGGAGGGGGGCGGCCGGGGGCGGCCTGGAGGGCGCAGGAGGGGCCCCCGCGGCGGGGGGCGGCCGGGCCGGCCGGGGCGGCGGGGAGATGGCGCTGCCCGGGGCCGGCGCCCTCGGCCTGCGCTCCCTCGCGCGTTCCGGGTCGCTGTCCTGCGCCCGCCCCCCGGCGCCGCTCTTCCCGCCTCTCTCGCGGTCCTCCGGCCTTTTCAAAGCCTCCCGGGTTTGGCTTATCTCCTGGGGGAAACGACTCCTTGCCCCGCCGACGAACGATCGTCTGGCCGCCTCGACTAGTCGACCGGCGTGTCATCTTGTTTAAGCTTCCTCCATCTTAAAGAAAACCACGCCATGGTAATACTTGATTAACTTGGTCGACACATTTTGTTGAGCACCTACTATGTGCCAGGCCCTGCTAGGGTACCAGTGGTAGTAGGGGAGGTTCTTTCCTTACCCTGTATACAGTCTGACGGGAAGAGAGGAGACAACAGCCATTTCTGAAGAATCGAATAAGCAAGAGGAGAATTATAGCTGCGAAGGGATAAATTAGAAAGGTCATTGATAACTGAGTATCTACCATAAGATTTTGCCTTCGGTAGGTCAGGAAAGACTTTTCTGGACAGAAGCTTGTTCTGAGGTCTGATGCCTTTGTGCAAAGAAGGGAGTGAACGCCGCAAAGCAAAGGGAAGATGGTGTGCAAAGGCTGTGTGGCAGGAAGAAGATTGGGGGTGTACAAAGCCTGAAGAATAGAGCAGGAGCCAGGGCTGAGAGACCTGAATAGAGTGTGGTGTGAGACGAAGCTGGAGCTAGAGGAAATAGGATCTTAGCCATAACTGAGGGAATTTGGGCCTTATCCAGAAATCAGAAATTTTAAGCTGTGAGTCAAGATCAGATTTGCATTTTTAAAAGCTTCCCCTGCAGGGGGTGCTGGAGCGGATGAGGGTAGACCCGTTTAGGCTACTGCAATACTCCACATCAGGACTGTTGGAACTTCAAAGGTGGTGGGGAGAGAAAGAGCATGAGAGAGGGGCAAAAGGGGCATTATTGAAGACATGCTTAAGAGGTAAGGTTGTCAGGGCTTGATGATGTTGGATGGGGACAGAGGTGGGACATGTCAAGGTTTCTGGCTACGTAACTAGAAGCATGATCATACCATACCCCGAGCAAGAGCCTTGGAAGATAATCACCTGTGGAGCAGGTGCAGGGGAGAGGATCATGAATTCAGTTTTAAATATGTTGATTATGGGGCGCCTGGGTGGCTCAGTGGGTTAAGCCTCTGCCTTTGGCTCAGGTCGTGATCTCAGGGTCCTGGGATTGAGCCCCGCATCGGGCCCTCTGTTCAGCAGGGAGCCTGTTCCCACCCCCCCTTACCCCCCGCCCCCGCCTGCCTCTCTGCCTACTTATGATCTCCGTCTGTCAAATAAAGAAATAAAATCTTTAAATATGTTGAGTTTGAGGGCGCCTGGGTGGCTTAGTCAGTTAAGTGTCTGCCTTCGGCTTGGGTCTTGATCCTGGGGTACAGGATCGATCCCTTCATCTGGCTCCCTGCTCATCAGGGAGTCTGCAACCTCTCCCACTGTCTGCTACTCGCTGCTTGTGTGCTTTCTCTCTCTCTGTCAAATAAGTAAAAAAATAAAATCTTAAAAAGGAAAAAAAAGATATTTAGAGTCAACTGGAAAATTTAAAATATATAAATAAGTTGAATTTCAGCTGTATTTGAGACATCTAGTTTGTGTCAAGTAGGCAGTGGGTATGTGGGTACTGAGTGTAGAGAATTCTAAGCTGAGCGTATAAATACTTAAGTCATCCACTTGTAGGTGTGAGCCGATGATTGCCTCTGAAAGGTGTGTAAAGTAAGAAAAGCTCCAAAACACAGCCAGACGGAAAGGTTTTAGAGAGCAAACAGGACTGACCTGCGATTGTAGCATGAAGAGAATGGATGCAGATATATATAGGTTTGTATGTTCGGTATCTGGAAATTGAGAGTATTTTCTTTGGTGTCTCTTGCATTCTCTGTGAAGTAGGAAGTAAGGTCATTTGTTAAGAGGGATGGGAGTTCTAAGGTTTTAAGAAAGTGGAAATATCTTAAGATAATCTTAAGATATCTTAAGATAATGAGTTGATGAAGGAAACGTAGTAGGATTACTGCCTAGCAATGTCATGTCTATTGGAGGCTGGCTAATGTCAACACTTTGGAGTCATTGCTATTGCTGTCCTCTCTCCACGGGACTTCTGCAGCAGCCCTTTAACTGGGCACCCTGCTTCCTTTCTCCACGCCTGCTCTCCCAACCCACCTGTTCTTACAGACTGTCTGAAGTTATCATTGTAAAATATTAATGTCGCTTCCCTGTCCAGAGCCTTGCCGTGGCTTCCTGTCACACCAAGAATAATTAAGTCCAGAGTCCTTCACCTTGCCTGTGAAGCCCTGTGTCACTTGAACTGATTCTCATCTTCTCTTTCTTCATTTCAGGTCTTTGCACAGATATCACTTTTTCAGTTACCTTCCCTGACAACCCTGTCTAAAAGAGCACTGAGTTGGGCCAACCCCTTATCCTGTTTGTGGTTTTTCTCCATAGACCCTTCCCAGCTAGGATGTAAGCACCATGAGGGCAGGGATTTCATTTTGTTCTCTGGTTTATATTTCCAGCCCCAGGAACAGGGCCTAGCACTGTGGGCACTCAGTAAGTGTTGACTGAATGGCTGAACGAACAAACAAACAGCTGGGTATATTACCTGTGTTCTCCCTAAAAATGTTAGTTCCTGAGTTTTGTCCTTTCTTTTTCCTTTACCTGTATCTCCACTGCCTAGTGACATAAGTAACATAAGAGTATGTTACTTTTTATTGTTGACTGACTGAATGAATCATGAATGTGTGGTGGGACCCATCTGCCCTGTTGGGGGACTTTGCCAGATGCTCAGCTGCACCTCCCATGCAACTCTCCGTTGCACGCAAACTTCTCTCCCACGCTTCCACTGATGAAGCTCTTACTGAAGTCGATCTGGTTACTAGATCTGGCCACTTTTTTCAGACTTTTTATTACTCCATGGGCCTGTTAGTCCTGCTTCTGTGTCTAGCCCCCATTTCCACTGACGTAGCCCAGATTCAGGCCTGATCATTTCTCACTTAAGTAACCTCCTAAAACCTGACCCCCTACTTCCAGAGAACTCCCTCTCCTTCCACGCTGTTGCCAGGATGACCTGTCTAAAAGACAAAAACAACTAATTATGACATTTATGAAACAATTGAAAATTTGAACAGGTCTAGATATTTGATAATACATTTTTTAATTTGTCAGAGAGAGCACAAGCATGGGGAGTGGCAGGCAGAGGAAGAAGCAGGCTCCCCGCTGAGCAAGGAGCCCTATGCGGTACTCGATCCCAGGACCCTGGGGTCATGACCTGAGCCAAATGTAGAAGCTTAACCCACTGAGCTACCCAGGCATCCCTGGATATTTGATAATATTAAGGAATATATATATATATATATATATATATATATATATATAATTAATGGAGATGATATAATGGTTGGCAATATCATCTTCATAATACAGGAGTAGGGGAAGTGGATGAAGGGTGTGATGGATCTGGATGGCTATGGGTTGATGGTCGTTGCAGCTGGGTGATGAGTACTTGGGGGCTCATATGATTCATCCCCCTTTTGTGTATGTTCAAAATTATCTGAAGAGAAAGTTAAAAAAACAATTGAAGTGTGATCACATCGTTCTGCTTGAAAATCTTCAGCGACAACTTAGGCTAGAGTCCAAACACGTATGGCACACTTGCTTTTTTCCTTTTTCTTTTTTTTTATTTTTAAGATTTTATTTATTCACTTGAGAGAGAGAGAGAGAGACAAAGAGAGCACACAAGCAGGGGGAGAGGCAGAGGCAGAAGGAGAAACAGGCTCCCCTCTGAGAGCCTGATGTGGGGTTAGATCCCCGACCTGGAGATCATGACCTGAGCCGAAGGCAGCCGCCTAACCATCTGAGCAACACCCCGGTGCCCCACACCTGCTTTTTCTGACTTGACCCTGACACGGGTCTAGCCTCTGAGGTCTTGCATCTGTCTTTGCATATGCTGTGTCCTGCTGCATGGAGTCTATGAGACCTTGAATTCTCGGTCTTGTCTCCGGGCCTCTGTATGTGCTGTTCCTCAGCCTGGAGGCTTTCCCTAGCCCTTCTGTACTAGGTCAGGTATTACCCTCTCTAGAAAGCCTCCCCCACAGTACGTGGAAGCATTCTTTATCATAATTTTCTGTTTCTCTCTGCTAGCCTCTCAGTTCTTTGAAGACAGGCACAATCTTACCTTTGTGTCCCTACAAGCACTTGGCACTTGATAAATGATCGTAGAATCAATGGTTATGCATCTTTAAATTCCCAACGCCCAGCATGGCATCCAGCACACGCTTGATCAGTGTGCATTGAATGAACGTTGTTGAACGGGAACTCCTGTGTTTTTACTTGGTGGTCGTAGGGATAGGAAGCTGTGCTCCCTGCAGTGTGGAGGTAGGGGTGGTAGTTGATAGTAGAACTGGTTGACAGAGGATGAACAAGAGCTGGGGACGGAATCATCAGAATTGTCTCCCACCTTTTGTTTTTTCCCCTCTGCAGGCATGGGTTGGAATCGGAGCCTGAACTCCGACCTGACTACAACCAGCATCATGCGGTTACTAATTGCTCTTCATTCACCTGTTGATGCCTCCCAGAAAAAAACGCTGCCAGCGTTCCCAGAAAGGCCAGCTGCTATTCCAAGAACCACCACTGGAGGGCCCCAAACATCGCTATGGCTCTCCCCAGCTTACCATCACACACACTAGACAGGTGCCCAGCAAGCCCATTGACCATAACACCGTCACTTCCTGGGTAGGCCATGGGATTCTTACTTTGACTTTTGCTCGGTTAGGCTTTTCAGAATGCTGCCACTTCTGCCCCTTAAGCCAGGGCCTCCAAAGGTTCCTGGGGGCTGGGATAAGGAGGCAATGTATTCTTTTTGTTATCAGCCATCTTTGTATATTTTCTTTTCTTTTTAAAGATTTTATTTATTTGATAGAGAGAGAGATCACAAGTAGGCAGAGAGGCAGGCAGAGAGAGGGAATAGGGGAAGCAGGCTCCCCTCTGAGCAGAGAGTCGGACAAGGGCCTTGATTCCAGGACCCTAAGACCATGACCTGAGCCGAAGGCAGAGGCTCAATCCACTGAGCCACCCCGCGCCCTGTATATTTTCTAAGTTCAAGCTGAGGCAAAGGCTGGTTGGAGTAGGAGTCTTTCCCTCCACATTCTTCTTAGAGAGTTCAGTATAAAAGTTTCATTACCCAGTAGGTCACTGAAGCAGCCAGATAAATGGCAGAATGAGTCAAAAATGAGACTGTTCCCCAAGCTTCACTTGAGAGGTAAACTATTTAACTAGGTATGGTATTTACAGTTTAATAGAGTGAACCTGGGAAAAAACCCACAGAAATGACATATCATATTTTGACAGTTTCAAGGCTCTAGGAAGAGAATACAGCTACTGTCAGGGCAGTAGTATAGCCAGAGGGCCAGACAAAAGCATAAACTTCACTTAAGAGTGCTTAATAAATATAGCTTGTTCAGGATTGCTTGGAAGAAACAAATACTTGCTTCGGAATTGTAGAAGAAACTGAAATGTTAGATCCCGTGGGTGAGGAGTGAACATTTAGAGAACTCTTCATGTGTCGGGTGTTTTTTTTTTTTTGTTTTTTTTTTTTTTTAAAGAAGAGTTGAGTGGGTTTTTTTTTTTTTAAGTTTATTTATTTATTTGACAGAGAGAGAGATTACAAGTAGGCAGAGAAGCAGGCAGAGAGAGAAGGGGAAGCAAGCTCCCCCCTGAGCAGAGAGCCTGATGCGGGGCTCAATCCTAGGACCCTGAGATCATGACCTGCGCCAAAGGCCGAGGCTTAAGCCACTGAGCAACCGAGGCGCCCCCATGTGTCATGTTTTAATGCTAGCTGCTTCCCATACATGATCTCATTCCCTATTCTTGAACTCAGCATTCAGTCCACTGGGGGCCTTCTTCATGCCAGGCACTCTGCCAGGTGCTGGGCATCAAAGGTGAGGAAGATTGCTGGTCGCTGCCCTCAAAGTTTAAAGATTGTTAAACAAGTTGTGGTGTGATAAAGTAAAGGAGGCATTGTCCCTTTTCTTAAACACGAGGAAGCTGAAAGCCAGAGAGATCGAATTACTTGCCCAAAGCTCATATCCCTTTATTTTAATATCCTGTTAGAGGGATATTTTGTTCTGTGGCCATTACTATAGTGGGCCCCCATTTAGAATTCTGGTCCTTCGGTATAGTTTCCACCCTCAGGTTCCTACTTGGTAGCTGGCCTGCCTCACTTCTTTTTGGTTTTTGTTTTTGATCCTTAAGGTATCACCTCAGTTTGATATGACAGCAGAAGGCTGGTTCCCAGTGAACCAGAAGCATCATCGTCGAAACCAGGCAAGACATTCAAGTCGAAAATCCACCACCTCCAAGTTCCCACATCTAACATTTGAGAGTCCGCTGTCTTCCTCCGGTTCAGCTGTACTTGGGATGCCCTTGACCAGGGAATGTCCTGGTCAGTCAGAAAAGCGCATTTCTGGAAGGTCCTTAGTTCCAATGCTCAGTCCTCAAAGCTGTGGGGAAGTGTCAGCACACGTGCTTCAAAACTTACCTTATGTATTCATTCCACCTGATATCCAGACCCCAGAGTCATCGTTTGTGAAGGAGGGGCCCGTTTCCCCCGATCAGAGGGAATGTAGCCTTCTGAGCAGCTCCTTCCACACTAGTACTCCCAAGAGCCCAGAGGCTGGGCCTGTTCTAGTTAAAGACACCCCTGAAGAGAAGTATGGGATCAAGGTCACATGGAGGAGACGACACCACTTGTTTACTTACCTCAGGGAGAGAGGGAAGCTGAACAAAAACCAGTTCCTTGTGAAGAACTCACTGGATTCCTCAGACTCCAACAGTCTTGAGAAATTTTCATGAAGTTGCTAAAGTACTTTTCTGGCTTGCAGGAGAGTACTTTAGGAGAATAAAACAGAAATAAAGTCAATAACCTCAATAGAAAAAAGATGTCTTAATCAGAATTTTGGAGTCATAAGGGAATTCAATTCCCAGATTTGCTTTTTAAAATATCTTTTCCTAGAAAGTTTTTAGTGTCAGAAACAGTTCATATTTTTCTTACATTAACTGTTTAAAATTTTAAAGTATCTTGTAGTAACTATTTAAAATGTATGTAAATAAATGGTTGCAGAAAGGTTTTAGAGACCCCTGCTTCTGATTACCAATCACTCAGCAATACTGCCTTCTCCACAAAAGGTCTGTCTTCATTGTTTTTTAAAAACCACTAATTAATCCTCTAATCACCTCATTCAAACTAATTCATTCCACATTTTTGAGTACAAACTCTGTGTTAGGCTCAGCAGCAGCTTCCTTTATGATATGATGGGCAGGGAAAAATTAAAGCAAACTTAAAGCGACTTTGTAGCTGAGCTGTCCCCTCTGCAACCTTGCTCCTCTGCTCAAAGGCCAAGGTGAGGAAAGGCAGCAAGCCCTAACTGAATACAATGGGGTTAGGGGTCATAAAGGGGATGTAGATAAGTTGCTTAGGTTTGCCGTATTTTGGTTTTTTTATTTGCAACCAAACTAATCTGTAAATATCAAATAGGGTGGGAAAATGATTTCTTGAAATGTATGTAATTAAATATGGAAACTTGTCAGAAGACTACTTACTGTGACTAGAGCACATCTGCCCAGTCAAAAACAGCCTCCGTTGCCCTTTCACCAATACAGATAGCATCTCTTTCAACTGCATCCGTTCAGTTTTAAGCAACTACTCTGTCCGGTCTAGCCGGAGCTAAACAAGCAGGGATTATTCTGTTTATTTCATAGATGGGACTCTGAAGCCCCCATAATCAACTGTGTTTAGGGTCCCCCAGAGAGTGGAGGTTGACACATCAAAGGGATGCTCTGCTCTCCCAGCTTGTGCCAACTTCTGTGCCTCTGAGAAAGGCAAACCAGTGTGGAAACAGCTGACCTCCGAATGCTATAAAGACAACATGCGGTAACTTGTGCCAGGGTGTTTTGTAGGGGTTACAATAATACGTGTACGTTGGTGGTGAGAAGGGAAGTGGCGACAAGATTTATTGGAAATGAGAGTACATATTTGGATAGGGAATCTCGTGGGATATGGATGTTTGAGGATCATCCACAGAGAGGTAAATGGGAAAGGTTCTTAAAATCTGTAGAATTGATCCAGCAATGCTGTAAAAGCTTGGGCTGGAGTAGGGAAGGCTGAAGGAATTTTGTGCAGATGGAATGCGATACCAGATAACTGAAAGACGCATTCAAAGGCAATGACTGCTGGAGAGGGTGCAAGTGTGCTTCTCGGAAGGCTCTGGTGTCGGGAGGGCCCGGACTGTGAGGGCGCCGGCAGAGGTCTATGAGTGAGTCCTAACATTACAGACCTCCGGAGAGCGCTCTGGGTGGTCTCTGGGTACAAACGGCGGCGACGCGGGGAGGCAGCTCAGTGGGTGGCGGTTAGGGGGATGCGCCACTCCTCTGACAAACTGAACCCACCCCCCACGCTGGGAGCCAACGCGACTGACACGAACACATCCCTCCGCCCTCCACCCCATCCCATCCGGGAGAAGCGCTCGGGGGACCCAGCCTTACCCAGCGCGTCACCCGAGTTCGGGCGCAGGCGCCTTTAACTCCCGGCGCCTCCGCCCCCTAGAAACCCTCCCGCATCGCCGGGCGGCAGCAATAGCCAATGAGAGACGAGCGATGGGCACGAGGGCCAATAGGCGGAGGCAACAGTGCGGGGTGCGGTTGCCAGGGGGCGGGGCCCGGCCGCCTGCCAGGCTTGCCACCCTAGCAGGGGCGTCGGGGGTTCTGGACTTGGTTGCCACTTCCTGAGCCGCGGGGATGGAGGCGTCGCGCTGCCGGCTCGGACCCCGCGGGGACAGGTCCGAGAGGGGTGGTGGCTGGTCTCGTCTCGAGCGGGGCGGAAGGACTGAGTGAGACCATGGCGGTCCTCTCTGGGAGCTCTGAAGAGAGGGTGGTGGGCTCGGGTCGGGGAGGGAGGGACGGATTTGGCGGCAGGAGGCGAGTTTTGGGACCCCCGCTCTACGGTGGAGGGATCCCTTTTTCCCGGTGAGCGGTAGGAGGCAGCGGCTCTGCAGCCTGCACCGAGAGCAGGGACTTTGTGTTGAGGTCCCTGCTTGGGAAACTCTTGGAGTTTTCGTTATGAGCTCGTCTTGCTCTCTGTGGGCCTCGCTTACTCAAAATGCGTTAGCGCTGCTCCTCACGCACTGCCCGGCAGGATCATAACTGAGGTGGATGAAGTCCTTCCCGGGAGTGTTGAGGCGGAAGGTTGTGGGTGATACTTAATCATTTGCTCTAATGCCATTGCTTTTGGCAGGCGGTGCTGAATTCTGGAACGGAGTCCCAGGGCTGAAAGTGCAAAACTAATCTTTCGCTTCTATCTGCTTCATAGTAATTGTCTTTTATTTAGGATTGTTCGTCTTATTTGCGGTGTACCATACCCCTTGTTTGCGCCCCTCTTTCCTGCCTCCGCCAGAGGGAGAGCCTGGGAAATAAAACAATCCGAAATCTCAGTCTGTCGATTTCTGGTTAGCTAGGTTAATGGAAAGTTAAGGGGGAGCGGCATGAATTCATTGGCTTCAAACTTCGGCATTGTCGGAGAATTGAACTCATACACGCCAACAGTATTCCCCGCTTTTTATGCCATTACCATGGCAAATAAAGATGTAGCATGTAAGGATTTAGTCTGATATTTAGATTAGTAGATATTTAGACGATTCTAAACCATTTAAAAACGTCACAAGGAGGTGTTGGGCATAGAGAACCCCTATTTTCCCCTCTCATCAGATTTTATTTATGTGATAGCTGCTATCTGAAAGATTTGTTCACTGCACTTTCTTTTTCTCAAATTGAGAGAAAATAACCCACGTTTACCAGTATAACCATGGAAATGCTAGGAGGACGTAAAGATAAAATTCAGCGTCTTTGTTGAATTCAGATGGTGTATGTTCAGTGTGGTCATTCAGTAAATTAATTGAATGAATTTATGGCAATAAATTTCTTGGGTTCCAGATATTTGATATATGACTCGTGATTTTTGGGGGGGGGTGGGGTGAGGAATTTACTTTGAAACTGAGACCAGGAGGCAAAGTGGCTTTTAATCTATTGGATCTGAAGTTTAAAGGGATGATTTTAAAATTTTCCCTTCTTTTTCTTTGCAAAGAAAACAGCTTTTTAGTTTAAAAATTGACATCAAAGGAGAGCGTGAGTCACTTAATGTTTCAACTGCCCTAGGTAATATTAAGTGCAGTTTCTATGACTGTTTAACTCAGTCGTTGCTGAGAAGGAGTGGAATGTCTCTTCTATTTTGGCTTCAGGTTGTGTGTTTAATGTTTTTGGTGAAATACATTGATACAGTTTTTGGTATTAATATCTTTCGATGTGAAGTATAACATCTGACTTTTAAGTTTCCTGTGATTTTTTTTTTCCTTTGAATTTTACCATGTTTCCTTTGATTGTTTACCATGAGGAAGATTTCAATGAAGTGGAAAAATTACTAACAAACTTCAATTATTTTTCCTATTTCTGAAATAGCGGGTGAAAATTGGGGATGGAATTTGAAACATCACTCTCAGGACCTTTGTTGAAGCTAGGCATTTTGTATTATAAATTCCCTGGAGATGACCATGCCTGGCTAGTGCTAGAACTTGAGCTTTCTCTGGCCTTTGTCCCTGATAGAGAATTGAAGGTATGGTGAGAGATTTCTCCGTGTGATGTGACCTTGTGACCCAGTTGACTAAGAATGTTCTAGCCTGTGGTTTATCCATGCTTTCTCATTAGGAACAAAAACAGTCATAGTAGCCGGAGGTTATGTATTGTCCAGGCTTGTTATCCTCTCTCACGTTCTCTCTTTTTGAAGATTTATTTATTTTAGAGAGTGTATGTGTGCGTGAGAGCGAGCGAGCACGGGGAGGGGCAGAGGGAGAGAATCCTGAAGTGGACTTCCCACTGAGTTGGATCCCTGGACTGAGACTACGTGACCTGAGCCAAAATCCAAGGGTCAGCCACTTTACCTTCTGCACCAGCCAGGTGTGCCCCTTTCTCTTTTATTTATTTATTTATTTATTTATTTGACAGAGAGAGATCACAAGTAGACAGGCAGGCAGAGAGAGAGGGGGGGGGGGGAAGCAGGCTCCCTGCCGAGCAGAGAGCCCGATGCGGGACTCGATCCCAGGACCCTGAGATCATGACCTGAGCCGAAGGCAGCGGCTTAACCCACTGAGCCACCCAGGCGCCCCGACCCCTTTCTCTTTTTTGAATGGTTCATCAGATCAGCTAATTGTTGGCAAATAGACTTACCCAGTGCTTAAATATACTCAGAATAACTAATCCATGACTGCAGTATGTTTGGCAGATATTAAAAGCTCCTAATAACATCAAACATGCATGTATTTCTCCAAATGCAGACCTAGAAAGGAGAGACTAATCCTCTGCAGTAAATTTTCTTTTTTCTGAGACCCTTCTGTTCCAAGCAGACAGACTCAGACATTTTTTTGGAATAGTTTTCATTTCTGACTTCGCTTATTCTTTCCTATGGAAACTCTGCTGTTTTTCCTGCATCTGTGCCCATTGAAAGAAAATGCTAACATTTGTCCTTACTAAGGGGAAATACACGCTTGAATTCCTTGGAGGCAGAGTTGAAGTTGCCTTGCTTCTCCGTATTGGAGGACTTTGGGACGAGAAGGAGCCTTGATCATTCCTTTCGTTCTCCTCTTTGAGAAGAGTGGAATTATTATGGCTTCTTTCAAACTAGAATTTCCTGTGCTCTGCTTTTGCTTTATCTCCTTTGAATCCATTCACTAGAAATAAGCTCTTTGTTCTGCTAAATCTATTCTGCCTCATCAGATGTCCTTACTGTCAGAAATAATGAAGGCTGCAAAATTTTCCTTGCCTGGTTAAGGCTTAAATCCACTTATGCTTGAGGGAAGACGCCATGGCCACATGCTGATTGATGTGCTGTCTTTATTTACTCATTTTAATACCTGCCGTTAGGGCTTGATAATGAGGATTGCCATCTCTGTCTTGCTGCCTTAGTACTTCTGCAAAAACATAAATGATGAGTACTGTGTCATGTGAATCACAGAACCCCTGGAAGACCATGGTTCTGAAGAGGGTTATAGTAATACTTTTATTGTTTATAAGATGGCTTTTGCTGTTTTACCACATGGCATTGTGGGAGACACTGGAAACTTCTACTGGGTTCCTGAGTTCTAGTCCCAGCTTTTTTACTCTCTGGCAGTATGATTTGAGCAGCTCATATACTTTTTTTTTTTTTAAAGATTTTATTATTTATTTGACAGACAGAGATCACAAGTAGGCAGAGGCAGGCAGAGGGGGGGGGGGAAGCAGGCTCCCTGCTGGGCAGAGAGCCCAATGCGGGGCTTGATCCCAGGACCCTGAGATCATGACCTGAGCCGAAGGCAGAGGCTTTAACCCACTGAGCCACCCAGGCGCCCCAGCTCCTCTACTTTTTTGGCTTTAGTTTTCTCCTCTGGAAAATGAGGGCTTCTTTGGATTCCCTCAGAGATTTATAACAAATTTATTAAATGACAAAGATATTTTTAAATAATGCATGGCTCAAATTTCAAAAGATACAAAATAATATTCAGTGAAAAATATGTCTTGCTGTCTCCGTGTCACCTTGTTCATTCATTGCTGGACATCCTAGGGGACCTTCCAAAGATATTGTGTTAAATAATCTATAAATATTCCTTTCCCACTCCTAAAGTTTGATTATTTTGAATTTTAAGGGTAAAATAGAACACTTTAAACCCTACTGTCTACTTTCATCATTGACAAGGTGTTTTTAGAATATGAACTATAGTTCCTGCAAAATTTTTTCTGTGTAATTAAAGTATAGAAAATAAGACCGTAAGAAGAAAACAAGTATTATTTTTCAGACAGGCTCCTAGAAGAATAAATCTTGGTATTCGGTGTTTCAGGAAAAAACTTCAGTACATCTGTAGTTTGCCTTTGATTTTAGGTTTTAGAATGCAACCAATTTTTTTTTTAAAGATTTTGTTTATTTATTTGACAGACAGAGATCACAAGTAGGCAGAGAGGCAGGCAGAGGGCAGGGGGTGGAAGCAGGCTCCCCACTGAGCAGGGAGCCCCTTGGAGGGCTCGATCCCAGGACCTTGAGATCATGACCAGAGGCTTAACCCAGTGAGCCACCCAGGTGCCTCTAGAATGCAACCAATTTGATAGACAGTTGACTTGTTTCACTATTGAAACAGTGTAGGGGGCCTGGGTGGCTCAGTCATTAGCGTCTGCCTTTGGCTCAGGTCATGATCCTGGGGTCCTGGGATTGAGCCCCGCATCGGGCTCCCTGCTCAGTGGGTGGAGCGAGGTGCTGCTTCTCCCTCTCTCACTCCCCCTGCTTGTGTTCCCTCTCTCGCTCTGTCTCTCTCTCTGTCTAATAAATAAATAAAAATCTTTAAAAAAAAAAGAAACAGTATAATTTTGTTATGGCAATGCCATATGAACTATATATAGATAAGGTAGAGAGGAGTTTTTTGGCTGAGTAAAGGTCTTAAGCTGTGCTGTTTTAAAAGGGAAAATCTAAAAAAAAAAAAAAAAAAAGAAAGGCAAAATCTGAGGGGCACCTGGGTGGGTCAGTGGGTTGGGCCTCTGCCTTCGGCTCAGGTCATGATCTCAGGGTCCTGGGATCGAGCCCCATGTTGGGCTCTCTGCTCCGCAGGGAGCCTGCTTCCCCCTCCCCCCCACCCCCCCTGCCTCTCTGCCCACTTGTGATCTCTCTCTCTCTCTGTCAAATAAATAAATAAATACATTAAAAAAAATAAAAGGGAATATCTGTCAAGATAAAATATTCAGTAATAAGGCTTATGTTTGAGTATCCTTTGTTGCCCTCATAGCATCTCACTCATTTGATCTCTCTTAAGCTTCATACGTCCAAAGAAAGCAGGGCTGGTATTGTGATCTTCATATTATAGATGGGGAAGTTAAGAATGAGAAAGGATGTGATATACCTAAGGTCACATGACAAGTAAATGATGCAGTCGAAAGTAAAATTCAGAAGTAAAATCCAGGCTTTTGATTTCTAGTCTCCGTTTCTGCCCCCCACCCCCTGACCATGTATTATCAAAGTATCTATTCCAAATATTCTGGATGCCATTTTTTTTTAAAGATTTTATTCATCCATTTGACAGAGAGAGATCACAAGTAGAGAGGCAGGCAGAGAGAGAGGGGGAAGCAGGCTCCCCGCTGAGCAGAGAGAACCCGATGCGGGGCTTGATCCCAGGACCCTGAGACCATGACCTGAGCCGAAGGCAGAGGCTTCAACCCACTGAACCACCCAGGTGCCCCTCTGGATGCCATTTTTACAAATAAATGATGACAGTGGATACTGATTACATTCTAATTGTTTTTAGCATGAGCAGTTGAAGAAATCAGACTTTTTCGTGAAGTATTAATTTCATCCAATGGAAAGGGAGTGGACATATTTCCTTGGTATTGTTAGGCAAACAAGTGTACTTTCATCTTTATCCAAGAACTAGAAGGAGAGTAAGAAATATTCCTGAAGAGAGAAATGTAGCCCTGAGGAAAGGAGAATCAGGCAAAAGGCAGAATGAACTTAGATTCTGAGTAACATTCGTTTTACATCCAGAAGAAATGAATTCTTTGACTTCTGACTCAAATTATACATTTAAAATAACTTTTCTGTTTGGTTCACTCAAAAGAATATTTTTGCTTTTACTCTGTGGGACATGCAAATGAAGAGGGTTTCACTCTAATTTTTCTTGCTGCATTATTTGGGGCGAGATGAATGATTCAATCAGTTACCAACTTTTCCTTCTTATTGCCTCTTTCCCCGCAAACAATTCCTCCTTCTTTCTGAAGAAAAGAAATAGGCCCACTAAACGGGCCTCTTAGGAAATGGATTTTCATTCCCGGGCTTCAATTAAGTTAGTTGCAGATTGTGGCAGTAATTCAAGTAGAAAAGGGCTGAGCCTAGAATACTAACATTTGTCCTCAGATGAGGAAGGATAGGTTTCAAAGGAGTCTTTTCTGGCAGTTCTAATTTGATCTTCCTAGATGCCTTTTCCCAGGAGCCATGTTTCGTGCTAGCCAGAGGTTGTTCTCGGCGTCTCAGTGCATGTGAAAACACAGCCTTCTAGGACTGACATTTGGGACTGTTTGTCAATTGACTTAGAGGAGATTACTTTAGTAATAGCTATTGCCCTACTTACCTGACACCAGAATCAGTGGAGACGGTGAAACCTGATGACTCCTTTTCACTATATACAACTAACCAACTCCTCTCATGGGTTTCTTCAGAATCCACTCACTGACTTAGAAATTCTGCTACCCAAAAATACCAAATGAATGGGCATCCTGACCGAAAAGATTCTTGGCAGACTTGTTGAGATACCATCGTAGTGCAATTCCAGACTGCTGACTGCTGAAGTGTGTGTGGTCAGTGGCGCAGGTTAGCATGCTAAGTTGTTCCACTTTTGGGCTATTTTTAATAATGCTGCTGTGGACATTAGTATCCAGGTCTTTGTGTGCACATATATTTTCATTTCTTTTACATATATACCTAAGTGGAGTTATTGGGTCATGTGGTCACTCTTGTGTCTTACAACTTGAGGAACTAGCTGACTTGTTTTCCAAAATGGCTGCAACGTTTTACATTCCCTGCAGCAAGGTGCTGGGTGGGCTTCCTTTCTCTACCTCCTTGCCATTACTTGTTATTGTCTGTCTTTTTGATTATAGCCTCAATGTGAATGTGGTGTGAAATAGCATTTCACTGTGCTTTTGATTTGTATTCCCTTAATGATGAATAATTGAGCTTTGTTATATGCTTATTGATTGTTCCTATATTTTAGAGAAATATCCATTCATTTCCTTTGCCTGTTCTTAAATTGGATTGTCTTTTTATTACTTAGTTGTAAGAGTTCTTTATAGGTCTTCTGGTACAATTCCCTATCAGAGAAATGATTTATAGATATTGTCTCTGTCGGTAGGTTGCCTTTGCACTTTCTCCATGGTGACTTTTGAAGTGCAGATGTATTTTATTCTGATATAGTACAATTTATTAGTTTTTCTTTTTATCTCTTTTGTTTTTGGGGTTGTACCTAAGCAATCATTGCCTAGTCCAGGTTCATAAAATTTGGTCAGATGTGTTTTTCTAAGGTTTTTAAACCTTATATTTAGGTCTTTGATTCATTTTGTGTATGCTGTGAGGTAGGGGTCCAAACTCATCCTTTTTGCATCCTTTTTCCCGGATATCTGGAACCATTTGTTGATAAAACTATTTTGAACCTATTTTTAAAACTTAAGTGTAATAAACTACTTTCCAACTTAGTACCTCTAGATCTACCTTATTCTTTTGAATAACCACAAAGTATTATTTTCACAAATGTATCTTATTAATTGCTCACCTGTTGACCAACATTAATATTATCTTAGGGGGGTTCTATTAAAAACAATGAAAAATAGAATCCTTGTTATATGATGTATTTGGCCTAGTCTTTTATAAACTTTGTATGTTTGGGGATGCAGAGTTTAATTTTAGTAGAGGCTGATAAATTTCCCTCCAAAAAAGGTTATGAACTTTTTCTTCAACAGACTGTGAATGCTAATTTTTTTTATTTTAAAAGATTTTATTTATTTATTTATTTGACAGAGATGACAAGTAGGCAGAGAGACAGGCAGAGAGAGAGAGAGAGAGAGAGAGAGAGGAGAGCAAGCAGGCTCCCCACCGAGCAGACAGCCTGATGCGGGGCTCGATCCTAGGACCCTGGAATCATGACCTGAGCCGAAGGCAGAGGCTTAACCGACTGAACCACCCAGGCACTCCTGAATGCTCATTTTAAAGTGGAGCAGTTACCATTCTTTCTTGTTGCTTAGTCCCGTATGTGTACAGGTTGATTACATAGTAGGCGCTCAGTAAATATTTACAGGCGATAAAGATGAGGGTGAAATTGAGGAGCTGCCTGCAATTTGGATCAGAGTCACTCTAAGCTGGTCATTGAGACAAAGAATATAAAGCCAACTAATGCAAAACTCAACAACGAAAAATCTACACATGAAAGTAGGAACAAAGGTAGCCAAGATTTCGTAGGTACTATTATGTTCTTTACAGATGAAACAAAGCATATTGTTTGTGGAGTCCAAAATGTTTACTGGCAGTTGCGATAGGGAATTGCCACAAAAACTGTTCCAGAAGTATATTATAAAAGAAATTTTGATTGACAGGTATAAGAGTTGTAGTTAGCAAGTGTGATGGGAAGATGTGTCACCTTGGAGGTGCTAAGATTATTAATCATTGTTTGTCTCTCAAATGTGGTTTGATAAGAGAATTATCGGTGTAAGTTCAAACTTAAGAATCTATTTAAAAATCACTGTTTCTAGCTTTTCCGATATGGAATAATGATCTCAGATCAACTAATCTTGGCCAACAGAACTGAAGGTCGATAATGTGACATAAATGATATTATGGTATAGTGTCAAACGTTGTCCCGTGTAAGCTCCTAGCTGACACAGAAAATAAAGGAGAAAACCAAAGAACAGAGCAAAAGTCTCCATCATCTTTGGTAATGTGTATGCCAGTAAGGTGGATCTATTTTATTAAATCCGTGAAAGGTACATCCACAGTTTTAAACTAAAAATAAAGTTTTTTCTTTAAAAAATGATTTTAGGGGACGCCTGGGTGGCTCAGTTGGTTAAGCAGCTGCCTTCGGCTCAGGTCATGATCCCAGCATCCTGGGATCGAGTCCCACATCGGGCTCCTTGCTTGGCAGGGAGCCTGCTTCTCCCTCTGACTCTGCCTGCCATTCTGTCTGCCTGTGCTCGCTCTCTCTCCCTCTCTCTCTCTCTCTCTGATAAATAAATAAAATCTTAAAAAAAAAATAAAAATAAAAAATGATTTTAGGTTTACAGTAACTTCTGTTCAAATTATTTCTCATAGTTAGGCAGTGATCTTTTATCGGTGTCTTCATTATTTTCCATAACCATACAGCTATAAAATGGGGACAGTACTATCTAATTTTTACCTACTTTGGAAAGTCCAAAAGTAAGGGATGATGAATTAAAATATTTCTTTAAGGCATAAGTCAAAGGACTTTTTTTTTTCACCTAACTTTAAAGTTCATTTGTTTATCAGACATTTGTTTCACATCTTCCCTGTTCTAGGCATCACGTGCCATGAGCAGTGGTGAGTAATGTTAGAAAGTACTGATGTTTGTTAAGTTTCTTTTGTAATTTTGCTTTTCTTTTGAGTGTTAGACGTTTGTCTCAAGAGTCATAAAATAAATGACGATGCATGTCACTTGGCTTAGCAGAGGCACTGTTTTGGCAACTGCTCTGTTGTAGTGAAAGCACGAGAAGCCCCAGAGAAGCCTAGAGTACATCTCCTGACACCACAGCTATGGCAGAAACGCCCTATACAAGACACCGATGTGGATACATTTAGCTTCATTACCCACAGGCTTGCACTTGAACGAGAAGTATGCACATCGTCCCTTAATAGATCCCTCCTCAAAGGGTTAGAACTAAGCAAGTGGCTTCTGTGGGTGTTCTGGGGGTTCATGTTGCTAACCCGGATAATGGCGTCAGTTTTGATTTCTAGTTGAAAAACAATCAACAGATGTTCTCAGGGTTGTGAATTCAAGACCTACATTAGGCATCCAGCTTACTTTAAAAAAAAAAAAAAAATTTAGGGCCGCCTGGCTGGCTCAAGTTGGTAGAGCATGCAACTCTTGATCTCCGCGTTGTGAGTTAGAGCCCCACATTGGGTGTAGAGATTACTTAAAAATAAAAGGGGTGCCTCGGTGGCTCAGTTGAGTGTCTGCCTTTGTCTCAGGTCATGATCTCAGGGTCCTGGGATGGAGTCCTGAGTCTGGGCTCCCTGCTTGGTGGGGAATCTGCTTCTCCCTCTCCTTCTGCCTCTCCCCCTTGCTTGTGCTCACCCACTCTCTCTTCTTTCTCTCTCAAATAAGTAAAACCTTTTAAAAATTCTAAAAAATATGGGGCGCCTGGGTGGCTCAGTGGGTTAAGCCGCTGCCTTCGGCTCAGGTCATGATCTCGGAGTCCTGGGATCGAGCCCCGAATCGGGCTCTCTGCTCAGCAGGGAGCCTGCTTCCTCCTCTCTCTCTGCCTGCCTCTCTGCCTGCATGTGATCTCTCTGTCAAGTAAAGAAATAAAATCTTTAAAAAAAAAAAATTCTAAAAAATAAGAAAAATAAAATTGACAGTTTCCCCCCCTTATTTTATTTAAGATGTTATTTATTTATTTTACAGACAGACATCACAAGTAGTCAGAAAGGCAGGCAGAGGCGGGGGTGGGGGAAAGCAGGCTCCCTGCTGAGCAGAGAGCCCGATGTGGGGCTTGATCCCAGGACCCTGAGATCATGACCAGAGCCGAAGACAGAGACTTTAACCCACTGAGCCACCCAGGCACCCCTCCCCTCATTTTAAAATGCAGCCATTTAAGAGCCTTCACGTGCTTGCGTCAGCAGCACATATACTAAGCCTTCAAGCCTATTTCGAGTGAGCACATGTAGCAGTTAGTGGAGATCAGATAAGTGTACTTATAACAGACATTGGGTTGATTAATCCATGGCTCCTATATTGATTTCAACCATTTATAGTTTCAACTTGTTTTATTCTTAATTACAGTTTTTAAATTTTTTTAAAGATTTTATTTATTTATTTGACAGACAGAGATCACAAGTAGGCAGAGAGAGGGGGGAAGCAGGCTCCCCGCTGAGCAGAGAGCCCGATGCGGGGCTCCATCCCAGGACCCTGGGACCATGACCTGAGCTGAAGGCAGAGACCTAACCCACTGAGCCACCCAGGTGCCCCCATCTTTAGTTACATTTAATGGGCTAAGAAGTTGACTTTTAATATGTGTATTTTATGTCTTTACATGGTACTGTTCTGAAAAAAACTCAGCTTTTCCTTTCAACTCAATTCTGACACCACACTAGTATGGGATCCCACAGGTTAAGGGTTGGGTCCCATAAGACTGCCTCTCCCCTGCTACCCCCATTCTTCAGACATCATTCACAAGCCTGGTTATCACCTGTGTTTCTGACCAACTGGCTGTAGACAGTAGGTTTAAAGATCCCCTTCTCGGGTTCAAGAGCAGCTCACAGAACTCAGGGGAACACTTAGCATTTACCAGCTTATTAAGGGATAGGATAAAGGATGTGGGAGAACAGCCAGATGAAGAGATACATAGGGCAAGGCCTGGGAGGGTCCCAAGCACAGGAACTTCTGTCCGCTTGGAGTTGGGGTGTGTCACCCTCCTGGTATGGGTGTGTCTGTCAACCTGGAAGCTCTCCAAACTCTACTTGTGGGATTTAATGGAGGCTTCATTGGATAGGCATTATCAGTCATTTCCAGCCTCCCTTTTTTCTTTCTTTCTTTTTTTTTTTTTTTAAGATTTATTTATTTGACACACACAGAGAGAGAAACAGTGAGAGAGGGAACACAAGCAGGTCCTGGGAGTGGGAGAGGGAGAAGCAGGCTTCCCGCCGAGCAGGGAGCCCCATGCAAGGCTCCATGCGGGCCTCGATCCCAGGACCCTGGGATCATGACCTGAACCTAAGGCAGATGCTTAATGACTCAGCCACCCAGGCACCCCGTCAGCCACCCAGGCACCCCGTCAGCCTCCCTTTTTAAGAGAATGGGGCACAGGGCTGAAAATTGCAGGCATCTTATCGTGGTTTGATCTTTCAGGTGACCAGCCCTTCACAGGTACAAAATTCAAAAGGATTGGAACAGTCTGTAATGAAAAATAAGATTGCTTCTGGTTCCCTACCTATTTAGTTTTTCTCCCTGAAGGCAACACTGATATCCTTCCAATGATACTCTGCATTGTAGATGAAAGATACGTATATATTTCTTCCTTTCATAAATGGTAGTAAATACTCCCCAAATACCTGCACTTTGCCTTTTTCAATTAGTAAAACATCTTGGAAATTGTTCCAGATCAGTATCTCTATATTTCTATATTCATGTGTTAGTGATTTTTTTTTAAAAACAGCTGCAGGGTATTCCATTGTGTGGATATGGTATCAGTCCCTCTTGATGAACATTAGAGTGTGCTATCTTGGTGTTATAAACAGTGCTCCAGAATCATGTAAAGTTTATAATCGTATGGGGCGCCTGGGTGGCTCAGTCAAGAGACGACTATTGATTTCAGGTCATGCTTTCAGGGTTATGAGATTGAACCCTGTCCTGTATGTCAGGCTCTATGGCAGCCTGAGTTGGGTTCCCCACTGACTGTGAAGCCTTCTTAAGATTCTGTCTCACCATGGGGCACCTGAGTGGCTCAGTGGGTTGAAGCTTCTTCCTTTGGCTCAGGTCATGGTCCCAGAGTCCTGGGATCGAGCCCCACATCAGGCTCTCTGCTTGGCGGGGAGCCTGCTACCCGCCCCCCGCTCCTCTGTCTGCCTCTCTGCCAACTTGTGATCTCTGGCAAATAAATAAATAAAAATCTTTAAAAAAAAAAGATTCTCTCTCACCCTTTCTCAAAAAAACAAAATAAGTTCATACTCATACTGGACAGTTGGCTAAAGTTAGGAAATCTTAAGTTAAAAAATTGCCTAAACTCTTTAGAGTTAAAGAATGTAAAGAATGTAAGTTGCTTTCATTAGTGATCAGAAATTTTATATTTCATACCAGCGTATTTTTAACATTTCAAAAACTAATGTTAGAGCAAATATGTGATGATTATACACGACTGAACTAATTTGTTGAGAATAAAGATAAAACGAAACTGTGGGAGCTATTGGAAGGTTAGAGTGGAGAGAGTGGAACTTGTGTTTGTTACTTTTTTTTTTCTTACTTCATCGATACTATTTCTGATAATTCTTTAAGGAAGTTTCACTGTAGAAATCACTGCCTCGTCTTTGATGAATGATGTTATGAGAGGCCGTGCATCTTATTTGTAGCCGCTTGAATGTATTGGGTGCCCATTATTATTTTATAAGTAGTAGGCCATTTTATTTTGACACAGAGATTTATTTAACATTTATTAATGTGTCATTAATATAAGCTATTTGAGCAGTAACTGTATCTCTCTTACATAACACATAGAAAAGGTAGAGATTCAGAAAACAATACAGATTGAATGCATGCTTACTATGTACCTGGCATTATTCTAATCATCTTCTTAATTTCTTCAAATGTTATATAGTCATATGAAATTATTTATGCTGTGTGTGGTGGGCAGAGGTTAAATACCTTGTCTGAGAGAGAAAGTAAAGGATCCGGGTTATTAAAAAGCCAGGGAACCTGGATCCAGAGCCTGTCCTTGAAATTATTCCTCTGTAAGGTTGATTAACTTTACTTTCATTCTTAAATGTTTTATGAGATCATTATTAGGATCCCTTTTGTTAGGGAAGGAAAATGTAGAAAAGTAGGATTGTTTGCCCAGAGTATGTTTGTGGAAGGCCTAAAGTTAGAGCTTTCGGTTTAAGGGTATTGATAGGCAAAGATACTAGTGAGGAGAGGATAGATTTTATCTCCTGGACTTGGAATGGCATGGCTATTGAGCAATCATTGGTTTGACCGTGGTTAAAGAGGGCAATTAGTATGTTTTTACAAGTAAACTGTTCTTGTCCTTTCTATTTACTTTATCTGTCGACATAGTGGCTTTTTTATCTTTACATAACAAAACAATTCACAAGGAAGGGTGTGTTGTTTAAAAATAAAATAGAATTGAGGCAGCAGGAAACAGGAGTGAGTATTCCCTCTGCTTTGTAGGGAGGGATTGTGTTAATGTGTCTGTGTCAGTGCCTGAAGTTGCAGGAGTCATGAACGGTACCGTCTGCTGCACTTACTGCATTTCACTGGTTTTTAAATTCAATTTTAGGATTCTTGTAAATACATTGTGGTCTTGCAATGCCCTTTCTTTTTGATATTTTGTCATCTGACAGCCATAGGAAGGGGTGAAATTCAGAATGATGTTCTTTGAAAGAACTGATCAGAAAGAAACAAAAGGAAGTCTCAAGAAACAAAGAGCAGGCACTATATTTGGGGGGGGGAAAGGAATCTCTTCATTGGTGTTAGTAAAGTTCTGATATTTATTATAGTAAATCTTTGCTGAACAACTCTAGGGATGTGGGTCAAGTGGGGACTTGGAGGTAGAAACATGTGGGGAGGGAATGCTTCCCTTTTCCCTTTTCATTGACTTTTCTGGTCTCTGATTCATCTGCATCTTTTCAGCATTATCAATTCACACCTATATTCACATTTATAAATGTTTATCATGTGCATATAAAATAATGAAATAGCTTATATGTAGTTAACTGAGGTTATTCTGATTTCTTTATGAAAGACGCTTTGTGACAAATCTCACAGGTAAACATGCCAAAATTTCTTGGCAGTGGGAAATGAGGAAGTGAAGAATTTCACAATATGACAAAATATTATGACTCAGTGATTGGGAGTAAATGTATTAAAATTTCAGGTGCATTCCCTTGAAAGGCATATCAGAAATTAAGGCTTTTCACAGGCATTCTAGAGGAAACATTTTTAAAGGCAGTTGTATTTTGAAGGGGTCTTTAAAAATATGGAATATGAAACATTACTTTGCACTGGTTGGTGGTATAGTTGAAGGGTATGCTAAGAGGGTGAAAGGCAGTGTCTTTTCTCCTACATAAAGTTACCTGTTTATGGAGTGTTTATATGCATTCATATTTTTTTCTTAGATCCCAACTGTTTGTCCTTTCTAAAAGAAAGTTTGAATTAGAGTTGGCCATTGTAACTAACCTATCGGTTTGTGTCACTATCAGCTTTAGGTGTCCTAGTATTCTTGGTCCCATATAAAATGTAAAGCACAATATCCCTCATATAGTGATTGAGAGTATACACTTTGCAACTAGATTTCCTGGGTTGGATACTAGCTCCACCATTCACTGATTGTGGGACCATATAACTTAGCTGTGCCTTGGTTTCCCCAACTGTAAAAAAAAAGTTGAATTACTTTACTTCAACTTCCTGAACTCAGATCTCAGATCTCTCAGAGCCAATTAGAAATCCCAGGAGAGTTTGATTACTTCCTCTTATATCAGTGTTTACAGCAGTCTGTTAGTTTATGGCCACGGAAACAGGGCCATCCAAAATAAGTAAGATGTATAGATATGGTCCAGACTTTTCATCTTCTCAGAGATAGGGGATTGTTTGGGGCAAGGCAGAAGCTTAAAAACACAGTATTGATACTGTCTTTTTTTTTAATGAATAGATTTTATTTTTTAGAGTAGTTTTAGGTTTATAGAAAAATAAATGTAAGTAAAAATAAATGTAAGAGTTCCCATATAGTCCCTCATCCACCCCTCCCCACTGTGTCCCCTATACTAACATTTTGCATTAGTGTGGTACATTTGTTGTAATTGATGAGCCAGTATTGATATGTTATTATTAACTAAAGTCTGTAGTTTACATTAAGATCACTCTTTGTGCATATATTCTGTGGGTTTTGACAAATATATAGTGGCATGTATCTACCATTACAGTATCATGCACAACATGTGTCATTGCCATAAAAATCTCCTGTGCTCTACTTACTCGTTTCTCCATAGATTTTTTGTTGTTGTTTATTTTTTTTAATCCAAGTATAATTAGCATACAGTGTTTTGTTAGTTTCGGGTGTACGATATAATGAATGGTTCAACAATTTCGTACATTTCTCTGTGCTCATCAAGATACATATACTTAATCCCCTTTATATATTTCATGCGACCCCCCCATCCACCTCCCCACTGGCAACCACCAGTTGGTTCACTGTATTTAAGAGTCTGCTTTTTTGTTTCCTTTTTTGTAGTTCATTTGTTTTGAGTCTTAACTTCCACATATGAGTGAAATCATACGGTATTTGTTTTTCTTGAACTGACTTACTTCACTTAGCATCAGACCCTCTAAGTCTGTTTTTACTATCTCTATAGTGTTGCCTTTTCCAGAATGTCATATGGCTGGAATCATACAGTATATACAGCTTTTTTAGATTGGTTTCTTTCACTTATCGGTATACCTTTAAGGTTCCTCCATGTCTTTTGTGTGTGTGTGTGTGTGTGTGTGTAGCTCTTTTCCTTCATCACCGAATAATGTTTCATGGAATGGATGTTCCACGGTTTGTGTATCCATTCACCTATTGAAAGATATCTTGGTTGCTTCCGGCTTTTGGCAATTAAGAATAAAGCCACTGTAACCACAATGAAAATATTCATGTACAAGTTTCTGTGTGGACAAAACTTTTCAGCTCTTTGGGTAAATACTAAGGAGCACAACTGCTGGGTCGTATGATGAGAGTGGGTTTACTTTTGTAAGGAACTGCCAAACTGTCTTCCATAGTTGATGTACCATTTTTTGCATTTCCTCCAGCAATAAATGAAATTTCTTACTGCTCCACATCTTTGTCAGCATGTGGTGTTGTCAGTGTTTTGGATTTTAGCCATCTAATAGGTATGCAGTGGTAACTCATTGTTTTTTTCTTTTTTTAATTTGCCATTCTGTAATGGCATGTGATGTGGAACATCTTTTCATGTGCTTATTTGCCATCTGTATATCTTCTTTGGTGAGGAGTCTGTTTAGATCATTTGCCCATTTTTTAATTGGCTTGTTTTATTATGGTTGACTTTGAAGAGTTCTTTGTATATTTTCGATAGGATTCCTTTATCAGATATGTGTTTTGTAAATATTTTCTCTCAGTTGACATTGATTTTCACCTCCCCTGGCCTCAGCTTTTCTTTTCTTTTTTCTTTTTATTTATTTATTTATTTATTTTTTTAAAGATTTTATTTATTGACTTGATAGAGAGAGATCACAAGTAGACAGAGAGGCAGGCAGAGAGAGAGAGAGGGAAGCAGGCTCCCCGCCGAGCAGAGAGCCCGATGCGGGACTCGATCCCAGGACCCTGAGATCATGACCCGAGCCGAAGGCAGCGGCTCAACCCACTGAGCCACCCAGGCGCCCTCTTTTCTTTTTTAAAGATTTTATTTATTTGAGAGAGAGAGAGAAAGAGAGCACAAGCAGGGGGAGAGGGAGTGGGAGAAGCAGCCTCCTGGCTTAGCAGGGAGGCCATTGTGGGGCTTCATCCCTGGTATTATGACCTGATGCTTAACCAGCAGAGCCACTCAGTTGCCCCTGGTCTCTGCTTTTCTACAGTAATTTCCTAGTTGGCAGAGCTGCACATGTATTGTGCATCAGTGAGGTTCAGTATCACCAAGTGATGACACTTACATAAGCTTCCCAGCAAGATTCTCACATATGTATCATAGAATATAGGAAATTGTACACTTGCTTTTTCTAATATTCTCACCCCCCCAATATTAATTATTGCACAGGTAACAGAGGAACAAGAAAAAAGGAAAGGCCACCCCAAATTCTAGTATTTGTTCTTTTTTCTGCATTCTCTTTACTTGTCCATGTGGGAAGTAGTTAACTTTATCATCTTTTGAGGCTACCACAACAATTTGCCACCTTTAAAATCGTTAAGTAAGAGTTAAATAAGAGACCCGAGTTTTTATGTTTTTCTTAGTAAGAAAATGGATGTTTGAAAAATTGTGGAACTCAGTAAATCAATAGTTGAGTAGAAAAGAGCCCCTCTTGTCTCTTGTCTACTTACTATTCTGTTTTCAAGTCTTTTAGAATTACTGCTACTGTTACATTAGCACCCTATCCTTACTATAAAATGCTGATGCTGTCTGGAGTGGGCTATATTGCCATCATAGCCTAGGACAATCTTTTTAAGCCCTAACTTTGGTACTTGAGATGTCTTTATAAGGATACAGTTAGTTCCCCAATTTATAGCTGTACTAATATTCCAAATGTTGGTATGAATTGGTTGTTTGGCATTTAGGATGTTTTCCCAAAGAAAAATCTTTGCCTTGTTCCTGATCTTAGAGGAAATGCTTTCAGTCTATCACCATCGTGTATTATGTTTGCTGTAGGCTTTTCATATATGACTTTTATTATGTGGAGGTAGTTTCCTTCTATTTCTATTCTGTTGAGGGTTTTTATCTTGAAAGGATCTTGAATTTTGTCCAGTGCTTTTTATACATCAACTGGTTTTGTTTTTGTTTCTTTATTTTGTTGATGTGTGCCTGTTTTTTTTTTTTTAAGATTATTTATTTATTTATTTGACACAGAGAGAGAAAGATCACAAGTAGGCAGGCAGAGAGAGAGGAAGGGAAGCAGGTTCCCTGCTGAGCAGAGAGCCCGATGCAGGGCTCGATCCCAGGACCCTGGGATCATGACCCCAGCCGAAGGCAGAGGATTAACCCACTGAGCCACTCAGGTGCCCCATGTGTGCCTGTTTTTGAGAAGCAGGGTGACAGAGGGAAAGAACAGGGACTTCAGTGTCTTACTTATAAAAATGTGGCTTTGTTTTTCTAATTTATATGACCTTAAGCTTGCTTTAGTAAATTACTTAAACTCCTGGAGTCACCCTTTTTCCTCTATAAAATAACTAAAATAATAGCAACCTTACATGGTTCAAATGAACAGTAAGTAAGATTTATTTGTATAAAAGCCTAAGCATTCTCCCTAGCAAATAGAACCTTTTTCTTTCCTTTTATCTCAATGACATGTGTTTATTATTATTGTATTTCTGTTGTTGTTAGGCTTTGCGTCCATATTAATATGATTGGTTGGGTTCATATTAATATTACGGGTTTTTTTTTTTTTACTTTTAAGGAGAATTGTAAGGAAACTTGCAGTAGAATTAAAAAAGAACAAGATAGTTAAATTTAAAGCTATTTTAAAAGACAAAGGTAAAATATCTGTGGTGTTAGAATACATATGATCAAGGGATAACTAAATTATGATAATTTCAGAATTTGACTTTTCAGAATATGACTCCAGTATATCAAACAAGCAAAGGATTTAGATTATTGAAGAGAGACTTTGGACATTAAATTGTTTTTTATACCCTTGAGCAGGTTTATCTAAGTGGACTACCAAGAGAGAGAATTTCCACTTTATATATGATCAGCACTGATCATACTGCTGGTGGAAGTATGAATTGATCTAGTTTGTTTGGGAAGTTAATTTGGCAATAAAACTAGTCATACCCTCTGACCAGTCTTCTTCCAAAAAGGATTTAGATCTACCCTTAGTAATCCTATTTCTGGGAATCTGTCTCAAGAAGAAACCTTGAAATGCAGATACAAGCTTTATTTAAGTTTATTTAATTATTATTGAGGTATTACCTCTATACAGTAAGTGCAAAGTTTGATGATTATTTTATATATGTATATATCCCTATGATACAGCTATAGAACATTTCTATCACCCAGAAAGTTTCCTTGTCCCTCTTTCCAATTTTATCTTTCCTCTACCCTCCGCCCCACAATGGTAACCATTATTTTGATTTCTATCATCATAAATGCTTTTGGTGGTTCTTGAACTAATACAAGTGAAACCATACAGTATATACTGTTTCATGCAAAGCTGTTTTCTTTTTTTTTTTTTTTTAAGATTTTATTTATTTATTTATTTGAGAGAGAGAGACAGAGAGAGACAGAGATAGCAAGAGCCAGCACAAGCAGGAAGGAGAGGGAGAAGGCTCCCTGTTCAATCTCAGGACCCTGGGATCATGACCTGAGGCAAAGCCGGACGCTTAACCGACCAAGCCGCCCCCATGTAAGGCTGTTTTCAATCAGCATAATGTTTTTGAGATTTAACCATATCGTTGTGTTTGTTACCAGTTCTTTTTATTGCTGAATAATATCCCACTGAATGAATATACCACAGTTTCTTTTTTTGTTCTTCTGTTCATAGACATGTGATTCGAGTTTTTGGCTTTAAGAACATTCTTGTACAACTTTTTGTGGGTATATGTGCTAATTTCTTCTGGATATAAATCTTATTGTTATTAAATTAGCAACAACTATGAGGGGTGCAGAGCATGAGATCTGTGGTGTACAGCCAGGGTGCCCTGGTGCACCCTGCTGGCTCTGGCCTTGGGGGGTGGGGTGGAGGGCAGGGGTGGATGGCAGGCCCGGTCTGACCATCAGCGAGCTGCCTGCAGCCTCCTCTACTCCACGTGCATAAATTCATACACAGACATGAATGGATAACAAGAGAAAATGGTTTTGGAACAGTGGACATCAGAAATTTTACACAGGAACCTTTGGGAGATGTTGTGATGTAGTTTACTGTAGTCTGTCTAAAGTTGGGACAGAATTGAGCAAATAATGTGAGTTTGGTGCTTTGAAAAGTATGAAAGCTGCTAGTGAGCTCTGTTCTCTATCAGGAGAAATAACTGAAATTGATAAAGCCTTCCAGAAAATCCAGGACTTGCCAACAAATTGTGTTATGAACATGGTTGGCTGATCAAGATAAACTCAGTAGTCCTTCAGAACTGGATGAATTAATGAGTGAAGAAGCATCTGAGAAATCCATCAAATCTACTGAGGAGTGAAAATGGAACCCCTAAATAAACTACTATGAAATAAAAAAATAAATGAATTAGCAACAGCATAAATATCCAACAATAGGGGAATAAATCGGTATAGATAAAATATTATGCAGCCACTAAAAATTGTGCTTATCAAAACAAAGGAAGGGGGCCCTGGGTGGCTCAGTGGGTTAAAGCCTCTGCCTTCGGCTCAGGTCATGATCTCAGGGTCCTGGGATCGAGCCCCACATCGGGCTCTCTGCTCAGCGGGGAGCCTGCTTCCTCCTCTCTCTCTGCCTGCCTCTCTGCCTACTTGTGATCTCTTTCTGTCAAATAAATAAATAAAATCTTAAAAAAAAAAGAAAAGTTTACGATATATGACTTGGAAAAAATAATGCATTATTATTATGTAGTTTAATTTATTTTAAAATTATCCTATGATGTGAGTAAGTTACTTTCCTAATAGAAAAAAAATACACTTTAAAAATCTGAGTGAGGATCCTCGTGCTTTAGATTCTGTGAACTTTGATTATGTAGACAGTAGAGGGTAGTCAAGTTGAACTTCTTTTGTATCTTTCTTGTACGACTTAGCTTGTATGATTTTTATTTGAATTACAGATGTTTCCCAGTTGTGGATCAATTATGTATATCAGATGGAATAGTCGTTCATTATGTGGTAAAAGATTCCTTTCCATTAGTAATTAAAAACATGCAAGTAAACAACTTTAAGTTACTTTTTAAAAAAGATTTACTTATTTTATTTTGGAAAGAGAGGGAAAGGGAGTGAGCACAAGCAAGAGGGGCAGAGGGAGAAGGAGAGAGAATTCTAGCAGACTCCATACCCAGCGCGGAGTACAACGTGGGCTTGATCTCGCTTGAGATCAGGATGGTGAGATCAGAACCTGAGTGGAAGCGAAGAGTTGGCACTTAACTGACTGTGCCGCCCAGGCGCCCCTTAAATTACTTTAATATATCATTAACCTAACAGAGATAACATCCCAAATTGGCCAGAGCATAGAGAAATAGGTTTTTAACTTGCTGGTAGCAATGTAAATTTATAAAGTTCTATTTTAGGGAAAAACAATTTAGAAGAATTATAGGTAAGGACTCAAAATAGTATAGCTTATAACTTTTGACTTGAAAATTCCACTTTGAAGAATTCATTGCTGTTCTATAGTGACACAAAGAAGTTCTGCATTCAACAGAAGGAACAAGTCCATCTTACTAGTGGGGTAGGGCACTTTAACCATAAAGATACGATGTGTATATGAATTTTGTCAATAAAAGTAGACATATACATAGATAAAATAATTGAAAAAAAAAACCAAAATGAGTTTTCAGAGTGATCACTGGCAAATCTGTGCATGTGTTGAATTTATAGTGCACTTAAAAAAGTCAATTTTACTGTATGATGATTTTTTAAAATTACTACAGACAAACTCAGTTTGAGGAAAAGAAAAAAGTAGATGAAGGTACTGACAAGAATTAGAAATTGATTGTGATGTGAGAGTTTATAGTACATTGGGATTTTTTTCTGTAAAGTTTTTTTTTTTTTTAAGATTTTATTTATTTGACAGAGAGAAAGAGATCACAAGTAGGCAGAGAGGCAGGCAGAGAGAGAGAGAGGAAGCAGGCTCCCCGCTGAGCAGAGAGTCTGATGCGGGGCTTGATCCCAGCACCTGGAGATCATGACCTGAGCTGAAGGCAGAGGCTTAACCCACTGCGCCACCCAGGGACCACTGTAAAGTTTTTTTTTAAATACTTTAAGAGATCACCTATAAATATGTATGTGTGTATTTGTATTATGTGTGTGTTTGTGTGCTAAATCACACTGAATCATAAAGTTCTTACTCTTTGCCAGTTTTTGAACATCACTGCTCTAATGGGGGATAGGAAACTGACATAAACATACTATCAGGATATTCAGGGTAAGTATATTTAAAAATGTTCAGAGCACTGTTGAAGTAGAACAGAGGAAATTATTATGGAGAAATTGAGGACTTTTTCATAGAAAAAGTGAGAATTGAACTTAGGGGTGTGTGGTTTTGTTTTAGGTTTTGTTTTTTTAGATTTCCAGGGGCTGTTTATTCAATGTTAGGTCATTTATTCCCATAGAGAGGATTCTTTTTACAATGACATTTTTAAAGAGATGTTTCATTTATCACAGATTTACTGTGTACCAAGATATTTATTTATTTATTTAATCAATATATATGTTTTATTTAAAGAGCATTATTCCATAGCACTTTTATAGGCTTTGGAACACAGCCAAAGTGAGAGCTCAGTGTAATAAGTAATGTTCACCACCAGATTCCTAAGTCAAGAAGGGAAGCATGGACTAGGCCCTCTTATTAAGGCAGGGATATACTTAAAACTTTTTTTATCCAGAAAGCGGTTCCTCTCTCTCTTCATGTTTTAAAAAATAGTTTTCCTCCCTGTTCTTCAGTTTGGATAATTTCTACTGATATATCATGTTTTTCCTTTTTCTTTGGAAAAAGCAAATTTCTTTAGAATCATTTTTTAAATATATTTTTTTAAGATTTTATTTGTGTATTTGACAGAGAGAGAGAGAGAGTACAAGCAGTGGGAGAGGGAGAAGCAGGCTTCCGACTGAGCAGGGAGCTCAATGCGGGGCTTGATCCCATGACCCCAGGATCATGACCTGAGCCAAAGGCAGATGCCTAACCACTGAGCCACCCAGGCACCCCAGAATAATTTTTTATTATGTTCTGAACATTATGCACAGCACATTGTAAAGATTCTGGATTCTGTTATTTTTCCATGAAGGCTGTTCATTTTTTGCAGTTGGTTTGTTTAAAGATAGATCACTTATTTGATCTCTTTAACTGCAGACTGGGCTAGAAGGCAGCCCTGAGATCTCAGTTTGGTTCTTAGTCTTACCAGGATCGGTTGGAGTTGGCCCCATGCATGCTTTGTTTGAGGTCAACTAGATATTAGGGCTAAATTTAGTGTGCCTGCCAAAGATAAAGATTTGGGGTTCTCAGTCATGGTGATAGATAGGTGACATAGGCTAGGTCTGTACATCAGCATGTAATCCCAACTGCAATAATGGTCAACGGAAGAGGACGGAAAGTAAAGGGGTGTAAGCATCGTGATGGCTGGGACTAATTCCTTGTTCATTCCTGTATCCTTAGTGCCTACCTCAGTGCCTGGTATGTAGGGCACGCTTAAGGGTTGCTGACTGAATTTAGTGAAAGGAACAGTTAGGAAAGTGTAGAACCACGGGGATTTCAAGAAAACAAGAGAGGAGAAAGTTTCAGTAAGGAACTGGTGGTTATTTTTGTTAAATACTTTAGGCAAGTCAAGCAGGAATGAAAGGTGAAAACAAGCTATTATTTTTGGCAATGGGAGGAAGAGTTTCAGGAGAATGAGGGAATAGAGCCAGACTGCAATGAGTTGAGAAGTGAATTATAGTTGGAATAGTGACAGGGAGTATTGATTATCCTGAAGTTATTTGATGATGATGGGAAGTGGAGATAGATTCATAGCTTTATAGATAGATAAGGTCTGGGAAGGGAGCTTTTTAAAGAATAATTGTGAGCTGAGGAAAGAAGCTACTAGAGATGGAGAAGCTGGAGAGGGAGGAGCAGTATTCGTTGTAATTCTAGGGAAATGGGCCAGAATCAGTTTGCCAGTATCAGAGTTTACTTTATGGGGAGGAACGTCTTCTTCTGTGATAGGAAGAGAGAGGGAGCACGTGTATTTTTATGAGTACGGTTGGAGAGGAGAAAAGGCCTCTGTGTGGCCCTTGGGCCCTCTTGAGAGAGGAGTAACAGAGTAGCTGAAACCTAATTCATATGATATGTTTTATTCTCCAACTTACATGCTTTTTTAAAAAAAATTTTAAAGTTTATTTATTTAAGTAATCTCTACAACCCAATATGGGGCTTGAACTCATGACCTGAAGATCAAGAGTCACATGCTCTTCCAGCTGGGCCCGCAGGGGCCCATCCAACTTGCATGCTTGTTTATTGTGCATATTTTTGAGTCAAGCCTGATCTTAGATCTTTATTTCCAAATATTTATAAAAGGCCTGAAGAATGTGTGTGGGAACACATTGCAGTTAGATTTAACATTGAATATGTTGGAGACTTTTCATCATTATAGTTTGTAAAAGCTTAATATATATAGTTTGCGTTGGTGTAACATTATGTTGACACTCATGCTGTAGTCGGAACTGGACTGAATTATTGTTTAACTCCCTTTGTAGGTGGATTTAAAAAACAGCTTTATTGAGGTGTAATTGACATACATCAAACCTCACATTTAAACTGTACATGTATGGGGCGCCTGGGTCGCTCAGTGGGTTAAAGCCTTTGGCTCAGGTCATGATCCCTGGGTCCTGGGATCCAGCCCCACATCAGTCTCTCTGCTCAGCAGGGAGCTGCTCCCCGCCCCCCCCCACCCTTGGCTCCGGCCTGCCTCTCTGCCTACTTGTGATCTCTGTCTGTCAAATAAACAAATAAAATCTTAAACGGTACATGTTGATGAGTTTTGACATATGTATACCCCTGTGAAACCATCACTACAGTCAAGATAATGAACCCCCAAAGTTTCCTTTTGTCCCTTTATAATCCGTCCTTCCTTCTCACTCTCAGATACCCCCTGCTTTTTGTCACTGTTGATCAGTTTGTGTCTTCTAGAACTTTACATGAGTGTCATCCTACAGTGTGTTCTCTTTCTTGTCCTCAGCAGAATGGTGTTGGTATTCATCCGTTTTTGTCATGTGTATCAATAGTTTTCTCCTGTTTAGGGCCAGATAGTATCTCTCATAAAATTTATCTGTTCATCCAATGATGGACATTTGGGTCACTTTCACATTTTGGTTAATACAAATAAAACTGCTAAAAAAAATTTAAAATAAAGCTGCTTTGAACATCCATAGATACATTTTTTCTTTTCTTTCCTTTTGTGTGTGTGTGTGTGTGTGTGTGTGTGTGGACATACGCCTTCATGTCTCAGGTGAATTTCGGAGTGGAGTGCTTGGATCAAATAGTGGGTATATGTTTGACAGTTTTTCAAAAGTAGCTAAAGAGGTTGCACATTTTGCACACACCTGCTGGTTGATCAGCCATGTGAGTTCAAGTTGCTCTACATCCTCACCAACACTGGTGGTCAGTCTTTAATTTCTAGCCTTTCTGGTGGTTATGTATTGACATTTCATTGTGGTTTTAATATACATTTTCGCAATGACTCATCATACTGAGCGGCTTTCCTTGTACTTATTCGTATCTCTTCTTTGGTGAAATCGGTGTTGAAACCTTTTGTCCCATTTTTAATTGGGTCGTCTTCTTAGTAAACTGGTAAGACTACTTTTGACTTTAAATATAAATCCTGTGTTAGATACATATTTTGCAAATGTTTTCTCCTTGTTTGAGGCTGGCCCTTAAGTTTCGTAAAAGTATCTTTTGCAGAACAAAAGCCACAGATGAAAAGAAAATATGTTTTACTGAGGTATGATTGATATATAACATTATATTGGTTTCAGGTATACAGCATAATGATTCAATATTTGTGTGTATTGTGAAATGGTCACCATAGTAAGTCTAGTTAATGTTCATAACCATATAGTTATAAAATTTGCTTTTTCCTGTGATGAATACTTCAAAGATCTCTCTTAGCAACTTTCCAATATGCAGTGTTATTATTAACCACACATTACATCTCCATGACTTATTTATTTTATAACCTTTTGACCCCGTTGACCCATTTTGGCTAGCCCCCACCTGCCTCTGGCAACCACCAGTCTGTTCTCTGTATCTATGAGCTTGGTTTTTTGTTGTTTTAGATTCCACAGATAAGTGAGATAATATAGTATTTGTCTTTCCTCTGATACTTAGTATAATGCCCTCAAGGTTCATCCATGTTGTCACAAATGGCAAGATTTCATTCTTTTTATGGCTGAATAATATTCTACATTACATCTTTATCTGTTCATCCATTGGCGGACACTTAGGTTACTTCCATGTTTGGCTATTGTAAATAATGCTGCAGTGACCATGGGGTGCATGTTTTCTTCAGATAAATACCCAGGAATAGAATTACTGGATCATATGGAAGCTCCATTTTAATTTTTTTTTTAAGATTTTTATTTATTTGTTTGAGAGCAAGAGAGAGAGAATAAGTTGGGGGAGGGGTAGAGGGAGAGGGAAAAGCAGACTCCCCTCTGAGCAGCAAGCCTGACATGGGGCTCGATGCCAGGGACCCTGAGATCATGACCTGAGCCAAAGGCAGACGCTTAACGACTGAGCCACCCAGGCTCTATTTTTCATTTTTTGAGGAACCTCTATACCGTTTTCCACAATGGCCACCAGTTTACATTCTCACCAGCAATGCACAAGGGTTCCCTTTTGTCCACATCCTCAACAACACTTATTTCATCTTTTTTTTTTTTTAAGATTTTATTTATTTGAGAGAGAGAGAGAGAGAGCATGTGCATGCACAAGTTGGGGAGGAGAAGCAGGCTCCCCATTGAGCAGGGAGCTTGACATGAGTCTCCATCCCAGGACCCTGGGGTCAGGACCTGAGCTGAAGGCAGACATTTAACCAGCTGAGCCACCCAGATGCCCCTCTTGTCTTTTTGATACTAGCTCTCTGACAGGTGTGAGGCGATATCTCACTGTGGTGTTGATTTGCATTTTTCTCATGATCAGTGATATTGAGCACTTTTTCATGTACCTTTTGGCCATCTGTCTGTCTTTGGAAAAATGTCTATTCAGATCTTCTGCCTGTTTTCAAATCAGATTCTTGGGGGAGTGTTTTGCATATGAGTTCTTTTTATATTTTGGATTTCAGCCCCTTATCAGCTATATGATTTGCAAATTTTTCCTCCCATTCAATAGGGAGGAATGTTCTTTTTATTCTGTTTTATTCTGTTTATTGTTTCCTTTGCTGTGTGGAAACTTTTTACTTTGATGTAGTCTCACTAAAGCGTTTATTTTTATGAAGTCCAGTTTGTTGATTTTATTGATTTTTAGTATGTATATTTAAGTAAACATAATCAAACCTACAGTTTTTCTCCCAGAAGTGGGAGTGGGAAAAATAGAGCCTGGGTGGCTCAGTCATTAAGCGTCTTCCTTTGGCTCAGGTCATGATCCCAGGGTCCCTGGGATCGAGCCCCATGTCAGGCTTGCTGCTCAGAGGGGAGTCTGCTTTTCCCTCTCCCTCTACCCCTGCCCCAACTTATTCTCTCTCTCTTGCTCTCAAACAAATAAATAAAAATCTTTAAAAAAAATTAAAATAGAGCTTCTATATGATCCAGTAATTCTATTCCTGGGTATTTATCAATACTTAAATCAAATCTTTGATTAAGTATGAATAATGACTAGATTTAAGAATTAAAAAATGACATTGCTTTACGTAATTACTTGTCTTCAGTTACTCAACCTTTTCCCCTCCATCTTTACTGTAATATCACCTTTTAATAATTCATTATCACACATAATACATGTATTTCTGATTGAGTTGGACCAGAGTTTCATAAATTGTTTTTATTGTAACCTCATACAGGCAGCTAATGACTAAAGATTTACAGTTAGGAATTTCTCGAACTAAAATAAATGAATTGCCTTCCAAGTTGTTCCCTTTATCAATTCACATTGGCATTTATTGCATTTATTTAAATAAAATAGAGTAAGCCTTTCCTTCTCTCTTCTTAACTAATTCCTGAGACTAAAAAGTATCATTTGTGAAGTTATGAAGCCATAATATAATCAGTAAAGGAAGTGCTCACTCAAGTTACTATGAGAAAAGCCATGAGCTGCTCACAGCCTTCAGTTATGCAAGTCTTAGCAGGCTGCATTCCTGGCAGGGATGGTGTTTACTCCCTCCAGTACCACAGGAGGAGGCTGTTTTGCTTCCTGTATCACTGGCCAAATTGCAGCTAAGTGCTGATTACAGCATCCTTATTATCTGGCCCCATGTAGGAGGCAGCAAGAAGCACCCCCTGACTGGATAGCAGCAATGGATTTTTGTGTTAGAAAATTTTATTCCTTTTTTTTTTTTTTTTTGGCATGCTGAGAGAAATTGACAAGAATGTTAAAAATGTAGAGTAATCATAGACTTTAGTAGGTCATCGATACATTACTAAATGCTTCAAACTTGGGGCACCCTGCGGGGCTCAGTTGGTTAAGCATCTGCCTTCCACTCAGGTCATGATCCCAGAGTCCTGGGATGGAGCCCTGCATTGGGCTTCTTGCTCAGCAGGGAGCCTGCTTCTCCCTCTGCCTGCTGTTCCCCCTGCCTGTGTGTGCTCTTTCTCTCTCTCTCTCTGTCAGATAAATAAATAAAATCTTCAAAACAAAATGCTTCAAACTATTTGGCAACATGGTTTGTTGTGTACAGCTCTAGACTAGCAATTCAGTGAATAATGTTTTAAAGTAAGCTCTAAGTGTCTTAGGCATTTGTCTTGGGCAAATTTGATTATTGTTCCGTATCATCTCCTTAGAAATTCCACACAAACTGTCTGTGCAAATTAGGCAGTAGATTAAAGGGCATGTGGATTTTTAAGTGTGCTCTGAAATGCACATTACACAAAATGTCTGATTCCTTGTTTTTTTCCCTCTAATTTCTTATTTTGAAAAAAGTTTAATATGCTGAAATCTAGAAAGAGAAGTAAATTGATAACCTATGCCCTTCACCTAGAGTTACTGCTTACTAACGTTATTTTTTAGTATCTCACTTGAAACATCTTGTAAATTAGATGTACAAAGAAGTTGTAAAAATGTAAGAGAATTCCTTGACCAAGTTTCCCCTGATGTTAATATCTTACATAATCATAGTAAGTTACCAAAACCAGGACGTTAATACTGATTCAGTACCATTAACTAATCCACAGGTCTTTTTGGGGTTTTGCCAGTTTTCTCACTAATGTCTCTTTATAGTTTGGGATCCAAATCCAGAATCCTATAGTCTACTTACTTGTCACATCTCTTTAGTATTCTCCAACCTTCTCCAACCTGCGTTGTGTCTCAGTCTTTCTTTGTCTTTCCTGATCCTGAGGCTTTTTAAAAAATCAAAATATAGTTGACACACAGTCTTCCGTTAGTTTCAGGCGTACAATGTAGTGATTCAACAACTCTGTGCTCTGTTCACCACCAGCGTAGCTCCCGTCTGTCACGGGAGCTGTTTCAGTACCATTGACTCCATTCCCTATGCTGGACCTTTCATCACTTTGACTTACTCATCCCCTAACTGGAATCTGTAACTCCCACTCCCCTTCGTCCCTTTTGATCTTCACCCTTTTGAAGAGTACTGGCCATTTATTTTGTTGGCAGGTTTCTCAGATTGGGTTCCTCTGCTCTCTGCTCATGATTAAATTGAGGTTGTACATTTTTGGCAAGCACTACCAACATGATTCTGTGCCTTTCTTGCTACATCATATCAGGAGGAACATTGATGTTGTTCTGTCTTCTTACTGTTGATGTTAATCTTAATCCCTTAGTTAAGGTCCTGTCTTCCAGGTTTCTCCACTGTGAAGTTTCTAATGTTTCCCATTGGAATCAGTAATTATCTTATGGGCAGATACTTTGAGACTATGCAGATATCCTGTTTCTCATCGTATTTTCACCCACTAATTTTAGCAGCCATTGATGATTCTTGCCTGTAGTAATTATTACTGTGGTGTTTGGTGACTTTTTATTTCCATCATTCCTTTTATCTTTTTTAATTGGATTTTTTTTTTTCTGTAAGGAAGAGCTGTACCTTCTTCTTGGTTTATTTATTCATTCATTCATTCATTTATTTATCTGTATCATTATAGACTCATGGATACTCAGAGACGTGTGGCTCCCCTATCCATACTACCCAGTTCCTGTTCCCTCATTATTTCTACCTTATTCGCTCTCCTACAAGACCACAATACTATTATCACATGTGGGACACTTCACGTGAATATACTGATAATCCTGGTCTGATGTGCCATTCATAGTCAGATATCCCCAGTGCACCCACAGTAGTCTTCACTGTATGTTTTGATCCATAATTCAAAGATTCTGTATTATATTTTCTTGCCAGAAATCTCTTAAATCTCCTCCACTCTAACCTAGAGCTGTTTTTATTGTCTCTCTCAGTAAGGATGCTTTTGAAGAATCATGAGAGTTGTCTTGCAGAATTTCCCTCCACTTAGTTTGTTTCCTCTTGAATAGATTTAGAACAAACATTGTTGGCAGGAATGTTGCATATATCATATTGTATGTATTCTTTTCAGTACATCACATCAGGCAATACCATGTGTCAGTGTGTCCCCTCATAGCTGCTGTATCCCTTCATTTGGTTAAGGTGATACCTGCCAGATTTCCTCATTGTAATGTTACCTTTTCCTCTTTGTAATTAATATAATCTGTGGGGAAGATACTTGAGATTGTGTTGACTACCCTGCTTCACTCAGTGGTAATAGAATACATCAATGTTTCTTGCAAGAGTCAATTATTAATATGGTGGTTATAAAGTCATGATAGTCTACTTCTATTATTCATTCTATATTTATTAGTTGGCATTATTCTGTAACAAAGATCTTTGTTATACCATTTATTTACTTAGAATTAGTATAGACTCATGGACTTTTTTTTATAATAACAGCTTTATTAAATGTAATTCATATACCATATGATACACCCCTTTAAAATAGACACACTTGGGCGCTTGGGTGGCTCAGTGGGTTAAGCCTCTGCTTTTGACTCAGGTCATGATCTCAGAGTCCTGGGATCGAGCCCCGTATCAGGCACTCTCCTCAGCAGGGAGCCTGCTTCCTCCTCTCTCTCTCTGCCTGCCTCTCTGCCTACTTGTGATCTCTGTCAAATAAATAAATAAAATCTTAAAAAAAATAGATACACCTCACTGGTTATTAATATATTCACTAAAGTGTGCAGCCATTACCACAGTTAACTTTAGGACATTTTCATCCTAAAGACATTCCATGCCCTTTAGCTATCATCCCCCAAAGATTGTAAGCAATCACTAATCTACATTCTGCCTTTATAAATTTGCCTGCTCTGGACATTTCAAAAAACCAAATCATATAGGGGCACCTGGATGGCTCAGCTGGCTAAGCATCTGCCTTCAGCTCAGGTCATGATCCCAGGACCCGTTTCCCTCCCTCTGCCCGCCCCTCCCCTTGCTCATTCTCTCTCTGTCTCTCTGTCAAATAAATAAAATCTTGAAAAAAAATGGAATCATACAATATGTGTGGTCTTTTGTTGATTGGCTTCTGTCATGTAGCATAATGTTTTCCAGGTTCTCCCATGTTTCAGTAGCTACTCCTTCTTATGGCTGAATAATACCCCATTGTATAGATAAACGAGATTTTGTTTACCTGTTCATTAGTTGATGGACACTTGAGATGTTTCTACTTTTGGGCTCTTGTGAATAATTCTGCTATAAAAATTTGTATGCAAACAACAGTGTAAATGTACTTAATACCACTGAACTTAAAAATGGTTAAAATGTAATATCTCATGGTACCTGTTTTTTTTTGTTTTTTCTAAAGATTTTATTTATTTGACAGAGAGATCACAAGCAGAGAGAGAGAGAGAGAGAGAGAGAGAGGAGGAAGCAGGCTCCCTGCCCAGCAGAGAGCCCGATGCGGGACTCAATCCCAGAGCCCTGAGATCAGGACCTGAGCCGAAAGCAGAGGCCTAACCCACTGAGCCACCCAGGCAGCCCTTCATGGTACCTGTTTTTACCACAATAAAAAAATGAAGAAAAAAATTTATGAAATGTCCATGTGATAGACTATTATATAGCGGCTTAATATTATCTTTCAAAAACCTAAAACATAAAAGATGCTTATGATATAATCTTAAAATGGTACAAAAAGCATAAATATTATTTCAAATATATAAAACTTTATAAAAATATTCATTAAAGATGTTTGTTTCCTTGTTAGCAGGGATTGTATCTCAAGATGGTAGGATTATGAAGAGACTTTCATTTTCTTTATAAATTTTTTCAAAATATACAAAATGAGTATGCATTGTTTTTATAATCAATGAAGAAAAACACTAGCAAGAGAAAAAATCATACAAAAAAGGTTTGGCACCAACTATCTTCTTAACACATGTATTATCTAAAAAATCCTTTCAATTAAAGAAATAATAGGGTGAATAGGTGAAGAACATTCACAGATACAAACATCCTGTTATAAGGCACGAGGATAAAAAGTATAGCATAGGGAATATAGCCAGTAATATTGTAATAATGTTTTATGGTGACGGATATGGTGACTATCCTTACTGTGGTGAGCCTTGCATTATATATGTTAAATATATATATTATGCTACATGATATTATATATATTATGCTCCTATACATAATGGAGACTAGTAGTTCAAGAGAATGATATTCTTTGGGCATAATTATGTGCCACACTCAAATGTTGGATCTGTTTTTCTAGCATGTATGTTTAGGATTTTCCCTGTTTGTGTCAAGTAAGTGGGAAATTTTCCATGAGAAAAATGGGAGGAAACATAGTAATTCCATTTCTTTTACTCTGTAGGGATTCTTTCTGTTTTGTGTTGATTTACTAACCAGGCTTGTTTAGGCTGGCTATTCAACAACTTTGTTTGAAAGAAAGGAGAGAGTACTAAAGGAGGAAATGCAAATTTAGTAAGATCATTTTCCAGGTTAGACTAGAAATTCTAGTTTAGATTAATATAAATATATAAAATATATTATTTCTGCTAAATTATAATTGAAAGCTAGAGCTCAAAGAAGTGTAGCTTTGATGTATAGTAGGTATCTACATGTTACAATGATGTAGCATCTTTTTAGTGACTCTCTTGTTCAGGTCAAAACAAAACCTGTTTGTTTAAATTGTCTGTTCAGCTTGCCCAGGCTTGATGAAAGGAAGTAAGTGGTGTCAAGATAGGCATTGAAGATACACCTGGTTTCCTCACTATTAGAGGCCTCAAGAGAAATGTTTGAGGACTTCAGTTGTGTGTCAGAATTTACCGTGATTGAGGTTTTTAACATTTTGTGTGTGTGTGTGTGTGTGTGTGTGTGTGTGTGTGTGTGTGTGTGTGTATGGTTTATGGGCTAAGGTGGTGGGATAGGATGATTTCTTTTCCATGCCGGGGGATTTTGCAATTGTGATATAGTATTTTTTTTTAAAGATTTTATTTATTTATTTGATAGAGAGAGATCACAAGTAGGCGAAGAGGCAGGGAGAGAGAGTGAGAGGGAAGCAGGCTCCCTGCTGAGCAGAGAGCCCGATGTGGGGCTCGATCCCAGGACCCTGGGATCATGACCTGAGCTGAAGGCAGCGGCTTAACCCACTGAGCCACCCAGGCACCCCAGTGATATAGTATTGAGAGCAGAGTGAGGTAGAGGAAAAACAAGATTCATAGCAGTAACTGTTGAAAATACTAGTATATAACAGTGCATTTTTATTCTACCTTACCCATTCCTGTATATTCATATTTTTTCCTATACATATGTATATTCATAATTTTTTGTCTTGTCATTTTCTTTAAAAAGAAAAAGGTTATTTTATTTTATATTTATTTTAGGAAGAGAGTACGGGGGGGAGGGGCAAAAGGAGAGGGAGAGAGAATCTGCAGGAAGATTCCCCACTGAGTGCAGAGCCCCGATGCAGGCTAACAGGTTCTCACGACCCATGAGATCTTGACCTGAGCCCAAACCAAGAGTCAGACGTTCAAGCAACTGAGTCACCCAGGCGCCCCATCTTAGTTGTTTTATGTAGAATTTTTTCAAATTTATACTGATGTCCACTGAATACTAATAATATTCTAGCACTGTATTCATAAAGCTAGGATTTTAAAATATGTGAATGAGGATTTAAAACACTAAGGAAAACAGGAACATATCTAGGGGAAAGGTTAGGAGCCCACAGAGTCAAGGCATGGTTATATCCTATCTGTCATTTTTATTTGTTTATTTTTCCCTTTTTTTTTTTTTAAGTAGGTTACACGCCCAGAGCAGAGCCCAATATAGGGCTCAAACTAATGGCCTATGGGGCAGACCTGAGCTGAGGGGTGCCTGGGTGGCTTAGATGGTTAAGTGTCTGCCTTCGGCTCAGGTCATGATCTCCAGGTCCTGGGATTGAGCCCCACGTTGGGCTCCTGGCTCAGCGAGGTGTCTGCCTGTCCCTCTCCCTCTTCGCCCCATTCATGCTCTCTCTCTCTCAAATGAATAAATAAAATCTTTAAAAAAAAAAGACCAAGCTGAGCTCAAGAGTCTAATGCTTAACTGATTGAGCCACCCAGGCACCCCTGTTTGTCCGTCTTTTGAACTGGGAAAAAGAGATGATTTATTTTGAATACCCAGCTTTTTTTTTTTAAGCATGTAGTTTATAAGGAAATTAATAGAGGGGAACTGTCAGAGAACCAGAATGTCATCTATATTTTTGTCTAAGGGGTTATTAAATCTGCTTACAGGTTAGTAGGCAGGAGGAGCCTTGGAGATAGTATGTATGTATCTAAGTTGCTACGCATTATTGAAAATGCACCTTCTAAAATATGTGAAGGGAATGGTAAACCATTAAGCCACGGATAGATGCTTTGGTATTTTTTACCTCAAATGCAGAAAAAGCCATGCTTCCTTTTGTAGCCATGGAATCTGTCTTCTTAAAAAGGACCTTGTATTTATAGTTTTTCTGACAGTAAGCTCCCAGTAAAAATTTGTAATACAAATCATAGTTATTACAAATAATAATAATTGAGAAACATTTCTGCCTTGTTTCATACTTTACTCTTTCCAAGAATGCTGAGTCACAAAATAAAATCTTAAATTAGAAATTTTTCAAAAAATAGAACTAGCTTCTGAGAGAGTTTTTGAAAAGTTCAAAAGGATTTGGAGACAGTAATTTGATTCTATTTTTGTCGTCGTTGTTTTCTTCCATCAAACAAATCTGTTTCCTGGTGGTGTTAAGGCTTGTCTGTTCATCCATACTTAGAGTGTCTTTGCGTAACTGGCATCATGTTTTATTAATGGCAAACTTGAAAAGTAAATTAAATGACTTTCCTAGATCTTAAGGGAATCAGTGAGCTGTACTAAGATACTATACATAATTGTTGGGGTAGGAGAGATTTTTACCCTGTCCTTCTTGGTTCTGCCGGCTGATCTCATAATTTAATTGACATAAGACAGATTAACAACAGAAAAAAAAAATTTAATTTTGTAGGTATGGAGGTCTTGTAGATGGGCCTAAGAAATAACCAAAGCGGGTGGTTTATGTACCCTTTAGAAACAGAAACAATAAATTTGTGAAGAACTGACAAGACAAACTTAGTCTTGGGTGCTAATGAGTGAGTGTACACTGACTTCGAGGCTTCGAATTCTCTCTCTCTGGTGATAAGGAAGTTTCTTTACCTCCTGGTGCAGGGAGGGCACCTGTCACATGGGAAATTTATTTCCTGCTTTCAAGGGGACAGAGAAGAGGGTCAGAATGTGCTTGGACTGGTTGTTTCTCAAGTAAACTTTCTTTCAGAATTATCAGTGTGCCACTTTGACATATCTGGGAGCACCTGCTCCGAGCCCCATTGTAGTTCTCATTCTCTCTTTCCTAGAACTAGCTGCAAAAAAGAAGACAAATGTATTTCAATTTTATGTGGACTTTAAACTCTGGAAAGAGACCTGGATTACGGTCTCTTTCTGCTGTTTAACCTTATGCATGGCCCTCCAAGTCTGTTTCTCCAGCTTCAAAGTATGAAAAATAATAGTACCCAATTCAGAGGGTTGTTTTGAGGAATTAATAAAATAATGCATATAAGATACTTCACTGTGTCTGGCCTATAGTAAGTACTCAACGTATGGTTTTTAAAAAAATCCCTGCATGCATGGGGGTCTGTGTCCTACATCCTTTTATTTATTTATTTATTTATTTATTTATTTATTTATTTATTTATTTTTGGTTGTTTTTAAAGATTTATTTAATTATTTGGGAGGGGGATGGGGTTGGGAGAGGTGGGGAGAGAATCTTGAGTAGGCCTCTTGGCCAGTGTGGAGCCCACGTGGGGCCTTGATCTCACCAACCTGAGATCATGACTGAGCTGAAATCAGGAGTCAGACACTTAACTGACTGAGCCACCCACGTGCCACACACATCTGTTTTTTTTGTTTTGTTTTGTTTTGTTTTAACTCTTTGGGTACTTCAGTTTCCTGAGGTCCTCTGTGGAGTAAGCGTGGCATTAAGGATGGCAAGTCCTCCTGCAGTCGGCGTGGGTAACATCTAGACACGGATGCTTTCCCTAACGTAGAATCAGTTGGTTCCAAACAGCCCAAAGGAGTAGATACTTGGAAAAGATGAAATTGACATCATCTTAACAGGATTTTCTCTTTACATGCTTCTTTTTTTTCTTTTTTCTTTTTTTAAACAGTGCCTTTGAAGATGAGACCATGAAGCTTCGACAGCTGAAACTAGATAATCAGGTGAGTAAATCAGGAGTCTCCCTCCTGTTTTGAAACAAGTGGCCAGCTGTACTGACTGTGATGCTGATAGTCTGGACTCTGAAGTCTTGGCAGGGTCCTGGAATGGGGGCAGGCAAGGAAAAGGCTTTGATGTTACTAAGGGGTGTCTGGAGGTTGTATTTGCTAAACCAAGGCCCTGGGCTCTGGCAAGACCAAAGTGCTTCCAGGAGCACAGCCATAAAACTGGCCTTGGATTTCTAATCACTGAAAATTCCTTGGCACCTTTCCTAAGAATTAGAAGAATGTTAACATTGTATTTTATGTAGTAATGGTCCTGCTGCCTTGCATACCTCTCTGCACTGTAATTTTGGTTAAATACAAGATTTTTTTTTTATTCTAAAATACAGATCTGAACATGCTGCTGGGCTGCTTAGAGACCTCAAGTGCTTACAGCACAATTTTCTTCACAACACTGGTCCCAATTTTCAGCTACACGTTAATTCTGTTTTTCATGATTTGGTTTATGTTTGTTTCCTCCACTAGGCTAAGCTCCGTGAAAACAGGAGCCAAGTTTGTTTATGATGACCATGATATCAGAAGTTCCTAGCACAGGGCTGGGCACGTACTAATCCTTCCCTAAGTATTTGAACAAAGGAAGAAATAAATGAACAGTCGTATGTCATTATTTGCTGTGATCGTCATTGTTGGTCAGCTTAGAACCTCTACATCTCTTGCTTTCTTATTTGCAGTTTCATGTGCATGTTACCTAATTCAGGACGTTCTATAGCTCGAGTCTGTCTATGTAGGATCAAAGTGTCTAGGCTCTGTGGGTACCTAAACATACCTCTAAAGTTTTGTCTTATTTATGCTAATGTTGGAATGACTAATGGGACTTGTAGTGTAATAAGTTGCTTTAAAGGTGGGAGAGAGGTCTGTGCCTGGCGGGCAGGGAGGTACAGGGACACCCTCTGTAGGGTAAGGCTGTGGCAGGTTGGAATGCCATGCCAATGCCATGGAAGGCTTTGGCGCTCACGCTCATGTGTGGCCGCCCCCGCATGGCACCTTCGAAGTCTTTCATGATGATGGCACTAATGTGGGGACTGTCACTGCGTTCCACTGCCACTCAAGTCACCAGCTGGTGGGGTCCAGCCTCCTCACCTGCACCTAGAAGGGGAGTGTTACATACAGGTCTCCCCTGTGTGCAAGTCTGTGCCACCAGAGGACACCTCTGGCTTCTAGGTGGCTGTGATGGCCTCCATCTTCCTGCTCAGGTCCCTGGCCTGCCTCATGTGTTTGTGGAGAGGAGCAGCTGCTTAGGTGTGGCTCCAGCTGCCTAGCTCTGTTGGCTGAAAGGTCTAAGTAACAGTACCAGTGGCCATGGCCAGTCTGGAGCCCCCTGGAGCTGCCCGACTGGGCATATGACAATCACAGCTTCTCCCCCTAGCCCACCTCTCTGTGAGGGGCTCAGAGGAGTGGCCAGTGTGGACAGGGACCTGTGGACCCAGCCCTCTGGGCCCTAGCCACCCCAGGCTCTGCCTGTATCCAGGTGACACATACAGGTAAGGCCTTGCCTGTCCATGAGCCCCTGAAGAAATGCCTGCACAGTCCAGTGTGCAAAGCCCACTCTTCATGCCAGGAGGAGCAGGAGCCCCCATCAGCCTGGCACCTGCATCTTGGTGTGTGATGAAATCCACTTCCAGGCTTAGGGATCCCCAGGGTGCTTGGGCTCCAAAGGCTGGAGACCCTGGCATGGGTGACCCGTCCCAGGGGAGCCTGGCCATAGTGCTTTTATAGATAGACTTCCTTGAAACCACTGCCGAGGGTAACATAGCAGCCATAGCCTCCCTCCTCCTGGCTTCCTTTAAAGAGACTGAGGGAGGGTCACGCGGGTGGCTCAGTTGGTTGAGCATCCAACTCTTGATTTCAGTTCAGGTCATGATCTCAGGGTTGTGAGATCGAGCCCCGCATCAGGCTCCATGCTCAGCAGGGAGTCTGCTTGAGATTCTCTCTCTGCCTCTTCCCCTACTGCACTCTCTCTCTAAAAATAAATAAAATAAATAAAATCTTTAAAAAGAGACTGAGGGACATTTTAAGCCAATCTAGTTTTTCATAGCCTTGCAGGAAAATGGCAACAAACTTCTCAGCAATTATAGGTCTCACCGTTCTCCACAGGATGGGCTGCCTGTAAGCAGAGAACCTTCTAGTGTTCTGCACACATTCTCTGTAAAGTTGTCAGGTGGAGGGTGTGAAGTAAACAATCCTTTCTAATGCTGGAAAAAAATAAAGGTGGCTCAGATATTTCGTAATTTTTATTCTTTTTAATGAGCGTGCTACGTGCGATATGTTTATGGTATACGTGTTGGGATTTTGTAGGCCTTTTTATGGCCCAGATTTTTAAAACTTATGTTTTTTTATGGGCAATAAAAGCATATGGTAAGGATTCCAATAATACTCAAAAGATATTTTATGAAAAGTCTCTCTTCCTCTCCTTGGCTTAGTTCTTTACTGGAGACTCACTAACTTTTTCCCCTGCTAAGGTTTTATTTATTTATTTGTCAGAGAGAGAGAGCGAGTGAGCTAGAGAGAGAGAGAGCACAAGCAGGGGGAGTGGCAGGCAGAGAGAGAAGCAGGCTTCCCACTGAGCATGGAACCCAGTGAGGGACTCGATCCCAGAACCCTGAGATCATGACCTGAGCCAAAGGGAGATGCTTAACCAACTGAACCACCCACGTGCTGCAGACTTTTTTTTTTTTTTTTTTTGAGGGAAGGAGTATAGGGCAGAGGAAGAGGGAGAGAGAGAATCTTAAGCAGGCTCCAGGTTCCATGCCTAGTGCAGAGCCCTATGTGGGGCTCGATCCCATGACCCTGAGATTATGACTTATGTGAAAATCAGGAGCCAGACACTTAACTGACTGAGCCACCCACGCGCCCCCAGAGACTGTCACTAATGTCTAATGTACTCTTGCAGAGATAGTTAATGAATATACAGATATAAAATTTTATAGAAAAAAAAATTTTTTTAAAGATTTTATTTATTTATTTGACAGACAGAGATCACAAGTAGGCAGAGAGGCAGGCAGAGAGAGAGAGAGAGAGGAGGAAGCAGGCTCCCTGTGGAGCAGAGATCCCGATGTGGGGCTCGATCCCAGGACCCTGGGATCATGACCTGAGCTGAAGGCAGAGGCTTTAACCCACTGAGCCACCCAGGTGCCCCTAGAAATTTTTTTTTAATTAAAAAAAATCTGGGGACCTGCTGTGTAAATGCGGGTATTAACTAGCCTGTGAGAATACTGTGAGGGTCTGAAGCATGGTCTCTGCCTCGAGAAGGAGGTTGCTCAGGAGGGTGTAAGGGAATTTCCACAAACACAAGCTGAGCATTCAAATGGCCTGGAACAAAGGCAGCACTACAGGATGAACGAAAGGCTGGGCTGGGGAAGGCTGGGCTGGGAACCGGAAGAGTCTGGTTCCCATTCTGACTCTGCCATTAATTATCTGGGTGATTTTAGGTAAGATTCTTAAACTCTGTGGGTCCCACTATTTCATCTGTAAAGTGAGGTCAGATAATAGAAAGTGAGGATCTGAGAGTATGGAAATTAGACCTGAGATGAGGTACACTGAGGAAGGCTAGGTTTCTGCTCAGTCTGGGCCTCAGAGGCCGGTAGGATCTTGCTGGAAGTCTGTCTCTCAGTCCAGGGCATGCCACCCTACCCAAGACCAGGCACTCTATATCCATGACTGGCTTAATCTAGCAGTGATTGTCAGGCGAGGTGGGAGAGGCTAGGGAACGTTATTCTCCCCACCTCTGCCTGAAGTATACAGTAGATTAACCTCTTAGGAATCCTGTTTTGGGAATGTCCCCAGGTTGAGAGTCATTGGTCATGAACTTTGTAGGCTGAGAAGTAGTTTGCTAAAAGCAGCCAAAGTTCATAAGTCTCACAAGGATTGGTTCATACTAACCAATATCATAAGTGATGAATCTAAACCTAGGGATTAATTTACTAATTTCTAATGAACCAGAATCAGCTGATCACCACAATCCTATCAGATAAGTATGTAGGGAAGTTTACAATTAGAAAAGAGGCATGATGAGTTTGAAATCAGAGTGAGTGCAGTTTGTAAAATGATATTTATGGTAAATATCATTGTGTGATCATATAATTAATTCATCGCTACTAAAGGGATATACCTGGCAACAAATGAGATAGGTGACTGTCTGGTTAGGCCACTCCCTGCCTTGGGTGGCCCTAGACACACAAGGTAACTCTTGCTCTAAATTTTATCTTACCTTATTTCCACACAGACATTTCCCTTCTCTTAACTCACTCATTGTCCAGGTTTCAGTAGTACTGAGTAGGTTAGTTTCTTTCTTATCTCTTTTCCCCCTGATACTATAGTCTTAGGATTTAATATTTTAAAAAATCCTAGATTTACAGATAATTTACATAGGACTATTTTTGTCCTGTGTTTTTGTTCTAGGTTTTTGAACAGCTTTACTGAGATCTAATTCACTGACTGAAATATACACCCAGTTAAAGTGCACAAATGATTTTGAGACCTCGTATCAAATGGAACCATATACCATGTGGTCGTTTGTATCCAGTTTCTTGACTTAGGAAGAGGTTCGTCCATGTTGTTGCCTCTGTCAGTACTTCTCGTCTTCTTATTGTTGAGTAATATTCCCAGTCGTGGCTACACCACATGTTGTTTATCCATTCATCAGTTGACCGACATTGGGGTTGTTTTCACTCTTTGGCTACTGCTGGTAGTGCTGCTCTGAGCATTCATGTACAAGCTTCTCTGCGGACATGCTTTCATTTCTCTTAGCTGGTATATCTAAGTAGGGGTACCCCAAAGCCTACCAAATATACCTCGGATAATAGGAGTGGAGTTCCTGGGTCGTCTGGTAACATGTTAAAGAGCTTCCAGACTGTTTTCCAATGTCCCTGAACCATTGTACACATTCCCACCAGCCATGTCCTTGGCCTTGTTTCTATACATCATTGTCAACACTTATTATTATTGTCTGTCTTTGACTGTAGCTATTTTAGTGGGTACAAAGTGGTATCTGACTGTGGTCTTGATTTGCATTTCCCTGATGACTAATGATATGGAGCCTTAAAATGTACTCAGTGGCTCTTTGTATGTTCTCTTTGGAGGCATGGAGAAATGGAGAAAACCCATTTTTAGATTGGGTTATTGTCTTTTCATTGTTAAACTGTAAGAGTTCTTTATATAGTCTAGACCCAGGCTCCTTATCAGAAATATTATTTGTAGGGGCGCCTGGGTGGCTCAGTCGTTAAGTGTCTGCCTTCGGCTTGGGTCATGATCCCAGAGTCCTGGGATCGAGCCTGGCATCGGGTTCTTTGCTCTGCAGGAAGCCTGCTTCTCCCTTTCCTACTCCCCTGCTTGTGTTCCTTCTCTCGCTATATCTCTGTCAAATAAAAAAATATATATATATTATTTGTAAATATTTTCTTCAATTCTGGGGGTTGTCTTTTTACTTTCTTGATGGTACCATTTTCAGCATAGTTTTATTTTTTCTTTTTGTCTCTTGCACTTTTGGTGTCATATCTAAGAAACGATTGCTTCCCGAGGTTATAAAGACTTGCTTCTGTGTCATCTAAGAGTCTTCTACTTCCTATGAGTTCTTTCGAGTTAACTTTTATATACGGTGTGAGGTTCCAACTTCAGTCTTCTGTGTGTGGATATCCAATTGTCCCGTACCATTTATTGAGAAGATTCTCTCACTATGTATATTTTGCTTTTATTTTTACTAGCTTCGTTAGGGTACTCGTTTTTTCGGGGCACTTGGACACCTTAGCTGGCTACAGGTGGTGAAGATTTTTAGACTCCTCCGGTGATGGGCCTTAGACCCAGATGCCCATTAGGTGGAGAACCTTTGTGCCATCTGGTGGACAGTGGATTAAAATACAACATACTCCTTTGGGGTCAGGTTGCCCATCTATTTGTACCTATCATTCTAAGAGAGGTGGTCATCGGTGTTTTGAATTGATATTTTAAAAAGCGTGATTTAAAAATTTTAGCCTCGCTTTCTTATGATCTCACTTTGTGTGCCAGAAAGATTCGGTGTTTTTAGCCAAACTCTTAGATTTTTGGCAGCCACTCTGATCTTGCTGGTTCTACCTTGTGGTCAGCCAGGTCTATCCCACGAGCATCAGACTGTAACCTACCCATCGGCTCTAGGGAGTCTTTCTGGAAAATTGAGAAATCAGTGATGTCAGGCTCTCATGAATTTGAGGCTTGCCTGCACTTTATTATTTTATAAAACAAAGCTCTTTGTAGGAGTCCCTGCTCCCCGCCATCTACTCTCCTTTATTTCCTCACTCATTTTGGAATTAGCATTTAGTATTTTGCTCCCAGGGAATGATAATAGGATTTACCACCACATTCTGGAGAAGATGGATTCTTTGAGTTATTGTTCAGTTTCCGAGGGAATTGGGAAATTTAAAGGCTTATGTGCCACTTAAAAACAGCCCTGAAAGCAACATATTTCGATTGTATTTAGGGCATCAAACAGTCACCTGCAGCTCTCTTCCTGACAGCCCGTCCTTCCTTTAACGTTGTTTATGCAGCATCGCTGACAGCTTTTTTAGGGAAGGTAAAATGTGAATGAAAACGAATTGACATGTTGCATCTTAGCTCAATTAACACCTCCCTCCTCCCACATTCAAACTATGTGAGGATGATTAAAAGGCTGAATCAGGGGACACATTTCACCAAGATGGCAATTTGGTGGTTACTTTATGATTTTTTTTTCTTGTTTACAAACTTGGACAACGGCAGGATGTATTTAGCGCTGTAATGCAGCCCTGGAGCCCTGGGCTTCAGAGCTCAGATCTGTGGTTGGTTGGTTGTTGTTTTCCCTCAAGTTGTTGACCTAAATGAGTTTGATTGGTGTTGACGTTGATAGAGAAAGGCTTTGCCAGATACAGTCACAGGATCACTGTGGCTGAGAGTCCGTTTAGTCTGCGCTTTGCAGGTCTAAAAACTTGGTTTTGTCAGTGAACCCAAGTGTAACCAGGTCCTCGCACAAACTCACGCTAGTCAAATTCACAATGATCAGTTATGAAACTGGACACTAATTTATTAATTTACAGTGAGAACTACAGCTTTTCCAGGATACATCCATCTCTGCTGGTCATGGTTCCCTGTTCCCGGAAATAGTATACCTAAGAAGTTAATTGACAATTAGAAGGCGGATTAGTAAGCAGGGAATCTGAGGAAATGAAATTAGTCGTCCTGAGGGATATTTCATCAAGGCCACAAAGAAGTCTTATATAGCTTCCTGTCCACAAAGAGAATAAGCTCTCCCAGTAAACAGAATTGTCTTCTAGATTCAGCATTTATGTTTTTGGACAGGTTGGATAAACACTGCCAAATTCTTATTCTTTGGCTTCCCTTTTCTGGACCAATACCCCTTCCCCTCCCTCCTCTCCCCTCTCCTCTTTTTTCTTTTCTTTTCTTTCTCTTTCTTTCTTTCTTTCTTTCTTTCTTTCTTTCTTTCTTTCTTTCTTTCTTAGATGGAGGGAGGGAGTATGAGTGGGGAGAGGGGCAGAAGGAGAGAGAATCTTAAGCAGACCACCCTCCTCCCCGGCTGAACATGAAGCCTGACACTGGCCTCCATCTCATGATCCTGAGATCATGGCCTGAGCTGAAATCAAGAGGTGGGCACTTAACTGCGGCACCCAGGTGACCCAGATGTGTCCCCTTGTCCACAGAACATTGTTCTTTATATACGTTAACAAAATGGGTTAGCTGTAGCCCGTGTTTTTGCTTCTTCAGTTGTTGCTGGTTATGAGACTATCGGAGGCTAGGTAACTGTCCACATCGAGCAGATGTGGTTCTCATATCTCCTTGTTTTATATTTCCCATCTCTTCAGCATATCCCCTATGCAAAACTTCACAGTTGCTAGAAGAACCGTATCAGCAAGCTCTGTGGGGAGAAGCTCATTGTAACCAAATATGTATTTTGTGTTTCATCTATATGTTAAGGTCCATCTATTCATATTAATTTACGAGTTTCAAAATAATCTCAGAAAGTTCAATTACTGGGGCACCTGGGTGGCTGGCTTAGGCTCTGGTCATGATCCAAGGGTCCTGGGATTGAGTCCCACATCGGGCTACCCACTCTGCGGAAAAGCCTACTTCTCCCTCTCCCACTCCCCCCACTTGAGTCCCTCTCTCACTGTGTCTCTGTCAAATAAATAAAATCTTAAAAAAAAAAAAAAGAAACTTCAATTATTCCTTCCCAGATTGCTTTAACCTTTATTCTTTCTTTCCCTTCCTTCCTTTCTTTCTCCCTCCTCCCTCTCTCCCTTTCTTTCTTTTTTAGATTTTATTTATTTATTTGACAGAGAGAGAGAGGAGAGAGAGAGAGAGACAGCAAGACAGGGAACACCAGCAGGGGGAGTGGGAGAGGGAGAAGCAGGTTTCCCTCTGAGCAAGGAGCCTGATACGGGGCTGGATCCCAGGACTCTGAGCGGAAGTCAGATGCCTAATGACCGAACCACCCAGGTGCCCCACCTTTATTCTTTCTTGACAGGATAGTCCATTTGGGCCATTATTAACTCCCTAGTCTTTTTTCTTATGCACAAGGCTGGGCAAAGAATAGTTCTGTTTCTTCTATGTCCTCTGAATTTATCCACAAGCTCGCACCAGCCCCATTGTGGAAAAATGTATTTTCTTTCCTACTGATAGTCTCACCCCTTGGAGTGACTCTTCTTTCTAGTAGCACGTTTTAAAAGCTGTATCAATGAAAAAAATTAGTTTTTGCCTAAGGAACAATAAATAGGTTATAATATTTTTGGTTTAGAATCATGGCTTAATTTTTTAGCTTGGGGCTTGGCATTTTCCTATTCTGAAATATCGCAGATCCATAATTAATTTCCAGGTATTATAAGCTCTTATTTGCCAAAGCATAAAAATAATATATGTGCTAGTACCTTCCTTTTCATCTTGCGGGATTTTTTTTTTCATAGTCTCTCATGCTTTTTTTCCTGACTTTCTTTGATACCATATCCTTTTTTTTGTTTAAAGATTTTATTTATTTATTTGACAGACAGAGAGAGATCATAGTAGGCAGAGAGGCAGGCAGAGAGAGGAGGAAGCAGGCTCCCCGCTGAGCAGGGAGCCCGATGCGGGGCTCGATCCCAGGACCCTGGGATCATGACCCGAGCCGAAGGCAGAGGCTTAACCCACTGAGCCACCCAGGCGCCCCGATACCATATACTTGATGTCACTTTTAGCCGCAGAGCTGATTACTTTCTATTTGGAATGTTCCAACTGTAATTTTTTTTCCCTTTTTATGCTTGGCCCAGATTTGTTAGATTTCTAATTATGTAAAAATGAGCAAGAAAACAAAACTTACTGCTCTGTAGCTGATTAAAATAGGAAAATAATTTGAGGTTTAGAGGATAATACGTTTTATTTTTTTCTTTCAATTGTAAAAGTAAGAAAGTTTATGGGGCACCTGGGTGGCTCAGTGGGTTAAAACCTCTGCCTTCGGCTCAGGTCATGATCCCAGAGTCCTGGGATCCAGCCCCGCATGGGGCTCTCTGCTCAGCAGGGAGCCTGCTTCCTCCTCTCTCTGTCTCTGCCTGCCTCTCCGCCTATTTGTGATCTCTGTCTGTCAAATAAATAAATAAATAAATCTTAAAAAAAAATAAGAAAGTTTAGAAAAAACAGAAAACTATAAAAAGGGAGAAAAATCCATATTCTGCCACCCAAAGTAATCACCATTCATGTATTTCTTCATCTTTTCCCTTATGCATAACTGTTGATGTATTTTAAGCTTGTGACCATGCTTGGATAATTATATAATTACTGTAAATATTTTATTTTATTTTTAAGATTTTATTTATTTGAGAGAGAGAATGAGAAAGAGAGAGCATGCAGCGGGGAGAGTCAAAGGGAGCAGCAGGCTCCCCACTGAGCAGGGAGCCCTATGTGGGACTCAGTCCTGGGTCTCCAGGATCATGACCCGATCTGAAGGCAGTTGCTTAACCAACTGAGCCACTCAGGCACCGTACTATAAATGTTTTAAGTAAACTTGGATCACGGGCTCAGCTTGGCTATAAATGCATTTGTATCATTTTAAATAGACCTTTAAAGGTGTTTGGTATATATTTATTAAATGAAATGAGTGAATCCTTGTCCCTCTCTGTGCCTCAATTTTCTCATGTCTCAAGCAGGATAAATTAGTTTACAAGAGGTTTGTGAGAATTAGTGAAAAACAATAAATATTCAAAGCAGCTAGGTCTTGTTGTAACTCTCCTAGCTATAGTATTACTTTTTTTTTTTCCTAGAGAGCACTTCTGGAGAAGAAGCAGAGAAAAAAGCGCCTTGAGCCACTTATGGTACAGCCAAATCCAGAAGCAAGGCTTCGTCGATCAAAGCCAAGAGGTAGCGAGGAGCAAACTCCTTTGGTGGAACCTCATACCCCACAGAACGATGTCATCTTACATGGTGTGTGTTAGGCAGCATCTCTTCTCACTAGGGTACAGTTTTTATAAAGCTAGGAGAGGGCAGAAAGATTCTCAGATGGACCAAAGGGACAATATTAGCACCATTACTAGGTACCTTCATAAATTTTCATAATCACATTCTGGGTCTTAGAGTGAAAATAAAAACAGTGGTTTAATTAGTGGAAGATACCCTGATGTTTGTACCTATCCTAGAGCTATTGTTTTCATTGCCAAGTGGTTTAGTCCAGAATGGTCTGTGTGAGGAACTTACAGTCTTGAATATCATGTCATGTCATGGCAGAGTTAGCCATGACGCCAGGAGTAGTAGAGAGCACCCAGTCTTCCAATAACTAGGACTCAACGGACCGCATGAGGTGGTGAGCTGTTGACTTGGACAGGATCTGAACTTTGGCGGACCTACTTTGTTTTCACCGTCTTAGTCTTTAGTTTCTAAAGCATGACATCAGGTACATTTTATTTAGTAACAGAACATGTTAATAAAATGAACACCAGTCTGAGTTACTCTATTAACAAACATCCATATGGATGTTAAGGAAAGAGAAGTGAAATGCTTGGATGGTTCTTAATTCTGATCACATACACCAAAACCACCCACCAAATAACAGATAATACTTTCCTCTTTTCTCTTCTCTTTTGGACCCTAGGCATTGATGGTCCAGCTGCCTTCTTGAAGCCAGATGCTCAAGATTTGGAAACCAAACTTCACGTTCTCTCAGTAGGCTCCTCTGCTACAGAAGAAGATACTGAAGAAAGTGCTGATGGAGAAAGCACTTTGGAGACTGTGTCCAAGCCAGATCTCCAGGAGATTCTCCAAAAACATGGTAAGGATTGGTAATGAAGGTAAGGCAATTAATCATCTTAGCCACGTATAATCTTTTCCTTTCCTTGCTTTCATTGTCGGTTAACAATCTAGATGGTTCAAAATGCTTGGAATGTGGCTTATGGCTTTACATCCTTTGACATCTGAGAATTGATTATTGTTAACCACAATAATATTTACCCTGTTGCCTGAGAAAAATAAGATAATTACATATAAATTATCAGCAGCATTAGCTACTATATGTGACTATTTCTTTTTGACATCTTATTTTTAGTTCCCACTCCCTTCTCTTGACAAAGTTGCCACTCAACACCCCTACTCGGCCTCCATGTCACAGATTTATTGATCTAGTGATGGCTGATGAGGAATACAAATGGGATCAAAATATACCTAAGTTAATACTTTTCTCACTAGAGCCAACTTTCTGCCAGTTGGAGTTACCACTTCCACAAATATTCCTGTACACACCTTAGAGAGCTCTTGTAGTTTTCTTTCCTTCTTAGAAAAATGATTTTCTATGGGAAGAAATTAAGTGTCCCCTTTTCAGGTGAGAAGACAGAAACCCGGTCATGAGTAAGTATTTACTGGCTGCCTCCTTAGTCATAGGTAGGCATTATAGGCCTGGGATGTGTGAATCAGGAGGTTCTACCACAGAATGGTAGACCAGATGTACATTCAAACACAGTCACATATTCATTCATTTAGAAAATATGTGTTGAGTATATACTAAATACTGGACATTGTTATAGGCACATAGGCTACAACAGTCAACAAGGGGTCCTGCCCTCCTGAAGTGTTTATTCTAAATGAGCCATCATGTACTTAAATAGCCAAGAGAGCATTGAGAGGGGTACCAACCCAGAGCAGAAGGTTTGGAAAGCTTTCCAGGGAGAGTGACGTCTAAGCTACAGCCTGATGCAGGAGGTAGAGCTGGTCATTCCAGAATGGCTGGGCAGCACAGTATGAGCGGATAAGGTGGGAAGAGGGACTAGAGAGGTGAGCCTGGAGGGGTGAGTGGGCTCTGATTATATAGGCCAGTATAGACCATATTAGGAACTTGGACTTTATTTGAAAAATAACTGAAACCTATGAGGGAATTTGATCTGAGGAATATTATCACCCAATTTGGGCTTAATGGGAAAACTAAGAAGAATTACGCTGCACCATAAGGAATTAATTGAAGGTGGGGGTGAGGCAAGTGTAGAGGCAGGAAGACTTATGGAGGAGATGGTTTGGCTGGTGGCCTGACCTGGAGTTATAATGTAGTATATGCAAGAGTAAAAACCAGGGAGCAATAGAATTACATTGCTGGGGCAATGAGAAGAGACAAGAAAGGCATCAAAAAAGAGCAATTAAGCTGAGCCAGGAAGGATGTGTGGCCTCCTGTTTACTGGAACATCTGTCAAAGCAGCTGCAGACTGACATTTTGAATGTCTCTTGTATGTCAGGCACTTGCCATACACTATCTCAATTAATTTAAAATTTATAGGGGCACCAGACTGGCTCAGTTGGAAGAGTGTTTGACTCTTGATCTTGGGATCATGAGTTCAAGCCCCACATTGGGTACAGAGATTACTAAAAAAAATAAATAAACTTAGATATTTATAACAGTACTTTGGGGCATTCGTGCATATTAGTCTCTCCATTTACATGTAAGAAAATTATATATATTACATTTGTAATTATATGTAGCCTCTCAGACAGGCTAGGTAATTTGTCCATGGTCACATTGCTGGTAAGGTGACACACTTGGGTGGAAGAAGAACATGGCAGAGGTATTGGGTATAAAATCATGATATGTATGAAACCAGAACAGATGGCAGGAGCACAGGGTGTGGCAGCAGCCATGGTCAAAGGGGTCAGAACATAGCTCTGAAACCCGGGGTTTCTTGCTGGGTTCTGAATCTCAACTCTGCCACGTCTGGCTGGGAAAGGGGGAAACACGCTTTCCTTCCTCTGCCTCTGTTCCCTGTCTGTAATAGGAATGTGATTGTGGCATTTCCCTATTATTTTACTACCACTATTGTTATGACAAAAGAAAGTGAATGATGTGGAGGAGTCAGAGCAAAGACAACCTTCATTTAATCAGAAGCTAAGTTATCCCAAGTCATCTAGCTAAGTAGTGGCAAACCTAGATTTTTGATTCTTAGTCTAGTTCTTTATCCCTTACTGTAAATACCGAGTTCTCTTCCACCCTGCCCTATGAAGTGATGGCTATTTTTTTTTTTTCTGAGAGCTGGCCTTTCTGAGAAACCAGGTGGTTTAATGCCTATTACATCCCAACAAGTTTGCATTTTTTTTTAAAGATTTTATTTATTTTATTTGACAGACAGAGATCACAAGCAGGCAGAGAGGCAGGCAGAGAGAGAAGAGGAAGCAGGCTCCCCGCCGAGCAGAGAGCCTGATGCGGGGCTCGATCCCAGGACCCTGAGACCACGACCCGAGCTGAAGGCAGCGGCTTAACCCACTGAGCCACCCAGGCACCCCCAACAAGTTGCATTTTGACCATAAAACCCATTAAGCACTTTTTAAAAAAAAAGATTTTATTTTTTTTGGACAGAGAGAGGAAAGAGAGAACGCGAGTAAACATGAGCAGGGGGAAGTCTAGAGGGAGAGGCAGACTCCCCACTGAGCAGGGAACCTGATGCAGGACTCGATCCCAGGATCCTGGGATCATGACCTGAGCTGAAGGCAGGCACTTAACTAACTGAGGCACCCCATTAAGCACTTTCTTGACTAAGATCTAGGATGTGTCAGTTTGGCAGATTATATCCCTTTAGTGGGTCCAGTTGTTTTTCTACAAGTTTGGGAGAAATCTTTTAACTCCATCGTAAACATATATTCATATAAGCTGAATTTTTGGCATAAAAATGGCATTTGCAAACATATACCAAGTGAAAATATCCATGATTGTGAAGTTTTATGCCTTTTTGCTACAAAAAAAAAAAAGGTTAACATTTTAGAAAACAAAAGAAAATACGTCTTCACAACCAAAGAATTTTTTTAATCGTAGCTTTATTGGTGTATAATCAACATACCATACTATTCACCCATTAAAGCGAACAGTGGGTGTAGGAGGGGAAGATGGCAACAGAGTAGGAAGGACCTTGGGTTCACCTCACCCCCACCAATACAACTAGATAACTATCAACTCATCTCAATACCCAGAAGTTGATCTGAAGACTGGCAGAACATATTCCACAACTAAAGGTAGAGAAAAGGCCACAATTGAAGAAGGTAGAAATGTGGAGACATGATTTCGGGGAGAAATGGGTCATGGCTGCTGTGGTGAGGAGGGAGCTGCACTCATGGAGAAGGGCAAGAGACAGATTAACACACAGGGAAGTGCAGGGGTAAACAGTCCCCATAGCAGTTGGTTTGGAAAGCAAGAGGTGCTGAATTTCATGAGTCCTGCAACCAGCAAGGCTTAAAGCCTGGAGTTCTAAAGGTCAGTGGGCTTGGTTCAGGGAGAGCCTGGAGGGCACTGTGCTGCTCTTGGAGGAAAGGCAGGCAAACAACCCATGGACATTCAGAGTGGAAACAGCAATCTGAAGAGTGCCAGAGCACACAACGAGGAAGTTAGTTGTTAATCTTGGAGCATTTCCCAGAGAGACAGCGTTGGTGGAGACACCCCTTCAGGAACAGAGATACTGGCAGGCACCATTTCCCTCCTCTGCCCCTTAGTATAAGCACACAGCCACCTGTGGGAACCAGTGCAGCACTGACCTGCTAACCTAACTTGCTTACACCAAGCCCTGCCTACTCTCACTGGGATGGGCCTAACCCTTCCCAGTCATGCATGCCTCAGTCCCTTTGGAGGCTGGTGCCCTCCTCCAGATGACCAGGGCAATACTTATATCAGACAAATAGACTTTAAACATATATTGTTAACAAGAGACAAAGAAGGACACTATATAATCATAAAGGGGACAATCCAACAAGGTGATATAACAATTCTAAATATTTTGCTCCCACCTGGGAGCCCCAAGACATAAAACGTTAAAAGCAACAATAAAGAACTAATTGAAAATAAGACAATAATGGTAGCAGAACTTTAACACCCTACTACATCAATGGACAGATCATCCAAACACAAAATCAAGAAGGAAACAGTGGCTTTGAATGAGACTGTGGACTAGATGGATTAACAGATAAAATTCAGAATATTCTGTCCTAAAACAGCAGAATACACAATTCTTTTCAAATTCACATGGAACATTCTCCAGACTAGATCACATATTAGGCCACAAAACAAGCCTCAACAAATTCATAAAAATTGAAGTCATACTGTGCATCTTTTCTGACCACAACACTATGAAACTAGAAGTCAGTCACAAGAAAAAAATCTCTGGGTTTTTTCCTCTGGAAAAGACCATGCATACATGGAAGTTAAATAACATGCTTCTAAACAATGAATGGATCAACCAGGAAATGTAAGAAGAGAATAAAAAGTGCATGGAAATAAAATGGAAATGAAAACACAGGGTTCAAAACCTTTGGGATACAGCCAAAGCTATTCTAAGTGGCAAGTTTATAGCAAGAGCCTACTTCAAGAAGCAAGAAAAACCTCAAATACACAACCTGACCTTATACCTAAAGAAGCTAGAAAAAGAATAGCCATATAAACCCCTAAACTAGCAGAAGGAAGTAAATAATAAAGATGAGAGCAGAAAATAAATGATAAAGGAACTAGAAAAAAACAATAGAAGAGATCAATGAAACCAGGAGCTGGTTCTTGAAAAAAAATCAATAAAATTGATAAACCTATAGCTAGACTTGTCAAGAAAAAAAGAAAAAGGGTTCAAATAAATAAAATCACAAGTGAGAGGAGAAATAGCAACTAACACCACAGAAAAACAGTTAAAAGGGATATTAAAACGCATACCAACAAATTGCAACCTGAAAGAAGTGGATAAATTCCTAGGAACATGTAACTACCAAAACTGAAACAGGAAAGAATAGAACATTGAGCACACCAATTACCAGCAAATATGTAACCAAGAAAATCAGTAATCAGAATCTGTAATCCAAGAACTCCCAACAAACAAAATCCAGGACCAGATGGTTTCACAGATATATTCTACCAAACACTTGAAGAAGAGTTAATACCTATTCTTCTCAACTATTCCAAAAAATAGAAGAGGAAGAAAAACGTCTAAATTCATTCCAAGAGACCAGCATTACCCTCATATCAAAACTAGATAAAATGCCACCAAAAAAACCACAAAAAACAAAAAAGACCCCTACAGGACAATTATCTCTGATGAACACAGCTGCAAAGATCCTCAAAAAGAAAAAAAAAAAAAAAAAAAAAAAGTACTAGCAAACTGAATTCAGCAATACATTAAAAAAATTATTCACTATGCTCAAGTGGGATTTATTCCTAGGTTGCAAGGGTGGTTCAATATTTGCAAGTCAACCCACATAATATATCCACATCAATAAAAGAAAGGCTAAAAAGCCATATGGTTGTTTTAATAGAGGCAGAAATAGCATTTGACAAAGTTCAGCATCCATTCATGATAAAACAAAACAAAACCCTCAACAAAGTGGGTCCAGAGGGAACATACCTCAACATAATAAGGGACATGTAGGAAAAACCCCTGTGGAGCTAATATCATCCTTAATGGGGAAAAACAGAGATTTTCCATTAAGTTCAGAAAAAAGAACAAAAAAAGAACAACAACAAAAAGAACACTGTCACCCCTTTTATTCAACATAGTACTGGATGTCTTAGCCACAGCAATCAGATGACAGAAAAAAATAGAAGGCATCCAAACTGGTAAGGAAGAAGTAAAACTTCTCTGTTTGCAAATGACATGATGCTATATATAGGAAATCTAGAGGCATCTGGGTGGCTCAGTTGTTGAGCATCTGCCTTCACCTCAGGTCGTGATCCCAGGGTCCTGGAATTGAGCCCCTCATTTGGCTCCCTGCTCAGCGGGAAGCCTGCTTCTCCCTCTCCCATTCCCCCTGCTTGTGTTCCCTCTCTCGCTGTGTCTCTCTCTGTCAAGTAAAAATATAAAATCTTTAAAAAAGAAAAAACCAAAAGACTCCACCAAAAAGCTGCTAGAACAGATAAATGAATTCAGTAAAGTTGTAGGATACAAAATTAATGTACAGAAATCTGTTTCATTTCTGTACACCAGCAATGAAGCAGCAGAAAGAGAAATTAAGAAAGTAATCCCATTTACAGTTGCCACCAAAAATAATAAGATACCTAGGAACAACCTAACCAAAGGGGTGAAAGATCTGTACCCTGAAAACTGTAAAACACTAATGACAGAAATTGAAGATGATACAAAGAAATGGAAAGGACATTCCATACTCATGGATTGGAAGAACAAATATTGTTAGAATGTCTATATACCAACGCAATCTACACATTTAATGCAGTCCCTATCAAAATACCAATAGCATTTTCCATAGAGCTAGAAACAAACAGCCCTAAGCTTTGTATGGAACCACAAAAGGCCCTGAATAGCCATAGCAATGTTGAAAAAGAAAAGCAAAGCTGAAGGCATCACAATTCTGGACTTCAAGTATATTACAAAGCAGTAGTAATCCAAAAGGGTATGTACTGGCAAAAAAAAAAAAAAAAAAAAAAGACACATGGATCAATGGAACCAAATAGAAAAATCCAGAAATGAACCCATAATTATATGGTCAATTAATCTTTGACAAAGCAGGAAAGAATATCCAGTGGGAAAGTGTGTCTCTTCAACAAATGGTGTTGGGAAAACTGGACAGCAACATGGAAAATAATGAAAATGGACCACTTTCTTACACCAATCACAAAAGTAAATTCAAAATGGATTAAGGACCTAAGTGTGAGACCTGACACCATAAACATCCCAGAAAAGAACACAGACAGCAGTAAGTTCTCGGATACCATAAATGTAGGAACATTTTTCTAGATAAGTGCCCTGAGGCAAGGGAAACAAAAGCAAAAATAAACTGTTGGGACTACATCAAAATTAAAGGCTCTGTACAGCAAAGGAAATTATTACTACTTTTTAAAGATTTTATTTATTTACTTGACAGAGAGAGAGAGATCACAAGCAGGCAGAGAGGCAGGTAGAGAGAGGGGGAAGCAGGCTCCCTGCGGAGCAGAGAGCCTGATGTGGGGCTCGATCCCAGGACCCTGAGATCATGACCTGAGCCTAAGGCAGAGGCTTTAACCCACTGAGCCACCCAGGCGCCCCAGCAAAGGAAATTATTAACAAAACTAAAAGGCAACCTATTGAATGGGAGAAGGTACTTGCAAATGAAATATCCAGTAAAGGGTTAGTATCCAAATATTTGAAGAACTTGTAAAACTCAACACCCCAAAAACAAATAATCCAATTAAAGAAAGGGCAGAAGACATAAATGGACATTTCTGCAAAGACATTCAGATGGCCCACAGACACATGAAAGGATGCTCAACATCACTCATCATCAGGAAAATGCAAACCCAAACCACTATGAGATACCACCTCACACCTGTCCGAATGGCTAAAATCAACAACACAAGAAACAACAGGAGTTGGCAAGGATGTGGCACTGTTGTTGGGAATGAAAACTGTACAGCCACTGTGGAAAAACAGTATGAGTTAACTTCCTCAAAAAATTAAAAATAGAACCTACCCTGTGATCCAGCAGTCTCACGACTACAAAAAAGAATACAAAAATGCTAATTCAAAGGGATACAGGAACCGCTATGTTTAGGCAGTATTATTTATGATAGCTAAGATATGGAAGCAGCCCAAGTGCCCATCTATTGATGAATGGATAAATAAGATGTGGAATATGTATATTATATGAATACATATTAATACTAACTGTATGTATTCATATATGATTATATATAATATGAATGTTATGCTCCTATAGAAAAGAATGAAATCTTGCCATTGCAATCACTTGGATGGAGCCAGAGAGTATAATGCTGAGTGATATAAGTCAGTCAGAGAAAGAAAAATTACCATATGATTTCCTTCATGTGGGATTTAAGAAACAAATGAGCAAAGGGAAAAAGAGAGAGACAAACCAAGAGACAGACTCTTAACTACAGAGAACAAACTGATCGTCACCAGAAGGGAGGCTGGTGGGGGGATGGGGAAATAGGTGATGGGGATTAGGAGTGCACTTGTTGTGATGAGGACCTGGTGATTATAATAAAACTTAAAAAAAAAAATGTGACCATGTGTGGTAAGTGATGTTAGCTAAACATAATGTGGTGATCGTATCATGTCACAATATATACAAATACCAAATCATTATGTTATATGTCAGTTATATCCCAATAAAATATAAACTAGAAAAAAAAAAACAAAATGAACAGTGAACAGTTCAGTGATTTTATTTTTTTTTAAAGATTTTATTTACTTATTTGACAGAGAGATAACAAGTAGGCAGAGAGGCAGGCAGAGAGAGGGAAGCAGGCTTCCCACTGAGCAGAGAGCCCCATGCGGGGCTCCATCCAGGACCCTGAGATCATGACCCCAAACCTAAGGCAGAGGCTTAAACCTACTGAGCCACCCAGGCGCCCCAGTTCAATGATTTTAAATCTATTCATAGACATCTGCAACCGTCCTTACAGTCAGTTTTAGAAAATTTTCATGACTCCCAAAAGAGATCTCATACCCATTAGCAGTCACTTCCGATTCCTCCGACCCCTTCAGCCCAGCCAACTACCAGTTTACTTTCCGTCTCTGTGGATTGCCTATTCTGAATATGTCATATAAATAGAGTCACACACTATGTGGTCCTTTATGAAAGTCTCCTTTCACTTAGCATAATGTTTTCAAGGTTCATCCATATTGTAGCACTTCATTCCTTTTTATTGCCAAATTAACATTCTATTGATGGATATGCTGCTGCTGTGTTTCTGTCATCAGTTGATGGCCCTTTGGGTTGTTTCCACTTTGTGCTATTATGAATAATGTTGCTATGAACATTCATGTATAAGCTTTTGCGTGGACGTATATTTTCTTTTTTAAAAAAATATTTATTTGTTTGACCAGACAGAGCTCACAAGTAGGCAGAGAGGCAGGCAGGAGAGAGGAGGAAGCAGGCTCCCTGCTGAGCAGAGAGCCGATGTGGGCTTGATCCCAGGACCCTGGGATCATGACCTGAGCCGAAGGCAGAGGCATTAACCCACTGAGCCACCCAGGCTCCCCTGGACATATATTTTCACTTGAGATTACTTTTTTTAACTGGCCTTTGTCTTATCCATGGGTGTCCCTGAGCAAATCTAATATCAGTGTATTTCTGAACTGTGTAAAAATAGGTCATAGTTGTCCCTTCTCTGAGATGGCTGACTGTGGGAAGGAAATGGTTTGGAGGAAAAAACCACACTGCTTGTTGCTAAGGTCTACTTGTAAATTCATGATTTAGATATGGGGGGCAACTTATCCTATAAAGAGAAAAGGAATTTAGTTTTGCTGTTGGGCAAATGATTCTTCCCTAGCCTGATATTACCAAATGTAAATTTGAAGTACCATACTTCTCTTACAACACACAACACACTTTATTTTATGTCTGTGTTCTAGCCCTAGATATGCTTCATAAACAAGAAACAAACAAGAAAGACTAAAACAACAAACACAAACCAAGAAAGACTACCACAGACTCTTCCTCAAACTCACATAAATGTGAGGATAAAATGAGAAAATAGTTTTTAATCAGTTAGTTTTAAATTTTTTATAAAAGATGCTTCATAAATCCAAGGTAATAGCATTTCAACATTTCCAACTCTAGTTAACTAGCCTAGAGATGAACAAAAATGCTTGGAAAACAAAAAGTACTGATATAGAGAACAATAGATTATTGAATTTTTTAAGTTGCAGTGAAATATACATAAACTTACTGCTTTAGCCATTTTTAAATGTACAGTTCAGTGACATAAGTACATTCATGTTGTTAGGCAACTTTCACACAATCCATCTCCAGAACTTTTCATCTTCCCATAATAAATCTCTGTATCACTAAATAATAGCTCCCTATTCTTCTGTCCCCTGCTTCCATGGTAACCACTATTCTGCAAAATTTCTGTCTCTGTGAATTTGACTACTCTAGATTTCTCATATAAGTGGATCATAAATATTTGTACTTTTTAAAAAAATATTTGCTGTTTTGCAACTGGCTTATTTCACTTAGCATAAGATCCTTCAAGGTTCATCCATGTTGTAGCCTGTATCAGAATCCCATTTCTTTTTAAAGCTGAGTAATATTCCATTGTATGTATATACCACCATTTGCTTATCTGTTCATCAGTTGATGGCTATTTGGGTCATTTTCACCTTTTGGATATTGTGAATACTGCTGCTGTGAACATTGGTATATAGGTATCTATTTGAGTATGCTTTAAGTTCTCTTGGTATATACCCAGAAGTGGAATTGTGAGATCATGTGGTAATTCTATATTTAAATATTTTGGGAACCACCATACTGTGTTCCACAGTGCTTGCACCATTTTACACTGTCACCAGCAAGCAGAGGTTGCACTGAGGAAGGGTTCCAGTTTCTCCACATCCTCACCAATAGTTCCATTTTTTTGATAATAGACATCCCAATGTTTAGGAAGTGGTACCTCATTGTGATTTTTGACTTGCATTTCCCTAAAGATGAGTGCTATTGAGCATCTCTTCATGCTCAACATTTCATTGGTCATTTATGTATCTTCTTTGAAGAAATATCTGTTCATGTCCTTTACCCATTTCTGGGTAAACGGTTATTTGTTTTGTTGTTTGTTTTGTTGTTGTTGATGTTGAGTGTGTTTTAGGAGTGCTTTTCTATTCTGGATATTAAGCCTTTATGGAAAAGGAAAACAAGGGATAGATCTAAGTAAGAATATGAAGAAAGAATTGTCTTAAGTCAGAATAGCTGGACTGTTTTAAGCAAGAAAGTTGAAATTATATTTGGTTCAACAATTTATTTTTTTAAACCAGTGTTGGCAGTTTTTGACAGTTCTTCCTTTCTGCCAGGTATCTCAGGTAGTTTGAACTTCGATGAAGAGGAGACCGATGGGGAGGAAGAAGGGAAAAAATTATGTCATTCACCATATTCGGAGGCAGAGAGACCCAATTCTGCATCCAGCCAGAAATCAGTGACAGTACGTAGTTCAGAAATTTCTTCCTGGGCAACTAATTTAACTATTTCCCAAATGTATCTCTAGTATTTAAACACAATTACTGAATGAGGGTTCCTTCAAAGATTGAAGCTCAAATTTAGACTTGAAGTTCATGAACTCCCTAATTTCTTGTGTCTCAAGCCAGCTCTTGTGAAGTCATATCCCACTTTTGTACTTAGCTCCTTCATTACTCCCAATAGCCACATACTTATTTAACTTCACAGAGTTTCAAAAAACTAGATACACTGGGTATATCATGAAATTATTTTGCCCATTAATTTTTCCTGGAAGAGAATAAGAAGTTTTGTGATCCTACCTCCTCTTGCTCATGCGTCTGGCTCTTCTTCTAGGATACCGGAGCTTCGGGAACTGCAGCCCAACAAACGGATAACCAGCTGGGGGAAGTGGAGAACTTAGAGGACTTTGCATATAGTCCTGCCCCTCGGGGTATTACAGTCAAGTGTCGGATAACCAGGGATAAAAAAGGAATGGATCGGGGTCTCTTCCCCACTTACTATATGCACTTGGAAAAGGATGAAAATCGGAAGGTATGAGAATTAACTCGTAAGACAGATGTTGAGAAAGAGAGGAAGAATGTTGTGGGCGCAGATTGTTGAAGGGTCATAGGATAGGAGAATAGCACTGGTTTCAGATCAAGTCAGCAACTCCCAGTAGCTGTGTTCTGTCTTCAAAGACCTCAGAGTCTCAGAGGTAAAATCTGCCCCACCCCAAAGAAAAAGAGTTTTATTCAGAATATAAGAAAATGGAAGAGAATATCTGAATGTAATTATTTGCCCCTCTATCCTATTTTTTGGTGGGGGGAAGGTGTTACTGTGTGCTCTTTGGTTTT